>NC_139165.1:36926237-38126237 GCF_965202585.1 Thalia democratica | reverse complement strand
GACTCCCATCTGTTTATTCATTTAAAACTTAAATTTTTTGAATTTTTAGTTGGTAGTATATTCATAATTGTATAATTATGTACTACTTCTTTATTATTTTCTATCAACAGAAGAATATTTTTATGTTATGAGGTTTTGCATAAATGAAATTACATATAGATAAATTTTGTTAATAGCAAAAGTTTATTAAACAACTGTATATATTACTAAAAAAATAATGTTTTATAAATTTCAAAACACTTATTAACATACATAAATTAAAATCTACATCAAACAAACTAAACGTTAGTATGTTTGAATAACAACAATTAATCAAACTCAATATTCTTCAAGGTTTTCTTCTTCTTCGTTGCTATCAATTTGACATTGATGATCTAATTGCTTTTGAAAATGAGCGATAATTTCTTTAGTCACCGTAGACAGTTTTGAGACACTTGTTAAAAATTCTTTCTGTTCAACTGTTTCAATTGCTTTTTGAAGATCATTTAAACAATTAACTGTAGAATTTTTATACTTGTCAAAGTGCTGGTTCCATTTTCCAATAAGCTTAGTTGGACTAGCTGAATGACCATCAATGAAACCTGTTAAAAATTCGAGAAATTGACAGAAATTTTCCAGGTACGAAAACATACCATTAAGAACAGACATATTTCTATTAGTTTTCTCAATAAACTCTGGTGAAATACAATTTTGAAGAAAGTCATCGAGTAAATCTTGAAGTACTTTCCTAAAAATACTGTAAAATTCAGAAAACAAATCCGAGTTTTCCACAGAGGATACCCATTCAGTTGAACCATCAAAAACTTCAAATAAGTTATCAATAGCTGCAGTCAGTTCTTCGTTTGACTTCTTTATATGTCTTCTTACATCTTTTAATTCAACATGCGTTTGATTTAACAAATTGAAGAAAAAGTCAATTATTGTACTTAACTCAGTAAGATATGCAGACAAACCAATGTTTGTTTTAAAGCAATTCGGTACATTAATATTGTTTTCATTAGGCTTGGTAGAAGAATTGTTTTGTTCCTTTGAAATATCTTGCGCTACGCGTTGACTTTTCTGTTTACTTCCTAAAATAATGACCTTGTCCGTTGCTGATTTAAAACCTTTCTGTTTGTTATCTGATACGCTGCAATTTGGATCATAGGTTTCAAAACAACCTTCCTTCGGTTCAGTTTTCACAGTATTAGTTTTCTGTTTTTTGTCAGTAGGGATTACATTATTTACTAAAATCTTACTACAGTCAACTTATGGTGGTTTACTAATAACTTGAGGTTTATATTTTTTAGGTGCTACAGTTTCATTCTTCTCAAATTTTTTACCAGAGTTTTTCTTCTGAGTTTTTTTACTCATATTTACAGGAGACATTTCAGCAATATTATGATCAGAGACATTACACTCAACTAATTCAGATGGACTTTTAATTGATAAATTATCTTTGCTATTTGGACTGTCAGCTGCCCTTATGAAGCTATAGATATATTGACAAACTTTGTAATATACAAATGAAACCACAAAAACTATTGCCACTTCGGTATTGTTGATAAACAATTCTAATGAAAACTCCATCATAATTAGAAACGAAAAAACCTGTTTTGATGAAATGAAAAAAAGTTTTCATAAATTAAATAAAATATTGTAACGTCAGTACTTTAAAAACTACAATATGGGTTTGATCAGATAAATAAAGTCATGTATTTTTTTAAATTAAATATTTTATTCCATTCCATTGTTTATTCCATAAGTAATAACATTTTGAAATTTAAAGACTTTAAAACAATCTTGTTCAGTCTTTAATACCTTATCAATTATTTTATTTGTATGCCATTGGTTTTAAGGGATAATTATAAAAATAAAAATAAAATGTACGATACAAGGCTACTTGAGTCAATTTTTGTGAAAAGAAAACTATAGTTTATAAAGCATGAAGACAGACTATGATTTATGTATATGTTTTGAAAAATGCTCTCTTTTGCTTACAATTTTTATGTTGTTTATAACATTTTTATTTTTAATTAACAGTAGAACCAACTAAAATTAAGACACATTCAATCACTTTATAGCAGGGGTCGGCAGGCAGTTGGTGGTCGCGGGCCAAATTTCAAGTTTCCAAAGTCTTCGCGGGCCGCAGTTTTAGTTTTAATGACATTTGAAAAATATTTTGGTTTTAGTTTTAGTCACACTAAAAAAAAGTTTTACTTTTATTCACCTTATTATTTTGAAAGACTTTTAGCTTTACATAGAATGCCTATTTAAATTAATATTTTTTAGAATAGAATTTACGTTGACTAATATACATATATGTTAATAAATTATGTACTTTCATAAGCACTTAATAAGTTAAACTTAATATTTATTTAATTTTATTTACAACCTAACTTTCGATAAAAACCTAACTTGAAAGACAATTTATGGGTTACTTTTGTACATTTGTTATATTAGTTACCTTTTTTCATAGTTCTAAGAATATTTACTACAAAATAAGTTTTTTCGTGGTAAATAATTTACACTCATTAAAAAATTTAGTAATTAGTTAACTTAATAAAACTAATACCTTTTTGTATTCAAGAAAGCTAAAACAAATTCTCGAATACTTTAATAAAATATTTTATTAGTAATTAGTCTTTTACATGGTTTCCACCTAAAAAGCAAAAATGTCTGAGTTGTATCAAACCAGCCTAAGTTTATTAAAAGTTAAAAGAGCTAATAAATAGCTGTTAATCAAGCTTAAATACCTATTTAAAGTATCATCATTATCAAAAAGTACACAAATAGTAAGAAAACAAGAAAAAACTACAATTAGTATACTACACTACAGTCATAAAAACTATTCTGAGAATTGGATCATTTCTTTAAAGTGTTTGATATAAAAGTTTCACACACACTTGAGTTTTAAAGCTTTTAAAATAGCCTGTTTGTGTAGCAACCCAGTTAAAATAAAGTTCACAACATAGTGAAATTACGAAGGTTATTAACAGTAAGTAAATTACATGCCAAAAAAATATAAGTCAGCTGGATTGGACAATTAAGTTTCTTAAAGAAATTTAACAAAAGTATAAAACTTTATTGGGTCATTAGTGAAGTAGAATAACTTATTTTTTATTAAGCATTATAGCAATTCTTTACCTGCAATAATAGTATTGCATTTAAAAATAGTGCTAGTAAAATATAGGACGAGCTACAAGAACAAAAAGACGTTAGTTAGGAGTTATTGCGAGACACGATAAAAAAACAAATCACCAAAATCAGTTCCAACAAAGCACATGATTATCTTCATTAACTACAGAATGATCAGAAAAAAGTTGTTAAGGCAAGTTATAAAGTAGCAAAATTAACACTTAAAATGAGATACCGTTTATAATTGAAAACTTTTTTAAAGAATTTATGTTGGCGGTAATGAAAAACTTTTGTTTTTTTCTTTAATGACAACAAGAAGTCGTATTTAGGAAATGCATTAAGGTTATAAAGTCGAATGAATCAATTTAAGACTTTAATCAATCTGTTAACAAGAGAGCACTGATAGAAAAACCTTTGCTCATCTGAGAATTTTTATTAGAGATTTTTTTTAATTTTGACATTTTAGTAGAATTTCTTGGTTTAGTTCCAACGCGAAGCACAACAACCGGTGAAATTTTACAAGTAAAGGTGCAATGCACCAATACAAAGTTTTTGGAAGTACATTCCTTCTTTTATTTTTAGTATAAAGTTTGATTAAATTTAAAAAAATGTCTTAAAAAATATATAAATATTAAAAAATACTGTTAAGCTACTTTAATATATTTTTTAATAAAAAAATATTTATTTGGTAAATTTTGACGTAAAAATATTTTGGAAACTTCATTACTTAACATGTAAAAATTGTTTGAAACTCAGGTTTATCAAAACTTCTCAAATACAAGTTTTTTTCCAGATTTTTTAAGCATAAATTTTCAAATTCAAAGCCTTGGGATTCAAGTTTTTTGGCTTCACTGATTGTTCACACTTAAATGTACACAATATTATAATAATATTTTGAATTATATCAGCTGCAAGACTTAAAACTTAAGATATATTATAACTCAAACTAACACTGTGGATTGAGCAAAACATACATTATAAGTTTAATTTGCCACTCATTCAAGCGAAAAAGCCAGTCTAAGTCAACAAAAACATTCCTTTTATTTTTGTATACAAAAATTAATTCTAGCCAAAAACTTAAAGAATGACTTAGTTGGCCTGAGAATTGAAGTCTTCAAATAGTGATAGTCTGAGTGTGTGGTAATGTTTAGTTGTTTATTTGCTTGAATTTGAACTGTTTTGAACAATGTGCAAACTTAATAAATTTTCCATCCTTAAATCTAGTTTATATTAAATAGGTAACTCCAAAAAACACCAATTGTGTGTATTGGTATGCAAAGCATTAAAATTAACTTAGTTTGACAAAAACAATCTTTGAAAAATTAAAATGTATACCTAACAAAAACTGTATTACTTTATGTCATATATATTGTTTTAAATGTGTCTGCACAAATTTAGGTATTACATGTAGAAACAACAATGTTAGAAAGTTATGCATAAACTAAACTTAAACTAACTAAATCATTAAATAAAAAGTGGTTTAAAATATGAGCATCTTTTTAAGTTGGTGTGCGTAGAAATTAATTTAAAGTGCAAAGAAAGCTTCTAAAAATTTAAAATATGTCTAAACAAAAATCAAACAAACCTTATTTCTTATTACTATGTTATTTAAATAATTTTACACCAAAATATAACATTTACAAATAAAAAATCTATAAAAGAAACTTAGGTAAAAGAATTATTGGAAAAAACATCTAAGCTATAAAGAAATGATACTTAGTTAATTACTGTGCAATACTTTTCCACAAATGGAAAACATTTGCATTTAGTTATTTAATAAATAGGTATCATATAACTAACTTATTAAATCCAAGAACTCTTTACACTCTTTTTTTCAGATAATTACTTTCTGTTGTAAAAAAGAAGTTATTATGTAACTAAGAAAATATCTAGTCAGAATGATAATCTGTCTTATTCACATTTTTAAACTAAAGCAGAAATTTCTTCTAAATATTTTAAAATGTTATACAGAGATTTAAAACCAAACTAATCAAATTAAATCGAATTACTGAAAAAAATTTTACTTGAAATATATTTCTGCTCAGCGGGCCACAAAATTTTCTTTCGCGGGCCGCATTGCATTCAAAAAAATAATGTGCTCGCGGGCCGCAGATTTACCCTTCGCGGGCCGCAATTGGCCCGCGGGCCGCAGTTTGCCGACCCCTGCTTTATAGCATGCAACTGAATAAACATAAATAAATGCTACTCTGCTAATGCTTAAATCAAGCTTCAATGAAAACTTAATTATAATCGGATGTCCAAAAAACTTGTTGTTTTAAAAAGTACTTCTTAATTTAAAACGTATAAACCATCTTTTAAGCTAAAACTAAAAAAATTAAGACTAAGTAGGAAAGTGTTTTAAACAGCCTAGCTTTTTCAAACATACAGTGTTCGTAAACAAAAAGTTTAACTCTTTTATTAGTTATATTTCATACATCGTTATAAAAATAAAACTGTAAATATAGCGGATTATATTAAAACAAAAGGATAAAACTTTCAAGGTAATAAAATTTAATACAACTCATTACTTAATACATTTTTAATTTGAACTACTGAAGCGAAAAAGTTATGCTTATTTAGAAATATTTAAATCTAAATTGCG
This sequence comes from Thalia democratica, assembly GCF_965202585.1. Classification (NCBI taxonomy): domain Eukaryota; kingdom Metazoa; phylum Chordata; class Thaliacea; order Salpida; family Salpidae; genus Thalia; species Thalia democratica. The sequence goes on along the minus strand of NC_139165.1, from coordinate 38,120,518 downwards.
TATCATTGATAGATTAAAACAATTAAGTTTTGATTTCTTTTTATAACTCATGTAGATATCACTTATAAACTGAATACTAGAGGCATGTTTTTGAATTTTACTTGGAGAACATTTTTAGTTTAAGAATATAGCTATAGACTTAGTAGGCAGATTGAAAGTAAAAAATAAAAGCTCAAATTTCATACATTGTTTAAAACTACGTTGTTAATATACATTTAAACAGAAGATTGTAATCAGTTTATCAAAAGGCAAAAAAAAAGTTAGGTGAGTAAATTACACTAATTCACAATGAACGTATTCAGATGACTTATTTTTTAGTATAAGATTATAAATATGTCAGAAATTTTACATACTTATGAGTGAGGAAAAATTTACAAAAATTAAAATAAACTTAGAAAAAAGTATGGTTTTATAATTTAATAAACACCTAGTTTGTCGAAATGATCCTTAGAAATATTATTTTACTGTTATTAATATTGTTCAAAAGTATTTTTTTAAAACAAAACAATCTTAATTTAGATACAAACAAAATATAAAATTACTTTATGAATACTACTTGAAACTAGATATAAATTACAAAACAATAAACTTGACTTATAATAAAAACTAAAGTTTACATAAAAAAATATTTTTAAGTTTTTCTAATTCTACAGAAATTTGAACAGACAGTATCTATATGAACGGACGACAATGCGTGTCAGTTTCTAATTTAAAACAAAACAAAATTTTAAACCTTTGAAAATTTTTAAACTTTTGATTAAAATAACGTGATGAAAAATTTTTCTCTTTTTATTAATCAATACAAAAATTTCTTTTTCTAAGTTATTCATAGTTTGTATATATCTACCGAATATACATAATATGAATCCAAATATTCAATATATGCAAAATTTTCAGTGTGTTAAACGTCCTTTTAATTTTTTTTTTATCATATATATATTTACAACATGGTTAAAATAATTCTAGATGAATTGACAGATTCAAAAGAAAATCCTTTTGCAGGCCAAGCATACGAGTATAAGGTTTTAGTGTGCCGCATGAGTATAGAGGCTTGTAAAAATTTTCAAAGTCCAAACCGCAAAAACGAATAGAAATAATCATTTTAATAATCATTTGTACGAAAAGCAAAATTTATTTCACATTTACAAAACACATTTTTTGTTTAAAGCTTTAATGATTTTTAAATTACTCAAGTTTTCCCTATTTTTAACTAATGTTAATGTTTAAAAAATAACTTTAAAGACAAGATAATCAAGTTAATTTTTTTAACCATTTAAAAGTTCATACGTTCTCCAACTTTTACCTGAAACTTTATCATAGTTCGCTAAAATATGTATACTTTATATATTGTATTAAAACTGTATCTTTTAAATATTTAATTTCTTTATTCAATATTTCGTGCTTGAAAACTGAATATCAAAATAGTAGTTACAATTAAAAGGAAAGTCCCAACTAATAAAACTTTTTCCTTTTCTATTTTAGTTATATCCGCCCGAAAATCCTATTTAAAAAAAGGTATTTGTTTCTTAAAGATAATTCCTTTTACCGTTAAGCAAGAGTTTTTATCACCGAAAAATCCCGTTTTTGTTCATCTTATCTAATTATTTTAAAAGTTTCTAGTTATGAGTCTTTTTACATTAGTTTATTTAACAACTAATCATGCGTGTAAATGAATCAAGATTTAAGTAAATGCTCAGTAATCAAAGTTTGTATACTCAACTAAACTATAAATAAAATATTTTTAAGGCTAATAAATCAATTTTAATCTTTTTAAGTATTTATATTTTTCATTTCATTCTGACATAAACATTTGTTCCTAAATGTTCTTAAAAGATAGCAATGATTATTTTAGTAAGTAAAGACAATCTTATGACACTTTTCAGAGTTTCTGTCGCCTTTACTTTTGTATTTGCATTTTTAATAGTTTTCAGTTTTATAACGGTAGTTCTGTTCCAAGCAGATTTTTTATTCCATTTACAATGTAACTAAAAGCTAACCTGGAGAAATTACTTGAAATAATATTTTTTTAATTGTCTTTTTGCATTTGGAAAGCTACTACCACAAAATAAGTTAGTTTTCACTTCTTTATTTTTTAAAAGCTAAGGAGATAACTTTTTCAAATTCATTAAAAATATTATTCACCAAAAAAAGGTTTTTTTAATATAGTATTGGCACCACACTAACCTTTGTGCATCGAAGTGTACAGAACCTAATTTAACTTGTGGCGAAAACATAGAAACGTCGCAACAGAGATTTTTTAAATGAGATTTATTTGTTAATTTTTCTATTTAGAACAAAACAATAGCTATTTTTCGAAACTTCTTGTATTTTCATAGCTCCGTTAATGTATGTCAACCTGTTAACATATTAACTGTTAAAATCTTTATTGTCATTTCAAAACGTTAATTACATGTTTGTAGACTTAAACTTTTTTTTGTTTAAGGAACAATACGTTTTATAATCTATACTAAAAAGTACTTTTAGCTGGTTTAAAAAAAAGTAATGATGAACAGTAAACTAATATCAACATTTTCCATAATGAAATCATATTAGTCATGAAAAATGAATTTCAAAATACCTTAATGACAAATTTTATAAACTATTACAGTTATAATTTTTTGTTTACATTAAAAATTTATGCTTTTTTTATGACTATGGTACTTTAATGTTAAAAAACATGTCAAGGTTTGCGATTTTTATAATTAGTTATTTTGTAAACAAGTAAAACCGTTATACAACTCAGAATATCTTTAGTTAGTAACTGAGGTTTATTTATGAATTAAACGGTGCAAAACAAGAAATAGGAACAAAAGGAAACACTTATGAACTCAAAAGTATCAAAGAGTCAAACTAATTCAAAACATATCTTTTTAAGATAAACAAGTACGAAACGCATTTAGTCGTTTTGTGTTCTTCCCCACTTTAACAGCGATCTTTGAGCCCAAGTTATCTGTAAAATGAGTGAAGATGACATCAGATTGTTCGGACAGCTTTGTGAAATTTTCTGACAGTTCTTTAGATTCGGCTTTTGCTTTAGCAACATTCAAACTGTTCAACCCATCAAGAAATGAATTTCTTAAACCGCCAACACTACTGTTCCAATATATGATTATTTCTTTAAGTTCTCGTTTTGATGGTTTTTCTGCGAGACTTTTAGCTAAATTTATCAACGCTTTAAGCACCCCTATAAAATATCCACAGAAGAAATATATGCAACGTAGCATACTAGAAAAAACTTCTTGCTTCTGTTTATATTTTGGCTTATTTTTTGATAAAATATAGTTTCTATTGAAACTGGTTACCACTTGTTTGAATATTGTTCGTAATGCACTTGAAAATTCTAAATAGAGCTTTGAATCTTCCTGAATAGTTGCCCAGTCAAATATATCGTCTAAACTATTAAACAGTTGTGACATAGCCTCAGGTAATTCACTATCATAAATATCCTCATCGTACTTTAGAATATCAGATTTTACAATAAAATTTCTAGAGTTTTCATATATATTTTTTAATAATTCATGAAATTCCTTCTGTATGTCGTGATATCTTTGTAAAAATTCTGATAAATTGCAATCATCCAAGTAACATTTTGGTATTTTAACATTGTTTTCGTCAGGCTGGTTATTTTCTTTAAGTTTATCTTCTTGTTTAACTTCGAATGCTTGGTTTGATAATATTAAATTACTATCTAAATTCGTTTTATTAACCACTTTAAAAGATTTTTCTTGGGCTTCGTTTAAAAAGCTGGGACTATTTGTTGAAACATCATCTTTTGTATTATTTTTTGAAGTATTTTTCATTAAATTCCTTGCTTGTTCACATGTATCATGTTGTTCGGATAAACCATCATAATTGTTATTCCGATTTTTAAAAAAATCTTTACTATCGTGTTCACAAGAAGTTTCGGATTTAGCAACAATACTTCGACTTTGTTGATCTGAAATCAAGTTTGTGTTTGTATTGTGTCTATTACTATCGAGGGTGGCTATTTCAATAATTTTGCTTTCAACATTATCCGAAACCTCATCATTTCCAATATCACTTTTTTCAACCGAATATTTTTTGATGTTTTTGTTACAACCATCTACATCAGGTTGACTTTTTATTGGATAATTATCAGAGACATTTTCGTTAATTTTCCTTACTGCATCAAATACTTGTTCAGGGGGTTCGCTTTGAATGTTTAGATTTGTTAAAAGACCTACATGACCATTTTCTTTATACAAATCAGATTTAGAACCGGATTTTTGAAATTTTTGTTTTAAATGAAGGTTTTTTTCTACTTTTCTTGTATTGCTTAGAAATGTTTTACCTGATTTTTTCTCAAAAACTTTGTTATTTACTCTATGATTTTTTGAAGCATATAAAATCGTCGTTTGAAAACTTCCACTTTCTTTAACACTTTTGTTACAATCATATATATCAGGTAGACTTTCCATAGAAAAACATTTGTCACTTTCATGAGAAGCTGATCTAACTAAACCAGATACAAAATGACTAATACCATAACAAGCTGCTGATCCAACAAAAACTAATGCCAGTTTGCTAATGCTGACATCTAACTTTAAGGATAGTTTAATCATTTTACAGCAAACAAACACCTGTTTAAAAATATAAAGGCTTATAAAAACTATAAGTACTTTTATTAGAAAAAGTATTTAGTTATTTTAATTTGTATTACCGTGCACAAAATGTTTTGTTAGTTTTAAAAGTACTTGTTGTCTTTAAAAATAAAGTTTTTAAAAAGGCAAGGTTTTTTGATAAATCTTTTATAGTTTGAGCATGCTACATACCATCCAAGACTACAAATTTTACATTGAACGTAAATTTTACTCAAATTTTTAATCATTTGCTTACTATGCATACATTGGCACTTATGTTTATTATTATAGTTAATAATCAAAATGAAAAAAGTATAACTAATATGTTCTTACTACAAACTGTATCTAAGCGACTGTAACTTTAGCTTGGTTATTATATCATAAATCGAACTTAATGCTACATTAAACGAGTATTATGTTTTGTTTTTAAGTTTGTTCTTGTTTTACATATTTACTTTCCTAAAAGCCAAATGCTTAATATTTTTTAAGTTTCAGTTTATACATAGCAAAATTCATAAAATCAATTTTAGTCACATTATTGTGTTGTAAAACTCATTAGAAATTGATTTTACTTTTGTTAATCACAAAACGAATCGTAAAAGTTTTTACCTAATGTAACTTTGATGCTATGATTCTTTATCAATCAAATAAGTTGTATACTTATTATACTTTCTGAGTTGTCTATTGTCTAAACACCTTATAGTAGTATAATTCTTCAAAATGTAATTAAAAAATAGACATATGTTTTGCTTGTAAATAAATTGTATATTCACCTTGTGGATAGTTTGCATTTGATTAGAAACGTGTTCAAACCTTAATCTTTTTGAATGAATTTTTTACAAAATATAAAGTTGTAGTACATTAACTTACATAATATAGCTTAATTATTTGTGTAATTGTCAATACTCGTAAAAACAATTAACTTTTTGATTAATAAAAGCTCACTTAATACATCTTTAAGTCTAAAAAGTGTTAAAACAAAGTTTTCATTAATTTAGAAATAAAACACTTAAAATTGTTTAACTAGTGTAAAATAATTATTAAAATACTCGGATAAAACCCCACTTAAAAGTAATGAAAAGCTTATTGACTAGTTTTACATATATTTAGTGTAAGTAGTAAATGTAGTTAAACATGCGTGAACTGAAAAAACCGCAAAAAATTAGCTTTTAATTTTCTCGTCAAAAAAATATTTGCCTTTTAACTGCAAATTTTTCTTATAACATAGTAAATGATTTTTTAATATTAATTAGCTGTCAATAGTAATGTATTTATAACGTTTTGTATCGACCTGTTTATCATTTAAAAATATGAGTTGTATACATTTCTGTAACAAATGATTTCTATTTGTGTAAGTTATGGAAAAAAGTTAATAAAATCATAAAACTAGATTTAAGATATTAACTTTTAAGTTATAAGTATTGTTTTGTAAAAAAACTACTTAATGTGTTTTTATAGCTATAACAAAATAGTAAAAGTTTTTACAAAAGTATTTTTTATTACAAAAATATAAATAAAAAATATATTGTGCTTACGAGTAAATATGCATCGATAACTATAAAGTAAATAATTCAAACTTTAAGCTTTGAATCATCATTTAATTTAGTAGCGTTAAAAAAAAATAGTAGTATAGTATTCGTATACTTTAACTGCAACAACCGCACAAAATTAGCTATTCATTCTCTTGTCACGAAAATATTTGCCTTTTAAACCTCAAGTTTTTCATATAACAAAGGAAATCCTTTTCTCATACTTATTAGTTGGCATTAGTTTATTGTTTGAAATACTTTTAAAAAATTATTAGTTAGTTTAATATCTTTTCTAATATCTTTAAAAACTATAAGGTTTATTATCTTCTATAACCCATAACTTCTAGTTAATTGAGTTATCAAGATAGTTAATTGAAACAGTAAATAATTTATAACATTGTTTATCAGCCCTTAATCATAAGCACAATTATTTAAAAAAATCTACATAAATTTTTTGAAAAATATAAAATAAACAAAACTAAACATTTTTACAACAAAAAAGTTTATAACAAGTGTATAAATGTACTATTTTTTTAGTTATAATAAGTTTTATCACAAAAGAAGGTTATATCCTTGCTATAGAAATTTAAATTTATACATAAAAAACAGTTAGTTGTACTTCTTACTTTTTTTCTTAAAAACATTAAAAACCACATATTTTACCTAAACTTTAAGTCGTTTAAATATTAAAAATAACTAGTTATTATTACAAGCTTACGCAATAAAAACAACAAACTATATTTTAGTTTAATTAAAACAATCACTAAGATTTAGCTTTAATTTTCTCGTCAAGAAAATATTTGCCTTCTATCCGCAAGTTTTTCTGATAACATAGTAAACGATTTTCTAATGTTTATTAGCTGTCAATAATTAAGTGTTTTATATATTTTACAAATGTTTTTATAACGTTTTCTATACACCTACTCATCTTTTGAAAATATGAGTTGCATACTCTTTTAAAACAAATGATTTTTAGTTGTTTTGGTTATAAAAAAATAAAATAAACAGAAACATAAAAGTAGATTTTTGATATTAACTTTTAAATTATAAGTAATGTTCTGTAAAATATACTTACTTGTGCTTTTTATAGCTATAATAAAATTGTAAAAGTTTTTACAAGAGTATTTTTTATTACAATTATGTAAATAAAATTTACTGTGTTTACGAGAAAAAAATGCATCTATAAAGCTTTAAAGTAAACAATTTAAACTTTAAGCTTCAAACTCCTCATTTAATTTAGAATGTAATAATAGAATAGTAGTATAGCATTCGTATACTTTAACTGCAACAACCGCAAAAAAATAGCTATTAATTTTCTTGTCACAAAAATATTTACCTTTCAACCGCAAGTTTTTTATTTAACATAGTAAATCATTTTCTCATACTTATTAATTGTTGTAAGTTTATTGTTTGTAATACTTTTAAAATATTGTTAGTTAATTTAATACCTTTCCTAATATCTTTAAAAACTATAAGGCTTATAATCTTTTATAACCTTCTAGTTGTTTGAGTTATCAAAAAAATTATTTGAAACAGTATATAAATAAAATAATAATAATATTGTTTATCAGCCCTTAATCATAAGCAAAATTATGTAAAAATATCTACAAACATTTTCGGAAATATTTAAAATAAAGAGAGCTAAGCATTTTTACAACAACATATTTTATAACTAGTGTGTAAATGTATTATTTTTTTAGTTATAAGAAGTTTTATCAATCTTTATATTTTTACTTTTGAAATTTAAACTTTTACATAGAAAACAGTTAGTTGTACTTCTTTTTTTTCTTTATACAATTTTTCTTTATAAAACATTAAAAACCACATAAATTACCTAAACTTTAAATTTTTCAAATATTAAAATAAATAGTTTTTATTAAAAGATTACGCAATAAAAACAACAAATTATAATTTTGTTTTTTAATTAAAACAACCACTAAGATTTGAAACCTAAAAGCAGTTAAAAAAAATGTTTTCTATAATAATGTTAATTTTTATTTATTTAATAAGTAGCAACTTTATAAACTTAATGGATTAGTTTGAATAATTGTTTTGATTAATAATTTTTTTAGTCATTTAACTTTAGACATAATTTGCGATATAAGTTTTAAAAAGTCTTTTAATGTATTAATTATATTAAAATAAAAAAGTTTTTAACTTTTTAACTATCATATAAACAACGTCATTAATAATTATTATGTACCGTATAATTTAAAAAAACTTTAGTATAACATTTGTAGAAATATAGTTATCTTTATAAGTTAATAAACTTATATAAGTTAGTACTTAGTGATTAACTTACACAAAAGAGTAATGACAATAAAAGTCTTTTCAAGGTTCAAAAGATAAAATTAGGTTATTTAAAAAAAAATCGATCAGTTACAAACTTTATTTAAAAATGCATAAGTTAATTACCCAGTTTTATTTAAATACGTGAATATATGATAGAAAATTGATACAAAATATGATAATAAATTTTATAGTTATATTATAAAATAAATGGTGTTTTAACCTTTTTTTTGTATTCTTTTTGTATTTTTGTTTTAAGTTTCACTTATAGTTTTTAATTTTATTTTGATAGATAACTAAACACTTTTAGATGTTTTTCATAATTTATTAAGTAATTTATTTAAGTAAGAAAAGTATTTTAGTTAAAAAAGTATAACCTAATCGTATAAAAAACACTTTATTTAATGATATAAAAACGTATAATTAACTCTATATATGCTTTATTGTTTCGATTATTTTTTAAGATTATATCTTTCTCAAGTATTGAATACTATTTTATCGTGTTAGTATTCAATCAAGTTATGTAGTGTACTTTTGAAACTTCGTTTACGCTGTAGTTCAAAGTTTTTTTATTTTTGATCAGATTCAACTATAACACAGTTCTTAAGCTTTTTACAAAGTGAAAAAAGAAACATATTTGAAACATCAGCTTTTAAAATACTTGTTTTTCATTTTACATTGGTGTTAGGAGTAGAAGGATGCTCTGTTTTTCTTGATTTTTTTTAGATGATGTTTACTTTTTGTTTTAATACGAATTAAATTGAACTGTATTTAAGTAAATATAGAAGTTTTTATTTTAATTTTATTGGATTCAAACATGCTATTTAGAAGATTGCGTTCTTTAGATTTGTTTCATTCAGAAAAAACTGAACTTTTTAGAGCTACAAACCATTACTAATGTAATAGCTTTTAAAGTACGAAGAATAGAGTTGGTTATGAATTGTAAAGTACACTTTCTTAGAATGAAACTTACTTTATAACTTAATTACTTAAAATTAATAACTTAATTTATTAACCAAATTTGTACTTTTTATATTTCTTACTTGTTTATTGTCTTAACAGCTTGTGATATCTTAAAATTAGACATATGTTCTGCTCTAAATTAATACGTTTTCAATTAGCATTGTGAGTAGTTTGCATTAAATTAGAACTTTGATCAGACGTTAATTTTATTAAACGAATTTTAAACAGAATAGAAACAATAATATATCAACTCATATAGTATAACATAATTTATTTTTAATTATCAATACTCGTAGAAACAATCATTTTTTGGATTAACAAAAGTTTACTTCTTATTTTTAAACCTAAAAAGTGTTTAGTCAAAATTTTTAATCTTTTAAAATAATAAAGTTTGAAATAGTTCAAAGTGTATAGGACAAGAACTAAGAAAAATTGTAAATAAATATGCATAAAAGGTAAAGATAAGCTTACAGACTAGTTTTACATACAATTAGTGTAAGTAGTATATGAAGTTCACATGCGTGAACTGAAAAAATTTTAATTTTCTCGTCAAGAAAATATTTGCCTTTCAACCGCAAGTTTTTCGTGTAACATAGTAAATCATTTTCTCATACTTAACAATTGTCTTTAGTTTATTGTTTCAAAATCGTTTAAAAAGTTGTTAGTGAATTTAATACATTTCCTAATAACTTAAAAACTATAAGGCTTATAATCTTCTATAACGCATAACTTCTACTTATATGAGTTATTAAAAAATTTTTATTAAAATAATAACTAAAAAATAATAATATTGTTCTTCAGCTTAATCATAAGCACTGTTATGTATTAAAATCTATATAGTGGTTTTATAAAAATAAACAAAAGCTAAACATTTTTACAACAACAGATTCTATAACAAGATTATATATGTATCATTTTTTATAGTTATAACAAGTTTTATTTACAAAGAAAGTTATATAAATACTTTAAAAGTTTAAATTTATATATAAAAACAGTTAGTTGTACTTCTTACTTATTTTTTACTCCATTTTTCTTTAAAAACATTAAAAACAAAATAGCTTACCTAAATTTTAAGTTTTTTAAATATTAAAATTGATAAAGTGTTATTAAAAGATTACCCAATAAAAACGACAAATATATTTTTGTTTTTTAATTGAAACAATCGCTAAAATTTAATACCTAAAATCAATTAGAACAAATATTTATGTTGTTGTAATATTAATTTTTTTTATTTTTTAAGTAATAAATTTAAAAACTTAGTTATAAGTTTTAATAACTGCATTTACTAATAAATTTTTCAGTAATTTAATTTTAGATATAATTTGCGATATAAGTTAAAAAGAGTCTTTTATTACATTTCGAATATTAAAAAGAAAGTTTTCAACTTTTAAAACTTTCATATAAACAACGTCCTTAATAATTAGTATGTACCGTGTAATTTTAGAAACTTTAGTATTTAATTTATTTTCTACATGATGGTGACAAGGTCCATGTTTTTGATGATATATTTGCTAATAACTGGTACTTCAGGTTAGTTTTGATTTATTTTGATATTTTGTTAGTAAAATTTCTAAACTGAACTTTTGTGAGTAATATTTAAGTACTAAAATTAACTTAGATAAGCTAAACATATCTATAAAGTTCAGGTCAGTGGTAAATGCAGTTAAAAAGTAGTTTAATGATAAAGTTTAAAAACTGACTTATCTTAAAATTATTAAAAAAGATTTTTAAAAATCTAAACAATAATTTTGATATAATAATCAACTAACCCTAAGTTACTTATCTACAAATATAATTGTTTAGAATACATTATTTATATTTTTTTTAAAAGAAAGTTTAATGTAATTGAACTATAAGCTTTAAATGATTGAACTATTTATTTTTTCAAATTATTAAAAATTTCAAAAGTCCTTAGGTATAATTATTTAGTCTCTATTTTTTTTATAACATAAACATATTATTTTAAAACCGGCCTTAAATCAGTTACATTACAGTTTGATATACTTTTTTATTTGTTCGGTAATTTTTTGCAGATGCAAGTTTTACCAATTGTAATAACTTGTCGTTCGATAGCGGAAAGTATTTTGTCGCTCAAAACTTAACACAAAACTTGAATGACGACTTAGTGGAGTGTAAAGCATTTGAGGCCAAGCCAGCAAATAAAAATGTCTTTAAATCTGAAGTTTTTAAGGACTTTTTATCTGAGTGTTCAGATCAACTATATGCTTACAGAATACCTTTACTGAGATTCTCTTCAGCAAATTCTTCATTTTATTATATAATGTTTGCCTTAGATGCTTTAAACTTGGTCAAGGTAGATTCAAAGGAAATATTTGGAAAACTTCAAGGAAAGTGACTTTGTGAGAAGTCTACAGACCCTCGAAGATACCATTTCTACACTCTGATTGGAGTCTGCTCGATGTTTTGTTCTATTACAGTTTTCACTTTAGCCGTACTTTATCACCAAAAGGTTTGATAATTTAAATAGTTTAACTTTTAGCATTTAAAAACCGAAATTGTCAAAGCTCCTTTAATCAGATAGTTTTTACCGAAAGACGTAGCATGAACTAACCTATACCAATTTAACTTTCTTAAATTACTTTTTACTTTTAAATGTTAATTACTTGTGAAAAAAAAAAGTTTTTAGATTACTTAAAGTTGAAAAAATATTTTTATCTAAAAGAACTTCAAAGTGCGTCGGCAGGAGTTCTAAAGTCGTTTCCGATTTGCTAATGTTTTACTTATTTATATGTAAAGTTTATAGCAATCTATCGTTTAGAATTTCAGTTTATCTTTTATATGTTTGGGTAAGGTTGGTAGGGATACGGGTATATATGTATTTAATACTTGCTGTATTGTTACTCTACCTCATTTGCATATTCTTTCAAATAAAAATATTTCAAAAGCTTACAACTATACCTACCCCTTCAAAGATACTATAAGATTAAATTTATATGTTATAGTGAAAAATAGTAAAGTTAGGATATTTATTGTACATATTTTATTCGAGAGTCCTGTGTTTATTAACCTAAAACAGTTTTCTTCGTAGAAAAAACACAAACACCCGTTTAATCATGTATCATATGTGGAAGAAAATATGGTGGACAACAGTTTACAAGAAAAACGAAATTAGTTGAAGAAAGCCAAAATGAAGAAGAGCTGAAAACTGCTGAACAGAGCCAAATTAAAGTTGAAGTTTGTTTCGTCTTTGTTTGTTACAGTTTAAAAATAAAAATTGTTTAAAAAGTTCTTAACTATTCTTATTTTTTAAATGGTTTTTATTACTTTTAAAAAATGACATAAAAGTTTAGGTTGAACAAGCTTGTCGATCAAAATTAAGTTATAACATTTTGAAGTTTGAAAACTTCCACAACCTGTTATAAATTCCTGTTGCATCATGCTTAATTGTAAATTCAGTTGTAAAGCTGAATAAAATAGTTAAATTTTGTAAAATATTTAATCTTTTCTTAACTGATAAACTTGTAAATAAGGAAATTACAAAAGTTTAATTTCTCAAGCTCTAACAAATTTCAGTATTATTGTCTGATGTTATTCTTTTGTTTAACTTAAAAAAAGCACAACAAATTATAAACTTAACAGCGTTGCTAAACAAAACTTGCATAAAAACTTTATATGATTGAAGTATTGATTGCTTACAGGAATATTCTGAACATCCTTCCGAGCCCGTATCAGCTGTAGAAAAAAAAGATACAGAGGAAGAGGAAAAGAAAGAAATGACAGACAGCGGAGTTCAAGCTGTCACTACAACGGATTGCAAAGCAATACAAAGCAGTGTAGAAATTAAGGTTTGTTACTTTTTTATTTTGTTTACCTAAATAAAAACGAATATATGTAATTACATACGAAAGATTATCACAGATTTATGTAGACTATAAAAAGTTAATCAGCCATTTTTGATTGTATTTTTTTGTTGTATGTTTGAAAACTTTGACCCTAAATAAAAGTAATGTTAAAACATTGTAACTTTGATTTTATTACAATTTATTGTAAATTTTAAGCTTTATAAATGCTTTATATAATATTTAAGCTTATTTAAACAGATAAAAACATACACTAATATTATACTAAACTGATAGAAAATAACTAAAAATGTTTTATAAGGTTAGATTTACCCATAGCTTACTGTAAGTTAAAAATTTAATGTTTATATAAATTTTAATACCTCATAAACTTTATAAAGTGTTTTAAAAAGTTAAGAGAAACTCTTTGCTAATAGTATTTTCATTACTTAAACATGTTACATACGATTTCCAAGTTTTAGGTTTTTTACAAACTAGTCTTACTAAATAATCAGTATTTTCGTTGTGTCTTATTTTCACAATTAAAGTAAAACTATTCATGCTTTTTTAAACTTAACATAAATAATATTGTGTAGTTTTTATAAAAAGACTAACTATTTAAAACTAATTTAGGACGCCTCAGTAATCACAGAAGAATATGAAGAAAAAGTATTAGAAAAAAAAAAGAAGTCTGTAGTTATCGTTATAACCTTTAACTTAGTATTATTATAAGTTGTATAAACTAAACAGTATTTTAGGAAAAACTTAAGTACACAAACGAACGAGCTATAGCTGAACAAAAGAGAATGAAAAATATGGTTTGTTGTAAAATATTTTACCACTCTCGTTTATCCGATACGTAATAATATTTTGTAAACACAAGTAGAAATATATTTTTAAAGTGCCTAACTTTGGTTTTACTTCATTTTTAATTTTAACAATATTGCTAAAAGTAAATATTTAACTATTAAAATAAAACAGTGATTTTAAATAACACTAATGCCCAAAAAGTAAATTTTTTATAACAAGTTATAACAGCGTTCTTGAGAAGAAAACTTTAGTGCAACTCTTAAAAACTAATTAAAATACTTGTTAAAATCGGCAAACGTTGTTATTTTTAGTTAAAACTTTAACAAAAGTTTTGTTTTACAAAAAAATATTCAAAAGTTTAAGCTAAGTTTGTTTTCGAAAACGACATAAATTTTCTAATAGGAATTTCTCTAGATAAAAAAAAGTGTAAAAAGTAAATAAATTAACAACTATTTTATTTTATTATAATAAAAGGACGCGGAAACAGTGAGATGGGAACATAACCTGTGCTACTTACAGTACGAAAGTAGGGCGATAGGAGACAGACAGGAAATTGAAAAGCTGAAAAGCTCGCTCGACCATGTTTGTTTAATACACAAAATTTAAATAATTTGTTTAAATAAGTATTAAGTCTAAAATGTTGTTTATTAACTTCTTTTTAACTAGGAAATTAAAATAAATGTTTATAAATTTACAAAGGACAAACACAAATTCGAACAAAAAACTTATTTTATCTAAACTACTGTATTAATTACAAACTTTACTAAATTTAAATAAATAAACAGTTAGAAGTTTAAATAGAACTAATTATTCTAAAATAAAACTTGATGTTTATTAAAATTCAACTTGTGTTAATTAGGCAGAGTACATAAGCGAGATACGCAGAAACAAAGTAAACCAACTATCAATTGAAAACGAAATACTTAGAGAAGCGGTTTGTTTATTTTACTATTACACTTAACGTTAAGTTAAAGTTAATATCTTTATTTGATTTTAAAAGCTTAAGTTTAATAAATAGCAATTTACTTTTTTACTCATTTTTAAATCTTTCTTAATCGAAAATTAATGATTGTACCAGTTATATTAATAGTGAGGCATTTTAAGTGATATAAGTTTTAATTTTGTAATAATTTATATTAGTTTTGTTTTGAAATTCAATTTAATAAAAAGTATACGTTCATATGTTATAATGAACTGTAATTAACTTTTTAGCTATGTTTTGCTTTTATTTCTAAACGTTTCAATAATTTGATACTCCTCTAGGTTTATTTAATTTTTAAGTATTAGTAAAATAAATTAAAGTGTGTATAATTTTTTCAGAATGAAAAAATTATTGAAGAAGAACTTTGAAAAGAAAACAAAAACTTCAATTATTTTTAGTGCTTTTTGCTCTTGACTAATGTTTTTTTTTTTCTTTAAACCTTACTTTACGTCTTACAAATTCTGGGCTCGTTTTAAACGATCAAAAATATAATGTGAAAATTAAATCATAACCAACTAGTTTTCATATGTTTTAATTTCGACTAACTTCCATTTTATGGTACTTTTTTCAAAAAAAACTATAAAGAAAGTAATTTAGATAACACTTTATTTTTCTAAAAAATCCTTTAACTGCAAAAAATTTTGGTTTCTTATTTATATAATTGTTAAATAAAAATGTCTATAAGATATTATTAACACGTCTATATGTATATACTATTAAAAGTAATAAAAACGTATATTATAAGCACAGTTACGTTTATTTAAACACTGAATATGGTAACAGTTTAGATTATAAAAACAGTTTTGTGTTGTTAGTTTCAAATGAACGAATATAAGGAAAAATAATAAAATAAATACTTCTGTGTCTCTTATTTATATGACAGAATAAAGGAGCAAATATTAAGAAAAATGTTATATGATGAAGTAAAAACAAAACAGACTAGATAAAATAACGTTTTTGTTCTTAGTCTTGAAATATAAAGAATTTAATAATTATTGTTAAACTCAGTTAACTGATAAGATAAATAAAAAAAACTGTAAGAACGTTACACTTTTCCGCAAGTTTAAATTAATGAAAATTTTAATAATCTTAAAAAAAGAACTTGAATAAATTTATTGCTAAAGCTACACAAAACTTAAGTTCTTTACGTTTATCGTTTCTTCAAGTTTAAAAAAATGTTGTTAAAAGCTTTAGAGACCCTTAAGTACAAATATATACATACAATAAAGATAAGTATGGCACTTAAATGTTTTTGTTTTCAATAAAAATCAGAGTTTTTGTGTATTTTCTCTAAAAAACATCGTAATTACTATACGCAAGGAAAAGAGGGTTTTTGTCAATATATGTTTGATCACATTCTGATAATTATTTAAAATAAAAAACTTAAATTTTATTATTGATTATTATTTCTATAATAACAAAAAAAAATCAAAAAAAAAAGTTTTAAATAAATTTTTGAGATAGTAATAAATTAATTCAAGTACAGTAATTATGCATTGATTTAAAATTTTGGTATTTTACAAAAACAAAATTTATTACGTTGTTTTATACACAATATTTAAAAAACACAACTATACTTTTTTAAGTTTACGCTCGTTTTTTAGAGCTAAGTTACTAGCTTAATGCTAGTTAATTATGCGCGCTAGACGTTTTTAAAACGTGACGTATGTTTGTCGTAAAGTAATTGCGGCTCGCGATAAACTTTTAAATGCAGTCGAACCTTTTTGTCTGCTAAATTTAAGTATTCAACTTAAGTAAATGATAAAACGTATTAGGGAAACTAAAAACGCTTGTCTGTTGCCAAACAGTTTGGTAACGACTTGAAATTTAGGAAAAATTTAAATTAATCTTTTCGAAATAATTAAGAGTATTACATTTTTTTTTGTTTTAGTTGAACTGAAAGTTGTTAGTTACCCTTTTAATAAAATTAGAGTTGTGATGACAGAAATAATTTGATTATAACATTTACTTATTTACTTAAAGCGTTAAGTTTAGTCATTTTGTTTTTAATAGTTTAGATTTTTCTGCTTAAGTTTACTATTTTACTTGACGAATGTTTAAATAGTTTTCAGAAAAATTTCTACTATATTGTAAATTTTAAAGCAATGAAAAAAAATGTTATTTAAAAGTTTGTAAAAGTTTTTCAGGTTTTTCTGTAACTATCTATTTTTATATAAATAATCATTATTTTTATTCTACATTAAGAAATGGAAAGACTTAAAGACTGAAACTTATAAAAATACAAATACAATATAATAACAATAAAAACCGTTGTTGTTTTTTTTTTTGAAGTTTTTTGTTTTAAAAAATGCTAAGTTGAAATCATAAAAAAATGTATAATGTATAAAAGATATTTTTGAACTATGAGAAATAAAAATTAATATTTTTCAGCTCAGATTCAAGTACAAAAATATAGCCTTAACTTATTTTTTACTAAATATTTTCAAACAAGACCACAGTATATTAATATTTTAAATAATAAATTTATTAGTTAAAAAACTTTGCTTTTTTTGTAACTAGTTTTTGATGGTTTTATCGGCTTGATTTTGCTTGACAGAATTAAAAGTTTCCCTTTAATTTCTTAACTTGAAGTTTCAGTTTTCGAACCGCAAACAACAAAAAGCAGCACCATACAGTTGAAACACAACCAAAAAACCATCCCGACACAAAAAACAAGTTGCGTTTCAAACCGACCTCATCGCTTTTAGAACTTTCAAGCTTGAGGTGTTCTGCTGCTGAATTGTGGACTTTTGCTTCGTCTAAGCAAATAAACCTTTTCCTGTAATCCTCACAGTTTGCGGGCATTTTGATGACAGTAACTTTTGTCCTTTCAACTGGAACGCCAGTTGGCCACAAAGTTGCAAGACAATTGCTTTTTCTAGGAAATATGTGGTACATTTTACCATGCAAAGTGTTATTGTACTCTACTCCATTGGTGAAAATCCTGTGAATTTCGTTGTCACAAACAATGTTGTCCAGTCCAACGTGGTAAGCATCAAAACGACGACCCTTAAAAATCCCGCACTTTTGGTCAGTGATGCTGTGTATCGCGTTCCGATCTTCCACATTCGTAATTGGCGCCAAAATCTTGCCAAAACTGGCGCAAATCTTTTTGGCTTTGCAGCTCGGCACTTCTTCCGTGTGAAAGGAAAAAGTCCCGCTTTTGGTTGATACGCTTGTTGGACAACTATTTTCTAATTGGAGAGTCATTTTATGATTTAATTCTAAAACAAATAGACTTAGTTTAAACACCAAGAAAAATATTAAACATACATTTTAAAACAAGTTATTATACTTGTAAAAATGATATAGATACTTTATTCGAGAATTATACTTTTAGTTTTATAATAAGTTCAAAATATAGGGTATTTACAAATAAATCAATTATCTTTTATTATTGCTTATTCTACGAGTATAAACTTATTTATTATAAAATAAGTCAATTAGTCTGCTTATATGTCGTAACAATGTTTACAGCTGTTTAATAACAAAGTATAGAAAATAATTTAAACTAGAAAACACCTGTCACTAACTATGCGCATGTTTTAAACTTTAAGAACTATTAACTTTAAAAAAACAAATTAAAATGTACAGTTATTTTCAATAGTACTCGCGTATCGGTTAATGGTGTTCATGAGTTATTATTGTTTTCTATCAAACACTTACAATAATACGATGAAAAAATGTTATACTTTTAGGACTTAATATTTGTTTTAAACAGTATTTTACAAAGTACATGATATAAGAATTGGGGGTCAATTCACATTTTAAACGAATTTATAATAGTTTTTGTATTTAAAAATAGTGTTTACTGATGTATGTTTTATTTAGTTTTTTACATTATTCAAACGTTTTTAATTTATAGTATCTGTAAAAACTGGTTTGACAAATGAAACATTATATCATATAGCAAGTTTTGAAGAAGCTTTAAAAAACGTTTTTTTTTGACTAATTTTGACAAGTATTTTTTACAAATCCTTGATAAAAGCAAAATAATCGAATTTTTAAAGCGATGGAAGCATTCAAAAGCTGCTAAACCTTTTTTATCACAACAGGAGTTAGTGACATTATGTTATGTAACACAGGTGACAACTTTGAATACCGATCATCGAAAAATAATTATCTAGGAATACTACACTAACTTTTCTTTTCAATTGAAACAAAAATCAAGTTCTATAGTGTTGGTTTAAATTATTTCCTTATTGTGTTAAACAAAATGTACTGTTTTAAACTTTATGTTTATAAAAACACTCTGTGTTTGCTGAATGTTACTCTTTTGAACATAAATTTAAAATGTCTTTTTGATTTTAGAATGAAAAACTTTACGAGACCAAAAAAAAACCTTAAATAAGTTAATGTTGCTGTGAGTGAAAACAATAAAAAGAGAAAAATTAAGTGAAAAATTGTTGCAATAAACTGTTCAAAATTTGCGTCAGTAATTATTTAATAAAAAAAAATAGTTTAACTTGTTGTATTAATAACTATTTTAACTGTTAAAAAGTTGATTTGTGTAAAACTTATTTCAAACAATCATTTTTGATTATAACTAACTAATATACTTGAAGTTTAAATTTCTTTCAAAAGTTTTTTGAATTCAAAGATACTAAATCGTAACAAAAAGTTGGTTACTCAGCTTTCGGATGTAGTTACGAACAAGTTAACAACTTGTTGTATGTAAAATTATAACATTAGTAAACTTTAATCTACAAATAATTTTTGAGGTGCTTTAAAAATAACTATATTTTGACTAAAAAACAAAATGGTTACGATTTTCAGAGCAAAAATGCTATATATGCAAATAGTTTCACAAAAAATTTAAAATAACTGATTTAAACTGGGTAAAAATCAATAATTTAAAAGCTTACAGCCTTAAACGAATTTTAATAAAATTTTCTTTTTTACCTGTTGCTTCATTAACGTCTTCTTTTACTGCATTGTTTTTAGAAGTAGATATTTTACTTCTTACTTTGGTAACATCTTGTGACGTTATTTGCTTATCAGCAGGTATTTTTCTCCTTGGTTTAGTAACATCTTGTAATTTGATATCCTTTGAAGGAGTTATTTTTTTCGTTGATTCTGTAACGTCTTGTATTTTAATGTCATTCGCAGTAGATATATTACTTGTTTTTTCAGTAATATCTTGTGATGTAATTTCTCTAGGAGTAGGTATACTTCTCGTTGGTAAACGTATTGAGATAAAACTTCCGATTGAGATATTGTTTTTACTGGTTCTTTGTTTTAATTAAGGTTTCCAATGTCTTTATCATATTTTTTCCGAACAGTAAATTTATAATAGTACTAAAAAAACCACAAAACATAGCTATCCAAATATTAAATGATTTCGTATGAAAATGTACTGCTTTTTATTTCAATGTCTATTTAGCACCGAATTATGATAGTTATCAGCATAAAAAGCGAAATAGGTTTAGAATGAGAATAATTTGCTTCTGGAAACAATTTTTTATAGTAATTTGAAATGCATAAAAAATATTTCAACCAAGTTAATTATTTTGTGTTGTTCTAAATTATGCAAGCACAAAAATTTCTCGAGTAACTACTAAAATGTTAATACATTTTAAACTTACAATAGTCATTGTTTTATTTAACTTTACATTTAAAGTTTTTGGTAAAAATGTATATTAAAACTACGTTCAGACTTTTGTTTTTATTTTTTTTAACAATTTCAAATTAAAACTTTTATCAATATAATAATAACTTAATTACGAAATACTTAGCCTAGCAAAAGATTATAAGATAGATATAATAAATAATAAGAAGGTAAATATGTTTGTATAAGTAAGCCAAGCTTTGTTCTGTATTGAAAGATGTTTACTTATTGATGAGCAGCATACAATTAGCCAGTAGAAATATCTGGACCGCAACGTGTTTTTTGTCTTGAATCCTTTTGTGTTACTAGTCCAAAGTAAACAAAAAAAATAATAACGTCTGTTTTAACACGTGCTCGAACCTTTGTTTTTAGTTAAAATAATTGGTTATCAAAAGATTATTTTTATGCAAGTTTACTTTAAAGTTTATTTTTTATAATTTCTACACTACTTCCTTATTACACCGCCCAATAAAGCTTGTTTTTAACAAAACCGGAACCGGTGAACATAGATAGTTCCTGTAATTCTGGCATGCCGACTAGTTTATAATGTAAGTCAATCTTTATCTTAAACTCTAATTAAATCAGTTTTAGAAGATATTTTTATTAAAATAATAAATTAAACAAAGAAACAATTTTAACAAAGAACTTGACTTTTCTTAATTGTTCTTCTTAATATAAATTATTGTTTGTTTTTACAATAAGTATGTTTGTATCTTAAAACTTAAACTAGTTTAATAAACTTATATGTTCAATTTAAGTTTTTAATTATTCATTAACAAATAACACTACAATTGCTTGTATTGCAATTTAAATTTTAACAACTTTGTTTCTTTATACCTTATGATACCTTATGTAAACAAAATTATGTAAATAAATTTAAAACGATAATAAAAATATTTATGTTAAGTCTTTCTAAGCTAAAAATTGATTTTTTACTTACGCTTTTGTTTTTCAATAAATTTTGAAACTAGTTGTTTTACATACGTCTATATATACTCGTAGAATAACAAAAAACTCAAACAAAGAATAAGTTGGGTTATATGAACAATGAGTATAGTTAAAGTGCAAAAATACAAAATCGCATTATTTATTCATAGTATAAGTAAACGATAAAATAAAAACTATTCAGATTAAAAACACTTTTATGTTCTATGTTTTAAAAATACGAGTTTGAAAATAGTTTGAGGGTTTAATATTTTTGTGTTAATAATATTTAATATCGAGTAATTAGTACAAAAGATAACGATATAAAACACATTTGTATAGTTAGTTTTAGATGATAGATTTAGTAAAAATTGATAAGATACAAAACAATTTTGTTGTAAGTTTTAATCAAAACAATTAATACAAAAACTAATTAGTTAATTGTTTTTTAAATGTTTACTTTTTTACAAATCTCTAGTAAAAATAAGGGCTTATTGATTAAGCTAATAAATAACAAGAACAAAACAAGCATAAGTTGCAAAACTTTTATACGAAAACAAAGGCTGATTATTTTTTATAAAACTGTTATTGAAGTTGTTTAACTTTAGAATCTCATCATCCGCTTTTATTTGCACACAATATATATTCAAGTTCACAAATATAGTTTACGTATCTAGTATATAAAACGACTTTTAATTATAAGTACAGTACTTGAAGCAGTTGAATGTAAATTTTTGGACATAATGCTCCAAATGTTCACGAGCATACAACATACATTAAAAAATAACATTTAACGCTTGAAAAATTAACCATGTAAGTATAGTGATCATAATTAATGGAAATAGCTCTTGTGCATGTATTAGTTATATGATAAGTATTTTCCATGAAGAAAATAATGTTATAAAGGAGAAATCCAATAATAATATTATTTAAGATTTAAATTGATGTTTATAAGACAAAAATAATTGTATGTTAAGTTAACGCTAGTTTGAAGGTGGGCATATTTTATATTCAGCGGACCATATTTACTGTAAAAAGCGGGTCAGACTATAAAACACTTTTGGTAAAATGTACTAATTTTAACAAAATATTCATTAAAATGTACATAAGGCCTACTGTTCAGTTTGTTTGTATTTTCTCAACTCAGTTCATAGAGTATTTTCATGTAACATTAAATAGTTTTAATCAACTAAAAGCACATGGTTTTCCGTTAAGGCCTAAAAAACAATTAAAACATGTTTTGTTACGTTATTCGTAACATCACATTACGCATCATAAACCATTAGTTTAGTGTTTTATAATTTTAAAAAATCAGTATTAAAATAATTTTTGCTTTTCTAAATTAGCGTTTTAACCATGAGTAAAGTCCAATTTTGTTTTTATAACTATTTATTTGTGTTAGTATTCGTAATGTAATTTAAGTTTTTGTAAGTATAACGTATATACAGTACATGTTAAGATGGATATATTTATAAAATAAGTAACTTGTAAACATTGTCAAAATTGTAGAATGGTATAGTTTTTCAATAAAACAAAATAATATGAATTTTAAATGAAATTTAAAAATCTTTATACAAAAAATTGTTATATAAAGTTTTTTGTACGTTATTTCATTAAATACTTTTTCAATTTAGCAATAATACCATAACACAGTAAACCTGACAAGTAAATGTTGTTAATCATATAACTAAACAAATAATTAAGTTATATTTATGTTTTTTTTTTTATTATTATTTTTTAAGATAATTTAATCAATTAGTATAATCTATTATCATTTTGTTAACTCTATGAAACAATGTAAAGAAAAACAGCTCGCATATTTAAACAAACATGTTTCTAACCTAATCTGTAGTCATGCTTATTTATTATAAGTTTAATTGCTCTTGCTGATCGAGATAAATATTTAATTATTAGTCTATGAATTCTTATATAAAACAATGTTTTACTCAGTTAATTAGTTAAATTGATGAGATCTTCAGTTACAATTTTATTTTTATTCAAATAGAGTTTTCTGTTTTCTTGCTTTATACTTTAAAGTTTTTAGTAATTTCAAATATAAAATTATAAATAGTTATATTTGTTTTATAAAATGAATTAAATGAAAATATTTTGAACTAAAATAAACATTAAGTTTATGTAAAATTAATAAAAAAGACACATAAACTTTAGTATTTATCTTTATGTATTCTTTTCTGTCTAAAAATGTTAGCTAAAATGGTTAAAATTTAAGTGAAGTATAAAAAAAACTTATAAAGTATGTTATTTTGCTTAAAAAATATATATATTAACATAAAAACAAAATAGTTTATAATGTATTCAAAGTTAAAGCTTTAGCTGAATTTAAAAAAAAAAAAAGGTTGAAAATGATCAGAAATGTTTTTTTTTTAATCTAAAACAGTACATAAATCTAATTGCATTAATCATAATCCTCTTTAAAAAAGTGTATCTTACAGTTTGTAAAGTATTTTTTATTTACTTTTTAATAATATTAAATTTTAGCGTAATTTTTTAACCTATTAGGTTTTTGGATATCGAATTATGATAAATGTTTTATTGAGGCATTATATTAGCTTGGGCAAAGTGGCATTAGTTTTTGTTGGTTCAATTGCATGTTTTAAAGTTTGTAAACTTTTTTCTGATTTAGTTAGTTCTGCTGATAAATCAAATGATGCATTGGATTGTTTTTCTGTGAGACGTCTATGTAATGTAGATGAAGGTAATTGCTTCGAAAATCAGACAATGAATCTGTTGTTTCTTGAAGACATAAATGTGCATAGACTTGAGAAAAAACCAGCAACAAATATTGAGAAGATCGAAACTAAAGAACAAGAAATCTCCGAACCAAAAGTAAGAGTTGTTAGAAATGTATCAGAAGCTTACTCTGATATAATTTTAGAAGGTAATGTTAAACCTAACACAGCAACATAGAAAAATGACACAGAGGCAGTTAAGTTAAGTTCAAAAGCATTTAGGATCAAACATTTATGTAAGAGTGAATGAAAAAAATAAAGTTTTGAAACAGATTCAGTTTGATTGATTTATATTAAAAAGGTATTTAGTTTTAGCTAAGTTATGGTTTCATTTTGAACTTTGAGTTGGAGAACAATATTTGAATCATGTGTTTATTTTAACGCCTGTTCAGTTGTTTAACCAAGTTATGTTACATCATATATTTTCCTAAACTTTAAAACGTTTATAAAAATATTAGTTAAGAGGTTTTTATAATAAATTGCAAATATTTATCGTTTTAATCTTATTCTAAAAATAACTAAAATAGATTACTCAGGAATATAGTACAAAATCAGTGTAAAAGTGTAAGCGTATGACTTAAATATAGTTCGCAATATATTAACATTTAAGTAAAATAGTATGCTTAAAGAAAAAACTAGACCGAGTTTTCTGTAAACTAATTAGTAACTATTTACGTAGTTTTATCCTATAGTTAAGTTAATATGAAAAATTATCGTGAAATTGAAGTTCTACATGTAAACTAATTATAATTTATTAAAAAATAAACGCAAGATTTTTCATTTTATTTTACCACAGTTAAAATATAGTTTTATTTCTAAAGTCTTGATCTTAATATCGTTTTAGTGGTGTTGCTTATGAAAAAAGATCTATTTAAAAAAATACTAAGAAAAAACTATATTTATTTTGTCTTAAATGTTTATAGAGAAACGTAGATTTATTAATCTACCGAAATCATAATTCAGCCAGAACTTATAATAAAATTCGGATTGGAGTTGTTTGAAACTAGAAACATTCACTTTTTTAAGCTCTTTTTAATTTACACTAAATTTATAACACAACGCTCCTAAAAATTTCCAGTCAAAAATTTGGTAAAAAGCACTGCGTTTTGTGTTAAAAATCCCCAGCAGTAGAAATTATTTAAATTGAAGTAATAAATTTGTACTCTACTGCTAGGGATCTTTTAACTGAAAGTACATTACTTGCTGTAAATAGTCTTGTTGGATAGTCTTAGTTTGCCTTTATAGAAAGCTTTCTTTTTGCATACTTGCATGAACCTATTTGTCCAATTCAAGTATTAATAAACTTTTGGTTTATTTTATTCTAAATCTAGTTAGATCGGGCTTCTCATACTCAGAGAACTAACAAAAATACATAAAAGTATTCAACTGTTTATTTTACAGATATAAATAAGGAAAGATGATTGAAAAAACATCATACAATTATGTGAACTTACTTAAAAAAATTTTAAGTGATGTAACTAATAGTGTTCTTTCAGCTTAAAACTAATTTTCATTTAAAAGTGCAATTTTATAATCACTAAACACCATAACTAAGTAGATAAGTCTGTTATGAACTATCAAAATAAAAAAAAGGTATAAACTTAACTTCAAAAGTACAAATTGTTTTTAGAAATCACTTAAAAAAAAATTAAATTTAATAGTAAATAATAGTAATATTTTCAGAGCTGTATAACTAATAATTTAACGATAAACTCTTGTATGTTAGATAAATGTTTTTTATGAAAAAGACAACATTTTAATTTAATATACAACAATGAAAACTGACAGAAAATTTACAATGTTCTAGCAAATATAAATCTAATTAATGTTTAAAATAGTATTTTCTTTATTTCAGAGTAGCTACTGGTAATCTTAATCTTTTATAAATATCAGTTCCTACTATGGTTGTTCCAGCGAGAATAACTTTTTCGCAACAAAAAAAAAACACCGAATTCTCTTTTCAATAAATGCTTTATTTTCATTTATTCGTTAAAACTCAACATTTAAACAACGAAATATACTTATAAAGGTTGCAATTTTATTACAAAAACATGAAATAGAAACAAAAAACATTTATGGTTTTAACTTATGGTAAATATAACTTACTTTTTTCATTTATTTAAGAATAAATTTACCAAAAATTTTGTTTCAGTTTATTTAAAAATAAAAATATTTTAGATCCGACTCCGGATTTTGATTTGAAAATGAGATCCGAAACCTAAAGTTGTAGTTTTAGTCGATCACCATAAATAAAAAACTAATTGAAAACAAACATGAAACATTCTTAAAATAAATACGTATTAGAAAATAACAATTTATTTTCTCAAGCTATTTAACAACCAATGTAGATTTTATACAAAGTATCTAAATTATTTAAAACGGTTTTTAATGGAAACAATGTCATACATTATTATTGTAAATCAAACATACTTGAAAGAAACTTTTATTTTACTAAAAATTTATTTTTAATTTATTTATTCCTAAAAGGCTTTCGTAGTATAAGTTTAAACATTTTGTATTTATTTTAGAAATTAGTATTTTGATATTTAATTAGTTATATAATGACAATAAAGTTAAGGGGTGAATAATGCTTTTATTCAACAAACCAGATATTAAAAAGGCCCTGGCGGGTCAAAGCATTTCAATGCATTTTAATTCTTTACTTTATTTGGGATAGTTTTTCAGTTATATAAATCATTTGGACAAAGTACTGATTCTTCATGTCTTTTTTGACTATATCTAGTTTTAAAATAACGTCTATCGTAAAATTGCCCAACTTTTACCTTTTCAGGACGGTTTCCACTTTAATCTTTAAATTAATTTTGGCCCGGGTGTTTTACTAAGCGGACTAGATCTGGATGTTGCTCACCTTTATTAGATGATAGTTATAGTTAAATATTAAAAGGTTATATTGAAATTAAGTGGTATGTAATTTTTAGGAAGTATATGTCATATATACTATTTTATCTAGTTAATGGAGTAAAATAAATACACGTTTATTTAACCTATATGTTAATATTTTGGTTGAAGTTCGTATATGGTTTAACCTAAAAATGATTAATTCCGTACTGTTATATATATTGTATACTTTTCAAGACAATTAATCTATTTTTTACAAAGCTTGATACCAAGAACGTTAACTATTTTAATATAGAAAAGTTTAAAGTCTAAAATTAACATGCAAATCATTAGTCTGTATTAAATTTCATTAATTAAAAAAGTTTAATTGTAATAGTTAACAAATACAAACTAAGTTTTAATAATAAAGTAAACAATTAAACTAAACATAAAAAAACCTTTATATTAAATTTTAATGCTTACATAGCTTTCTTTTATATCTTATTTTTTAATTAGTTTTTTATCAATGGTTGCAACTTAATATTTGTTAACATGTTTGTTTTGGTTTAAAAATATAATTTTTTAGATTACTATGAAAATAGAAAGTTATATAATTTGTTAATACATTTTTAAAATAATACTTTTGGGTTTAAAACACTTTTATCAACCAAATATTTATAATTATATGAGATGTAGTTTGTAAATAACTTTCAAAAACAGTAAAAAAAAGTTAAATATAAACTGAAGTCTAATGATTATCAACTATTAAAATTTAAAGTTAATTAATTACAAAATAGGTTTTTTGATATCTAATTATGATAAAGTTTTCACTAAAGATTGATATCAGCTTTAGCAAAGTGGCATTGATTTTAGTTGGTTCAGTTGCATGCTTTAATATTTGTAAATGTGTCTCTAGTTCAGTCAGTTGTACTGATAATTCAGACGACAATGATGTATCAGATCATATATCAACGAAAATCCTACCTGATATAGACGTTACTAATTACTCACATCTTGCTGCTGCTGGAATGTTGCCTGTTATTTTGAGTGAGGAAAGACTTACGAAAAAGCCTGCTACATATATTCAAAAGAAGAAAACTGAAGCACAAGAAAAATACGAACCTCACGTAAAAGTAGTTAGAAAACCATCAGAAGTTGACTCTGGTAAGAATTTAGTAAGTAATGGTAAACTTCAAAACGATGCTAAGAAAATTAACACAGAGGCAACTAAGCCAAAGGCTGATCATTTTGAAACCGCTGAGAAAAATTGCAGCGTAATAGAAAATGAACATAAAGGTCCAAACCTACCACTGAATGTCCCAATAAAGGAAGGTAATTCTAACAACCAGCCGATTGTAAAGAATGCTGATGTACCTGAATGTGTTTTTGAAACAGATTTGCATGCACGTCTTATTGATACAAATAATGAAATAGAAGTTTTCTATGGATGGTTGCATAAACTGTCTTATAAAATGACTTCAGTTCTAAAGAAAAAAGACAGCAAAGATGAATTGTTAAATCAAATGTCTAGTAAAGTAGATCATGTTTGTGTAATAAAATGCGAAGAAGAACTAATTAAAGCTGTTGCAGATTTGTTTGAAGTTTTCGATGAATTACCTCAATGTATATCCTCAATTTACTTGCTTTCTGAATTTTACAGTTCGTATAAAAAAATTTTAACAATGTTTTTCAATGATCCTCAAACTAATCTTCCATCGGGGATAGAAAAAACTTATTTTTATCATTTTAATGATTATTCGCACCTTTTCTTAGTATTTATTGGATTTTTGAAGAATTTAATCAAATGCCTATCGGATAATCCTAAAAAGACTGAAGTTAATACGATTATTGCAATTTGGAACCAGCATAGTGACATGTATAGAAACCAAGCAGTTAATTGTTTAAAACGTCTTGAATTTATAGAATCAGAAATTCAACTGGAAGAGTTTTCTGAGAATATCTACACGCTACGTAAGAAAACTAAGGAAATCATTGCTCATTTTCAAGAAAATTTAGGCTCCAACATCACCCTTAAAATGAGCGGTAAAAAGAAGAAAACGTTGAAAAAGATTGTTTTTGATTGATTTAAATTATTCAATCAAACTTACTTTCGTTTGATTTGAGGGACGTTTTTGTTAGTGTATAATAAAAAATTTTTCTTTAAATCTTTTAGTTCTTTTGCGCCTATGTAGTTGTGTATTAAACTTGATTAATAATACCATTGTATATTTATAAATTTAAGTAAAAATATTAATTTAAGTGAAACTTTAAAACTTTTTGCCATTATAAAAACTGATACGGTTTTTTTACTAAGTTTAAAGTCAAAACAGTTAAAATCGTCTGTCTATTGTGTTTGAAGTCTGAGAAATGGTCCCACGTAAGCTGTATTGTATCAAAAACAATATTAGTTTAAGTTTAATATATTTTTGTCATTTACCTATATGTAATACGTTTTCTACCACTTAAACTTAGTTAACAAAATCAGCATAAATTTTATAAACACTTAACTTCTTAAATACTTGCACAATAAAATAAAACCAATATCATTTTAAAAAAACAAGAAATGTAATTTTATCCAACCATGTTAACCATTCGAATATATATTTAGGCTGCAACAAAACAATTTTGATACTTGTTTTTGTAAGTTTTAAATTTTTTGATAATATGTTGCACATAGTACACAATTTTTTCAATTTCCTTTAAGAAGATTGATAGTTTTTTAGTTGACCGAAAATCTTTACTATAGCTTTAAAAAATGTGATCAAAGTTTATTAAAATCTATGCTATTTTTAAGTATAGCGATAAACATTCATAGAAAAAACCATGCAATTAGGTAAAATGTTTATAAAAAGTTTTAAAATAAACTACGATATTAAATTTAAAAAATAATTTACACAGTGTTAATAAAGTTGTAAAATAATGTATAACTGCCTCAAAACGTTTAGGTTGAAAAAAAAATACTATTAATAACTCATATGCCTAGTTTTTATAAAGTTGTGGTTGTTTTTACAATATAGCTGCAGTATTTTTTTACTAAAACAAAAAAAATTACTGAAAGTTTTAATGTTTGTTTAATCAACTAGTTTGTAAAACTATTAAGTTTTATTGTTTTTAGAATCAAATCATTAACCTTAATATTTTTCAACAAATTTACGTAATATGACCAAAAAAAACAAATGAACTGAATTGATATAAATATAATAAAAAACACATACTTATAACTTAAAGCTAAAGTACGTCAAAACTATTGAAATTTAATAAAAATATAAAATATAATTATCAAGACATAAAAAAATGTAGTGCAATACTTTATTTAAAGTACCTGTAATATTTTGGTCAACAAAAACTAAAATTCTTCTTATATACTGTAATTTAACTTAAAACAAAAAGATTATCGTACACTAGGCCCTTATACCAAACCTTTTCGAGCGCTAATTTCGTCGTTCAAAAACTATTAATTAATTTTACTAGTGACCTTATAACTTCTAAAATAATAGGTAAACTATTTTCTTTATTGTTCACCCTGAACAGAAGCACAATTTTTCCATCAAAATTTACGTTATGTTGCTTTTTGCGTCGTGATACTGATTGTTATAATAAGCTGCTACTGATAAGTCTTCTTATTTAAGAAAAAAAACAAAGAATCAAAACCATAAACTCGGTGTATTTTTTAAAATTTTGTATTTTTATTTGTATTAGTTTAATGTACTTAATAAAGGACAAAATACCCAAATTACCATAAACACAAGTTCAAAAGTTAATATAAAAAAAGTAATAAAAGTTTTAATTTCTCATAGTTGCATGTGATTTTTAATGTTATAATTTCATGTTATCACGTGCGACTTTTGATGTCTTTATAGCGGATGTGGAGCAATTGATCACAACATTAACAACAACATGAATTATACGAGTTTCAATTACTCTAAATAATTGATGACTTTTTAAATCATCTCACAAAATTAATTTTGCTTTGAATAAAAAAGACTTGCCAACTTTCTTAAATTTAACTCAAGAATTAGTAATTTGTTTTGTGAAAAAAACTTAATAGATTTTAGTAATCCTAAATGTTTTTGTTTATTATCTCGTTAAGTTCTTCACTGTAGAGCAATGCAGGAAGTACAAATTGTAACTAGTTTATCTTACATAGATATTATATTTATTATTCACAAACTTAATCATTATCATCATATTGTCCCAAAATTTTCTTCACTTGTTCAGTTTTTAGTAAATGGGATTTAGAGTTTCTCAAAATCACTATTTTCTCCTTAAATTTTCTTTCATATCTTAATTCGTCTTCCAGCAGTCTTGATACCAATTTTTAAACTATCTGAAAAAATACAATGTCTTCTTAGTAGAACAGTTTCGTAAATTTTATATAATTTAAAAATTATAAATTTTCAAGAAATTAAAAAAAACGTACTGCTCCGAAAAATAGAAAACAACTTGATCTCTTTTAACTATAATGTAAAAGACGAAGTAACACTTTTATTCATTATCCCTTTAAAATTAATCTAGTATTAGTTTAACTAAATCACTTATAAGTTACTAGTTAATTAAAAGCAGTGTGATGTCAGTTTGTTGAAAGCAGTGTGATGTCAGTTTTAAAACATTTAAAGTCACATGCATGTTGCATTTAGGAAAGCGTTTCTCGTGTGTGTTCAGCTTAAAAACGGTGCATGATTTGCAAAAAGTGTGTCCACGTTCCTCAAACAACCATTTATAACAATTTTTTGAGGTTTCTATGGAACAAGATGAAGATTTTTCACAGATTTTAAATTAAAGTATTTAAATTTGAAAATATTAAACTTTTAAGATAATAAAAAACATTAACAAAAATAGTTTTTGATTCAAGTTATGACCACATTCTTCAAACGACGTAGCGCTTATTATGTACCATGAGCGAAAAAACTTTAATGTTCTTAAAAAAATAATATTTTTCTGAAAAAGGGATTTTATCTTTGTAAAAAGTATTCTTTAAACCACGGTGTTTAAGTTCAAATTTTACTAAGAAAAAATAAAACTTAAATGAGTATAAAAATCTGAACTTATACTTTAAATTGTTCAAAAGACTTTTAAGTGTAATGAGACTACAAAAAATCACTTCAAAGATCAAACGAACAACATCTTATTAACAATTGTAAAATAATATTCTTTAGTTTTAGAAAAGTTTATAAACATTTAAGTGTATATTAGGTACATTTCTAACTTTTTTAGTATCATTATTGTGAAAAAACATGTTCTAGGA
This sequence comes from Thalia democratica, assembly GCF_965202585.1. Taxonomy (NCBI): domain Eukaryota; kingdom Metazoa; phylum Chordata; class Thaliacea; order Salpida; family Salpidae; genus Thalia; species Thalia democratica. The sequence goes on along the minus strand of NC_139165.1, from coordinate 38,088,179 downwards.
AAAAAAACGTTATGACGAAATTCGGTTGAAATACGAAAGCAAATTTGAGATTAAAACATTATTTTCAAATTAAAAAAAAAAAAATTATACATATCAAAACAAAAGTAAGGTGATGAAAGAATTTGTTTTTCTAACATCAACTTCAGCTTTTTTGTCGTTAATATTTCACCAGTGTTTATTAACATAACAAAATTAGTAATATTAAAACATTAAAATAATAAAAAAAACTATTAAAAATTTAATTAAGTTGTTACCACTAATATATAACAAAAATATTTAATTATACTATAATTTCTAAACTAATAATTGTCTTTTCAACTACTATGATGGCATAAAATATCTCAACTTTGTTGATGATGGCCGAAATAAATACTGGTTAAAACTGATCAAACGAGCGCAGAATATAATTTCACAATAAGCTGACAATGTCTGTGACAATTTTTGAACTTTACCTACAAACGGTCGCTTCAGTACTTTGTACTTAAGCCCGCTTGTTCAAGATCACAATAGCTGTTACTCGCGACTATTCCTGCCTGATGAGTACTAATTACGACGAAACCGGTCGTAGGATTGTCTCGGATGCTGTTGTTGTTGACCTTGGAGTCATTGTTCATTGTTTTTATTATTATTATTTATTACTAAATTAAGAAATATTTATCCCTTTCATGTTCCTAAACTAAAAATTTATTTTGTATTCTTAATAAGTAAGTATTCATTTCATTTAAACATAAAAAAATCTTTAACTACTACAATAGTGTTTAAATTTTCAAAACTTCTATACATAGATAACTGTATTAGTAACACAAATTTATTACACAACTAAAATGATGCAAAAAATACAAACTTATTAACAAAACACTCACTAACTTACAACAACATAATATATCTCAACTTACTTAAAGTAAGTACTTTTGTATAACATAAATCGCATTCAATCTTAGAAACAAAAATCAAACTGAATCCTTTTTAGTTTTTTCATCCTTTTTCCACTCAACTTAACCGAGATGTTTGACCCTAAATCTTTTACGAGATAAGCAAGGACTTCTTTGGATTTTGCAGACAGTGTCGAGATGTTTGAAGAAATTTTTTTCTGTTCCACTCTTCTAATTGCATTTTGAAGATGTTTTAAACATCTAGTTGCAAAGTTTTTGAACTTGTCAATATGCTGGTTCCATTTCCCAATAATGTTATCAAGCTCTATCTCAGTAGGATTATCTGCAAGACGCTCAAATAAATAATTCAAATTTGAAAGAAATTCTGCGAAATCATACAAATAATCATATATATCATGTGTAAGATCTGAACTTTCCTCTGGTGATAGACTAGCTTGAGGAGAAAAGTTGAATACGTTCTCTAATATTTCTCTAAAAGTACTGTAAAAATCTGAAAACAGTTGAAATTTATCCGCAGAGGATACCCATTTGGTAAAATCATCAAAAACTTCAAACAAGGCAGCAATAGCTTCATCTAGTTTTTTGTCGTCTTTTGATTTGAGTATTTCATCTATATTCCAATACATTTGATCTACAGATTTGTAGAAATTGTCAGTTATGTAACTCAGTAAGGTTTGCAGACAAACCAAGTTTTGTTTTAAAACATTCTAGTACATCAATATTGCTCACAGCTGGCTGGTTAGATGAACTATCTTCCACCAAAATGTCAGGTTCTTTATTTTGACTTTTTTGCATGTTTTCTGAAATACTAAAGCTTTGTTCAACATCATCAAAACATTTTTGACCTGGTCTACTTGCCTTTGTGTTAGTTTGAGTTTTTTTAATAGATTTTTCTCCACCTTCTAAAAAATTGTCTAAGTTTAGTGCTGAAATTTTTCTTGCAACTTCTGTTTCCGATTTCCAGACCTCTGCAGCCTCAATTTCAGTATTCTCAGTACTAATAATCGGTTTTTCTTCATCACAATTGTTTATTATGTTTGGAAGCAACGGGTCCTCAGCATTCGTTTCGTCATTGTTGTTTTCATTATCAGCAAAACTAACTGAACTAAAGACACGTCGACAAATGTTATAACTTGCAACTGAACCAACAAAAATCAATGCCAATTTGCTAATACTAACATCGAGCTTCAATGAAAACTTAATCATAGTTTGATATCCAAAAACCTGTTTTGTGATAAATTTTAAAAAAATTCAAATTTTGTTATTAAATAGAAATAAAAGTTATAAAAACTGGTACCCCATCGTTTTAAAACTAATTAATTATTGTTCGTATTGCTTTTACATTAAATTTAGGGTATAGGTTTACTTCAAAAGATCTTTAGAAAACCAATGTTTTTGACCATTAAATATTTATTGAAAAAAGTTTGTTAAAAGTTCAGGCAGTTGCTAAGTTTCACAACTGTTATCAAATTGTAAATCAGTAACAAATAAAAACAAAAAAAAGACAAGTAGTACAAAAACCTAAATAAATATAGTCGAATATGATTGCATATACGAAAAATACAGTGTGTGCATAAATATAGTCAACTTTATTTCATTCACTTCTTAAACTTTTTTTGATAATATGTTTAATGAAATTTTAATTAAATACTTTTAAGTAGTTTAAGAGTAAGAATCAAAGTTTCAACTTGTGTCTAACACAATCAAAAAAATATTTTTTTTGTCAGTTTTTTGTTAAGTGTATAAAATAGTTTGTAAACAATAATTAAATTTCAATATGTTTATAAATGTCTATTTTGATTTTCATACGTTTATTGTATTAGAAAGTTTTTGTTTACGGATATAAGAAACTATGTTAATTTCGTAAAAAAATGCTTTGTAAATATGATCATGAAGAAAATAAATTTGAAATGTTTGGTACTAATGAACTAAAGTACTTCGTTTACTCGTAACTTTTAAAATATTGATTTAACTACTTACAAAGTTTTATTCAACTGTTTACTGTTCGTTTAAAATTTGACATGTTTTATCTGTCTAGCTTTATTAAAAAATAATATAAGTTAAACGAAGTCTTATAAGCAAATTTTAAGAATAATATTCATCAATTATTTTCTTGAAATTTTTGACTGCTTAAAAAAAATTGATTTTTTATTTTGTAGTAGTTATAAATTTAGAATTTATACTATTTATAGCTAAAAGTTTTAGATATATTTAATCAACGATTTTTCATTGAAGTTTTCAATGCTCTAATTTATCCACATAAAAAAATAAGTTGTTAACTATTACAGATACTAAAAAATGTTATTTAAAAAAAGTTAGATAAATAAAAAACACTGTCTCAAGCTACGCTGAACTCTTGAGCTGTATTAAAAGATAGTATATTAAGTAAATAGGTTGACTAAAACAAAAGTACAGGTATTAAACACACACATTATGTGCAAAAAAATTAATTTCTATCTTATGGAGTTCGATAAGTTTTAGTTAGTTTTAAATACCTCACTACAAAAAACAATAAATATAAATGATTAGATATTAAGTAAACTAAATGATTAAAGTATTTAAGTAATAAGAAAGTGTTAAGAAACTACTAAAAAGCTACTCCGAAATTTTTAACAAAATCGGTTAAAGTAAAAATGTATAGTTAAAATAATATTGTTTAAAAAACATGTATTCTGTCATAATGAAAAACTAGTTTTTCGATTAAAAATTTTTAGGTTAGCTGAGGGTGGTGATATGGTTTAAGATAAAACTAATAAATAAATAAAAACATTAAAACAGTAACTATTCAACATATCCAAGCAAAATGATAAATAAATACAATAAAAATACTTTAGGTTTGTTTAAAAGAACTAATAATAAATAAAATACAAAACTGTGTTGTTAATAAGCCTAAAGTTCAGCCTTGCATAATTTATTCATTTTTAAATTTCCTTAGAATTCATAAAATTTGTAAGATTTTATATTACAACTATTTAAACTTTTCTTTGTTTAGTTGTAAAAGCCTTTGTTTCTAAAAACTTTCTACCGCCAAATATTTACCTAATATTCTTTAAAAAAATTTTAATTTAAAAAAGTTGAATGTTATTTTTTAAATACCATGTATATTTTAGACAGTTTTCAACAAGAACAAAAAAATACTATGAAAAAAAAATTACTCAATTTACTTTCAGAAACTTGTAATTTTAAATTGTATATTTATTTTACATAGTCGTTTAAATATAACACCACAATTTTTCTAATTCTTTTTATAATTTTTTTTAAGTTTGTTTTTATTTTCTTTTAAATTTTCTTTACTCATAAGCAATAAAAATTTATATTGGTTTTATGATCGTGTATGATTGTAAAATGTTATAAAAAAAAAAGTCTGCTAATTAAGTTTATTATAAATTACTCATTTATAAAACCTTACTTTTTTTTGGCTTTTTGCAAATTTAGCTGATTACAATGTTGAAAGGTATGTTAACAACATAGTTTTGATTAATAAAATTGAACGGTTGTTCATTTTATTTATTTTTCATTTGTCTATAAAACCTTTGTAAGTAAAACTTAGAAAGCATACCTCCAGCATTTAATGTTTAAGTGGTATCTAAAATAGTTTTAAATTAAACCATGAAAAGTTAAAAAAAAAAATCATAGTCCAGTTTATTTAAAGTTTTTAGCCATCAATGATACTATCTTTAAACTTAATGTATTATATTAAAACAGTTTTACTTCAAAATTTTAGATTTTAAAAGTTTATTTATAAGTTTTACAGTTTTTTTTAAATGTTTGATAATATTTTCAATATTTGGTTTTATAACTAGCTATATCAATTTTTTTTAAGATTGTAGAATACATATGAAAACGAAGCAATACTTTTATATTAAATACATTAAACTGTTTAAAAGTCTTTTAGAACTATTATTAATGTTTAAATTTTTTTGTTTAAAAACGATTATATAAGTCTTAATAGCTCATAATATTAAACATTATATCAAAATTAAGCTAACGCATTTAAAGTTATTATAGAAAACAAATATTTTTTTTATATCAAATTATTTTGAGATTTTCACTGAAGCTTGATGTTAGCATTAGCAAATTGGCATTAATTTTTGTTGATTTTGTTGCATGTTATTATAATTGTCAATGTTGCTGTAGTTAATATAGTTCTGCTGATAATTCATATAACAAAGATGTTAATAATATTTTAAGTTATGTTTAGTTATGTTTAGTTTTAAAAACTTAAAAATTCCTAAGACTTATAAACTAAAATTGACTCGTATTTCATAAAAAAAAAGATTACATTTTATATTAATAATTTTTATTATTACTACTTATAAACTTTAAAATTTATGTTATATACGTTTTAATCTAGTCTGTCAAAAATAGTTAATTTATAATAACAACAACTTAAAGTTCAATATATTAAATAGCCTTACATCGTATATTTTGTGCTTTAAAAGCAATAACATAAAAATAAGGTAATCGATGACGTATTAAAGACTACACAAAATCGTTTAAAAGTCTTATTTAAATTGGATATAACACATTTAAAATTAAAGGGATCTAAAATAAACTATGTATTCTAAAGAAATGCATAATTTTATTTGTTTTAGAATAAAAATAAATATTGGTATTTATAAAATTTACATTTGATTGTTTTACTTACTTTGAAATTTCAAGTTAATTAATTACAAAACAGGTTTTTTTGAAATCTATAATTATGCTTGAGTTTTCATTAGAATTGGACATCAGCATTACCGAAATGGCAATTGCTTTTGTGGTTTCAGTTGTTTGTTGTAAAGTTTGTCAATATTTCTATAGTTTACTTAGTTTTGCTGACAAAACAAATGACGAAGAACATTCTTCAATTAAAAGTCCCTCTGAAGTTGATGAGAATAACAACTTTGATCATGATCCTGCTGAAATCTCGCCCATAAATATGAGTGAGGAAAATGTAAAGAAAAATTCAGGTAAGAAAATTGAGAAGAATGAAACTAAAGTACCTAAAAATTATAGACCTCAAGTTGAACATTACATCAAGATCTTAGAAGATAATTTTAAACCTACTGACAAAAAACAGAAAACGAACACTGATAAAACTAAACGAAAGGCGGGTTGTTTTAAAACCGTTGAGCAAGATTGCAGCATATCAGAAAATGAACAGAACCTAGCACCAGATGTCTCCATAAAGGAAGGTAATTCTGACAACAAGCCGATTGTAAACTATGTTGATATACCTGAGTATTTTTCGATAGTAAATTTGTCTGTAAGTCTTACTGAATTAAATGATATAATTCTATTACTCTATAGTTTGTTAGATGATAACCATCAAACAATATGTGAAGAAGATCAAAAAAAAGATTTTAAAAACTTAAAAATAATATTTGAACATCTAAGTCGATGGGTATCTTTTGTAGAAAACTCGGGCTTGTTTTCTGAATTTTACAGTACTTTAGAGAAAATACTTAAAGATTTATTCAATATTTATTATGAAAACAGTCTTCCAGTTGAAGTAAATGAGAAAATGAATAAAAATAGTTTTCCTATTAAAATCATTGTTCATGATATGTCTTCTTTCTTAAACAGCTTTTGTGAATTTCTCGAATTTTTGAAAGATTTAATTGAAGATCTTTCAGCTAATCGTACTATGATTGGACTTAATACCATTGTTGGGCAATGGAACCAACATATTGATCGGTTTAAAAACTCTGCAGCTAGATGTTTAAGATATCTTCTAAATGCAAACAAGAAGATTGAACAGAGAGAATTTTCTGCAAATATCTCAACGCTGCGCTCAAAAACAAAAGAAATTATTGCTCTTGTTCAAAAGAATCTCAGAAACATCTCCGTTAAAGTGACAGGAAGAAAGAAGAAGACCTTGAAATTGATTGAATTTGATTGATTTGTGTTATTAAAGAGCACTTACTTTTACTTAATTTTTGTATAAAAGTTTTGTTATTTGAAGTTTTTTTGTGCCTGTTTAGTTGTATAATAAACTTATAGTAGTGACAACATGCTTTATCTATCTATTACTTAAATAATAATATTTCAATTATTAATAAAAAATTCAGCACTTTTTCCATTCACAAAATGATGTTAAATTATGTAATAGCAGTATGAAAAAGCTATCTATACATTATCAGATGGAGATCTTATATATTTTTCAAATAAAGTAACCTATCAAATTATTTAAAACCATCAATATTCTGATGAAATCTGAAGGCATATAATTTATACTTTTATATGCTTTAATTTATAAATTAATTTTTGTAGGGTTTTTATATTTTCCTCCTGTTGCTTATAGTATGTTTTTTATTACTTAAACTGTATTAATTTTTGTAAGTAAAGTTTTTTAATATTTACTTATTTTTTTTAAGAAGCAAATATTTTTTTTTAACTCTTTTAGAATTAATTAAATGGTCTACTACTAGATTATAGTTAAAGAAAAATAATTAAACTCTTTTAAAATAAAATAAATTATTAGTTTATGTAAAAAAAAACACGATTTTAGACCTGTAACAACTAATTTATTTTTAATTATTTTAACTTTTTATATAGTAGTAAAGCTAGACGGCCGTTGGGTTGTCACCGCGTCAAGTACCTCCATGGGTGCGACAAGCTTCGTCCTAAATTAGTGTTTGCTACCTCGTCGAAAGGCGAGGTGCTTAATCATTTGCAAACGACCTAGTTGAAGATCGGGGTGTTGTGATCGTTATAACAGTTTTCCGCTGAGATTCGTTGAGAACAAGTATTTGATATATGATTTGTCCTTTCATCTGAATTCGTCAGACTGAAGTAAAAGGGCCTCGGAACAAGGGTAAGCCTCCTGAATGACCGTCGGGTTAAACCGACGCCATAAGTCCGGCGCTGCGCTACAAAGGACCGGTGGGATCCGACCCATTCGCTAGTCGGTGGTGCCAGGGAGCCGAAAGGCAAGCCGACCCCGGTCAAGCGTGGCAATTGTCTAGTCTCCGCTCAAGCGGCGTTCAGTTCATGCGTTTTAAATGTTTTATCTTATAAATAGTGTTCTGACCGAAAAAATATCGTATCGAAACTAAAGGGACATATGCCATGACGGCCCTGACAGTACCTTACTCCTTAAAATGATAATCCTTATGGGCAATACATGAGTAAATCGAACCAACATTAATATGCAACCCACTAATACTGTAATGGTATTTAGTACAGTGGATACGAAGTTTAACCTATGAAAGTCTCGAAGAAAACCTTGTCCGTTAAAAAGCCCATCAGCAAATTTATCACAAAGATAACATTTTTCGACAACAGATCGGTTAAATCGTAAGGCAGCAACTCAGTTTGCAAAATTAACCATGCCCCGAAAATGCCTGCGTCGGCTTATCGTCTCGATGACTTCGCTAAACTATAAGCTTACCGCCGCTGGACGCTGTAGTATTTCATACGTTGCTCCATAAACGTTTACATAGCACGCTTACCGCTGCTGCAATAGCCGCGCCTCGGGTGCTAAGCAGTAATGCTTTAAGCCCGTTTTCTTGTTAAGTCGACCGAACGCACATACACACCCTTAAAAAGCATTAACACAAAGTTAGAATAATTAATGAGGTAATAAAGATTGCACAGACTTGTTATAAAACTTTAGTTGAATTGGTAAAAATAAAAATTATAATCAAACTGATCCGAAATAAAGTTTTCTAGATTTGAAACAAAACATAATTATATGATACTTAAATAATAAAGATATTGCAGTTTTAAAAGTATAAACATTAAAATGTTTTAATAACTTTAAAATGCTAAGTTGATTTATAGCCAAACAGGTTTCTGAATATCTTATTATGGTTAAGTTTTCATTGAATTTTATCTTAGTGTTAGTAAAGTTTTATTAGTTTTTGTTGGTTCAGTTCTATTTTGTAATATTTGTCGATGTGGTTTTGCATAAGTTATTTCTGCTGATAATGAAAATAGTAATGATGTATTGGATAATTTATCAACAAACGTCGTACCTGAAATAATGAGTGTCTTGTACAGTGTCTTGGATCTTACTGCTCCTTAATTATTGCGTGTAAAAATTTGTTAGAAAAGTTTGAATATAACTCGGGTAAAGGAATTAATAAGAACAAAATTGGGGGCACTTAACAAACATAAACGTCAGGTAGGAGCTGTTAGAAAACCAGAAGAAGTTAATTCTGATAAGATTTTAGTTTATGTTGAATTTATAAACGAAACACAGAAAATCAACACAGAGACAATTAAGCCTGAGGAAGGTTGTTTAGAAACCGTTGAAGAAAATTGAAGTGTATCAGAAAACAGTCAGAATGGTCCTAACCAAGCACCGGATGCCTCTTTGATGAAAAATTATTTTACAATTTGCTAGTTGTAAACTATTATGGTGTACCCGAATGTTGTTTGATAAATAATCTATTTGCACATCTTACTGAATCAAATATCACAATAGAATGTTTGAATCAATAAATAAACTAGCTTATTGAATGTCATCAGTACTACAAAAGAAGACGACAAAGATGAAATTTTGAATCAAAAGTCTAATCTGTAGATCACGTTCGTGAATCGAAATACAACAAAGAACTAACTAAAGCTATTGCGGATATGTTCAGCGGTTTTGTTGATTTAAGTATATGTTAAAATGCTTTGAAAAAATTTAAATCTTTTTCTGAATTTTACATAACATTTTAAAAAGTATTAATAAGTTTTTTCAATAATCTTCGAAAAAGTAATTTACCAGGGATGAATAAAATGTGTAAATCATTTTCATGATTAATTACACGTAATCTCACAATTTATCGGATATTTGAGAAGTTTAATTGAAAAACTTGAGCATAATTAAACTAGGATTGAACTTAACAACATAATTGAAAAATAGAACTTATATTTTTTAATGTATAAAACAAAGCAACTAGTTGTTTAAAATAATCTAGATATCCAGAAGTTAATAACAAAAAATTGTATAAAAATGTCGCAAGATTGTCTTCGTTAACATAAAATACTTATTTTTCAGAGCTATTACACTCAAGCACCTCCGTTAAAAAGAAAGGAAAGAGCGAGAAAATAATTTAAAAGATTGGGTTTAATTAAATTACGTTGCTCAAAGTATTCTATTTTAATTTGATTGAGGTACATATTGTTAATAAATTTTTATGAGTATTTTGATAACTGTTTTTTTTTGTTCCTGTTTAGTTTTTGAATAAATTGTATTAGAACAATATTATCTATCAGTAGATTAAGTAAAAAAATAAAAATAGTACGTAATAGTTTAAAAAACTAGTAGAGGACGTCAAGCAAAACTTGAGATTGTACCGTTTAAAAAAATGGCTACTTTCTCTAATCATATATTACAACTAATATCAAATAGTCTATTAACCGTGTGAACTATGATGAAGTACATACAGTTATCAATTACAATTATTTTGGACAAGACGTTAATAAGTATTCGTGGTGTGCAACTCGATAACCGAAATGTTCTTCGTGCACCAATCCCAAATCCAAATATTTTAAACGTCCTTTTTTGTCTTTCAATAAACTGTATATATCATGCTAAATAGAACTTTAAAGTTAATAATTAAATTAAAAGCAATGATAAACTCTTTCATTAAGAATTTTGTTGGAGTCACAAATTAGTTTTACTTTAGCTAAGTTGTAACAAATAAATAAATGTAGTGCATGTATACTTTTTATTTTATCACCCTAACTAGTTGAGTAAAATGCAATTTCTACTAACAAAATGCTAATTTTCTGACACTAACATAATTCTAAAAAACGATAATATTTTTTTAAGAACTTTAAATAGTGTTTTAAAGGTTAAAAAGAGTTCTACAAAGTAAAGGTAAAGAAAAGAATGTATGTATAACAAACATTGTTTTGATAAAGTGCTTATAAAAAGTTATAAATTTTAAGTAATGCTCAAATAGTAAGTTATCGAGCACAAGATAAAAAACTTTAACTAAACAACGTGTTAGGTATAAACAAAAACTACCAATAGAAAATAACGCATATGCTCAATCAGTAATAAAGATAGTTTTATTACTACATCAGTTTTATCAAACCAAATTATATAAAAGTCTTTGTATACTTGAATTATTTCAATAAAGCTCCTGCTTAAGACTGTGACTTTAAGTTATTCAGTTAACTTCAAAACTCATGTAGCTAATAATTTTTAGAACTAACTTCTAACAGAACTTAAAAAGTTGAGTTTTAAGACTTAAATATAACTTAACTCTAAAGTAGCAATTTTAAAACTTAAAAACTAAACGAGTCAATTATACTGTAACGATGTACATACAGTTTTAAGAGCTTGTAATTTGTATAATTTTATAAGTTTAAGTTAGTTAAAAATTTTAATCTAAAACTAAAATACTTATTTTTTTAGGTTGTAGTTTCACTTTTGATAAAACTACAATATCTTAACTACTCAGTTTATTTTTATTATTTGTTGATTTATGAATTAGTGTAAAACAAGTCGTAAAAGTTTAAACTTTTTTTTAATAACAAAAAAGCTAAATAAAACGTTATGTTTAAAGTTAAAGTATTGTAATAAACATGTTTGAGGAAGGACGTTTAAAAGTAAAACATTTTAAAGTTTTTACACTATTTATATTAATGCAATTAAATTAAAAATTATTAATTATTATTTGGAAAAACTGTCTTAGTATATTAAAATGTTAAATATCCAGAAAAAATTTAAGTCAGGGCAGAAAGATCAAGTATTAACAAAAGGTGGTAGGTACTTGATCTTTACTCCTGACTTAATAATCTTCTGAATGTTGAACACTTTAATGTACAAAAAAATGGTTTTCTTATTATAGTCTAGAAACTAAGCTTCTTAAACATAGTGATCTTTTACATTCAAAGATTTTTCAAAAAATATTTATATTATTTAATGTGGAAAAAAAAAGTTTTAGTACTTGAAGTTAAATTTATCTTAATGTTTTTTTAATTGTTCTTGTGTTTTTAGATTAATGTTATATTTATAATAATATTATATAAACAAATAAAAAATTTGATTTCTTAAATATGCACGTTTAAGTTAATTTATCTATTTGATAATATTAAATAACACCTTGAGTTTTTTTTGTTCAAATATTTTTATAATTGTTGTTATAGATAAAATTGAGTACACGGCAAATCATACTCTTATAATTGTTGGTTTATTTCATAAGATTCTAAATATTGTGGAAACTAATTTTAATAATTTATTACTTAGTATTGTCTATACTTTCAAACTGTTATTAGTTAACCTACATAAATTTTCTTAAAGTTTAAAAACTAAAATAGGTTTGCAAGAAGTTGTCATACATACTTTTTTTTTTTTTAAATTCAGATTTTACATACATTTAAAACAGATTTAGATTAACAAATTTTTTACCATAGTAGACTTTCAAGTGCGTTTTCATATTACTAAATTTCTGCTTATTATTTGAGAAGTGAATTAAAAAAATGAATGTGAACTGTCAAAATACCAATTATCAATTTTATTTTTCATTTACTTAAGAAAAGCATTTTCGCTTTTAAATTAGAGGTAAGAAGTACTATTATTTTAAAGATTTTGTATGTTAGAATCAATTTAATTACTGAAGAGGCTAAATAACTGACTATATAAAATTTTATTGCGAATTTTAACTAATTAACGGTTAAGTACATTAAATAAGAAACATTAGCAGTTTTACTTTTATATCGTTGATATTTTTATAAAAAAATTACGTATATAGTAGCTCTACTAACTATTTGACAGTTTTTTTAATGTTGTGGCAACTAAATAAAACTACTGCAAAAAGGGAGCTGACCATTGAAATGAAACATAAGTTTAATTTTATTATTTATTTTTACACAGTAATTTGTTTTTACAGTTCTTTGTTTAGTTGCCTGTTTTATTGTGTTAAGAAAATATAATTAAATCACAGTTTACTTAAAAATGTTATAGGGCTAGTGATTATTCTTTAAGCTTTTTTCAAAAACATAGTTCTATAAGTTTATAAAAGCTGAATTGAAATGTTTCTGGTTAAAAAGAATTCAGGAAAAAATTGTATGAAAGCACAAACTTATTTACATTATTGTTTAGTTACTTATTATTCCAAAATTTGTTTTACAAATTACACACTCATTTTTCAAAATATACGCATTCAAGTCTAAGTAATTAAAATAAACCCTGTAAGTAGAATAATTGTTGTTAATTGTTATACGCTTTTTTATATTTGTAGAAATAAAAGCCAAAATTTATTTATAATTCATAAGCTCAACATTTATTTTTGAATAAAGAAGGTGATCCATTTATATATGTTACTTAAAGTTGTTTTCTAATTGCTTTTCAAATAAAACATTTTTGAAAAAAATATTAACTGTGACAAATAACTGTCTGATAGTCTCTTAACCCTCTATGCCTTAATCAACTTTTGTTAGTTAAGCTTTACACAAATGGTATATTCACAACAAAATTTAAAAAAAGAAGTAAAAGTTAATGCTGTCTTGTCTATGTTAAATAATTTTACTAATGGTATATTCACACCAAAATTTGTAAAAAAAGTAGGTAGAAATAAATTTAGTTTATATTTTCAAGTTTATACATTACATAACAGAATTCTTTAAATTAATAATGTAGCTAGTTAAAGTTAACAAGAGTTTATTAACTTAAGAAACTAGAATAAATGTTTTTATACTTAATTGCAACTGTTATTCATGATTTATTACTAAAATTAAAAAAATTCTGGTCCTGAGTTAAGTTCTAACGTTTAATTTAAGCTGAAAAAATTTTACTATATCAAAAAACAAAAACATAAACACAGTTAAACACTCAGCTAAATAAACAATGTTGAGTCAAGCGCAGTTTGCCAAATACGTGGATGAAGGGAATCCTGACTTTGGAAATTTTGACGACAAAAATGCTGAAGTTGACGTCAGAAAAACAAACCCTTTCATCACCTGCCCACTTTGTTCTGGTGACTGAATTATCCTAACTAACATTATGCTTTAATCTAGGTTCAATTATTTTAAAACCTACTTGTTTACTTTATGCAGTTCTCTTTGATGTTTTGATTAGTTAACCATTTAATGTTTTTCTTCATGTAAATCTGTTATTCAATGAAAACAAGTTGTTTATGTTTCTCAAGGTAGAATAAACAGATTTTATATTAAGCTTCTTAGCTTTTTACATTATGGTAGGTTATATGCCTTAAAATACAAGAACTATGAATTAACATTTGTAGTTTAAATGCTATTAATTATTTAACACTTTTTTTTTGAATATTTCTGTACAATTTATACACATTAGTTTTTGTTATAGTACTTAACTGTCATATTTATCTTTTAATTTTTGGTAGAATACACAGTTAGTTACTTGGTCAATAGGGTAAAATTTAAAAAGTCCAATACTGAGTTAATAACCACTTTGCTGACATATACTACCTATATAAGAATTTTCAATATATTAAAAAAAATATTTTTAATCAAAAAACTTAATGGCTGGATGTTAAAAAGTTGTGTTAAAAGCGTGAACAAAATAAAAAAGCATTAAATTGATAGCTTTTAAATTATAAGCACTTATACAAATATTTACAATTAAGAGTTTAACTTAATTATTTTGTAAAATATATTTGCACAGATTGTTTAATCGTGCAAAAGCATTATTAAATGTATATATATGTTTTTATATGATTTTACCTTGAAAATTTAAAAATAAACAATTAAGAGCTCGTTTTATGTTTTACTACAAGCCGTATTCAATTAAACCTACAAAGCTGTAATTTGTTTTGCAGGCTACCTGATAAACGCCATGTCGTTTGAGGAATGTGGCCACACTTTTTGCAAATCCTGCATCGTAGCTAAGCTGAACACTGACTCAAAATATTGTCCTGAATGTCATAGGCATGTGACACTGAACAACTTGAAAAGTGACAACACTTTGCAAGAGGTTTGTAGTTATCCATGTAATTTTGTGTGTAATAAATAAACCTGCAATTCTAAAGCAACCCTTTAAGGTTTAGTCTCAAATACTGAACACAGCTAATGTTATTTGATAATTGAGAATTTTACGATACCTATAAAACATCAAGTTTTATACTAAAATTAAGCTATAACTTTCTTTTTTTCAAATCAGTTTTTTAATATTTTATCTGTATTAAAACTACCAATGTCAAAAATTGAGATTCTTTAATGTTACATAACATTTTTAATTGAGATTCTCTTAATTTAAAATTGCATCCATTAAAAACACAAAATATTTTCAGATTGTTTACAAATTGGTACCAGGACTGCTTGAAGACGAATTGAAAAATGAAAGAGAATTTTGGGAAAACAGAGGAGTTCCTTTGAAAAACTCTAAATCTCATCTGCTGAAAATCGATGAAGTGCAGAAAATGTTAGGACAAGATGTTGATAGTAATGAGGTTTGAATTTTTAAAATTGTTATCCACGATTCATTAGTATAAACCAGTTCTATTGTAAATTAATTAGGTAATTTTCAATAGTTTAATGGACCTGCTTGGCTAAACATTAAAAATATATATATAAAGACAATAAACGTAAACGCATTTAGTGCTTCAACGATTTTTTTAATATGTATCAGAGTAACAGAGGTCTGCTGAGTTTATAGTTAAATAAAATCCGAAAGTATAATGTTTTAATTTTTTCACATTTTATAAAAAAATATATAGCGAAGTAATAACATTAACAAGCTTTTAAAATATCTATTGATAAGTGTTAAAATTGAATGGACTTTAAAACTATCTTAGTACGTAAAAATCATGATGATTCAGTTATAAAAGATGAATCGTTATACAGTCGTAGATGTGTGGACCATAAAAACAACTTTAATACAGCTACCCCTTATATTTAACTTTAAGTGACTTAAACTGCTTCACACTCCTATGCCGTCATCACGCTTTATTTTATGATGTTAAAGCTTAAAGATTTTGTTAAAGTAATGGGAATTCGATACTTTTTTTTTGCTGCTTTGTAGGAAGAAAATGCAACAGCAGCAGCTTATTACAACAAACATATTCACGACGAAACAATTGAAGGGAATGCAAAGTTTGATGGAATATTTATGTTTCTGTGCAAGGTAAACATTAAAGGAAAGAAATTACCTGACAAGTACATAGCAGCACCTTTGCGAGTTAAATTTGTCAGCGTCATAAAAGTTCTAGCCAGGGTAAGTTTTGAAACTAAACGCTAAAAGCATTTAACGCAATTGAAATTTAAAGCCTGTGACTTGACATTGTAGTAACGCATACTTCTATTTTTAATTATTTACTCAACAATAAAGCTTTTTCCTAAAAAAGTTAACTTTTAAGTATACAAGTGAAATATTTTTCTTTACTTTGCCAAACTTTGTAAACACAGCAATCGTTCAATAAAAAAAATTAATAAGTTTCATACAGTTTAATTATTTTGTGCAAAAAACATTTTTTAGGAGCATGATATCAACTTGAATGATCAAATATTCAGAATAGATCACGAAAGTGTAGAAGAAAACATGCTGATAACACAAGTAGCTAAACTACTTGAACCTACTGGAAAAAAATGTTTGAAAACTGAACAGATTGTTATTAACTTTACAGTTTATGAAAAAAGTTGAGTTGTTTATGTATAAGTTGCGACCTGAATATGTTGTGTTTTGAAACTTGCTTTAAGTTATTTGCTTTGAGTTGTGTTTTTTTCTAATGAAACTATCAAACTAACAGTTATATAAAGTACAAAAAATACTTAATGTTTTGTCCTTATAGTATTGACTTTTTGATTTAATAGTTTTAAGATAACCATAAACGTCTTGATATTCACTGCTACCAATCCAGATTGATGTTTACGACTGTAAATATAAATCTTTTATATATCTAAGTTAAATATTTTAAAGTTAATGTTTATTAACAAAACAAATACATTGTATAAAGACTTGGTTGTGTTTTTGTAAATAGAATTTTTATTTCTATATATTAGTATGTACACTAAAAACGCAAAGTTAGCACTACTTTGTTTTGATTTATACCTGGACTCTTTTAATACTTTACACTAAACTTGATATTATATTTAGATAATATATTCATAAATTTAAAATAGTAAGTATTACCATTTAAATTCATTTACCCTAAAACCAAAATTAAAAAGGAGTTCTTAATTTGTTCTTTACTTAAACATAGATTATCACTTTGACGAATCATGTTTTAATAATGAAACATCCTTGTAACTTCGAGATAGTAACGTAAAATAAAACAAGTTTATCAAATTCTTTTTAGTAAGCTTTGTGATTTTGTTTTAAAAAGCTCTGTGTCACACAAGTTAGTTGTAATTGTACAAAAGAAAATTATAATTATTAGCACTTCGAAGTATTTTTTTAAATTTAGCTTTTAGACCCTTGAATTATATGTCAGTTGAAAAAAACTCTTGAAAACAAAAAAAAAGTTTGCCTTGTAAAAACTTTCAATTTAGCTATAATTGTAATACTATTTCTCATGTAATGCTCCATTATTGGTTTTTATACCATAAGCAAGCAAGATTATTATGATCACGCTTGATAAAAAGCAGTTTTTACTTACTCAAGCATGATATTATTAACATAAACCAAACAACAGTTATAGTGTCTGTGCTCAATTGACATGACAATTATTAGCATTTTACAAACTCTGATTAGTTACAAACTTGATTAGATGTAGTCATACAGAAAGTATGAACTACAAACACGGATCTCTGTTTAGGATAAATAAGTTAAGTAAGAACAGTAGTACGTTATAATAACTTTTCTAAGTACAAAGGTGGAATATAAGCTCAAAAACAATAAAATAAATAACTTAATGTACAGTAACCTCTCGCTTATTTACGCACATTGTGTCCACAGAAAAAGTGCGTAAAAATATGAGAGATCGTAAAAAACGAGAGGTACCAAATATGCTCACTATAATGGCTGTTTTTTTAATATTGCCTCTAGTTAAAAGCAGACTGGGCACTTTCCCACTTCTAACTACTATTTGTTTACTTTATTTTTTAAATGTGAAAACAACAGATAAAACTAGACATATATTAAAAAAAGGATTTAAATTTCTATAAAATAATAATACGTTTAAAAATAATTTTACTATTTTAATAATAAGTAGAAATTATCTTTATCTTTATTTATATGTGACATTTATATTCTATTCTACTTGGCAAATTCAATTTATAATTAAGCATTTCTTTCGAATTATAAAATGGTGTTATTAATATATAGGGCAAGACTGCTGTATTATTTCTTTGTGTTTTAAACTCTCATTATTTCATTATACTTTCATTATTAAACACAGTCATATTTATTTCAGAATTTTGATTTAATCTCTTATTGTTAACAAAATGTCTGATATACTGAGGTATAATTAAATGTTTATCAATTAGTCAAGGAACATAAATTTACAAATTCTAAAGATATAGAGAGGTGTGTTAGCATTCAAAATATATTTTAATTTAAAAATATACATCAAACCTAATTTGTGCAATACTAAAAAAATTAATTTTTTTATTTTTTGAATTTTATAGAATTCTGAAATGCGTAACTAAACGAGAGTGCGTAACGTCACGAGTGCGTAAAGATCCGAGAGGTTACTGTACTTGCATATACACTTGTATTTTCAAAACTTTATTTTTTGTTAAATAATCCTTGTTGATCTGCGTCATAATTCTTTTAATAATTCCTTGCTATGAAAAAACTTAGAAAAGCGGCATCACTATTGTAAAAAAAAATTGAAATAATAGTTATACTTTATGATAGATGAGTACGACCTACGTTTAAATTATACCTAAACAATCAAAGTTTGACTACAGCATTCTAAAGCTGACCTTTTAAACTTTAAACTCCTATCAAAACTAGTTTTCACACAATCGCAAAGTTGTTCATTAATGTAGAAGTAAATGTGACATTAGCTAGAAAAAAGGTCTATAAGTTTGCATCAATTACAAAATGTTTGAAGATATTAACAGCAATGACTGGTAAAGGGGCAAATAATTAAGTTGGTTATCAGTTAATAAAGGGGCGAGATCTTATATATATTTTTTTTTGACAATGGGGCGACTATAAAAATGAGCTTAAGATACCTTAAGTAAATTTAGTAAAAAGTACTGTTAGTAGTCCACACCGTTTACAATCATTTGTGGTTTTTGGCAATGTAATTTTAAACTTTAACTAATGAAAAAACTAAACATATAGTTTTATAATTAGCTATGAATTACAAATTTTTATCAACGAAACATGGTTAATAAAAAAAAAAAAAAAACTTTATTTTGTACATATCTTGTACTTTTTTTATTCTAAGCGATCTAACATTTCAAACTTGATTTTTAATCAATTTTGTATTATGTTTACTTCAAAATGAATTATTTAAGCATTTTTAACACTTTATGATACAAGTTGTCCATAGACGTCTAATTCACCACGTTTGATGTTTAGGTTTATGCTTAAAATAATGAATAATAAGTAATAGTTTAGAACACCAAAAATTGTTATTTTTAAATTTCTATTTGTTATGAACAATCAACAACCACTTGTTTGAAATTATGTTTTATTTGCTACTTATAACGAGCAGAACTATCATCCATGAGAATTAACTTAAAGACTTAAAACAACTAGACTCTTAACAAAAAAAAAAATTTAAAGATCTAACTGACATACACATACTATTTATCAATTTTTTTAACAGTATAAAAATATAAATTATTAAATGAAAAACTATATGTTTGCTACTTTTGTAGTACATTTTTTATTTATACCAATAAGTCAAAGTTATAATTATACTTAGAGCCCGTTTGAACCTAGAAAATATATTACATGTTAAGAGAAACACTTGATCAACAATATTTATTGTCTTCATTTCTTCTAAATTTTCTTACTCCTACTTGTTGTTTCTCATATAAGCTTGATGGCCAATTGATGACATATGATCTCTGAAATTTTGGTTTTAAAAAATTTAAAAGCTTTGAGTTTAAAAAATAGTTTAATTTGATTAATGAGAAAAAATTCTAATTTTATTACTTTTTACTTAAAACTAGTTAATAAAAGTTTGTATAAAAAGATTTTCTTTTTAAAATATCTAATAAAAAAAATGTCTTTTATTCAATAAAAAGAATTTTTTGTGTTGTATTTCAAGTATAGCAACTCTAATTGTAATTTTAAAACTTATAGCAACTATTCACTAGTTTTATACTTTAATTCGTTCACTTAATCTTTTAACATAGTAATAACTATTACGTATATTTCACCTCACTGGGTCGAATTTTCTCAGTGGTTTGCTTTCTCCACTCGATTGGGAAGGATTACTTGCGTACATTTTTTCAAACTTTTTTTCTCTTTCTCTTTCCAGTTGTCTTGAGATCATCCTGTTTTGTTCATTGGTGTACTTCGGCATTTGATAGTCCCTAAAAAAAGATAAATGCTAGATATTGGTTTATATTTGAGTTTCTTAAAAATAGATTTTGATTTTAATCGAAGTTTAAATTAATTCACCAAAAGTGACTAGTTTACAGCACAAATGTTTATTCATTTTGATTTAGTTTATCAATACAAGCTTTATTTTAATTTGGGTAAAAGTATTTAACTTAAAATAATTACGTTTTTTTAAAAACAGTACTTACTAAAAAAAAACGGAAACACAACTGTTTATAAAACGTAAAACATTATCAAAAATTTTTCATCAAAAATTACCTGTTTGCTCTGTAGTATTCCATACTATCCTCTCCATACAGCCCAAAAGCCTCACCAAACCTTTATTAATAATCACAAAAGTATTTTTACGGTTTAATTCTTTTCATTTCAACTTAACAAGATTATGACTGTGATAAAATGTGATAAACTGTACATAGCTGATTGTTTTCTGTTGTTTAGACTGTTTTAACAAAGTTATTTTCAAACTATTAATTTTTAGCATTTTTTATTTCATCAATTCTCTTAAAACTTTGTTAATAGTTTCTATTTTAATTGATTTTATAATTCAAGGTTTTAAAACAATGAAAAGTATTATAAAGCTCATGAAGTTTAACTACAGGATCTCTAAAAAGCAATTTGTTTACAATTTAAAATAAAAACCAACTTTTTTGAAACGCTCTTATCTTTTAGCTTTTGAAGCATTCTTGAAACCATTTTGTTTTGCTCTTTTGTATAGCCAGGAGTTAAATAATCACTGTAAAAAAGATTTTTATTATTGTTATTCTGTTTCGTTCACTGTTGTTTATTTGAAACATAGTTACTTAACAACTAGTTATTTTATTACACTTACAAAGATGTTTAAAACATTAGTTTGAAAAAAAATTGGCAATAAATAACTGAATTTTAGTAATTTTTATTATTTACAAACAAAAATTTACCTTTTTTCACTGCTGCTTCTAAAGTCGTTGTAGTTTTGCCTTGAATAACTTTGAAAAAAAATTATTTACATCATAAACTTTATTCAATTATTATACTTACAAAACAAGTTCTTAATTTGTACCATACAAATTTAGAGTTCTCACAGGAGCTTAAAAATGCATTTTATAGTAATTAAAATACAAAGTTAATTCAAAATAAATTTTTAAATGTTAGACGATTTTGAATTAAAAATTAATTAAACCTAAAAACGCAATTTAAAAATCTATTGTTTTTGTTTAAAAAAATTTAAATTAAACCTATCTTGTATAATTCATTTTTTTCATAGTTAACATAAGCAAATTTTATTAAAAAAAAGTATTATTTAAAGTGAATGTTTTTTAATTTTAATGTTTAACTTAGAAATACACATTAAAAAATATAATAATCATTACTTTTGACTTTCATAATTTCTACCGGCTTCGTTAGCTCTGGGATATCTTTGATTCTGGTCTTGACTTTCTCTACATAAGTTTTTAACTTTTAAAATTTACTAAATTGAATAACTTACTAATCCTAGCTTTTTACGAAAATATTAGCTAATGTTTTTATTTGTTCATTATATTATCTCTTTTAAGTAGTAATTGTGTACTGTAACTGTAAGACTTTTTACAGGGTGCGATGAATTTTTGTCTCTTTAAGCAGATGAATACTTTAGACTTCTAAAAAAGGTAGTACATGAGTTTTGTTCTAGAATAAAGCTAACATCATATGCTTCTGGACTAAATACATTGTTTAAAACAAACTGTTTGAATTGCTAAACATTATTGTAAAACATAATAAAATTTAAGTAAATTTTATCTTCAGTTATTCTTCGTAATGCCAGAAAAAAAAAGTTTAAAAAACATTTTTCCCCAGTTGAAATAGGTCGTTGTAGTTATTTAAGTTTCTCTGCTGAACTGTTCTTTTTTTTTTTAAGATAAAGGCTAAAATAAATAAAAAAAAAAACTGAATATATACTAATACATTAGTTATTATTCTTGTAATTACTTTAAAAGCTACTAAACAAGTCAATTGGTACAAAAGTACTGCAATATGTATATAACAATTAATTTTCACATATGTATAATAATGTCAAACATTAATTAGACATTTTCAAATTGAGAGTTTTTATTCTACACAGTGTTTTATGCAAACGCAATGATCAAGATTTAAAAAGCTCTACAAAGTAAGGCAGACAAAGCCATATATACTATAATAAGCTAATAATTAGCACTAATTATATTCTAACTAAAACTGATTAAAGTAAATGAGTTTATTAATTATTCAAAAGTTCCAAATTAATAATGCCTAATAAAAACGTATAAATGTTTTAAACAACATTGATTAACAAACGAAAAACCTCTTGTAATCCCAGGTTTGCTTGAAATGATCTCTCTTGTTTGGATCGGATCCTTGAGTGAGATCAATTTCTGGAACTTGCCTACCGTCGTACTTATGACTTCCGTTGTTCCAAAATTCACTAGAATCCAAACATCGACTGTACGTTTGAAACATGTAACTATTTTTTTGATTTATTAAGTTAAGTTATCGGTAATTCAACTAGTTTAGGAGTTCCCGTGTTTTTATTTTTGAATAGCGTACCATATGAATATTTTTCAAGTTCCTCTAAGTTCAAAGTTTTCTTTACAAGTTAGAATACAGAAAAAAAAGAACATAGAGAGAATACTTGTTCATAACAATAAAATCAAACTTTTATATAGTACAGTAAAAATTAAAGACAATGTTTTTTTATTGAAAAAAATCTAATAAAAAAATATTATAGCTTCTTAACATTCATATATTAACCAGATTAAACCAGATAAAACTCATTTTCTTAATCACTACCTTGGTAGAATTTTTAAAATTATTTTTTATTAAAGACTGCCCCTTTACCATTTAAATACCCTACTACTATCATAATTAGTTATATTTCCTCTTCACTTATATTTCATTCTGATAGCAAAAATCGTCAACAAAAAAAAAACGATACTGCCAACTTTAACAATTCATAAAGTATAAATTGTTAGTAAGTTAGTAAATTAGTTAGTAAGTTAGTTGATATAAATTTGGAAAATTTTACCTGATATTATTATTCTTATTGTTGGTTACACTTCTATCACTTGCATTATTTCCTGAGTAACTGCCTCTACCATCGCTGTTATTTTTGTAATTTGAACTCATTGTAGAAGACGCTAAAGGACTGTATAGTATACATCTTTTAAGTAGAATGTTAAAACTTTGAAATGTTTAAAAAAGGAACCAGACGTTTAACAATTGCAGAACTAAATTACATAAAAAAGTTATTAATAACATTTTAAAAAGTTTAGCACTTTTCAAAGTTAATTGTATATATAAAGAAAATAATGTTATTATTTTAACAGAATCACTTCCCCAGAATTAATTGTTTTTATGAAACATATGCTCTGGTACTTTTAAACTTAAATTACCTCAATAAATTATATATATATATACTATATATAGTATAAAATAAGGTTAGTATTCAAACTTGAACAACTTCTACTGAGCCCACTTGAAGGGCTGTTAGATAATTTATTGAAATGACGATTTTAAAAATACTGGAACATATGTTTCATAAGGACAAAAAAAATTGTCTTTAAACTTCAGCCAGTTCAAATTTAAAATAAAAAGCACTTTGGTAAACAAAGATGCAAAAGTTTACAGAAAAACAAAACAATATGACGTAAGAATTGAACATTGTTTAAAATTATAAATTAAATTAAAACTTTCACAACCAAATATTTAACGATTCCATAGTCACCAATCTCCAATTATACGTTCCAAAGCAACAAATTTCTGTAACAAGTATTTCTGTCAAATCTTCAGAACATGTCTTCATCTTGCAGAACATTGATCTCAGCTACTATTTGCCACTCGTTATGACGGCAAATTCAGTCAAAAATCACTTCAAATTGTGGCAGCAACAGTTCACAAATCTAGCTTAAGAATCAACTGAGTATCCAATAATTTCAAAATCTATAGCCCAAAGCACATTAACAATAGCCCTTCCAAAAATCAAAGTTGAAAAGTACCTAAAATCTATAAGGGGAAGGTGTAGCTTACAGATTAAACTACTAATAAACTACATACCACACACCAAATCAATGGCTAAAGAGATGAACAAAACTAATTACTTATAAATTTTACTGGTAAATATTTTATTTAAATCAAATCTTTTTAAGTTTAATCGAATATGTTTAAGATTTTTGCACGATACTAGTTCATTTGGAAGTTTGTTCCACATTTTTACCGAACGATATAAAAAAGATTTGTGCCAACCAACATAGTTGAAATGATATTTGCATGTATATTTTCTATTATTACCTCTGAGTGAGTAATTATTTTTATAAGGTTTAAAGAAAGTTTGAGAATCAATAGTAGTTTTATTGTTAATCAGTTTAAAAAAAGTAATTAGATCAAATTCAAGTCTTTAAAGTTTTTATATTAAGCTTTGTAAGTCTGTGTATATAAGACGTATATGAAATGTTGCACCGATTAAAGATTAATCTCGTAAATTTTCTTTGGATAGATTCTAGTTGGTTGATGTCTTTTATAGAATATGGAGACCATAAAGGTGTGTTGTATTCCATCTTAGGACGGATGTAAACTAGGTACAGTTTTTTAAGAATTACCAAATCCGTTGATATAAAGCTTTTTAGAACTTGAAAAGATAAAATTTATGCAGTACGGTAAATATAGTTAATATGATGGTTCCATTTTAAATTATCTGAAATAAAAATTCCAAGGTCTTTAAATACCTCAGTTTTAGGTAAAATTGCATTGTTTATTTTAAAATCAAACGTTGGAATAGGTGTACTTTTGCGAATATTCAAAACATGACATTTGCTGGGATTTAGGTTTGATCTCCTTTCTTTTAACCAATGGTAGATTTTATCTAAAGATTTTTGTAAAACTAAGTTAGATTGGCTAAATATTTTCGTGTCGTCTGCAAAAAGCATAATGTTGCTATTAGAATCAACCTCTAAGGCTATATCATTTATATAAATTATAAATAACAATGGACCTATAACCCCTCCTTGCGGAACTCCACTAAAAATTGGTAAGGATTCTGAGAACGTGTTACCGATAACTACTCTTTGTGTTCTTTCCTGAAGAAATTCTTTGAACCATTCAACTAGATTTCTAATAATTTTGTATTGAGATAAAGTTTTAATTCACTTAAAATGAGAGACAGAGTCAAACGCTTTCTGAATGTCTGTATAAATTACATTGATAGATTTATTGGTAAAAAAAGATGCTAACCATGAATGAAGGCAATCCAATAATTGAATACATGAAGTTCGTTTAGGAAGAAAACCAAATTGTTTCGGAGAAATAAGATTATTTAAGAAAAGATGATTAAGTATTTTTAATGAAATTATACGTTCAAATGATCTGCAAAAGCTACTAGTTAGTGAAATTGGTCTATAGTTTAATGGTTTATTTTTGTTTCCTTTTTTGAATATTGGTACAATATAAGATATATTGCCTTGGTATGAAAGATATAGCTAAAGATCAATTAAAAATTAACGAGATTGGAAAAAAGAGAGAGCTAATAGTTCGTTTTTAAACATACGAAGGTATATTTTCTGCTGTTCTGAGTATTTTATCTTTAAAATGATTTACAGATTCAATTATTTCATTATTACTAATAAAAAAATCCTGCATTTCAGGACAACTCTTATCAATAAGTATAAAATGTTCATCCTCATAATCTTTACTAAATACTTTTTGGAATGATTTGTTAAAACAAGAGGCTTTATCAAAGTCAGAAATTAATGGTAAGTTATTTTCATCAAGTAAAAGTAAAGTAAAAGTTTATGTTACTACTTTTTTTAATTTGACCTTTACCCACATAAGGATAAACTTGTCTTGCATTGTATTAAAGATATATTAATGGATTTTTTGAGTAGGAATGAAATTTTATGCCATAAGAATTTAAGGAATTGAGAACTTTTATTTATTTCAAGGTGTAAAAGAAGGGGTGTTAAGACATTAACTAAAATTTATATTTTTGAAATTTTTAGAATTCTAAAATGCGTAACTAGACGAGAGTGCGTAACGTCACGAGTGCGTAAAGATGCGAGAGGTTACTGTACTTGCATATACACTTGTGTTTAAAAAAAAAAAATTTTTGTTAAATAATCCTTGTTGATCTACGTCATAATTCTTTGTATAATTTCTTGCCATGAGAAATCTTAGAAAAGCGGCAACACTATTGTCAGCAAAAGTCGAAATAATACTTGGTTTATTTTATAATAGATGAGTACGACCTACGTTTATATTAAACCTTAACAATCTAAGTTTGACTATAGCATTCTACCGTTGACCTTTTTAACTTTAAATTTCTATCAAAACTAGTTTTCACACAATTGCAAGGTTGTTTATAAATGTAGAAGTAAATGTGACCTTAGCTAGAAAAAAGGTCTATAAGTTTGCATCAATTACAAAATATATGAAAAAATTACTGTAATACAAATTTAAATTTAATGGTCTGTTTTGGCTATTAAGGGCAATGACTCGTAAAGGGGGCGAAAAATTAAGTTAGTTATCAATATCTATATATAGCAATATCTAATACATATATATTTTTTTAAATGGGACGACTATAGAAATGAGCTTAAGATACCTTCAGTAAATTTAATAAAAAATATTTTAGTAGTCCACACCTTTTACAATCATTTTAGGTTTTTGACCATGTAATTTTAAACCTTAGTAAATGAAAAAACTAAACATATCGTTTTATAATAAGCTATGAATTGCAAATTTCTTTTCGACGAAACATGGTTGAATAAAAAAAAGAAACTTGATCTTATATATATTAGACATTTGATGCTTACGATTATGCTTAAAATAATAGATAATAAGTAAATAGTTTAACACCGAAAATTTTTATTTTGAAATTTTTAGTTGTTATGAACAATCAACAACCACTTGTTCGTAATTGTGTTTTATTTACTACTTATAACGAGCAGAACTATCATCCTTGTGAATTAACTTAAAAACTTAAAAGAACTAGACTCTTAACAAAAAAATAATAATTTTGTCAAGGTCTAAATGACATACACATACTATTTATCTTTTTTTTTAACAAATATAAAAATATAAATTATTAAATGAAAAATTTTAAGTTTGCTACTTTTGTAGTACACTACTTATTAATACCAATAAGTCAAAATTATAGTTATACTTTAAGCCCGTTTAAACCTAGAAAATATATTACATTTTAAGAGAAACTATTGATCAACTATATTTTATTGTCTTCATTTCTTCTAAACTTTCTTACTCCTACTTGTTGTTTCTCATAAAAGCTTGATGGCCAATTGATGACATATGATCTCTGAAATTTAAGTTTTAAAAAATCTAAAAGCTTTGAGTTTAAAAAAAAGAAACTTAATAATGAGAAAAAAATCTAATTTCATTACTTTTTACTTAAAACTAGTTAATAAAAGTTTGTATAAAAAGACTTTCTTTTAAACAATGTCTTTAATTCAATAAAAATATTTTTTTGTGTTGTATTTTAAGTATAGCAACTCTAATTCATTTTAAAACTTATAGAAACTATTCACTAGTTTTATACTTTAATTCGTTCACTTAATCTTTTATTATAGTAATAAATATTACGTATATTTCACCTCACTGGGTCGAACTTTCTCAGTGGTTTGCTTTCTCCACTAGATTGGGGTGGATTACTTGCGTACATTTTTTCAAACTTTTTTTCTCTTTCTCTTTCCAGTTGTCTTGAGATCATCCTGTTTTGTTCATCGGTGTACTTCGGCATTTGATAATCCCTAAAAAAGAGATTAATGCTAGATATTGGTTTATATTTGAGTTTCTTAAAAAAAATTGATTTTAATAAAATTAGATTTTAATCGAAGTTAAAATTAATTCACCAAAAGTGACTAGTTTACAGCACAAATTTTTATTCATTTTGATTTAATTTATCAATACAAGCTTTATTCTAATTTGGGTAAAAGTATTTAACTTAAAATGATTACGTTTTCTTAAAACCAGTACTTACTAAAAAAAACGGAAACACAAGTGTTTATAAAACATTACCTATAAGACATCACCAAAACAATTTTTTTTTAATTTACCTGTTTGCTCTGTAGTATTCCATACTATCCTCTCCATACAGACCAAAAGCCTCACCAAACCTTTATTAATAATCACAAAAGTATTTTTACGGTTTATTTCTTTTCATTTTAACTTAACAAGATTATGACTGTGATAAAATATGATAAATTGTATATAGCTGATTGTTTTCTGTTGTTTAGACTGATTTAACAAAGTTATTTTCAAACTATTAATTTTTAGCATTTTTTATTTCATTAATTCTCTTAAAACTTTGTTAATAGTTTTTATTTTAATTGATTTTATAATTCAAGGTTATAAAACATTGAAAATTATTATAAAGCTCATGAAGTTTAACTACAGGATCTCTAAAAAACAGTTAGTTTACAATTTAAAATAAAAACAAACTTTTTTGAAACGCTCTTATCTTTTAGCTTTTGAAGCATTCTCGAAACCATTTCATTTTGCTCTTTTGTATAGCCAGGAGTTAAATAATCACTGTAAAAATTATTTTTGTTATTGTTATTCTGTTTCGTCTACTGTTGCTTTTTTAAAACATAGTTACTTAACAACGAGTTTTTTTTATTACACTTACTAAGATGTTTAAAATAAAACATTTGTTTAAAAAAATAACAGCAATAAATAATTGATCTTTAGTAGTTTTTATGATTTATAAACAATGTTTTACCTTTTTTCAATGCCGCTTCTGAAGTCGCTGCACACTTGCCTTGGATAACTTTATAAATAAAATATTATTTAAACAATCAACTTTCTTCAGTTTTATACTTACAAATCTAGTTCTTAGTTTGTAACATACAAATTTAGAGTTCTTACAGGTGCTTTAAAATGTATTTTATAGTATTCAGAATACAAAGTTAATTAAGAATAATTTTTTTATGTTAGACCTTTTTGAATTAAAAAAGTACCTAAAACTAAAAACGTAATTTTAAAATTTATAGTTTTAATTCAAAAATTTTTTAATAAACCTATCATATATAATCATTTTTTCATAGCTAATACAAATAAATTTAATTAAAATAACAGTTTTATTGTAAAAAAAATCAATTTTAATGTTTAAATTAGAAATACACATTAAAAAATATAATAATCATTACTTTTGACTTTCATAATTTCTACCGGCTTCGTTAGCTCTGGGATATCTTTGATTCTGGTTTTGACTTTCTCTACATAAGTTTGTTAACTTTTAAAGTATACTAAGTTGAATAACTTACTAATCCTAGCGTTTTAAGAATATATTAGCTAATGTTTTTATTTGTTCATTACATTATCTCTTTTAAGTAGTAATTGTGTACTGTAACTGTAAGACTTTTTACAGGGTGCGATGAATTTTTGTCTCTTTAAGCAGATGAATACTTTAGACTTCTAAAAAAGGTAGTACATGAGTTTTATTCTAAAATAAAGCTAACATCTTATGCTTCTGGGTAATAGAGTGTTTAAAACAAACTGTTTAAATAGTTAAACGTTATTGTAAAACAAAATAAAACTTAAAATTAATTTTATTCGCAGTCATTCTTCGTAATGCCAGAAAAAAAAAAGTTTAAAAAACATTTATCCCCAGTTGAAATAGGTCGTTGTAGTTATTTAAGTTCCTCTGCAGAACTGTTCTTTTTTCAAAGATAAAGGCTAAAATGAATAAAAAACAAAACTTAATATTAACTAATACTTTAGTATGCATTCTTGTAATTACTTTAAAAGCTAGTAAACAAGTCAATTGGTACAAAAGTACTGCAATATGTATATAACAATTAATTTTCACATATGCATAATAATGTCAAATACTAATTAGACATTTTCAAATTGAGAGATTTTATTCTACACAGTGTTTTATGCAAACGCAATGACCAAGATTTTAAAAAACTCTATAAAGTAAGACAGACAAAGCTATTAGGAGCTAATAATTAGCACTAGTTATATTCTAACTAAAACTGACTAAATTAAACGAGTTTTTTAATTATTCAAAAATTCCAAAATGATAATGTCTAATAAAAACGTATAAAAGTTTTAAACAATATAGATTAACAAACGAAAAACCTCTGATAATCCCACGTTTGTTTGAAATGATCTCTCTTGTTCGGATCGGATCCTTGAGTGAGATCAATTTCTGGAACTTGTCTTCCGTCGTACTTATGGCTTCCGTTGTTCCAAAATTCACTAGAATCCGCACATCGACTATATGAAACATGTTAAATTAACTATTTTTTTATTAATTAAGTTATCGGTAATTTAACTAGTTTAGGAGTTCCCTTGTTTTTATTTTTGAGTAGTGTACCATATGGTCACTCATATGAATCTTATTCAAGATCGTCTAAGTTCAATATTTTGTTTACAAGATAGAATTCAGAAGAAATTTACAAAGAACATAGAGAGAGTACTTATTCAATGCAATAAAAAAAATGTATATATAGTATAGTAAAAATTAAAGATAAAGTTTTTTCACTGAAAAAAATCTAATACAAAAATATAATAGCTTCTTAACATTCATATACTTATCATAAATATTAAACCAGATCAAACTCATCTTCATAATCACCACCTTGGAAGAAGTTTGAAAATTAACTTTTATTAGAGACTGCCATCTACCATTTAAGTACCCTACTATTATCATAACTAGTAATATCTCTTCCTTACTTATATTTCACTCTGATAGTAAAAATCGTCAACAAGAAAACGATACTGCCAACTTTAACTACTTATTAACAGATATTAAATAAGTATAATATAAATTTAAAAAAACTTTACTTGACATTATTATTCTTATTGTTGGTTACACTTCTATCACTTGTATAATTTCCTGAGTAACTGCCTCTACCATCGCTGTTATTTTTGTAATTTGAACTCATTGTAGAAGACGCTAAAGGACTGTATAGTATACATCTTTTAAGTAGAATGTTAAAACTTTGAAATGTTTAAAAAAGGAACCAGACGTTTAACAATTGCAGAACTAAATTACATAAAAAAGTTATTAATAACATTTTAAAAAGTTTAGCACTTTTCAAAGTTAATTGTATATATAAAATAATGTTATTATTTAAACAGAATCACTTCCCCAGAATTAATTGTTTTTATGAAACATATGCTCTGGTACTTTTAAACTTAAATTACCTCAATAAATTATATATATATATACTATATATAGTATAAAATAAGGTTAATATTCAAACTTGAAAAACTTCTACTGAGCCCACTTGAAGGGCTTTTAGATAATTTATTGAAATGACGATTTTAAAAACACTGTAACATATGTTTCATAAAGACAAAAAAGATTGTCTTTAATCTTCAGCCAGTTCAAATTTAAAATAAAAAGCACTTTGGTAAACAAAGATGCAAAAGTTTACAGAAAAACAAAACAATATGACGTAAGAATTGAACATTGTACATTACAAGTATTGATTATTAAAATCGATCTACCATCTAACTAATCAAACAACTAAAATTAACGAAAACAACAGTTAATTGACTATAAAATACTTCAAAATTTGTTGTATTTTAAGAGGAGCTTTTTCATATGTCGACAAGACGATATGAATTCACTCCTTTTATTTAAACAATCTTCCTTTTCTATATATATTTTTTCCTGTACTATATATACTATATATATATATATATTTATATATACTTGACAACATATATATGTATATATATATATTTTATATCAAACTGATAATAGAAAAAAAAAGGTAATTAATATTAAAGTAAGATGTGATATACTTTACTTTTCTTTTAAGAATGTTTTTAGTGGGTAGCTGTCAAATTTGCACGACCGTAAAAAATTGCTAGGGGAAAATTGCACGAAGACCATTCTGCATGAGGGGATTAAATTGCACTAAGGGTCACTTTTGCACGAAGACACTTTTGTACGAGCAGACAGCTTTGCACGGAGACATTTTTGTACAGGTTATTTTTATTTTTGTTTTCAATTTAGTTTTTTTTTAAGTATAACTGTTACCCCTAACCCTTACCCTCGGTCAGTAACTTATATTTTGTTTTTATCAATTTATTTTTGTTTTGTTATTTTTTTATACTATCACTGTTACCCCTAACCCTTACTCTCGGTCGGTAGCTGTTTTTATTCATTTTTAATAAAAATTTTATTCGTTAATACTTTATTTTTATTTTTAGTATTAGATATGTTTAAGCAAAGTTTAAAGCAAGAAAAATTTTCAAAACGCTGTGCTGAGCTATAAAATTAACTTATTTTTGTTTATTAGAAACACACTTACTCATTTTCAATCTTGGTATAGATTTTCGGACCATCATACCAAACTCTGTCACTGACTTTAGGCACCATGCTACCTCTGTACTCTGTATTTCCATCATTCCAAAAATCTTTGACATCTTCGTATCTACCGCTTTCATCTATCTTCTGAGAACTGCTTGAACATCTGCTTACAGAATTTGCTTTTAAAGCATTGAAAGAGTTTTTCGTAGTAATAAAGTTATCACTTAGAACAAGAAAAAAACTAAAGTATACACAACGCATAAATCGGAGTACTACATTAACGATAAAAAAAATTTTTTACTTTTTTTCAAACTAAAATGGTTTTATTTTCATATTATACCTACCCAGTAGAACTTTCAGCCTCGGTAAATAGTTTAGGGTCCATTCCATTGTAGAAGTCTCTATCACTTACTTTCGGCACCATACTTCCTCTGTACTCAGTGTTCCCATCGTTCCAAAAATCATCAATGTTATCGTAACTGTGGTTGATTATAATGCTACTAAGTTGTTTAAAGTTTGTATTTTTAGTTCTTTTTAAAGCGTTAACAAAGTATTGAAATTATTTTGCAATCGTTGAGATTGTAATAAATTATTTTATCTAAAGGCTTGTTTATTTTTAATTTATACTTTTTTTACCATTTTTAACACTTCAATATACTGTTATAGGTGCCTAGGTTAAATATAATAAATTTGTTTACCTTTGACTTGCATTTTTCTTTTGAAAACTTTTCGAAGATCTGCTCACTGGTTTTCCTTTATGATCGTCGGCAGAACTACTTGTTTTGTAATCACTAAGGTTGTACTTGCTCTTTTTCGCAAAGCTCTTACCAAAAGATTTTGGACGAATTTCGTTTCCCGATGATTTTTTGTACAACTGTTTACTCCCACTGCGGTTAAGTAACGACTGCACGTATTCACGAGACATCTGCATCGGAGCCGAGTATTCGAATTCAAATTCTATTGAACTCCCGCTTACAGGAACAAAACTCTTTGGAGCGGAACTTTTTCCAAGTCCTTTCTTCAGAGATGCAGAGGTTTTTTTGAACGCACTAGAACATTTACCAATAAAACTGGAGTTTTTATTATCATCCAGATTAAAATTCTTATCAAGTGAAACTGAACTTCTATTACCAAATCGCGAACTAGATGCTCCTTTAAAAGAGCTGCTTGATGGTTGAAATCTTATGGAAGGTCTGGACCCAATCATGCGTGAAGCGTCAAAGCTTCGTACCGATAAGTTATTTGTAGTCTTTCCAATGCTGCACTTGTTAGACATGATGCTTGAAAGCTCCTCGTCACAACTCGAAGCAGGTTTCGACATAACTGCGCTAATTAATCAACAATTGTACTAATAAATAAGCTAAAGTTGTATATAAACTGCAAAAAAATAAAATGTTATATTTGTGTAGCAGTGGTTATATATACAATACTGTTTAAAATTTCAAAACTTTCCGATAAACTTTATTATCATAAGTAATACACAGAACTACAGTTTTTAAACAGTTTATATAATTATAAAGTTTACTTTTTTTGATACGTCTAATCAACAATATTTTTATACAACATTAAGGACTTGAAATATTTACAAACCATCTTTATTATTAAGAGTACAGGTTTGCCATTTTTTTTTTTCTGGGTGACCTTAAACTGTCCTGAGTCATCTTGAAATTTTATAAATTGTTTAAAACCATGTTTTGGTTTTAGAATAATTTTAATTAAATGTTTCGAGATTAACAAATTTTAAATCTTAATAAAATTGTTTAAAAATTATTAAAACATTGAAACTGCTTAACAATTAAGTCCCATCAAGAAATTAAAAAAAAAGTTTTTCAATAAACCTTAAAACTGTCCTGAGTTTTCTATAAAATACCTAACTGGCCTGAAATACCCTTAGTTACTTTTTTAGTTTTAAACTAGCCTGAGTTACCCTAAGTTATCCCGAGTTTTTCGAAAAATTCAGACTGTTCTGAGTTATCCTCAGTGTGTGACAATTTTGATAGTGTATTTTTATTTAAAACACTTTTTTTAAGTTTTATGTAACTTATTTTTAACAAATATAGCAGTATTATGCATTATATTCAAATATAAATATATTGTAAACAGCTTCTGATTAGTATATATAGTACATAAAGAAAGTTTCCAAGCAATTAAAAAAAATAAAATAATTTAATATTTATGCTTTTTATAAAAGTTATTTGGAACACTAATTTTATTTTTATCAAGGAAATTTTTAAAACTTAAGCAATATTAAGTACAAAACAACAAATTCTTAAAATCAGATTTTCTTTTATGAAAATAAGGAGTTAAAAAACTTTTAGTAGAGAATTTGTTCTTTGTACAGTAATTAATTTTAAATGAAAGATAGAACTGTAAGTAGAAATAATATGTTTTTTTGCTTCTAATTTTATGCATTAAAAGATTATTCAGTTAGTTAATTTGAAGCTATCAAATGTAACAGGAACTATGAAGAGAGCTTTTCAACTGACGTAGGAAAAAATATTAAGTTAAGTACTGAATTTAAAAGCTTCTTAATGATAAGTTGTTTGTAGTCTTTCCAATGTTGCACTTGTTAGACATGATGCTTGAAAGCTCTTCGAAGCAGGTTCCGACATAGTTTCTCTAATTAATCAACGATTGTACTAATTAAATAAGCTAAAATTGTAAATAAACTGCAAAAAAATAAAATGTTATATTTGTGTACCAGTGGGTATATATACAATACTGTTTAAACTTTTAAAAATTTAAGATAAATTATTATTATTATTAAAAGTAATACACAGAACTACAGTTTTTAAACAGTTTATCTAGTTGTAAATTTTACCTTTTTTAATACGACTAGTCAATGATATTTTTATACAACATTAAGCACTTAAAATATTTACAAACCTTTTTATTATTTAGAACAGTACAGGTTTGCCACTTTTTTAGTCTAGAGTAATAAAAAACTTTCTTGAGTGACCTTAAACTGTTCTAAGTCATCTTGAAATTTTATAAATTGTCAAAAAAAAAATTAATAATCTTAAATAATTTTTAATAAATATTTCAAAGTAAATAAATAATTACTCTTCTTATAAAATTGGTTAAAAATTAT
This sequence comes from Thalia democratica, assembly GCF_965202585.1. NCBI lineage: Eukaryota > Metazoa > Chordata > Thaliacea > Salpida > Salpidae > Thalia > Thalia democratica. Next base: position 38,052,561 of record NC_139165.1, on the reverse strand, counting down.
AAAAATATTAAAATTGCCTAACCACTAAGTCCCATTAAGGATAAGAAAAAATTGAAGAGGTTTTCAATTAATCTTAAAATTTTCCTAAACTTTTATAAAATACCTATCTGGCCTGAATCATCCTGAGTTATTTTTTAGTTTCAAACTAGCCTGAGTTATACTAAGTTATCCTAAAATATCTTGAGGTTTTGGAAAATTTCAGACTGTTTTGAGTTATCCTCAGTGAGTAAAATCACTAATATTGTATTTTTGTAAAAAAAAATTCAACCTACCATAATCTTAAAAATTACTGTAACATTATGCATTGTATTTAAACACAAATAGATTATTAAACAACAAATGATTAGTATATTTATAACATAAAAAAGCTTAATAATAAAGAAACAAAATGTATGTTAACATATATATTTTTATAAGAATTATGTAAAACACTAACATTAACTTTATATAAGAAATTTTAAATTATAACCAACATTTGGTATAAAAGAATTTAACATAAAATTAGAATTTTTTTAAAGAAACAAGGAATTAATAAACTTTTAGTTGAGAAATTTTTCTTTTTACGAACAGTAATTGATTTTAAATGGAAGATATAATTGTAAGTAGGAATTATTATGGTATTTTTCGATTCGCTTTAACAAATGCATAAAAAGATTATTCAGTTAACTAATTTGAAGCTATCCAATGTAATAGGAACTGTAAAGAGAGTTTTTCCAACAGGCGTAAGCGAAAAAAAGATATTTTACTCTATATTTATCTTTACACAGTAATCGCTTTCAGTTGGAAATAAAATTATTAGCAAGTTTTATTATAACTTATGATAAATAACACAATAAAAATCTGCTCTGCACCTAATCATGAAATCTTTGCCAGTTTATTATTTATTTATTACTAAACTTCTCTGCTCATCCCCATAAGAGCAAACTTTAAATAGTTTATATCACAGTAGAAAACATTAAGTTAGTAAACAATAAACGAATATAAGTATACACCTAAACTTTTGACGCCTGAATAAAATCATAAAATTAAAATACGATTAATTATATAATAAACCTCACTGATAGTAATTATACTAGTTTATATGTCTTAATAAGAATGAAAATGTACTAGTTGGTCTTAATACTAAAACAATTAAACTAAAAAAAGAACTTTTTGAGAAAAAAAGATAACAACAAGACTTATTTAAAATAATCCAATAAGAAATAAAAAATGAAGACTTAATAACTTTAAAGTTACCACACTTAATCGACTAAAATTAGTTAAGTAAATGCATATTATTATATAAGTTTAATATCTAAACAATTAAACTTTATAAAACATTTTACTGGAAGTTATTTTCAAAACTTAGTTGAAATAATATAACTTAGATATTTAATAAAGTTTTGATATCAAAAAATGACGAGACTTTGATAAATTTACTTATAAAAGGAAACTGAAAACTTGAAAATATGCAATTTTTCTATTTAGTTTGAATGAAATAAAATTTAAATGGAATGAAAATTCTAAAGTTCATCAACAGAAGTAACATGTTTTACTTAAACACTAAATTTAAATATTTTTTTTGTTTTCAGAAAAAAAAATAACTAAATAAGAAATGAAAATAGAAGTTGAATTCTAATACCAAAGAATGAGACATCTTCTTATTTAACACCACAAAAAAATGTAAACTTAGTTGAATGTATTTTATATGTATATCTATTTTTCTTAGAAAAAATTTAAAAACTAATTTGCTCGGACATTGAAGTTAATGTATTGGTAACTTTATTAAAATGCCTATCAAGTAGAAGTAATGCCTTTTTAATGAACAAAATTTCTAAACTTTACTGTCAAAAATGCAAAAATACTAAATGTAAAAACTAAATTCTAAAACAAGCTTTTTTAAATTTAGTAGGCATTTTAAAACTTTGAGCTTGCAACTGATGTAACATTAAGTAATAACTTTTAGCACAAAAACAGAATAAAAAATCATTCAGGCGTAAACAAAATAAATATTCATCCGCAATAGAAATAGTTCTTATTACAATAGATAGCATCAAATTTTTTAACTTCAATAAGCTGTGTATGCTTTATTAGATTAGGAGCTTTAAAATTTTTAATAAAACTTTACTTCCAGTTTTATTTTACAATAGAAATCAATTACTCTGTCAGAAACGAATTTGTTTTTGGCTCAATACTATTTCACGATAGTTATAGAGTTCTTCAAACAGTTTTTATTACAATGAATTTCATCAAATTACAAACAGTATTTTGATTTCACTAAGTATCTTCTTACACTTGTAAAATTATTTTCAAATAGAACTAATATACTGTATAGTGTATAACATCAAATTAAACTAGACAAGCTTTGTATACATAATCATATGCACAGTTACCATAAGTAGCTATAAAGCTATAAATCTTAGTAAAAAAATTGCTTTTTTGGAAGGTGGTAATAAATTAGCTTTTAGCCCTTAAATAATTGCGATAAGTGATTTTACACTATAAGCTTATGGAAAAAAATATTGCCGTTTTGATAAAAAAATTGCTTTTAAAATAAATAAAACCCCCTTTTGTAAAAGCTTTAAAATTTTTTAATTCTGGTGACTCAAACATTTAGCTCATCTAGTAATAGCTTCTTGCTCTAAAGTAACCTTTAATAAAGGGTAAAACAGCATAAATAATTAGTAAACTGAAATTAATGTATGAAAATGAAATTTTTTGTCAAAATAAGTTTTAAATTAACTTAAATTTTAGCTTTAAGCTTGTTGAATGATAAAAGTAAAATTACTACAATCAGTTCTTTCCTTAAAAAATATTTAGAAATCTAATTAAAAACTGTCATTAAAAAGGTTAAGTTGATAATAATGTTGTTTGTTAGTTTAAGATAATTAAAATAATTTCATTGTTTGAATAAAATAAGGAGTAGAGTTTGAGACTGATATTTATTCACCATATAGAAAAAATCAAACAGCTCAATTCATAGTATATTAGTTAAAAAAATGTCTATTACTTTTGATAGAAAGTATTTTATCATTTCATTTTATAAATATTATATCTTTAAAATTAACTTTATAAACTTCAAACTAGAATTTCCAGAATATTGTTCTATAAGTAAACATAGCAATGTGAAAAAGCAAATTTTTTAACTCTTTTTTGTACTTAGACATTTTTTACGTTTTTCATTTAATTTACTTAAATTAAAACAAACTTTATGCTGGTTGGACATGTTAATTGTTTTATTCAATAAAACAAGTTTACAAATCAATAAAACAGTTAAGCAAGTATTTAAAATTTTTAACTACATACATATACAAAATTTTTCTAGACAATATTTGAAACACATGGTGCTCTTAAGTATTATGATTATACTAAACATTTTATTGTAGTGAATTTACTAATTCTTTCCTTTTATTTATTTTTGAGTTATTTATTGCATTTTTTTGGTTGCTCTTGTAGAAAGGGAAAAGTAAAATTTAAATGATGTAAAAATCAAAATTTAGGGTAGGAGACAGTGTGGGCGGAGCCCATGGTAGACTATAGTTTCCATGGTCAATATTGGCAGTAATAGGTTAAAAAAAGTGCTTTCCATTTTTTTTATTGTATGTATAAATAGTTGTTAAGTTTTTTGGTTACTTTTTACTTATTATTATTGTTTTTAAATTTAGCTCAAAGTATTAGTCACAAGCAAATGGTGCGCAGCCCATGACTGAAAGGTCCTTCTGCACACCAATCCATTGACCTTAGTTGTGAGCCTCACATGTTTTCTTTTTCTTTTTTTAATAAATTTTAAGTTATAAATTGAAAATGTGCTTTTTCTCTGGTTGCTAATAGACTTATATTTAAGACAAAATTTGTATGAAGTTTGTGAAGTTGAATTTTTGGTAGATATATTAGTTTAAGATTATAAAATACTAACTGTTTCAAAAGGATAATCTTTAAAGGATATTTTTATAAAAAAAAAAGAAAGGATCTGTTTTGATACAGAAGTGGTAAATTTGTTTTTTAAATTCTACCTGTAGATACAATATTGCACATTTTAGTTTTTATAATCAAAGTTAAATGTGTTTAGTGTATACAAGGTTCTCTCTGGCCCAGACTTTTAAAATACCTAATCTCAAAAAACGGAGGAGAAGATAAATTTTTAGTGAAATAATCTATTTTTGCAGTTTTAGTCTGCAACTCCTGTAAGGAACCTATTTTTGCCTCTTACTTTGACTGGCTATATCTCAATAATTATTTTGAATTTTTAAAAGCTGTAAAAAGCATTTTGTAGCTTAGTAAAAATATATAAAATAAGATCAAATTGTGAAAAAAAGTGTTTTATGATTATATGCTTCATGCCCTTAAATTATTTTCAAAATAATTACAAAAATCACTTCTTGATTTTTTGATGTCATTTTGAAACATTTGCAACTGTTTTGTTCGGTTTGTTGTTTTATATGGTGATTGGAAAATATTGATTAAAACAATAGATTTAATTTTGCATAGTGTTGGACTAGTTGTTATACTTTTATATATACAATTTACTTTGATGATTTTTTAAATAGTTCCAGACTAAAAATAAGTTTGATCTGTTTTAGGAGGCTACTAACACTTTGTCATATTATATTGGTTTTCTATATTTGTGCTCCTGCACTTAATTTTACACTGTTTTTTGAAATACTTTTCAATTTGATTATAAACAGGGTTGCCACTATACCTGGAAACCTGGAATAACCTGGAATTGGACAATTTAGGCAAAAATAACTTGGAAAAACCTGGAATTTGAGAAATTTTGAAAAAAACCCGGAAAAACCTGGAATTTTGATCAAAAAACCTGGAAAAACCTGGAATTTATCATAATTTTGATATATTCAGTAGTAAAATTTCAGTTTGACACAAAAAATCTATCATATAAGTAATTTTTTTTTGTCATCATCAAAATTTTTTTTATTAAAATACACATTTAGAGTAACTTTACAGTTTTTTTTCAAAGTTTTTATACTATTTAACACAGTATCTTATATAAAAATTAACTTAAAACTCAAAGTGTGTACTTTAAAAAACCTGGAAGAAATTTGGAAAACCTGGAAAAAAATTTAAAAACAAGTGGCAACCCTGTATAAAGGTACAACACACTTTATAAAATTTTCTCAAAAATTTTTAAAAGAAAACTTATTTAGTTCCCCATTTTACCTTGAATTTTAAACAAAAAATTTAAACAAGTTCTTTATGAAATGAACTATTATATACTGATAATATGTTTAAATATTTTTCATATTTTTGTTTAATAAAAAACCCATTATATCAAGTAGCTGTATAGTATCTTTTCATTATTTTTTACCTTTAGTTTAATTTTATACTTAAAAAAACAACTAAACTTGTACTTAAAAACTAAGATGTAGAACGAAATCAGATAACCAGGAAGAATTTTTTTTTTTAATCACTGGCTACCCTGTTTGTTAAAAATATTTTAACAAGTGGTATGGAATGTAAAACAGACCCAACTAATGAATTATTATAGAAATTATGTAAAACCTAAAGATAAACTTTTGACAGAGTGGTAAAAAATCTAGAATCCTGGAAAAACCTTGAATATTCAAAACAAATTATTAGAAAACCTGTAGTTGTTAACAATTTTTACATATTAAGTAGTAAAATTTTGGTTTGACATGAAGAATCTCTCATAATTTTTTTTTAAACACATTTGAAGTAGCTTAACTGTATCTTTTTAATGTTGTTATACTACTTAACACAGTTTTTAACCTTAACTTTAGTCTAAAACTAGACTGTGTATACTTTCAATATCTGTACTCAGAACGGATATCAAATATGTCAATATTCAGCTTCCCTGTTAAATTTGTTTATGAATTACATGTTGTTTTTTGTTGTTCTACTTGTTTAAATTCTTTAAAAAAAAAACTAAATTTTTTTAAAGAAAAAATAATTGATACATTAAAAGCAAGCAGGTTGATTTGAAACAAATGTTATGCTATGAAATGTTACAATTTGTTTAATTTCTTAAAATATTTTTTTTAATCTTGATTGTTACATCAAAAGCAAGCAGGTTTATATGAAATAAATGTTGATAAAAGAGAAATGCATGAGCATGAATGTTTTGTTTTAATTTTTATAACTGTATGCATATTTTTCAGCAGATATTTGTATAGTTTGATAAATTTCTAGATGCTTTTTAGTTTGTTCACTTAGTTTCCTAAGTAAAAGTTATAGAATATAATAAAAATAACAATAAACTGTACAGACATAAACAAAACCTATAAATAGTATGGACAGATTATATATGTAATTTATTTATTTTTACAAAATAATTGATGGGTTTTAAATATTACCGAAATACTAAAAGTTTTACTCTAATGCACCATGCTATAAGTAGCCAGCATTTAACAAATGGTAGTTTTAATTAATTTGAGCTAAAAACATTTCATAAAAATATAGCTATTATTTAAAGTTATTTTTTGTACATTTGTAAAACTGCGTTAGTTGAATGCCCCTTCTGTAATATGGTGTTATTAACTATGAGTGTTCATTTGACATATATGAATTTTTATTTATTAAAAGTTTATTAAGGGCATAGGGGGTAAACACCCTTTTTTGGTTTTTGATCTTATTTCATATAGTTTTTACTAAGCTACAAGATGCTTTTTACAGATTAAAAAAATTTAAAATAATTTTTGAGATATAGACAGTCAAAGTTGGAGCCAACAATAGGATCCTTATGGGAGGCGCAAACTAAAACGGCAAAAATAGACTATTTTTCTAAAAATCTATCTTCTCCTACGTTTTTTGAGTTAACCACCTCAAATTTTCAGGAAATGTTCCCTAATATATTTAAAAAGTTCTGTCTAAGAAATTTTGAAAAAAATAATAAATAAAAATTTTATATATTAACAGTTTTTTTTGTTTTTTTGTTATAAAATTTTTTTTTTTAATTTTTTTAATTCTGTTCCGACAGAATTTTCTAAATACTGCAAGGAACATTTCCTGAAAGTTTGAGGTAGTTATCTCAAAAAACGTAGGAGGAGATAGATTTTTAGTGATTTCTAGTTATTTGCTGTTTTAGTTTGCGCCTCCCATAAGGATCCTATTGTTGGCTCCGACTTTGACCGGCTATATCTCAAAAAATATATTGAATTTTTTTAATCTGTAAAAAGCATCTTGTAGCTTAGTAAAAACTTTATAAAATAAGATCAAAAACCAAAAAGGGTGTTTACCCCCCCCCCCTATGCCCTTAAATGTGAATCAAACCTCACCCTACAGAAACTTTGAAGTACTCTAAAAATATTTTTGTAAATTAATTATGTAACAGTGTTGTAATTGTTGCTTAATTTGTAAACACAAAATTAATTAAACTTAGAATATAAAAACTAAATTCAAAAAAGTAAGTTAAATTTAAATTAACTAAATTATAAGTATACTTGAAAAAAGACCAAAGATCATTTTTTAAACTTACTGATTTTTTTTTTGGCCTCTAAGGCTTTTTCACAAAAGTTTTTGTAGTATGACATTTTTTAATTTTAATAAAGAGAATTTAAGTAGGTTTCTAACATTATAATTACTATTAAGTTACAATCAATTATTTGTAGTGGAGGCTTAAAAACAAATCTACTTCAGGCTCCCTCATCATTCACAATAGCTGTAATACATGTTAAAACTCGAGCTAAGATGCTTGAGGCAATACTGGGCATAAGCAGCTGCTTGCTTAAATGTTTGATGATAAAGTACAAGCTGCTCGTTTGAGGCGTACCGAGTGCACAGCTGTAATAAAACATGACCTTTGGCCCATGTGCAAGGATTACTCAAAAAGAAAATTGGAGATGACTTATAATTTCCTTTTTGTTGACAAGGCTACTGTTAAGGCTGGCGAAATCAGCTATTTTGGTAAGCATCCAAAAGTTGTAACTATTTTTTATATACCAAGTTTATTAACATTATGTAATATTGGTTCTGCTTGTAAAGAGTTATTTTTTTTTTAGAATTTAATTAAGTTCTTGTAGTTATTTAGTAGAAAGGTTTTAATTTCATATTTAATTTTTCAGTTTTTAATTTATAAATTTGTAATAGTATTATATATAATTATTATTTATTTGTAATCATTTTGAAAACTGTTTTTAGAGTCTTTTGTAATATGAATGGGTTTAACCAAGTAACAGTTTTTTTTACAAAAAACGCTTGTTATTATAAATTGTAAATTTACCCAAAATTAAAAAGCAGTAAAAGTTGTTTAAAGCAAATTAAGTAAAACAAGCTACAAAAATTATACATATAAATTGTAACGCTTTTCTTATGAAATAATTTTAGAAAATAGTCAATTCTAGTTCTGTTGATCATCTCGAACATTTAAACATTATTATCAAAATCTCTTTAATCACAAGTTCAAAAATTATATGAATAAATTGTATATAGCTTGACTTTTATTTTTGACTTTGGTTGGTCTACTTGAATGCCCTTGTTCATGCACTTTTCATAACCAGTATATATATATTAAAGGGAGCATAACTATTTTTTATATTTTGTAGGTTGATATGAAAAATACTATTAATGAAAGTGGTTGGATAGAAACCTCAAATTAGCTTCTTTGTCCGAAATTAAAAAGTTCAATTCAAAAAACAGCAGACCCACATTAGATGCTTCAACTACCCAATAATATAATTCAAGAGATTTGCAACTTGTTTTTTTTAGAATATGTTTTAAAGCTAAAAGCATTTTTAAATGGTTAAGCTGAAATTTTGAACTCTGTAAAATTTTTTAAATTACCTTTATACATGTCTTGTAAATTAAGATAACAGTATGTATTATTATGAACAAGTTGTTGTGTTTCCTAGAGGTTTTGCAATCTTTATTAAGATTTAAGTGTAAAATCACAAACTTCAGAGCTAGGTATGCTTGATATATTGAAATAGTTTGTTCTTAGTGTTTTATTTCATCTGAGTTTTTAGGAAATGAAAACTTTTTAGAGATGTTTTTTATTTATTAGTTTAGTACATATTTGTAGTTTTATCACTCACAGTTTTTTTTCTAAAAAGTTAATCTTAATTTATTTTTAAACAAAGAACATGTTCCTCTATTGTTTTATCATTTTATTAGAATTATAGTTTTATCAATCACTGATTTGTGTAAAAGTCTTAACAATTAGATAAAGTATTGTTTTTTAACTTAAAATGTGCTTAAAATCTCCTGTTTAATTCTATTTTTTTGTTGTATTAAACTATAAGAGTGTGTTAATCTACTTTAAATTAAACAAAAAGATATATTTTTGCTGTTTTTGTTTTCTACATGTTAATAACAAATCAAAAATATAACATTTTAACGAACATTTTTATATAATTTTATGTTGAAAAGGTAAAATTTTCAAAAGAAAGTTCCTTCTTGTGTGAATTTTCTTTTAACTTTGATGCTACTTTAAGCTTTTTTAAAGAAGTAGGTGACTCTTAAAAAAAGTAACTGTTTAAAGCAAATTAGTTTTTGATTGCATTAAAAGTTTCTTTACTTTTTAAGTCAACTTAAATATCGACAAAAAGGTTATTATTTAGTGTTTTTTATACTTATTTTTATTTAACTACATTTAAATAAGTTTATGTTTAAAAATTGATTTCAAAATGTTTTGTTTTAATTAATTTTCATATTTATGTAGAACTAACAAAATTACTCAAGCTTAAAATGCATTTTAAAGCTTAGTTATTTAAAACTTATTTGAAAGTTGTATTGTAGTAAGTTATTTGAAACATGTAGTTTAATTTTTTTAGTCTCAGAAAAAAAAACTTCTAAAACGGAATTAATATATACTATATGATCAAAAATGTTGTGTAGTAAATTTTTAATTAATTAGATTAAAGGAACATAGCTTATTGTTAATTATTGTATATAAGTAAGCTCATGTAATGTTTTAAAACATTTAATATTAAATTTGTTTTTTTTTAATCTCTGTTTTTTGTTACATCATTGGTAATATATGAATGCTTTAAACTAATTATTTTTTTACCTTGTACATTGGAGGTTAAGTGTGTAATCTTTCAATTAATGTTGTAGTTTTTGATATTCAAAATTATATGAGTGTAAAAAGTATTTTAAGCCATATCTTCCCATCGATTATATTTATTTTTAAAAGTATGGATAAAAGTTAGTTTTTTTATTACACACTGAAAGTTTTTAATTCAATTTTTAAAACTATAATTTTAAGCTCTACATTTTGATTAAAATTTAACTATTATGAATACCAGTGTAGATACTATTCTTAATCAACTTTTTTACATTTCAAAGTATATTTACTGATGTTGTTTGATCTTTTTTTCATTTTCATTTAGCTAATGACATAAAACTATTAGAACAAGAATGTAAATAGCATAAATATTTTTTAAATAATTTTAATAAATACCAATGGAAGTAATTTTTAAAATAGCTTTAATCCATATGTTTTCTCATTTTTATGATGAACATAAAGGATTATAAGACCAGCTTCAAATTAAAAATAAAGCTTATATGTATCTTTCATTAATAAATAGATTTTACTGTTTTTAGGGTGTATTCACACTTTTAGTTTTGCTAAGTTACAAATAATAAACTGTTTCTTAACTTATTCAGTTTATATATTGACATTTACTTTTTCTTTGATTTTTATTTGTAAAAAAGCTTTAGTTTTTATTATTCTTTTTAAAGCGTTTTTTGTAGATTAACTTATACCATTTGAATTTTTTTTTTAATCTAAAAAATAATCAATAAAAAATAACCGTTAATCGGAAATTCTATTTTCTATGATTCAGTTTTAATAAGTACCAATAAAAGTATCTTTTTTTTTTTTCAATAGCTTTAATCTTTATATTTTTCATTGTTATGATGAACAAAAAATATTATAAGACCAGCTTAAATTTAAATAAAAATTCTTATATGTCTACTGTTGTTGTTAAATATATTTTACTGTCTATAGGGTTAATTTACAATTTTTTTAAAAGTTAACCATTTAAAACTTTTACATGACTTTCACATGTTATAAAAACGTTAATTATGAAAAAGCCTTATTTTTTTTTACTGAGATTTATAAATGTTAAAGGTAATGTAAAATAGTTTAGGTATTGATAAAAATGTAAACATTGAATGCAATATTTATTACAAATAAGGTAAGTTTTTAATAAAGAAACAAAAGTATTTAGGGAATTTTTTGTTTTTAAAAGCATAAGTATTGATTACTTATATAAATTTAGTTTTAAAATATCGCTAAAACTGCAAACTAGCGAATGGTTTTTGTTGATTAGACCATTTAATGTTAATGTAATTTTTGCATTGTATCATATTATTTTTTAATATATTTCGTTCAAGTATATTAAATAGAAGTTAATGAATTAAAAATAACTACATTTAAAAAAAGTTTTCAGTTTAATTTACTTAGCAAAAAATAGAAAAATACTATTAACACAATTTCTTAAAATGCAAACTTAAGCAGCAGTGCAAACTCATAACTTGCACATTTAACCGAATGTGCGAACTCACAAAATTCTCCATTTAGAAATAATTATTAGTTTTATAAACAAAAAATTATAATTTTTGAAAGTAGCTTTTCAATCACCTAAAAAACAGTATAGGAATTTGCTCTGCTCTGATGCAAAGGCTTTAGTTTAAATATTTAGTCATGAAAAAGTTTACTTTCATAAACTTTAAATTTGTGAGAAAAGCACTATACTATAACTTTTTAATAGTAAGCTAAGCATTCATTGATATTCAAAGTAAGTCAAACTTAGCTCTTGTGAGATACCAAACGGTTAAAATATTTTGTGTGTCAAGTTTTCATTGAAAATTATATAAGGGCAAAAATAGCTATAAAATTCTGGCAACTGTGATCATATGCATAGTAGCCAAACTGATTTACAAATAAATTTAAAAAACTCACCAATATTAAGCTTTATTCTAATAAAAAATCAAGCAGTCTACGTGAAAATAGTTGTAATTAAATTAATTAGAAAGGAAATTTAACGTTCTAAATATATAATATAGAGTAAAACCATTACTAATTAAATTTACTTTAATTTAACTGCTTGATTGAATTAAAATGTCAAAAAAAGGTTTTAATTTTATTACATTTTAGCAAAACATTTCAAAAATTATAAAATTTTTTTTTTAATCCTTTTTATCCTGCAACATGTGTAACGGCTGGTTGTAACTTTTAGTAAAAAAGTATTTTAAAAGTGTCAAGTATAGTCGATAGGTCAAAAATCAGTCGATTGTTGAAAAATACATATTCATTAGCATTTACAATACAAAATTAAGATAAAAAATGAAATAAATTCTAAACTAAAACTGAATCAGAAAAAACTGAATCTAATGACGACTAACAACAAAGAATACAACTTACGGACTTTTTATATTTGAAAATATTACATGATAGAAACATAAGTAGTCATTCTTAAAATAACGAGTTTAGATATAAAAATTTTCACAAGTACTTACTAAAAACAAAGTTTTGTTAAACAGTATTTTAAAGTGTCCACACAAGTTTTTTTTTTCTTTACCCGTTTAGCTTCAAAAGGAGACTAGTTAATACTTTTACAATATAAACAAAGTTATAAGATGTACTAAAATGACCAACCGAACTGATTTCATGTGTCAAGTACAATCAACTAGACACTAGAAATTATTTAACTAATTTTAAATACAACTTGAAGATCTTTATTGTGATTATGTACTTAATTGTAAAAATACTTTTGTTTAAATTTTTAAATTGTACTTCTACTTTTAAAATTACAAGTCAATTAACAATACTAACTAGTTGTTTATAAAAAGAGTAACAGCTTTGGTGTTAAAAATAACTTTAAAATAACTTTTTTTAGATAACTCAAAGTATACTGTGAGCATATTATTTTCCTTTAGGCTTTAATTGAACATGTTCAAAAAAATTAAGGGATAATAACTAATTAAACTTTTTTGTTCTAAATAAAACAGGAAAAAATAGAAGTTTTATGATTATTGAAAGCTTGTAATAAGGCTTATTATTGAATATATATTAATAAACTTACTTATTATTGAATTTTAGTAGTATGAAACCATAATGTTATCATTTATACCAAATAGGAAGGTTATAGTTAAGTTAATCATCATTATATTGTATTTAATGTAATAATGTATGATAGTTTTTAGTATATGTGGGGGAGTTGTAAACAGTTTTTGGCACATATTAAACTGCAACAAATAATAAAACATGTACATAGAACATACTGTATTTAACTTTAACATAATGAAAGAAGTGTCCTAAAGTTTGCATAAAAAAAAAGCAAGAACGAATGAAAGTTAAGAACAGGTATGTGAGTTAGCATTTATTTAATTTTTTACAGCATAGCTAATGTTTATAAGTATCCTAAATATATAGTTATTAATTATTTTCAATAATCGAAAAACAATTAATAAAAAAAGTATAGATTTTTTTAAATAGCTATTTTTCCCAAATATAAATTATAATTTAATTCTAAATGTTAAGTGTTTTTATCTGATCAAATCAGTTAAAAGTCATAGGTGGCTCAACATTAAATAAAAACATTGGCCCTTACATGGAAGCTTTAACTATAAACTAAAGGACACTTTCAACAGAACAAAAATAGTTAAATTAAATTTTAAAATTTAGTCAGTTGTGTAAAAAGTTTTGGATATAAACTTATGAAGGAAAGGTTTTTAGTGCAGATTTTTTCAGAATTAAGAAAATTACAAAAGTCTGTCATTCATTTTTTAAGCAATTAACTTCAATTTTTTTTAGAAACATTTTTTTTTTGCACTAATGAAAATATTTTATTGAAACAAATTATAAAAAAAATGTTTAGCATTTTATGATCAAATTATATAAAAAAAACAAAAATTCACTAAAAATTAAACAAGTTCATACATTAGAATTATTTAGTATTTAGTTAAGATTAAACTGAAAAAAGTTCAGAAAGTTTACTTAAAATTAGAATAAGAAAGATTTTAATGGAATAGTCTTTATATGTAGTTTTATTAAGTCCTTCCATGAAAGACTCACTGACTTAGTTACCCTTATATCTTAACATATGTACATATATGTACATATGTATAATAAGAAACGGTAAAAAGCAACTGCTAGCTAAGTTAAAGGTTTAGAAAATAAAAATTCAAAAAAAAAAATCGTAACCTCTCTCAGTGGCCTAAATTTAAATAGACAACAGTTAGTATATTTAATTTTAAGCATATTTTATCATAACAAGAAAACTCAAACAACTAAAATTTTATAATTTTATGCATAATCAGTATAAATTTTAAAAATTATATATAAATGCTATGCTCTGTTAAAATGTAATTTTTCATGTGAAGCATTTCACATCTTTAATTTTGCTAATCGATTAAACTTAAAAGAGTCTATGGTAAAATAAATTAAACAAAACTGTCTGAAGGTCTCTGACAAAAAAATTTAGACTATAAATTTTTAAAGAGTAATAAAAAGTTTAAAAGTTATAAATGTGTTCACAAAAATATTATCTTTACATAAATACTTAAACAAAATACCTTTCCTACTTAGTTCTATTTTAGTCAAAAGCTAACATTGTGTTTAAATTTTAGGATTTACTGATTTTTTTCAAGATTTAAAACATTTAGCTTAATAACTAAACTACTAGCATCAGCCTGATGCGATATAAATAAGTTTTTATGTTTTTTAAAACTTTTAAACGTTCAACCTTCTAAAATGGCAACACTTTTTAGTTTGGTCAAAGTAAAAGAGTTAATTTTAATTTAATGTATATGTTTCCTAGTTTTTTCTACCTAGTTTTTTTAAGAATTCCTAACATTATAATTAAGTCACAAAAATTTTTTAATTTTGAAGTTAATAATTAAACTTATTAATTAATCTTTAAAGTCTTTTATTAAGATACATCTTAAACTGTTTTATTTCTATCGATTCATAAGTTATTTAATATTGTTTGTAATATGTATTTGACCAAGTATGTATTATTTATTTTAATGTAATAAACAATTTGTTTCTAAAACTTACAAACACAACATATGAAACATACCATAGTATTGAATTCAGACAGCAACTTAAAAATAAACGATATAATTGTTTTTTAAATGTAATATACTAAGGCGTAGACATTTAACTTATTATAAATTCAAAAATATTGTAAAGCTTACAACATTTAAATATCTTTTTTACTAATTAACAATATTTTTAACTACTTTAAGCTTCTAAAATTTTTCAAAAACTGTATGTTTATCCTTAAAATCAATCTTAACAATTACGAAATCAAGTTTCGTTGCTATAAAATTTCCAACTTTAAACTTTTTTAACATTTAAATTTTAACTTAATTATATAAGTAACACTCTATAATAAGAAGTTTTGTATTTTGTTGTATATTTACAGAGCGAAAAGAAAAAAAAAAAAAATTTTCCTTTCAAAACGTTTAAGAAGTTTTAGATTAAATACACATAAGACAAAACGCTTTATTTGATAGTTAAACGGTTATGAACAGTTCTAAATTTTTAGGAAATTCTAAGTAAAGTATACTTATGAATAATGATAAAGTTTTTATTTATATGACCTACTACAAATGTGAACTTAGTTGTAGAAAATTTGCAGTTACACTTCTTATTATGTTTTTACAAATACTTTATGATTATTGTAGAAATAGTGTTATTTTAAGCTTCCAAAAAATATTTTAAAAGCTTTTTCCAAATAAAATTTTTAACCAAATGTTTTTTTAAGAAGTGTTACAGATTAAAAAAAAAATTCAACTCAATTATGATAACTTTAAAAGTTTAGTTAATATTATTTTTAGGAATCGCGCAACTCTATAGTCTATTTTATTCTGCTTATTTTAAACTATATTTAAAAAAGTTATTAGTTAAATGTAAAAGTTTGTACAGATTAGTTCACACTGTTCTCTGATTTTAATTTAGTTTAGTTTGACAAGCTTTAAAATTTCAGACAAACTATTTTTTATCAAAATAAAAGTTTAATTTTTGTTTTTGTACTATATAAAACATAATTTATGTTAAAAGCACTGGGTTTAGATCTTGCAACGTTAATATTTTAAACTGCCATCTACCTCCAAATCAAACCATGAACAAAAAGGTCGTCCCCAAAAAGGGGTCGGCTGCAGTTGTAAGATTTTTAAAACGTTTTCAATCATTATACTATGCAAATTTATGCAAATGAAATAACCTGATAATGATAATACAGCAGAATATTAAAAACATTTGTATACCATTTTTTCTAACCAACCTTACCCAAAATTTATAATCTACACTTTTATCCGTAACCACATTACCGAAACATATAAATAATAAACCAAAAAATGTTTTGTTACTCAAAACTTTAAATAAAATTAAGTTAAATATTAGCCCATCACAAGCGAGCTTAGAAGTGCAACCGACGCAAACAGAGGACCTTTTCGTTATGTTTATTTGTAATTTTTTATCTAGGTAAATATACCAATAACGAAGCAATGTAGTTAACAACACTTTTGAAACTTATAGTTACGTAAAATAAAAAACATACTAACATCTAAATTAAATAAACAGAACATAAAAACATAATAGTTTTGATTGTTATTTGTTCTAACCACGTTGGTCTGTTTACAAAAACAAACAAATTTAGAAACTGCATTGCAATCGTTTTCAATGACTAGTTTTTTGTTGTCCCTAACTTTAAATACCTTGTTTATTGAACGACAAAAAAAAAACGCTCAAAATGTTTGGTCCTAAAAATTGAGGCAAAAAAAAACTTTTGGTTATTGAGTCGCAAACCACTTAGATATCTTTTAATGTCTTGTCCAGGACAAAATATCTTATTTATTAAAATAAATTACCCTAAATGTTTTAATTAAGCTTTAAAATGTAAAATATTTATATTAAACGGTTTCTTAAAAAATAGTGTGACAGAGTAATGCGAAAAATAACTAAGAAAAGAATTATTATTTAGTTTTTTTATAAGAATTTATTATTTTTTAATTTAGATCTCAGTTTTTTGTGCTTTAGTTGTATTGTTTAACATTATAAAAATTTTAAAATTTTGACTTTTATTATTCAGTTTGAAATATATTACTTTTAACTAAATAAAGTATATAGATATCAAAGAAAAAAAAAAGCTAGAGGTTTAAGTTGGGGTTTATTGAATAAAAGCAAAAAAAAAAAAATCTTAATTTTTTTTGGTTGAAAGACTTGGATCCACAAAAAGACCTCTCGATCATCGAATCGCATACCCAACATAGGCTAGAAAGATCAGAAAAAAATAAAGATTTTATTTATGCTTAGACAGTTTAATTGTTTTTAGATATAATGCAAAAAAAAAGTCAATTTTATCAGTTTTTTTCAAAGTTTAATAAAACAATCAATATACTTTCTTGTATAGTTTACTTTAGTAAAACTCAATCAAAAGTACAAACTGTAAAATATTGCTAATTTCTTTACTTTTAAAAGTTGTTGTTATTAGTTGCTGTTTCATGAACAAAAGACTACTAATTTTTTACAAAAGAAAAAAAAAAGTTACTGAAACTATTGTACTGATAATGTCTTACTTTCCAACAAGCAACTAAGACACAATTTAAGTTTATATTATTGAGTTGAACACCGAACATTGAATATTTCAAAAGTATTTCAAGAAAGATAATACTAATTGTAGTAACAAACAAAACAATGTTGTATAATAATAAATTTATTACTTTGCGACAATCAAATTCAATACTTTTATAAGCACATTAATATATTTGAAACAAAACTTTTTAAAATATTTTTAGTGGTGATCAAAGAGTTTTAGTACTAAATCTTAAATCAGTTGGTATGCTGGTTAATTACTGTTTTTTTTTTGTATATTTGTTGGCCATTTGTTTTGATCTTGAGCTCTCATAGGGACTTTTACACCATCAGGCCACACATTACAAATTAAAAACTCAACAAAACCAAAAAAATTGTTACATAAAAAAAGGTATTTTACCAATTATTTATAACCAGTTGATTGTTGCACACCACATTGTGAAGTTATAAAGCCAGTTTTGAACTTTACCTACAACTTTTATTACATTTAAGTTACATTAATTGTTGCTTTTATATGGTGCTGGGGTCCTTACTCTCCAGTTGAACCTTGCAAAATCAAAACCTTGTGGTTGACACAAATACAAAAAAAGTTTTATACATGCATATGTTCTTGAAAATATGGTACTACATATCACCACCTTTATTAACACACACCACCTCTCACAAGAAGTAAAAATACATAAATAAATTTTTAAATATATATATATATGGATTTAGTATAAAATGATATGTTATTAACATAATATGTATTATACTGAGCCTAATTTAAAGTGACTTGTAAATTTGTGTCTATTAATTGTAAAATTTAAAATCAAATGGCCAAGGATTGCTTTGCATGAAATGTAATTGTATGTACTATTGTGAAGTTTCACGATCTGAAATAAACTTATATGTTTTATTCTTGCTTAGTAAAGTCCTTGGATAGCTAAAGATACTTTATTTATAGTTTGTACTCATGCTAATCATTTGCTTTTAAATCAATAAAAACCTGGCTGAATATAGTGTATTAAATGCTAAAGTAGTTTTTTAAAGAAAAAGTTTGCTTTTTTGTACTTAATTATTTACTTTTGTATATATTGAAGTACATACAATTTTAAATTTTCACATATACACTGTTTATCAGAGAACAGTTAGATTAAAGTTCTGAAAAAGTTATGAAAAAACAAATTTTGGCAAAGATAGTATACATATAGTTGTAAAATTTTATAGTCTTTTGAGTACTATTATTAACTTTTTGATTTTAATATCAATCAATAAAAACAAGTTTAAAGATTCTTACAATTTAATGAGTCCACTAAATGATTTTTTTCTAAAAATAGATTTACTCAATGTATAAACTTAAAATTAAAAAAAAAGCTAATATATTGGTATTCAATAGTACATATACAAATTTTCAACACTACTTGTGCAGTAATTTTGCTTAAATTGTTATTTTTATCAAGAACTGCCCTCTAATAAAAAAACTGTATGTTCTGGTGTATATTCATATCTTCCTAGTTTTTAATTTTATAATTAAATTTAAAAATGTTTTATAAAGTAGTGGTAAACCTAAAGTTTGTTAATCTTTTAAAGCCATAGGTGGGGGGGGTCAAGCCATGTTTTTTACAAGTTGATCTTATTTTATAGAACATTTTCTAAGCTTTAAGATGTTTTTTATGGTTTTAAAAAATTCGAACTACTTTTTGAGAAATGACCAGTCAAAGTTGGGCCACATAATAGGTTTCCTATGGGAAGGGAAAACTAAAACAGCGATAAAAGACTATTTTGTTTAAAATCTATCTCTTCCTACATTTTTCAAGCGATCTTCTATAAACTTTCACAGTCAATTTTTATACAATAAAAAAACCTTACTTGTGAATTTGAAAAAATTTAAGTAAAAATATATTTATTTTGAATAAAAAAGACTTTTTTATTTAGTTTTATCATAAATTTTTCTTTTTTTTGTTTATCAAAGTTTATAAGTAGCTTTTTTCTTATAATGTAAGGAACATTTCCTGAAAATTTGAAGAAGATTGCTTGAAAAGTGAATGAGGAGATAGATATTTAGTGAATTTTAAAGTTTTCAAGAAAATTAACCCTTAAAAATTTGCGGTCCTTACATTTGTATCAGAAACTTTTTACAAAAAATAACATATCTCAAAAATTAAATGATATTTTTGAATTCTATAAAAACTGACTTATAGTTTTTAATTAAACCTTTCATATAAAAGCCAAAGTTAATTTTTGTAAAAAAAAATGTTAATCCCCTTAGGCCTTAATTTAAATAAACTAATTTTTATATATATTAATTGTTATAACTTAACTCTTAAGTTGAACATAATTTTGAAAAATGATGAGTTTTTTTTTATTCTTATTGTGTACATGATTAGATTAGATATTTATTATAACTTTTTGTTAAAATGAAAAATATGTGTTTTTTTATTGCCAAAGGATATGAAATTAAGTAAAAATTGTGGTTTATTTTAATTGTTATTCTAGTAACTAAGTAAAATATTCAAAACAGTAGTTGTCTTTGTTTCAATACAGGGTGGCTACTTTACCTAGAAAAATCTAGTATAACATAGAATTTAAAAATTTAGACTGAAAAAGCCTGAAGTTTGCTAATTTTGAAAAAATATCAATAGTAATTGAAAAAGAACCTTAGAAAAACTTAGAATAAATTTTTTTTTATAGTTAAAACAATTGTAGAAATATGAATTAATAATGAAATTTATACAAAAATTTAACTAAGTTTTTTTTCATATTTTTTACTATTAACCACTTTTGAAGAAGCATTGTGGTATTACAATCACTTTTCTTTGCTTAGTTTTTAAATAAAATAGTGCAAGATAACCTAAACCTAAAAAAAACTTTTAAGAAATCAAATAACCTGTAAGATAATTTTTAATCTGTGGCCAGTCTGTCTACAATTTTCATAATTGATATACTTTTTTTGTTTGCAGATTAAAAAATAACTTTAAGTTTTAAAAAGTTATCAAGTCTTGCACAAAACTTGAAAAGCTATGACTTCAAGCTCAAAAAGGTTTGTTTACTGTATTTCTGCAAATTTATACTGAAATATCTCAGAACAAATTTTTGTTAGATGCAATAAATGATTAGAATTTAAAGGTTGCTACATTTAGCATAAGTTATAGTTGAGTATTTTGTTTGTTACAATCAATTTTTTGAAAATAAATCGTTATGATAAGAATAAATTTATATAAGTATTTGTAGTTTATCTGATTATGAACTAAAATTATTAGTAATTCATATTAAATAAGTCTTTATTAAAGTCAGTGTAAACTAGTGATTTTTTAATATGATATAAATAATTATAATTGATTTATATAACTGTTGTGGTTTTAAACAAAAATAATTAAATCCAAAATAGTTTGTTGTTTAGAATGAACATTTTAAACAAATACTTAAACATTATCAAAGAATCAAATAAAACAAATGAAACATTATTTTTATATGATATATTTTGTATTTTCGTAAACAACTTATTTTAAGCTTAGTGCAACACAATCCAGAGTGCTTTTAATTAAGTAAGGTTCAATACCCAATATTACCTTAGTATATCTTTGAAAACTGCTTTTATCTATTTAATGTTGAAATCAACAAATTACAAAGGTCTTATTTTTTTATTTTGTTGTAACTTTCATACATATTTGTAGGTGGTTCCATCCCAACATAACTGGCACTCAGGCAGAACAGTTGCTACTTGAAAGAGGAATTGCTGGCAGCTTTCTTGTAAGACCCAGCACCAGTAACCCAGGAGACTTCACTCTGTCGATCAGGTTTGACTGTTAAAAATATTATTTTATACTTGACTTTGATGTTTAAACGAAAAATACTATATTAAATGTTTGTATTTTTTTGATGTACTTAATATTAAAAAAAATATTGTAGGTTATCAAATTGATTTTGATACATGTTATAATCCTGTGAAATTTTTTTCTAATATTTTTGATTTTATAACTTGTTTATGCTTTTTCATATGTTTTAGTCTTTTATTTTGTCATTATGTTAATTTGAAAACGCATTTAAATTTTTTATGCAATTTATAATACTTATCCAATTATAAATAGATAAATACAAGAATATTTCTTTAAATATCCCGAGTTAAAATTTTAATAGCTTTTAGAAAACTTAAGAATTTTTAACTTTAGTTAAATAACTTTTTAATTTTAAAATACTTTTTGAAGTGTTGCTATATTTGTTTTTGTTTTATTTATTCAATATTTAAAATCATATAGGAATTTAAAAAAATTGTAAAGTTTTTAGCTGAGTTCAATAATTTTTATACCAAGAAAATTTAATTATAACTTAGCCTATTTTAATATTATTTTATATACACTTTTTATATTTTTGAATTTACATATATTTAATATTTGAAATCAATTTAATTTAGTGTAAAGGGAATGATTGTATGCCATCAATCTTTTCAAAATGTATTATAAATAACTCTTTTTACAACATATGTGATTATTGATTTCTAATTTGCTTCATTAGTAACTTCATTTAAAAAACTGAGCTTATTAAGTATAAATTTGTTCAATGTTATTTTAATTTGATTTAAAAATGATTGTTTGCATTTATTATTTCAAAAGTCATTTATCAGCAATTTGAAACATTTATAAAGTAAGAGTTTCAAGTGGTTTTATATCAGGTATAAGTTTTTTTCTTCTCGTTACAGACAAAATAAACTTTGTTTTCATATAATATTTGAGCTACAGAATTCGAAAATGTTTTACAATAAACTTTATAGTGAAAACAAAAGTGATAAAAAAATCATTTTGTTATTCGAAGTTTATATTAACACATGTATCATACAACAAAACTTCTGTTTGTCATGTAAAAAAAATTACATTGTCACTAATTGAGTTTTTATTACTATAATGAAAGAGCGCTTATGTTGTGTGTTTGTCTAAACAACCACATTTCAAACAGTTATAATAATTTTCTGTGTAATTTGTTTTTATGTATTTATACAAACTTTTCTTTTGACGTTTATGTGATATTTATTTCTTAAGTAAATTTTAATAAATTACAGATTATATTTGTTCGAAAGTTGTATAGTCAACGTTTTCATTGAATTCCAAATATATATTTTTTATTTTAAAATATAACTATGTAAAATGTAAGCAATTAAAAAGCATTAGTACTTTTTAGAAATTACAAGTCAAAAATTTAAATTAAGCCATATCGAAAAATAACCAAACATATTAATTTTATCAGTTCTTTTCAAGTCAATGCAATGTTTGTCATAGCTTAATATATATATATATATATATATATATGTATATATATATGTATATGTAGATTGTAGGGTTTACTAGAAACCTTGAAATACTTGGAATTTATCAATTTAGAAAAAAAAATTGGGGTTTTACATAGGGGTTGTTTTCAGAAAAATGTAAAGTACGCGACGGTGGTAAAAGTTAGGAAGCTAATATTTTTTGTTTTGTTTATTTATGCGAAAACAATGAGGGGCAATAATGCACCCTAATGCCTATTCTAATATAGAACAGTCACGATAATCTTTAATTAGTCACAACTCTAAACTAATGACAAGTTATATAATTTTGTAATACAAAAGTTACTTACAACAAACTTCTATAATTGTCACTGTGTAACTATGAAATTAATAAATAAAATTCAAATAAAATTACAACAAATAACAACAGACGCGAGAGCGAGGTGACCCACATAAAAGTTCAATCAACAGGCGACTTCTACGATTTGTATGGAGGTGAGAATTTATTTTATTAAATTATACGATTTTTATTAAAATATGTTCTCATATAGATGTAATAAAATAACTATGTTTTGGTAAAAAAACAACATGCTACATACATTTTAGATTTAATCTTTAAACTAAGTTTAATTAAATCAAATTTGTATATGGTATTAAGTTATATACTAGTAAAGTTATAAAGAAGTATCGGAGGTGAAAAGCTCGCATGTTGATATTATATAAATATTTTTTGATAGGTGAGAAATTTGCCTCACTAACGGAACTCGTGCACTTCTACAACGAATCGAGTTTGAAAAGTGGTCAATTGAGGGAACAGAACAGTGGGCAGGTCATTGATTTGAAGTTTCCACTGCCGTGCGCTGATCCTACTAGCGAGAGGTGATTGTTTTTGGTGTTTTGGTAATTAAGTTTATTGTTTTTAATTTATTCTGACTGTTTTATTTTTTGAAATTGTTACTTACCTGTTTTTTTAATTTTGGTCTGGAAACCCCACTGCCTATCACGTGCTGCCCCTACCAGTGAAAAGTGAACAAATGTATTAATTTCAAGTTTCAAACATACATTTACAAGTTTGAGGCATTTTTAAATGACGATTAAAAAAATATATACAATTTATTTGCTGTGTAATTTTATAGATTCCATTTCGTATTATATATTTTTTTACATTAGTTCTTACAAGTATGTTGTTTTTTAAATTAAAACTTAGAATAGAATAAAGAATCATTTATATTTTACAAATATAATTACAAGAGCTTTGATTCGAAAAGTAATTTATATAGTAAAATAATAAAACAAATCTTAAATTTAGTTTTTGATCGAACATTTCTGTTTTAATCAACTTGCAGTTAAACAACTTGTTAATTTTAATTGTTAAATTTTCTCAATTTTTTAAGTAAACTAATTTTTAAGATTTTAAGAAATAGCTTATAAGTTTGAGCTTGTTAATAGCTGAATGACTTAAATGTTAATGTAACAAAATATTTTTTAAACATTCACAACAGCAGTACTGAAATGACAATTATCAGTAACTCTTAATATATAAGTGTACAAGCACTCTCAAAATATTTGTCGTGTAATTAAAACCACTCAGCTTAAAATGTAATCGCTGCAAAAAAATGACAACATTTGATAGGAACTGGAGTTTCTACCACTTAATACTTGTTGTATTGGTTGTAATAAAATTTCAACTAACCAAATAAATTGTTGTGTTTTGACAAAAGTTGCTATATAAGAGTTTGAATTGACAAGCCAAATTTTTGTTTTGCATTTCAATTGTCAACTCTAAAAGTGTCTGAGTGCACTTAGTTTATTTGTTAGACAGTTTGTGCTACTCGACACAATCTGTTGTCAATTTTGTTTGGAGTGCAAACAAAATTGTGATTGATACTTCAATTTTTGCCACTTGAGTGTGTATTCGTGGTATATAAAGTAATTATGATGACATGTTTCATAAATCAAGTCAGAACAGCTTGTAGGTAAGATGTTTATTTTTCTGAGCTTTGGTCTTATGCTGCGCACAAGAAAGTTTGTTTATTTTGTTGTCAAGTAGTTTTATTCATAATATGTGTTACCTTTTTTACTTTTATATATATTTTTTATTTGATATACATTTTTTTATGTAGTTTTGTACTATAAAATAAAAATATATTTAGATTTTTTTCACCTTATAATCACTGCCATGATACTGTTAAAAATAAGAAGCCGTTAAATTAGAAGGGAATTTATTCTGATAAAACCAGTAAAAATGAGATTTAGTATATATAATAAAAAGCTTAAGCTGTTATTAAAATTTACTTATATAAATATTAAAAGCTGGTTTTTGTTTTTCATTTTTAAAGAGTAATTTTAGCTTTGCTGGGTTTTGAATTAAAAAAATATTTTTTTTAACAGTGTACCGAGTTAATATAAACATTTGTTATAATATGTAAATCTAATTATTTTTTTTATGCACCAGTAATTAACCATTTTAATTTAATCTAAAAATATTAAATTAACTTTAATATATTTCCTCAATATCAGATGGTTCCATGGCAACACTAGTGGTCGTCAGGCGGAGGCGTTGCTAAGAAACAAGGGTAGGAACGGGTCGTTCCTGGTGAGGGAGAGCAACAGTAAACCCGGTGACTTCGTATTGACTGTAAGGGTTGATGATAAAATAATCCACATCATGATTGTGCACAAGGTTAGATTTATTTTCATAATTTTTAACTATTTCTTAATAATTTTGTGACGTTTCTAGTTTAACAACAAAATAGTTCATATTACTTATTTTACATCACCTGTTAGTGTTTTATTTTAGATTATTTTGTTCTTTTTATTCACATCATGATTACTATTAGGTAAGAGTTGAAAATACTTATTGTTTAATAAATTTGATTAACTTTTATAATATATACATATTCTTTATTTTTCAATTTCGCTTGTGCTTGCAATTTTCCCAAATGGAAATTCATTCTCTTAATAATTGTACACCATACTTGTTATTATTATTTTTTTTGCTAAAATTTTTTATTAAACTCTAATAAATACAATAAAGTACATCGAACTAAATCATCTTAAAAACGAAAGTATGACTCATATTTTTTTAACAATTTATTATGACGTCATACAGTCGGACGGATCGTTCCAATTGGCGCAGCATGGCAACCGTGGTCATGACAACGGCGATGACGAGGGTACCACGGGTCAGGTGTTCGAAACATTGACCCATCTCATTGATCACTACAAAACAAACCCCATGGTTGAAAGGAACGGGACAGTGATAAATCTGAGGCAGTCTTACAATGCTACAAGGTTATATTTGATAAATTTGTTTGAAAAATATCTTAAAATGCTCATTTAGTCTTTGTAAGTATTATATGATAGTTACAGAAAAATAGTTTTTTACATATAGTTCTTCATTTCATTTTTAAAATTAATTAGTTTATTTTGATGAAAGTTAATATGTACTTATAGGGAAAAAAAACTGCTTCTACCAAACATTTATTTAAATTGTTTTGTGCACATAATTTATATAAACTAGTTATTAATTTTTCAGATTGTACGCCGCCTCTATAGAGTCCAGGTGCGAAGAACTAAGTTGTCACGATGGTCACAAGAATAAAATGGGTTTCTGGGAAGAATTTGAAGTGAGTATTTGTTTTAAACATCTTAAATTGTTTGAGCTAATTTTTTTAGTAACTTTATAGTAGTATAACTCTCTTTATTTATATTATGATTTATTGTTTTAATAACTGACTACTTGCTTTTAAAACAATTGCGTATGCTTTTATTTGTTTTAACATCAATTTATAAGCATGTCTGATAATTAAAAAAAAATAGTTTAAACATTTTTTTTTGATTTTAAGTCTACACTACCTGGGCACTAATATTTTCGCGCATTCAAATAAAGCAAAACTAACATTAATCTAACTTATATTTCTAATTGAAATAATGTATTTTAATGTAATTTTTAAGTTATGTTGTTCATGTGCGTTTTTGTAAACAAGCTTAATATTTAGAATTTACAAAGAGAAGACATGAACACTTATACTAAAAAAGAAGGTTCTAGATATGAAAATAAAAGGAAAAACAGATACAGGCTTATATTACCTTGTATGTTCTATTTTTTTGTACTAAATTTAATAAGCAGTTTGAAAAAACACAGTCATAAAATATTAAATTTGTTTGGTTAATTTTTACTTTTGTCAATCGTTTTTATTTTCAACTAAGTCTTAAAATTTAAGATCTTAAAATACTAAAAATTAATAAAAATGTGTAAAACGTTTAGATTGTGTTTTGCTTGTTTATCTTACATATTTTTGTTTTTCAACTAAACTTGTAGTTTATGAATTTTGTTATATAAGTATCTATGAACTTTTATTTATACAGACGATGAAACTCGAGTCAAACTAAAGAATGTAGACGAATCAATTCCTGGATCTGATTACATAAATGCCAGCTATATTTATGTAAGTTAATTTTTTTTACTATTTACGAACAGTTATTTAAACTTGATCTTTACAATGGCTCTAATAATAGTTATACAAAACTAGCTCAAAGAAAACTAAGTTATTTGTAAACTTAAATAATTATAATTACAGATTTTTTACTAATCATTCTTTAAAAAGTTAAGACTTACTTGTGAAAACTTAATGTTTTATAATAGCTTGTAAGTAATAAATTCCTACATTTAAAACAACTTTCTTATAATACATATTTTCAATGCTATACTTTACCTAATATTATTTGTGTTCTATTTAATAATGCACATGGTACTTTGAAGCGTAGGCAGTAGAACCCAATGCCTTTAGATCAATAACCCTTTGTTTTATTGTTAACCCTAAGACAGTATCTTCGCAAAAATGGCTTTAAAAGTTTTTACACATTCAGGGTTGCCACCAAGTCAGGAAAAACAAATAAAAAAAGCCAAAAGTCAGGAAAGAATGGAGTTTTTTGAAAAAATTTCAGGAAATTTGATTTAAACATCCTCTTTAATGAAAGTTTATTATCACTAAAACCAAATTTTGCTAATGTTGTTTTGTAAAAGTTATTTCATTTGCAGTTTATCTTTTTTCAGAATTCAATTAAATTTATGAAATAAGTCAAATACTTTTATGATCTCACGTAAGTAAATCACTGTGTGTTAGAAATTGTTTTATTTTGTTTTTAAGGTGATGGTTTGAATTAATTGTACATAAAACTAATACTTTATGTATTGGGCTTTCAAACTCAGACTAATCATTGTTGATTTTTTTTCCAGTTCACTTTATAATACTTATGTAAACTTCACATACGTATATATGATATTTTAATTATTTCAAAGTCAAAACCAATATATTTTAAGAATTCTTGGATTTCTAAAAAAAGTTCTAAATGTATTAATGATAAAATAATTTTCAATGCAAGTGGAGTTCATAAGGGTATAACTTTAAATACAAACCTTTGAATTTTTAGCTAATTTTTTTTTTATTTGCCAAGTACCACATAAATACCCTGTGCAACATTTTAGACGATTTGAGGAATTTTTTACCTTTGTGAAATTCAATTTTCCGAATGTTTCTGATATTTTAGCTGGATTTATTTTTACATCTTCCAATTATCACAAAACACATTGTGCACAATTTAAAACAATGAAAAAAAAAGGTTATACCCCTTGATTTTTTGAACAAGAAAACTGCAAATTCAAGAAAATTTACAAAAAGTGATAAAAATTACATAGAAAAGTCAGAATTTGAATTTTTTTTCAGCTTTATCTGTTGCAACCCTGCACATTTTAATTGCACATAATTCTCAAACATGTCTTTAGTTAGTTTTTAATCATAATTTGTATCTTAGCTTTTTTTAACTATTTCTTCACAATAGCCTGAACCGGATGACAACAGCAATCAGAACTGAATTTTAGTGAAGAAGTACATTCCAATAAAATATAACATAATAGAATCAACAAATGTAACATAATTCACAACAATTATGACAAATTAGATTATAATAAGTGCATAGTATTTTAACTACAACATCACAACAGCCTGAACCGGATGACAACAGCAATCAGAACCACAACTTGCTGAAGAAGTACATATCGACGCAGGGATGCTTGCAAAACACGATGGCTGATTTCTGGCAGATGATATACGAGCACAACACGCGGGTGGTTGTGATGACCACCAAGATGTTTGAGAGACACAAGGTTTGTGGATGAATTTTTTTGATTTTTATATTTACATATTTACCTCATTCGCAGTTGTTACACCCTACTTATCAATAACATAAAGAATAAAGCAATAAAATAAAGTTTGCACTTACAAAATTAAGTTACGCTACTTTGTATCCTGTAAAAACTTTTTTTTTTGTAATCTGTAACTAATAGATTTATTATTTTTACTATTCTTATTTTTATTGAATCTATTTTACTGAAATTGAGTTAGTCATTAAAATTGACGTTTTAATTGACAGTAAATACTATTTTAAACAACAAAAAACTCTTTTTTACATATTTAACCATTATAATAAATAAAGCTTTTAATGTTTCATAATTTTTCGGTTTTCAACAGAAAAAATGTGAGAAGTACTGGCCCGATCTCCACAGCACCACAGAATACGGAGATTTCGTTGTGACGTCACATAAGCAGTATGACGTCACTGACGGAATGAGGGAAGTTGTGTACACGGTGACCGATATATTACTGTGGAAGAAAGATAATGTTGGTTTTTATTATTATAGTATTATATTAGTTGTTGTTATTTTATATTAAAGAGGTAAATGGCGTATACTGTAACTGTTATATTATTGTTCAAGAAAGATAATGTTTGTCTTTTGCTAATTTATACTTCATTTATTTAATTTTATTTAATTTTCTGACGGAATGAGAAAAGTTATTAATGCGGTGACTGAAATTATATTGTGGAATGTGGAATAAAGATAATGTTGGTTTAGAAAATTAATACCATTCTAGTTTAAAGTATACAATTGAATTGGACATTTTCAATAAAACTTAAAATATTTGAAAATAATAACTAATGTAGTATTTAATAATAAAAATTATTTTTTATTTTTTTCTGAAATTTTTCAAATTTTATTTACAGCCCAATGACAAACGGGAAGTAGTACATTACCATTACAAATGTTGGCCAGATCACTCAACTCCCAATGATCCCGGTCAATTGCTTGAATTCATGGAAATCATCAATACTAGATATGTTAGTTACAAAAAAGTTATTTGGGTTATATACAATGTAAGTAATAAGTGTGTTAGCTATAGTCGAATGATATTGAAATAGTTTAGCTAGTTAGGTTTGCAAAAAATATATACAACATTATAAGTTATAATATTTTATTTAACTATACAAATTAATAGATTGATATAAGTTGAATAAAAATTAGCAAGTAGTTTAAAAACTACAAAAAGCTGTAAGTAGTTTCAGCTTGGTTTTGGTTTTTGTTTAAACTTAAGGTAGGTTGCTTTAAATCAGGGTTTACCAAATTGTGTCCCTTTTGGAGGCCATTTGAATTTTAAGACTTCATAAGCTGCAAAGGGGCCAAAGGTAGGGGGTCGTGAGTAATAAAGGGGCCGGGAGGCCGTAGTTTGAAAAATTACACTAGGTATTCTGGAGTTGGTAACGAGGGGCAAAAAAAAAAGAGTTCTTAAGCGTATTCAACAGTGATTTTTGAGAAACTTTGTTAAAGAAGGCCATAGCTTTTTAAATTTTCAAAAGGGAGCCATATTAAAAACATAGTTTAGGAAACCTTGTCTTAGATTTTACTTGAATTTATTCTTTATAATGAAAGCAAACATTTTGTTTTTGGTTTTAAAGTTTTGGTCTTCATACTTCGATTAAATTTTGCTTTATAATTGAGAAATAAAAGTTTCAATTAGTGCACTTTAAATATTTCAATATGTTATTTTACTCGTTTGAACGTTTATCAAAGTTTATGACGACTTCAAGTAATTTTTTTTTCGTTAATCTCAAATAGATTTCAAATATTTTTTTTATTACTCCAACTGAAAAGTTTAAACTTTTAAAACAGATATTTATGTTTAGTTTACCCTTATTATATAGCTTAAAACTTATTTAAAATAATATATAATAAAATCCTTGAAAATTCTTGTGCAAGATTTGGTCTATTTACAAACGTTAAAAATTTAGTTTTAAATTTTTAATCTAAACCAAAAACACATTTCAAAAAGAAAAGAACTTTGTCATGTAATAATTCAGAAGTTTTATGCTTAACTATTGTTTTAATCTTATATAAGTTGAGGTTAGTAAATATGTAAAAGTTATTCAAATATTTATTTTAAAAAAATGCAGAAATCAATTTTAACGTAATGACTTTATTTTGTTTACTTTTTTTTAACGTTTCTCATAAAATTTTAATCAAATAATGAATGTTTTATAACTTTTGATTGATTGCAAAAAATGTTTATTTAATTTCAAATGTTGTACAAATTTGCTTAAAAATTCTCATAACTTTTAAGTAAGCAAAATTTAACAGTTTTAAAGCTGTTTTTACACAAAGTTAAACTAAAAAGCCTTAGTTTGAAAAAAATACATAAAAGTGTTTTAAAATAAGTTTTAACAGTATATTATTTCAAATTTTCCAAATATTTATTTCTTAAAATATAAATTTTACAATTATATTCAAACGTTACAATTGTAACTTGCATTGTTATGTGCACCAACGTCCGTGTTTTGCATATTAATTCATAAAGTGAATAAAAATTATTTTAATCAATTATTTTGACTAGACAAAGTGACGTGATTAATTTTGTTATTGCAGCTTATATTCAAATACAAATATGTTTTGATAGACTTAAATATGTTTAAAAGTTATTTTTAGCCTTTTTTTACTCCATATACAATCTGCCGGATTACATTGTAAATTTAAATTTATAATTGTCTTTTTTTCGTTTTAAAAGCTTATTTGCTTAAACATAGTTTGCATATTGTTAAACTTGATAAAAAATTATGCTTTCTTCTTATTTTCGATCATGACTTTGCGCTTATTAAGTTGTTGTTAAGAATAAATTTTAAGACATTTTGGTGATGAAAATTTAAGTTAATACCCCAGTATTTTAATAAACTTATTAACATAGAAGACTAAGATAAAATTATATTTAAAGACTCAACATTCAAAAATTTAGTCAGTAAATTCGGTAGTATAATATTCGAATAGGATAATTTTAAAGTCAAATTAATTATATAATAGTAGTGTAGTGCATTATATATATATATTTAAAACAAGTATTTAAATAATTATACTAAATAAGTAAACAATAAAAAGTAAATTAACTAATTTAAACTATTATAAAACAAACAATTGTTCTAGTATAAATTAATTACTTGTATGAAATAATTTAAACAAAATTGTGATGATGTCTAGTGGCATTGCATTGTATACACAATACAAACAAATATAAAATAAAAAACTGTTTTAACAGAACAGTTTCAAACGCTGGTGGGATATAGGACCTGTAGTAGTTAATTGTACAAACAAAACAGACAAATAAAACAAGTAGTATAGCTAAAGATACTTTAATAAAATAAAGTATGTAATATATACAGGATAGCTTCAAACGCCAATGTGATATAGGACCTGTGGTAGTGCATTGTAGCGCGGGAATCGGTAGAAGCGGAACTTTCATAGCTATCGACATTGTGTTGGATGT
The DNA here is from genome assembly GCF_965202585.1 of Thalia democratica. NCBI lineage: Eukaryota > Metazoa > Chordata > Thaliacea > Salpida > Salpidae > Thalia > Thalia democratica. The sequence goes on along the minus strand of NC_139165.1, from coordinate 38,020,178 downwards.
TATTAAACATCAAGGTCAGAATTTTGTTAATATTTAAAGATAAAAAGTTGTTCTTTACACATAAATGCTGGATAAATCTTAACCAAGGTAAAATACTACTTTTACACGCAAGTGAGTAATGATATACTATGTATGTTTTAACTTTTATTTCAAAACTTCATTTGTTGATGTTAAAAAAATTTCACAGCATTTATTTATGTAGATCAAAACTTAAATTAGTAAACTAAGTTTCGGTCAAAGACCTCGTCAGTACTGACATTAAAATTATATTCAAATAGAAGATATAATAGTATTAACTTATGTGTAAAAATATATAGTTGTTTTGTACAGTATATGATAAAAACTATGCTTTTGTTAAAAATAAGTTTTCCAGACATAACTTTTCCTTGTTGGTTATAATTTGCATGAATGTATTTATGCTGAATAACTGTATGCTAATTTAAATATTTCTAATGCGGAAAACGTTTTTTCTTGATTTTATGCTGAATGTAATTTAATTTTTATGCTTATTTACACAGTTTACTGTGTGGTAAAGGTAAAATATCTTGAGTGCATTTTTGTAGTAATGTTCTAGAACAATTATAACTACTGTAAAAACATTAAAATAGTTATTAACTTGTTTAATTTAAAATACTTTATGGTTTATATGTTCCGTTTACTGTAAAATTTACCCACTTATAGTCTACAAAACCTACACTTAACAATGTTTTATTAAATTAACGTTTTTAATAACAAAAAAGCTGATCTAACTTTTACATTTAAAATAATTACATTTGAAATAGATCGTGACGTCGTGTGTTAAATTTTAATCAAATATTTTTACTTAAAATTTGTACAAATCTAGTGAATAACCCATATTCTAAAGCCCCTCCATCGTACAATCTCCGTAATTTGATACACTTAAAGTGCCTTATACAAAAACACTTTAGTGGATAATCTTGAAGATACATCTATTATCAAACTAGTCAGATCACAATTAAGGTTCAAAATAACGATTTGTTAAAGCTGAGAACATTTAAAATGTCCGCATCATACATAGCTTATCCTGGCCTTTTTAAAGAATTTACAGATGCAAAACTTTTATTGCAATCGACATCGTATTAGATGCAATAAAAAATAAAGGTATAAACTATTAAAGTTTTTATTGTGTATTAATCGAAGTATAATTTTATATAAAACCGTTGTAAAAATGAGCCAGAACTTTTATTGATGTGTTAGTACATACAGACTAAAATCTTGTGTTTATAAGTTGTAATAAAATTGAAATAAAATATATGTAACGAAACATTAAGTTTAGATGTTTGTGTATTTGTTTTTGAATACAAAACCACGGTAAATATTTTTTAAATCAACTACATACAAGTATTTTTGATGCACATATTCACTGAAACCTGTATCAATTAAAAAATCAGTTATATGAATAAATAATTACTTTAATATGCATGTATGGTATGCTAAAACGATATGTGTGAGATATCTTGTTTATTGTAAAGTAACTATATGCTATTTAATATTTTTTTGTGTAAAAATATATTTAAAAGACATAATAATTCGTTGTTGAACATAGTTTGCATGAACGTGTTTTTGCTGAATTTATGTTTTTCTTTATGCTAATTTAAATATTTTACTGCGGAAAACGTTTTTTATGCTAAATGTAATTTTATTTCTTTGCTGATTTTACGCAGTTTACTGTGTGCTAAAGGTAAAATCTTTCGGTGCATTACAACAGTAAAAATGTATTAAAAGTTCAAAAACTACTGTAAAAATTACTATTAAATTATTAACAACTTTTAAATTCTGTATTGGCATACCTGTGCCGTTAACTGTAAAATTTACCCACTCCTAGTCTACAGAGATGACGATTTACAAGGTTTAATTAAATTCAGGATTTCACTAATAAAAAGCTCATGTAATTTTATGCTCAAAATTTGTTATATCTGAAATAGTTGGTGACGTCATGCGTTGAATTTTAATTGATTGATTTTATTTGAAATTTATATAAATTTTATCAAATGCTAACTTAACTGTTCAGTTTAGTAACATCTATTCCATTACCAATTTGAAGCATTTACTGTGCTTTTATAGAAAATAAATTATTATAATAATCCAACAGATACTATTTTAAATTGAAAACGTTAAATAGTACTGACTTTAAAATAATTCGTACAAACTTAAAATTTTGGAGGAGATTTGTTAAAGTTTAAAACATTTAAAATGTTTGCACTAGATACAGTTCATCCTAGCTTATTTATAAGTATCTTATAATTGTAGTACTGTTAATAATTAAATAAAAAGCTGGGTTACACATAATAGTAGTATTTTATTTTCATGATAATTTTTTTCAATAATTCACGAACAATATTATTGTTAGATATTTGTCCACAAATTGCTTGATCTAGTTTTATAAAATGTTTTGATTAATCGAATTCCGTATTAACTTTTTAATGAATCATATTGCTAACAATTATGTTTGATGCGTGAGGATAATTTTTTTTTTGAATAATGTGATAGAATGTCAGGTTTTAAATTAAAGCTTGAAAGTTTTCTAAATACAAGAATGCTTTTTATAGTATTTTTATAAGTTTAACAAATATTGTAAAATGTCAGTTCAAAGGCTTATATAGTACTAAACTTCTAAATGTTAAGTTAAGAATATGTATCTTTTTTTTGAGTAGACTTCCAAATTGTGAGTTATATTTTAAAAAGCATTTGGTCTTGGTAGACAGTATATTAAGTAAAAATGCTTGAAAGTCATATAATTTCTTTTTATGGAAGTTATTAAAATTTTTAAACAAATTAGCTATTTATATGAAAACAAAATGTTAAATTAGTTCAAAGCAGTTATATAATATATGTAATCAAGTATTTAAAAAAAGTATATATGCTAAAAAGTTCTAATATTAATAGTCTAAGCAGTTAGATCTAATAGGTTATGTTGTTTTATCTGACTGTAAACCAAGCTGGGCACCAACTAAAGAACGATAAGGACAATTATCAATCTAAAATCTAAATCCAGGAATGTTTAAAATTACAAAATTTTGTGTACGAACATACATACACAAATTACAAAATATATTAAATTGTTATTTTTATATCCTATTTTCATTAAGAAAAATAAATAAATTAACAATAACAAATTAAACAGGACTCGATTGTGACATCGACATATTCAGAACGGTGCAAGTAGTGCGGAAGCAACGTAGCGGTATGGTGCAGACAATCGCTCAGTACAAATTCGTGTATGAAGCCGTGAGGCATCAGGTTGAAACACTGACTAAAAGAATGGAGATGGCTGTTGGTTGATTTTAATATTTTTTAATTAGTTTTATTTTCATCAATAATTTTTTTATGTTACAGCCGGGTCACGGTTACGTTAACAACCCCAAATCACCAAGCAACCAAGTCACCCATGATAACAATCACCCAGCCGATGTTAATGTGGTTAGTATTTATTTATTAAGACTTTATTCATTTTACTATGATCAAAACGTTACTAGAGTTGCTATTTACAATTGAATATTTTTAATTAAATTAGATAGTTTTTAAAGTTAAAAGTACTAAATTCTAAAACTGTTCCCAGAGTATTTATTCTTACATGAGTGTTCTCAATCTACATAACTTCTTTAACTTAAGTTTATTTTATAGTTGATTTCAAAGATATTGTTTGCAATGATTACAGCTAGGAAAAATTAGAAACCTTATGGCTATTTTCAAGTTTTTGAAACATTTTTTTAAAGCTTTTTTTATTAAACAAAAAGTATTTTGTTAGTTTAAAAAAGTTTTTTTTTATGTTTTGCTAATTTTTATGCTTAAGAAATCTAAATTTTATATTTATTATATTTATTTTGTTAAAACAGTTGCTAAGCGACACGGTACCTAACACGCCAACAATCCCCCCAAAGAACAAACCCCCGCCAATAATACCGAGGAATATTCCACATTCAAATATACCACCCATCGTGCAGAGAACTTCACTGAGTTCACCGCCCGTTGTACCTAGATACTCAACTAGTTCGCTGTTGGTGATAAGTGTTTTACTGTTAAAATAATCTTTAGAAAACGTTTACATTTAAAACTTATGTATTTGTTAGATTGAAAGCTGGTAAACTAGATATTACCTTCTAACATGTGTAGAATTTAAATATATAGTTAAAAATTCTCTAGTTTCTTAAATTTGTTTGATTATGTACGGTTGAATATTAATAGATGTATTTTAAATTAAATTATAAAACTATTATAATTTGGCTACAAAATTAATATAACTTTATTAACTTTTGAAAACACAGAAGTTCATCAAGTATACCACCAACCCCGAACTCTGCGAATTCGATAAAAAGCAACAGATTTTACGAAAATTCCAGGCCTACAACACCCATCGGTCCTAAATAAATCAGTGTAAAAAATAAGTTTATTTGTCGTCAAATAAGTTTTCAGTTTTCGATTTCAACTTTTTTAACGAGAAAACAACCTATATATGAATCTTAATACATGTTTTTGTATGTTTTAAATTTGATTTATCATTCAAAAAAAATTTTATAAAATCTTATAACAATGTTGTTTATAATTATACTTGTGTTACTAAAAAAACTCAAAAATAAATACATATGAATTTGAAAATATGAATGACTTGTTTAAGCTTCTGTAACCTAAAAATTAATAATCATGTAAGTTATTTAATGTTATATTAGATTGATTTTATAATGATAATTCAATTAACCAAGTTGCTGTAATTTTCAAACCTTATTATAATTAATTATACATTTGTCTATCTGTAACATTCCTGACAAAATCAGGGTTTTGTTTTTTATTTTTTTGTTTTTTAATAAAGAAAACTATTTAAAGGTTGCACATAGTTTATCTCAATTATCATGCAAGTTTATAACATTTTTGAGCAATATTTATGACTTTACAAAAATTGAAGAAGTTTCAAAATTAATAAAAAAAAATATTAACATATTTTTTTATATTGTAAAATTTCTCAAGTTTTTTTTAAAACTAGTCTTCCTAATTAGTTCTGCATTTTCTTCTTTTAAAAACTACATCTTTATTTATAATGTCTATTTAATATCAATTATTAAGTCCTACAATTAAAAAAGTGACACTGTATAAAAGTCTGTTGCACCGAATTAAAATTTATATATTTTCATTAAAATAATCATTTCAACTAGTGCCATATTTTCTCATCAAATTTAATTTTGCATAGTTCAATGGTATTATCAGAGTTTAAGTATTTCTCAATAACTGTTATTTTTCATAACATCAGATTTTTATTTTTTGGTATTAGTTTTCTTGTAGTTTTTGTTTTACCCTTTTTTGATTTATAGAAAAATATGTTTTTAATTTTTTATAGACTAAGTTTTACTTTTTCGAAATTTAAGTTTCAAAATAAATTTTGAATTCAACTAATACTTATCTTATTCTGTAATAGTCGAAAAAAAATACTTTTTTTCTTGCAGTTGTTAATATTGGTTTAAATTTTGCCTTTTATTTATATTTTGCTGTACCGTCTTGTATAAAATAAGTTTTTTTTTTCAAAATTCTTTAATTATTTTGTAAAAATAAATCTAGTTTACATTTTGACATTTTGTAAGCCATATGAAGTATAATTAAGTTTTAACTAATATTATAGGTCTAATAGTTATGCTATAGTTTTTAGTTTATATATTATATACCATTATTAACAAAGTTATTTTATTAAATCAACAGGGTTGCCACTTACCCTGGAAAAACCTTGAAAAACCTGGAATTTGACCAGTTAGGCAAAAATAACCTGGAAAAACCTCGATTTTGAGAAATTTTGAAAAAAAACCTGGAAAAACCTGGAATTTTGATCAAAAAACCTGGAATTTTCATTAATTTTAACATTTTCAGTAATAAAATTTTCGATTTGACACAAAAAATCTATAGTATGAATATTTTTTTTTTCATCATCAATTTTTTTTTTCATTAAAAAACATTTAAAGTAACTAAACAGTATCTTTTCAATATTTTTATACTATTTTATCCATTTTGTCATATATAAATTAACTTAAAACTTAAAATAGACCCAAAAATGTGTACTTTTAAAAATCTGGAAGAAATTTGTTAAACCTGGAAAAAATTTTGAAAAAACGAGTGGCAACCCTGAATCAATTTAGAATAACTCTCAAACAGAAAAACAAGATTACATTAATTAGGTTTGCAATAAACTTTAAAAACACCTTGAATTAGACAATTATAAAAGTCTGGAACTTGAAAAAAAAAATTGAGTTTAAAAAAAAATCACTAATAAACCTGGAATTTTAAACAATTTATATATGCAAAAAAATAAAATTTTGATTTGATACGTTTTATCTATCACATACAATACATTTTTGTACCATTAAGAACTTTATTTGTTGTAAAAATGTTTAAATTAGCATTGCAGTATCTTTTTAATGCCTTATGTTATTTAAGACAGGTTTTTTCTTATTTATGTACTAAAAATTAAAAAAAAAAGCCTGGAAGGATTACAGGAAACCTGGATTTTTTTTTAGACCCTAAAAAAACCTGCAAACCCTAAAAAACTTGGAAATTTTTGTGCTTTTGGTCCTCTCATTTAAAATACGTTAAGTACATAAAAACTAATTTGCTATAAAATTTGACCGAACATTTAGTTAGTTTGAATATTATTTTGCATTTTTACTTGTAGCCTTAACATCAAACAATTCTCTAATTTTTAGTTTTCCTTACTGAAGTAGCCTAGTTTTATTGTGTATGTAATAATAAATTAGACTTAATATAAGTTTTTTTAAATATTTGTACGATGTCTAAAGTTTCATTGAAATAAATAATACCCAAAATGCAAGTTTTTTATGTCACAGAGATCATACACGTCTGGCTTTTTTTGACAACATTGACGAAATGTCAGTTTATGTCAGTCCAATTGTTTAAACATTTATAAAGTACTGAAATAATTTATATTTTTTCAGAATTTGTTTTTAAATAGTAAACTTCATAATAAAATCAGGTCATTATTAAATTTGAGAAACATGATTAAAATGTCAAATGTGTCATTAAAACTTTCAGAAAAAAATAGTTGAAAATAAGTTTGTTTTTTGAATAAATGTATTAAGTTAGGTTTTTTTTTCTTTAGCATTAGAATTTTGTAGCCCAACCATCTGAAACTTAGTTTTAGTTATGTCTGCAGCGGTTACAAGATAATTTAAGTTCAGACAACTCAAATTTTTATGAAATTTCCAGGAGTCATTTCAACAGATATAGTAAAAGTTACTCGAAAGCCATTATTAATTTTAAGCCATTATAACCGAACTAATATGTTACATTTTTTATCGGATCATGAGTCGAATATGGCGCTGACCAACAAGGGTTGTGAAATGACTGTCTAAATTAGTGCATGTATCAAAAAATGCAAAATATAAAAAATAAAATGAAAAATGTAAAACTTAAATTGTATACTTTATGAACAACGTTTTTATTACTAGAAATAAAAGTTGAACGTAATTTTAAAAAGACAAACAACATGTAAAAATCTTTATTTAATACTTAAGTTTGTAAGTCTTTTTGAAAAAATTAAGAAGTTACTAGAAAAAGCTTTATAAAACTGATTCTTATTAAAAAAATCACTTCACGAAAAAATTAAAGCTTAATCTCAAATTGAAATTTTTTGTACTTGAATAAATTAACTCTTTAGCACTTATTTCGCATAAAAATGGTGACAAAGCATTTAAATGAGTTTAATCAAAGGTTTAACTAAAAATTATGTTAAGTTCAAAACACTGTTCTAAATGCTTAGTTTTATCTATATGTGTTCTTCTAAAAGTTTTGTTTTATTTTGCATATTCTTTAATTTTTTTATATTTATAGAGGTTTAAACACAAAAAAGAATACTGGAAAAATAATTGATTTAAAGACTTGGTATACCAAAAGACCTCTCGATCATCGACTCATGCACTAAAGCTAATTTTAAACTACAATGAGCTAAAAACAATAACAGTTTATAACTTAAACTAAAAAAAAACTCACAACAACGATGAGAAAAAACTAAGTGCAACAATTAAAAAGTAAATATTTACTAAAGAACAGTATTGAAATAATTCTAATCTAAAAATGGTAGATTAGTCATGTAAACCAGTGGTTTTTAAGGTGTGAACGTGTGCACACTGTGTGTCATAAAATTTATTATTTTGTTCATGAAATTTTTAGGTTGCAAAAATCTTGTTTAAGGGTGCACTAGTTTTAGCTAAGGTGTGAGTGTTTTATTTTTCTTTGAATAATTTTGATCTTTTGATTGAATTAACTAAACAGAACTACTCTACCAACTCAACAAACCACGATTTTAAACTTTTAAGTAGTGTGTAATGTGGTTATAAACAGAACACAAAACAAATTTATTTAGATTTAAAGCTTGCAAATGGGCAACCCGTTAATGGTAAGTATTATTAATTATACCCTATGTACATATTTTTTTTTAAACTAATATATCACTAGAAAACAAATCGGTATCTTTTTAACACAAAATTCATGACATTTTCGAATGAAACTAATAAATTTAAAAAAGTTTGGTCGTGTTTAGAATTATTAAAACTTCATTTATTATTAGGCCAAAATTTAATGGTGGTTTTTTAAGTTCCAACATAAATAAGTTTTTAGATTCCTAAGTCTTAAAAATTAAAAATTAATATTGCAACCAATACTGCTAAAAATCTACAATAAGATTAGATTAATAAGGAAAGTTTAAAGGTTGTAGATACAAAGCAATCACAAAACGAACAAAAACATGATTGTAACCATCAAAAAGTTAATTTTTTGATATGTACAACATAACAACAAACTAAAAAAATTGAAAAAAAAAAAGAACTAACATTGTTTTGGATTCTCCAAAGATATGAATTTATCATTGTTTTGTAAATGATGTAATATTTTCTTTTATATTAAATTTTTCTAATAAGTATTTCATTTTTGAAGTAACTGCAATTTAAAAAATCTAAACTTAATTTTTTTTAATTGTAAGCATGTTTTAAGCAAGTAAAAAACAAAACGTTCATAAAGTTTTTCATGAGATTCATAAAGATTTTTTACTTACATTGTGGATAAAAAATAAGTTATCGGTCCTACGTTTTTAATTAAAATTATCTCTATAAGAATAATTTAAATTTCAATGTACTCACTTTGTTTTGGTAATTCTATAAAGTTGTCGTCAATCAGCATGAATTGTTTTTATCGTTCGTAAACTAATTTTGATTTTCTAATTTTTTTAAAGTATTTAACCTTTTTATATTCTTCTCAACTAGAACATTTTCAACTGTAAATCTTAAAGTTTTCAAGCTTTTAAAAATTTGATCTTTTTTCTCCAATCTTATATTCCAGATAGTTTAAATATTTGGTCAGAATCAAAATCTCTAAATTCTATCAAACCGACACACAATCTTTGTTAAACTCTTATTCGCATTCTTTGAGCAATCTATGTTTGAGCTTATTCAAAATATTCAGCAAGAAGAACAAATTTTTCTTTCACTTGTTCTCTTTAGCTGTTTTACTTTTTAAATCTAAACAATTACTTCAACTTGTACTTCTTGCATTCAAAAGAGTCTCAATTCAACTTTATTAAGTTTTATCTTCATATATTTGATAGTTTTTTTGCAAACTTCTTTTTATTCATTACTACTTTATTTCAACGTTCTAATAAATGTTACGAATTAGGAACTTATATTTTTTTCTAAACACTTTACACCTCTTTTTAACATCATATTTTTGTAAGAAAAAGAAAAACTGTTTTTTACATAATTACATATTACTTAATATAAATAACATTTTTAATAAAAGTTATACTTATAGTTTTATGAAAATTTATTGACATAATGAATGGTTTAACATAAATACAAAGTTTTCAAAAATTTTGTAATACAGATCATTTAACAATTCCTGTTTGTAACTACTTTTTATACTTAGCTATAATAACAAAATTTACTTTTTTTTATTTTATATTATTTTGAAACTTACATCTTTTTTCTGCTTATCTAACTTATTTAAACATTAAACCCACAAAAATCTCAACAAAGTCTTGTTAAAACTTTAGCAAGTTTTTATTTACTTTTTTCTCTTTTAATTACATTTTTTACAAACATCTTTTTACTCATTAATATATTTTTCAACATTTAAGTATGTCGAGCTTATAACATGTTCTAGATACATTATTCTATTTAACATAACAAATTTGTAAGAAAACTAACATTGACTTTTAAAGAAAGACTTCCTTCAAGTTAAATATCTGTTAGATTTGTTTGGTTGATGTTTACCTATAATCGTAATTAGTATTATATAAAAATAGACTAAAAAGGATTATACTTAAACTTAAAACTATGCAGTTTATATAAATTAAAACTGTGTATGCTTAAGAAAAGTTGAGCATATAACAGATAATTAACCAAGTTAGTTTTGTCAATTTTCTTAATATTAAATCATCTTTAGTTTTAGTGTTTTATTGCAGTTTTACACATGAGTGTACAATTTAAACTCATTACAACATGTGATCAACAATCTTATAGCAAATACTATAGTTGTCTGCACAGTTAGGATTTTTCTAATAATTTCCTTCCGTTTTTTATTTGAACTTTAAAAAAATCTATCTATAATTTGGGAGATTCTATATAAACACAAAAAACTGAGCTGTTTGAATCAGTAAAATATACAAAACTAAACTAAAATTTGCTTTGTTCAAGCTAAAAATACATTTGCTTCAACGTAAAATGTTTATTCAATGACAAAAATAATTAGAAGAAAACATTTATCTTGTATTTATAAAGAAAAATTCTTACCTTGGTTGCTTCTCATATCCTTATTTTGAACTTGGTAAAAATATCTATTCTTGACTTTTACTTAACTGAAGCATTTTTGGTCCAATTACCAATTAGAAAAATTATATTTTATACAAAACAGTTTTTTATAACAAAAAGTAACAGACTCTAACTGCCTCAGGTTACGTCATAACTAGTTTATTTTACAAACTTTTTTTATAAATTTAATTGTAACATATAATTTTTGTGCAATTTTAATTAAATTTACTTTTTTTGCTACAGTACTAATTTTTTCAACAAAATTTGTTATTTCTGATAAAAATGCTTTAACCAGAAGTTTTTACGGCCATCATCAACAGAGTTGAGATGTTTTGCGCCATCAATAATAATAAATGAAATTTACCGCAAGATCAACAACAACAGCATCCGAGACATCCTACGACATCTGAGATTTAGCAGTTTCAATTTTTTCAACTTTACCTACAAACGGTCGCTTCAGTACTTTGTACTTAACCCCGTTTGGTAAAGATCACAACAGCGGTTTCTTGCGACTATTCCTGCCTGATGAGTCCTAATTAGAACGAAACCGGTCGTAGGATGTCTCAGTTGCTGTTGTTGTTGTTCTTGCGGTAAAGTTAATTAAATATTAAAAATGTTTTAACTAATTCTGGGGTCGGCAGGCATTCGTAATCGATTAGCCAAGTTTTGAAAATAAAAATATTTGCGGGCTGCAGCTTCAATTACAAGTTGAACTTTTTCTACTCAACAAGCATGTTCTGAAAGAAAAATAGTTAAATTCTTTTTTACATAATTTATCTCAAAGAAAAAAATGAAATATAATAAATAACTAAATTTTAACTTAAGGTTCACTGATTTTTTTTGCAGTTTAGTGAGCATAGAATTATATTACCTGGAAGACTACTGATGTTAGTTTTGTTACTGAACGAAAAAGAAGCGCTTAAAAGTTTGCTCCAAGGACCTGGTGTACGAATGGCGGTTAAACCTTTCGTTTAGCGAGTCGTACACCAGGATGCAGTTTAATGTCGTGTCTTGGACATATAATAATAATGTTAATAATGAAAAATCTAAAGTTTAGATTGAGAAAGTAGAAAACTATGCATTTAAATAAAATAAGTACTAAGTTATAAAGAAAAAACATACTTGATTTTTTTTCTAACTGTAAGTTTTACAATGGTAAATTGTATCTATAAACTAAAGTACAACATATAGCAATAAAGATTTATTAGCAGACGTGAAAAACACTTAAAATCTTTATTAATATATTTACCACAAATTATAGCAAAAATAGACTAAAACATTTTGAACTTTATTTTTTATACACATTTAAAGTATAATTAAACTATACAATTTTAAACAATTCCATGCACTAAAATTCGTATAGCTTGTAAGCAAACCCTGTCTAAAAACAGAATATCTATCACAATAAATTGTTTTGATTTATATGAAGAAATTTGAAATTGAATTTTCTCAACTTATGCTTAAAAATAACTGATTTTTTAAACTATCAAACTTAACAGTTCTAAATAAGTTCGTAAACAAGACAAAAATTAAAAATGGGTTTGAAAACTATTTGCTGTCATCGTAATTACATATTTCATGTTCTTTGTCACATAGTTTGCAGGTTGGCAGTTATAGCAAATTGTTTTACTGTTACTTAAATTTACTTAAAAACACGATTCAGAATATATCTAAAATTTTGTTTTTGTCGTAGATAATTGCTTTTTAAGTTTTCCATCCAGCAAGATTCTTTGTTTAAAAAAATAATTTTCTAAGTTATAAAAAAATTAAGAAGAGAAAAGACTACCTTACGTCAAGCATTAAATCTAAAACTGTCTAATATATTAGTTAAAAGATGGCTAAAAATTACAAAAAAAATGTGTACACTTTACTAATTTTTGTAAGTCAATACACTTGTTTTAATCTAAGTAAAATACCGAGAATATAATTTATAAAAGTAATAATTTACGTTTACTATAAAAACATTTAATTAAAAAAATATTAACAGAATCTATTTTCAAACGTGAGTATTTTATATATGAGCAATGAGCATGTAAGCTCATTCAAATATTTTGAAATCAGAAGTTAATATCATGCAACAAGCACTTATTAAAAATTTGTTTAAGTATGCAGTCTGAATCTTCAGAAAAACGTTCAGTAGTTTAAACGTCCACTAGATGCGTTTCTAGTTTTATACAAAATGTTATTCTTAATTATACAAGAAAAAAACAGAAAATAACACTAAGTTTTATATCTAATAAGTTTTCATAAACAAAATGGCTTCTTTTAAAACATTAAAAGATAAAGACAACAAAATAATTAAATACTGCGTTTTTATCTTTTTAATTCCTACGAGTTTTTTGCAACTGTATGTCGTAGTTACTAGTTTTATATAGCTGTTTTTTAGTAACTAAACCACCTAAAAGCAAATTTTAGTAGAATTATTATTATTTTAATTATTTTTAATAAAGTCTGCCTTTTATCTCGTCATTTTACATCAGTTTTAACTAAAAAAAGTTAAATACACGTTAAAAAATCTTCTAACTTGATTTTTATTTGCGTAAAACAATATCTAACCCTTTAAATAAGTAAATGTTGGTAATTCAATACTTTAAAGATTTAAGCACTAATGAAAAGCATTTTTTATCAAAAAAATAATAAAGCGTTGTAAAACCTAAGTTAAATAGCCAAATAAAAAGTGTCAAACAGAAGTATTTTATATGATTATGTGTTTCAATCTTTTATTATCTATCAAAAAACCGGAGTTTTTGTTTTAGTCTAACAAAAGTTTTGAGGTTAAAATTGCATTAGAAGCTTTAAGTTTTATATTTAGTACTTGAGTTAAGCATAAGCTTAAGTTCTTAGTTTTGCTTTTATTATATAACAACTGTTCGAGCTTGGCAGTTTTTTAAAAACATTAAGATTTTTTATTATTAAATACTATAAATTGTATATTTTTTTAGCTCAAAAATCTAACGGTTGGTAAAATGTATTTTAAAATGAATTATTTTTTTAATTGGACTTGTTTAATTCAACACGTGAAGGAATCAGCATCAATATTTTTACATGGTTCTAAAACTATTGCAACAAATATGAAGCTTATGTGAATAGTAAAATATTGAACTTTATTTTTTAACACCTAAAGCTTACCTAAGCTTATAGTTTAATTTTGTTGTGTGATGCTTTTCTAACGTTATGGTGTTTCAATTTTTATCAATGCTAATATTTTACCAAGTGCAGGTTATATATGTCTATTTTTGAATAGTTTTTTATTTTAAGAGTCTTGCAATTCATTAAGAATTTTGAAGAATACAAGGTAAATTTTAATATATTAGATGTTTAAAAATGAAGCATTTTGATTGTATTTATTTATATTAACATTAAATAAGTTTTTTTTTAATTTTAAACCTCGCAATAAGTGTTTTGATAAACTGTGACGGGTTTTGGTTTTTATTTTTTATTTTCAGTGGCCATTATTTTTGGTATAAAGAACAAATTATACTAGTTCAAAGTTATTTTGGTCCAAAATATGTTCCTAAATTATGTTTCAATTAAGTTTAAAACAGGAGGTTTCTCCATGTCCAAACCAAAACTAAAATACTTTTAAACGAACTGAAAATTACAAAAAAATTTCATTCATTGTTATTGATACTTAACTCGTTAACTAATCAAAATTAGCATTTTTGGTTATAATCAGTGGCGTAGCGTGGTATTTTGGTCAGGGGGTGCGCAAATTTTTTTCTCAAAAAATCCTATAAATTAAAACTTTTGTAATTAGCTATAAAAAAATTTTTATAAGTAATATAATTGAAATAAATTTATTAAGTAAAATAAGTCGTTAACTGTTTTAAAAAACATTTATATATTACAAAAATAAACAATTAAATAAAAGAATAAATTTCATTAGAATTATATATACTTGCAAAAATGTAAACTTACTAAATAAAAATTGTTTTTATTACTTATAGTTAACTTTATATCTTTAAAAATTAATATATTCAATAAAACGAAAGTATCTGTTTTATTTACGAAAAAAATATCAATATCTTGTATACAATACAACAGTGATAACAACACCTCATTGCACATAATTTTAATAAAGTTACACAGAAGTTAAAATAGACCAACTTTATAACTGTTATTACAGTTTATTACAACTTTGTAAAATAGTTAAAAGTATACTTTTAAAATTTAGTTCATTTGATTGTATTTGTTTAAAATAAAAATCATAAAACAAAGTTTATTTCTCATAGGCCGACACGCTTATCTTGTATGTTTATAAAAATAAAGTTCAGAAAACTAGCAGTAGTCTTAACAATTAAGCATAAAAAAAAATTTGTAAAATTGTTTAATTTTTCTTTAAGCGTGACATATTTTTGTAAACTTTTTGTAGAAAAATCTGCCATAAGGTTATACTACAGCTGTGCGCTATATTAATTGCGTGCTTTTTGAGTATAAATTCTTATGAAGTTAATGAACTTATAAAATTTTTCCTTATGGAGTTTTTCATCAACATCGGTGCGCACCGAATCAGTATACTGAGTAATAACATGTACTTTCCTAACTTGTCACTAATTGGTATTCAAAATTTCGTTTAACTTTTTGAACACTAGATAAACATAGTTGAAAAAAGGCAAATTAAGCAGAAAAAATAAACTATAAAGGATAAAGATATTACATTGTTTTTTTTACATTTTTCTTTTTTTGGGTGGCACGCATGCGCCAGTGTCCCTCCCCACGCTACGCCCCTGGTTATAATCAAACAGAATTTTAAGCTAGCTTAGAAATGCTTTAATGATGTAAGTTTTAATTTATTTTTGAAGTTTATAGAAAGAAATATATTTGTTTTCTCAAAATTTAAGAAGTGAAAAAAAAAATCCGTAAAAATTAAACTTTATTAAAAAATATTATGTCTATTGTTTCACATAAATAACTTAAAAATGTGAAAAAACAGTTTTGGTATTACTATAATTTTTATTTTGTAAGGTTTTAAAAAAACTTGAAGCTAAAGTGAAAAGTCAATCTTAAAATATAAACTTTTTTTTGTAACGTTTATTTATAACTATCTTAAAAATGAGTCTATTATTTAAACTAAAACAAAATTATAGTTTGTAATTTTTAAAGAATATTACTAGTGAGCATTTTAACTCATTTTAAAAATTAAGATACATAGAACGATCCAAGAATACTCAATTCACAAAAAAGCAATTTGTTTGAGTATATTTTTTTTCAAAAGTAAAGTAAGTATTTTAGCAACTGAAACTGACACTAGATGCGTTACTATATATTGAAAGCATTTAAGCTTCAATAATGCGTTTAATTTTAGTCACTGTTTTTGTCCGCAAAAAAATAAAAAAGTAAAGCAATTAACTTGCGAATGAACCAAATATGTCGGTAACCTTTTATTTAATACGGATATACGAAGTATTAAACAGTACTAATTACTTCTTTTTTCTTTATATTATTTTACCTAACGTTATTTTAAACTATAAGAGAATTTATTCTTTCATAAGTAAAAAGGAAGTGATTTTTTTGTAACTTTTAGTTTTTCTTATACTAAAGGTTATGAAAGATTTTAGTTTTAAAAAGTTTAAAAAAGTTGTGTATGTTTAAATTATAACTGTTTTTGTTGTTAGTTCGATAACAAAACAAAAAACAACTAAAAATCAAAATAGTTTTAAAGGTAAAGAGTATAAGTCTTTTTTAAATCAAAATTTTTTTTTATATAAATGATCAAATATATGATTATAAATAGTACATAGCTCTTAAACATTAGTAAATTACTAAATAAAGCATTTAAAAAAATTAATTGTCAATCGTAAAAAGCCTGAAGTTTAACGCATTTTATGTTAGGCAAACTTCTAGCTTTGAGTTACAAACTATCTTTGACCCGAAGAAGTTATTAAACAAAACGAACACCACTTGGATACAGGTTAGTGTCTTGTCCAGGATTGATTGTATAGCTTTGTGTTGAGTGATTATACTTATGTTAAATAAAAAAAATCAGAGCTTTTTTGTAACAACCATTATATTCATATGTATTCTTAATTTAATTGTTTATACATATAAGCGTAAATTTAAATATATATTTTAAATATTGTCAATTCAAAATGATAGTGGTCTTAAAGAAATTCTTTAACTTTATACTTTATTCTTTTTTAGTTATGCCTTTTATAAAAAAAAAATATTTTAAGAAATCAAGCCGTTAAAGACCTTTTTAGGAACCATAGCAGTCGACTAAGATCAGTTTTCCATTACTGGTAAAAAATAAGTATCATAATAGCTTGTTTAATTTTATGATACCTTTATTAAATCATGTATGAAAAAATAGTAGAGTGTGTTTCTTTAAAAGTATATTCTTCCATATTTAACAGTTTAAGTCAATTACCTAACAAAAAATATTATTGTACATTTTAAATCGGGTAAAATTATGATCGACGAAAACCACAGCTAGTCAATAACTGACTTTATTTTATAAAATAACCCATTAAGTCAAGATATACAACAGGATGGGTCGTTAATTCAGGAATCAGCAAACTGCTACCCTCGGACCAAATGTCAAAATCTGCGGATTCGGTAGATACTCAAATGTAACTTAAAAAAAAACATATTTTAAGTGTTTAAAGGTTACAATTAGGCACTTAATTTAATAACTACTCGTTGTTAGTGCTCTAATATTGCTAATTTTATCACATGTACAGTTAAAAATAAACTTTTTAAGCTAATTATTACAAATGTTTTACGAAACTGTTGCCCGCAGAAGACCTTTTTATACAGTGCGCCTTGCGCGTAATTTTTTCTAGGAAGTTTGCACACGACTTAGAAAAGACTGTTGACTCAAGTGTTAAAACGATTGCATAAAAACTTTGACCATAATACTTAAAAAAAGCCTAATACTAGGTGTGACACACTTTAAAAAGGTGCCGCTTAATTCTAACAAAAGCATATATGAACTAAGAAAACAAAATAAAACTATTTTTTTTTTATAATAAACTTAAAAGGTGTCGAAAATAAACGTTATAAACTTTGAAATGATTTTATTTATGTTTACTGTGTTTAAGATACTACACTAAGAATGAATAAACCTACCTGTCTACTAAAAAAAGGTGACATTAGTTTTGTATCTAAAGCAAAGTAATTTTTTAAATTAAAAACATGTACTTTAAAGTAATAACTTTTGAACGACTACAACAGCTCAACAACCTTAGTCATTTTTTTCCCGCGTTTAGTCAAAAATACAACTTTTAAGTTTTTTGAGAAAAAACCGTATTCATGTACAATAAAAAAAAATTAGCTAAAAGTGGTAAAATTTAATTAAAAAAAGCTATTAATACTTTTGAATGTGAGTTGTTTAATTGATGAAACAACTCAATACCTAAAAACTTAAAATAATATTTTTTTCAATTTTAAAATTTTAACATGTAAGTATTAACAATTATAAAAAAATATTTGTTGTAAATTTCGTAAATAAGTTTTACATAAAGTTGCATTTTAGAATAGCCTTTTTAAAGACTTTAAATAGTGCAAGGTGCTGTAACTAAGTATAAAAAAAATTTTACAAAGTCATATTTTGTTTATTATTTTTCGAGAAATTTTACTGTTCTTAAAAACTTGTTTAAAACAAATATAATATAGTTAATTTGAAAAGTTTACATTACAAAAAGGCTCTGATATAAAAAAATTAAAAAGTATTTTATATTATTTTTTAATAATCTTACTTTAACGCTCGTTAAATGTTTTACAGATGATAAATGACTTTATTACTACTTTTATAAATAAAAGTGACTGAAGTAAATAACAATACCTAATAACCTAACTAAATGGGTACTAATTAAACTTCATTAATGTTTTTTCTTTTAAATACTAACTTTTTATTTTAATGTTAAATGGGTAAAAAACAACAAATATTAATACACTGCAAGCTTTTTCTGTAGGTATATGTAAAGTCAAAACAAGTGATACTGAAAATTAAAACTCCCTGAGATGTTCAGTTTTTCTTTAGCTTTTGTATACTTATTTTATCTATAAACTGTTTTAATTTTGAATTTTAAAAAATAAAACACTTTTAAAAGCTTTATTAGCTATTTATTTCTAGTGTTTTTAAAACTCGCAAATAAATTATTTTAGAAATATAAATATAGTATATAACTACACATAAACGTAGAAACTCTATTTTACCTCAGGATAAGTATATTGATGTTGAATTCTAAAGTTTATTTTAAAATAAATTGATATTATATTCAACAGTTTAAAACTATCATTTATAATTTTTTAATTATATTTAACAACAAAGCTTTCTTTACTGACACTTTAAAAAAGCTGAATTTCTAATACTTTGTTTGTTAAGTATTTTAAGTGACAAAACAATAGTTAAAGTTTAAAGTACCGTCAAGATATTTATGTACCTTGTTTATTTTACAACAAAAACCTTTTTTTTTTTTTTAACAATAAAACTTTTAAGTAAACAAAAATAAGCAAAGATATTTTTAAATAAGTAAAGAAACTTTATAATTAATTGTTTACATAAACCAAGTTTATCTAAAAACTTTTCTAATCTAACCAAATCAATAGAGTTTGTACAATTTTTGTAGACCTTAAATCTCGATAAATCAAAGTTATTAATCAGATATTCTGCTATTGAAGATCTTTTTGTCGCATTTAAAGTAGCAATATTTGTAAAATATTTTTATTTATATATCAATATCTTTCGCTAACATAGTAGATTGCTTATGTTTTCTATGCTAGGTAAAATGTAGATTTAATTTTTGGTTCTTTTTACTTTATTTTCACTTTATTTTAAGTTTTATCGTATACCTTGATAGTTTTTTTTTTAATTAGTTTTGAATCAATAAGAATGTTTTTTATCCAAAAGAGTGGCAACTTTGTCTTCGGAAAAATCAAAGTTTGAAAACCCTAATTTTAGGTAACATTTAACATTTAAATAATAACAGCTAAATAGTTCTATTTTGTAATGAAGGCTTTTTCGAAGCTTAAAACATTTTTTGTGATAAAAAAACAATTGACTTAAATCAGAAGTTTAAGCAAGATGTCTGAGAAGTTATTTACTAAAATTAACTTAAAATTGATATAACTGAATTGTAACTGTTCTCAAAAGTAAGAAGAAAACTTGATTAATGTTTGATTTTTATAAACTTAGTTCATTTGTTTTGATCACCTATAAGTAAACAAAAACTTTTAAAGAAATGAAAATAATGCTTTTCTTTTTTATTAAGATTTTTACTTGCTTTAGTAATTTAAGGTGTATGAATAATTTTCTTGATTTTTTTATTAACTTTTGCTGTGAAAAATTTTTAGTGATTTTTACATAAAAGATAAAAGTTTAAGGTAAAAAGTGTACTTTTCTTTCACTTCGCACGTTGAAGCCTTTGAATGGAAAATTTAAGTTCATTTTAAATTTATGCTTTACTACAACAAATCAATTAACTTTTGTAATTTAATAGAACTCGTTTATTTGTTTCGAATACGATTATAAAAGGTATTAAGTTATGTTTGTATTGATGTAGCTTGAAATCTTATTTTGACTTTGTTCTTAGAAATTACCCAGAAAACCTTTGAACAGGTAAATATTTTATTATTTATAGTGCTTATAGAACTGTTTTCAGTTTAGTTTAAGGTCTATACGTATTTATCTTTTAGCTTTAAATGTTCGGGTTTAGTAAAAAGTATTTACTTTAACTTAGATTTTTACGTCTTTATTATAACTTTAGATGGATAACTTGAACAATTTTATGCTTGTATGTAAACTGTATAGTAAACATTTGTATAAATAAAATCATAAACAAAACTCCTAAATAAACCTATACTTTTAAAATACAAATGTATGCACATTTTACGTTTAGATCAAAATCTCTAATCGTTTTTGTATAAGAAATAACCTTTTTTTGTTTATATATTATTAATCAGTTTTTAATCAACTTTAAAGTAATCTTTTTTTATAAGAACTTTTTTTACTTAATCTCTTCAAAATAAAAAGAACTCAATGTTTTGGTTAAACAAGGTTTTTAATACCATATTTAATATTTGCGTAAAATTATATCTAAGTAAGTTATAAATCTTACATTTTTAAATATGTGTAAAGTGAAAAAAAAAAATATAGCTTTTTTTGCATAATAAAATTAAAATATAGTGCAGAAACAGTTTTAGAATGTAAAAATTTGTCTTAGCAAACATTATTAAATTTTTTTAACAGTCAATAATTTAATTAGTTCACAAACTAACTTAAAGTTTAAGTATTAAAAGCTATTAACATTTGTTTTGATATTTGTAGTATAGCGTTAAAATATTTTGATTATAAGTGCTGTTATTCTTAAAGTTAACGATTAAGTGTTTACTAAGTAGATTACAATTATAAAACTACTTTTAATAACTTTTAAAGTAGTTGCTCGGAATTAAATTAATTAATTTAAATTTGTTTTCTGCTAAAAATGTTCAACATAATTTGACTAAGTGGTTTAGTCTTATCATAACAATTTATGTAGAACAGAAATGATGAAGCATAAGATAAATTGCAATCTAAAAGCAGTTGGAAAAGTTAATCTTTAATTTTTTTAGCTTTAAATGAGATTGAATTTTATTAACAATGTTCAGTTTTTTATCGTTTGAAAGATTTAAGCTTAAAGTTTCTCTTTATATGAATCCATATAACGATAAAAAATTAAACTTTTTAAGATTTTATTTTTCATGGTCATCCATTAGTAAAGGCATGTAAATATTTGTTCAACTAAATATTTGCATAAGGTTTATTAGAAGTTAAATAAGTGTAAAAAAATATAATTCTTTATTTTAATTCTTTAATTTTATTGAATGTGATCTGATTGGTTTTTCCTAATTAATTTTATCTTAATAAAAAACTTAGTTTAAAACAAAAGCATGAAAGTAGTAAAACTATTAAATAGATAAAAAATGAAAAAATTCAAATGCAAACAGGTAAGCTATTGTGTAAGTTGCTTCGAAGTAGTAAACAATATACAGCAGTTAAATTTTTGATAATTTTGATTATGCAAATTTTTAAAAGAGTAAAGTTGTTAATAACATAAGTTTCGTTTTAAAAGAAGTAAAGTTAATTGATTTACTCCTGATATATTTAACCTGCAAAGTAACAACAAATGCCTATTTACAACAGTCATTGCAGTTGTTACAGGATGTGCTAAATCTAAAGATAACTGGGTTTATGCGTTTGTTCTTCTTTGTGGTTGCAAAGTTTTTATTTTAAAGACTACTTTTTGCTTTAAAAGTTGCACTTTTTAATATTGATCTGTATAAGATTTTTAAAGAAATAATAAGGGTGTTAAAAAGAGAATAAAAAGGAAAAGTTGAAACTTGTTAGAGTGTTAATTTCGACCAAGCTTTTAATTAAGGACAACGAAAGAGAAAAAGAAGAGCTTAAGAGAACTAAACATATAAAATATAAAGAAAAAAAGTTTTATTATTTTAAAGGCTATTTTAAAGTGAATTTTCGAGAAAAAAACCTACTAAGAATATATGAAATTTTGTTTTATTTGTTCCTTATTTCCACCTAATAAATTTTTTTTTGTAAATTAATTAAACTTTTTTCATGCATGAACAAGTTTATGATGAGAAATGTCAAAATACTTTTTTATAACAAAAACTTTTGATATGGTGTTGTAATAACTATACAACAGTTTTAGAGTAGGTTTTTTTGTAATGAAAATATTTTTATTTATTATTTTAGTGTCTTAATAAGTTTAAAAAACTCTATGAGATGCTTGTATTGAATTGCTTTAGTTTTTGGTGTTACAAAAACTAATTTAATTAAATAAGATATTGTAAACTTTGTTAGAATTTTCATAAAAACAACTAGTTTAACTTTCATACTTTATTGAGATTAGTATTTTGTTCTATAATGTTTAATTTAATTTACTTGATACAAATACTTCTAAGCATTTATTTTTTCTGATTGCGTTTATCAACTTTGTTTGAGAAAAGAATAAAAGTTTGTATTTTTAAGTTTGAAAACTATAAAATAAAACATGTAAAGTGTCATGCTAGGTAATTGACAAAACAATCTAAAGCTTACAGAAGATATACTTACATAGTACTTACAGAAAGATATACTTACATACTTAGAATAGACGTACTTACAGAAAAGGTTTGATACAGAATTATTGTTTTTATTTTTGGTTTTACTTGTTACCACTTACCCAATATTATGTAGTTAAGCGAGTGCATTTATTTCTGGTCCACTCCACCAACCAAGTAGCCTTAAAAGTTTGATAATAGCTAATTGTCATAAATTTTACAGCTTATGCTTATTTCAAATTTAGTAAATTTACTGTTTTCATTCTTCATATTTTATAAATAAAATTTATTTAATATTGTAAAATTTATATTTATTATTTTATTCGAATCAAACAAATTTAACTATATTGTACTAATTAAGCTTTAAGGCCACTAAGTAAGAATGAAGTATTAACGCACATTTTATTTAAAAATAAGTAATAATTATACTTTTAGAATGTAAAATAAAGAAACATATGAAGCAGTTATGTATAACGTGGGAACGGGTCAAATATGTACGGGTAAATTTATCCAAGAAGGGCAGGGTTGCTAAAACACCTGGAAAACCTGGAATATGACATTTTGGCTAAAAAAAACCAAGAAAAAAAAATGGAATTTGAAAAATTTTGAAACAAATACCTGAAATTTGTGTTGAAATCACTTAAAAGCGCGGAATTTTAAACAACTTTTACATGTTAAGTTGTAAAATTTCGATTTGACACTAAAAATCTATTAAACAGATAAATTTTTTGTCATCATTAGAGTTTTTTTATCAAAAATCACATTTTAAGAAGCTTTAAAGTATCTTTTCAATATTGTTATACTATTTAACACAGATTTTAGCTTGATTTTAAACCAAATATATACCCTTAAACCTGTATTTTAAAAACCTAGAAGAAGTTTTAAAACCTTGACAATAATAAAAGGGTCAAGAACGCTTTCGTTCAAAGAAATTTTTTTCACAAAGGCTCATTTTTGCACGAGAGTAAGAAAAACTGTCAAACTAAAAGAAAAAAAAGTAGTTAAACGGACTCGGATTCAGTCAACCCTAATTTTAAATGAGTTTCGGATTTCTATCCAGCCGATTTCTATATTTCAAAACAAGACTTGGATCCACAGGAATCCTAAATTCAAAATAAAATTTGTTTAAAGATCCGGTAGACCACTTTAAACTTTTTGAATTTTACTCAACTGTTTGTCAAAAGTTTATTGAAACGTAAAACTAATTAATGATCTCACGCTTGAGTTGATAAAACAGTGCCTTTAACACTTATAAAAGCCTTCTCAATTATTATTTAAAGTTTTGCACACTGTACAAAAACTATGAAAATTTATTTTTGTTAGACTCTTAAATAAAGAATTAAGTTTATAGTTAAGGCGTTTAATAACAGATTTTTAGATCTGATTTTTAGATCTGAAATTTTTAGATAACAGCTCTTACTTATTAATCATATATTTAGCTTTTCATGTTCGCTCAAGAAGATTTTTACTGCTATAGCAATTAAAATATTTGATTAATTTTCTTGTTTATTTTCATGTAGATTCTTTGATTATTTTTACAAAAAAGATAAAAGTTTGAGGAAAAAAAGCATTTTTTTTGCAATTTGCACATTAAAACCTTTTATGGACAGTTTATATTACATTTTAATTTTATGCTTTACCACAACAAATTAATTAACTTATGTAATTTGATTTTCATCGTTTGTTTTTTAACATCTTACTATAAAATGTTTCTAAGTTATGTTGGTGTAACGATATTCCAAGTTTCACTTGAAAACCGTTTTGTTTTGAAGATAAAATTAAGAGTTATTGCAGTTACTAATTAAAAGCACTTAAAATTCTTACGCGGGAAAATTCTGATGTAACAAAAAGTAAGAAAGAAAATGAGAGCGCAATTTTCTTTTATGACGTAAAAAGTAAGAAAGAAAATGAGAGCGCATTTCTCCTTTATGAAACTGACTGACAAAATTTTTGATTATTGTTTTTAGACAAGCTGATAGTCCAGAGTGAGTTGAACCGCTAGGAGCTGCAGAGACTGTTTATAAGAAAGCAACTTGAATTTGGTATTAAGTTGTTTATAAATTTATAGTATATATAATTATAATTGTGTTTGTTAGATTTAAAGATTGTTATTTAAAGTAAGTTTAGTAACTCTCTTATTGTACATTTTTATAGCTCTTTTGATTTTCAACAAGTGATTTATTAAAATCATTTTTACAGTTTATAATATAAAGCATTTTTCACATAAGTGGCATACTTTTATAGTTCTTGTAGTTTTAACACTTGGTTTTGCATTTAATATTAAGTATTTTTTAAAAAATTATTGAGTTTTTTATAGTGGTTATTATACAGTATTTTACTACACAATTTACATATTTAATAGTTCTTGTGGTTTTTACAATTGGTTTTGTGTTCATTGAAGTTCGTTTAATAGAGAAACCCACTCAATTGTTATGCCTGGTTATTTATATCTAGTAATATTAAGTCTAGACTAAATTAGTAATTATGTCAAATTCCAATAGTAAAGTCACACTTAAATTAAGCCCCAAGCATAAATGTGCTAAAGTAAATGAACCTTTGGATGTTGGGTCACCAACCCCTACTGGTTTCATTTGTATTGATAAAGCTTTAAAAACTAATAGGACTATGTTCTTAAAAATTACCCAAAAAGATTTTGAACAGGTAATTGTTTTAATATTTATAGTACTTATAGAATTGTTTCAGTTCAGCTTAACTTCTGTATGTGTTTATTTTTTAGCTTTGAATGTTCAGACTTAGTGAAAATAATTCTAGATTTTTGTTTTTACATTATTGTCATAACTTTAAATGGATAAATTGTATAATTTTATGCCATTATACAATTTTTATAGTATATATCTGTATAAATAAAAATTTAAACAAATCTCTGAAATAAGCCTATATTTTCAAAGTAGAAATATATACACGTTTTAAATTTAAAGCTAAATCTATAACTTAATAAAAATATGTTTATAATAACCTTTTATTTGTTTAAACACTATTAATCAGTTTTCAATTAATTTCAAAGTAAACTTTATTTATAATATCTCTTTTTACTAATTCATTTTAAAATTAATAAATTTTATTAACCATCGTTAAAAAAGTTTTTTTTGTTACCATAATTAACGTATGTGTAAAATCAAAAATAAAAAAGTTATAAATTTTGCATTTACAAAAATGTTACAAATGTCTTAAGTAAAAAATAAATTTTTTAGTGTAGCTTATTTTTGCATAACAAACTTGAAATATAAATATTGGATAAGTCGTTAAAAGTTACCCTCGATAACCGAAAAGTTTTTTTTGTGCACCTGGTCCTAGGACTAAATATTTTGAGCACTTTTTTATCGTTTAATAAAAAATATCAATATAGTGTAGAAACAGTTCAAGAATGTAAATGATCTTTCTTAACAAAGATTCTTAAACCATTTCTAACAGACAGTATTTTAATTAGTGTACAAACTCAATTTTATTCTGTTTATTAAAAGAACGTAATACTTATTTAGATCTTTGTAGTATAGCGCTAATAAATGTAATTAGATTTTGATTATATGTGCTGCTATTCCTAAACTTAACAGTTAAGTGTTTACTAAGTGGTTAACAATTATAAAACTACTTTTAATCTCTTTAAATGTAGTTGATTAGAATTAAGTTAACTATTTTAAATTAGTATTTCACTTAAATAGATAAAACATAAATTAACTAAGTGGTTTAGCCTTATCATTAAAGTTTATAAAGAATATAAATGATGTAGCACAAGTAATATTGCAGTTTAAAAGAAGTTTGAAAAATTAGTTTTTAAATGTATAAAATAATATAAAATTATTTTTTTAACAACGTTCAGTTTTTTATCGTTTAAAATATTTAAGTTTAGAGTTTCTTTTTTATTAATTTATGTAAAGATATTAACAACAATCTTAAAATTTTTTTTTTTCATGGTCATCTATTAGTAAAGGCATGTTAACAGTTTTTTCAACTAAAGATTCGCATAAGGATTGTTATAAACTAAATAAATTTATAAAAAAGTATATATATATTTTATTTTTATTTTTTTACTTTTATTGAATGTGAACTAGTTAATTTTAGTTTACTAACTTTTCTTAATAAAAACATTGTTTAAGACAAAAGCATAAAATTTAATAAACCGATTGAAAGTTAAAAATTTCAAAAGCAAATAGATAAGCTATTGTGTAACTTTATTCATAGTAGTAAACAATATAAAACAGTTACATTTTGATAATTTTTAGTAAAGTTGTTAATAACGTAGGTTTTGTTAGATAAAAAGTAAATTCGATGGATATACTCCTGACCCATTTAACCTACAAATTAACAACAAATGCCTATTTACAACAGTCGTCATTGTTACAGGATGTGTTAAATCTAAAGATAACTGGATCTTTGCGTTTATTATTTTATGATATTGTCATTTTTTATTTTAAAGAGTAATTTTTGATTTTAAAATTGTACCTTTTTTTATTGAGCTGTAAATAGTTTTGGAAGAAATAGTGAGGATGTTAAAAAGAGAAAAAAAAAGAAGAATTGAAACTAGTAAGAGCTTTAATTCTTAGCTAGTGACAATGAAAGAGAGAAAGAAAAGCTAAGGAAATATAAACACTCAAAATATTAAAAAAAAATTATATTATTTTAAAGGCTGAATTAATTACAAAAAATACTAAGATTTTTAAAATCTATTTTATTTGTTCTTTATTTCGACTAAACACAAATATTTCTTATTTTGTAAACTAATTAAACTTTTTTTTTCATGCATGAGCAAATTTATAATGAAACATGTCAAAGTACTTTTTTACAAAAAAAAAAAAATGATATGGTGTTGTAATAACTATAGAGCTATTTAAGGGAAGGTTCTTTGTAATGAAAACATTTTTATTTACTTTTTAAGTATGTTAGAAAGTTAAAAAAGCTCTATGAAATGCTTGTATTGAATGGTTTTAATTTGTTGTGTTACAAAAAATGAGTTAATCAAAAAATATATTGTAAATGTTATTAGATTATGTCATAAAAACAACTAGTTAAACTTTCATGTTTTATTGAGATTATTATTTCGTTCCATCTCGTTTAATTCACTTAATTTGATACAAAAATTTATAAGAATTAATATTTTTTGAGTGTGTTTATCATTTTTGTTTGAGACAAGGGCTTAATGTTTGTAATTATTAAATTTGGATGTTATAAAAGAAAACATGTTAAGTATAGTGCTTGGCTTTGACAAAAATAATTAAAGATATATATATATATATCATAATTTTTATAGCTTTTGCTCATTTTAATAATAGTTAATTTATTGTTTTTGTTGTATTTAATTCTTATTTAATATTCTAAAACTTATATTTTACTTCTTAATTCTAATTTAACAAGTTTTATTATATTAAACTTATCTAGCTTTTAAGTTACAAAGTAAGAATAAAATTTTTATTAAAATAAATTTATAAATATTTAGAAATAAATTTTATTTAAAACATGTGTTGTACTTTATAATTGTACGTTTTGGATGTGAAGTAAAAAAAATATATGAAGCAGTTATGTATAACGTGGGTGTGGGTAAAATATGCACGAACAAATTTTTCTAATAAGGGCAGGGTTGCTAAAAAACCTGGAATCTTGGAAAAACCTGGAATTTGAGAAACTTTGAAAAAACCCTGGAATTTTAAACAAAAATCAGTTTTAAGTCTAAAATTTTAAACAAATTTTAAATGTTTTGTAGGAAGTTTTCGATGTGACACAAAAAATCTATTGTTCAGATAGATTTTTTTTGTCATCATCAAACATCTTTTGATCAAAAGCACATTTAAAGAAGCTTTAACATATCTCTTCAATGTCATTATACTAGTTAACACAGTTTTTTACCTTAAATTATATTCTAAACTAAAAATATACCCTAAAACATGTAACTTTAAAAATCTGAAAGAAATTGTGAAAACCTGGACAAAATTACAAAAAACATTTAGCAAGCTAGAAGGGTCAAGTATGCACAAAAGAAAACTTTTGCACGAAAGCTCATTTTTGCACTAGAGTAAAGCAAAAGATAAACGAATAATAAATAAATAAAAAAAACAAATTACAATTAGTAAACAAACAAAACAGAAGACGAAGAAGTTAGCAACCGAGGGTAAGGGTAAGATTAATAGAAAAATCAGAAATCAAAAGTCAAAAAAAAAAAAACAAAAATAAAATAAATTTTAACCTGTGCAAAAGTTTTTTCGTGCAAAAGTGACACGATGTGCAAAATTGACGCCATGGTGCAAAAATGTCTTCGTTCAAAAATTTTTTCTCGTACAAAAGTGTTTTCGTGCACAAGTGTCCTCATACAAAATTGACCGTTAAATGCAAAAGTGTACCTTCTGGATGTTTGACACCTACTCTTATAACATATTAACCAAGGTTTCCAATACTAATTTTCATAATCTTTCTTTTTTGGCATAGGTTTAAAAAGTACAACCATCCCTATGCTTTTTGATTAGATTTTAAATTTTTACCCATTACCCTTGTCTAACTCTTGGTTAAGTATTTTTAAAAAGCTAAAAATAAAAGTTATATGACTGCTAAAAATTTAAATGTTATACTCTTTGCGCCTTCACTATTAATAGCTCCCTGACTTTCTAAAATCAACAATTATGAAAATTTTTAGGAACTTTGGTGTAAACATAACACTTCGTTTAAATTGAAGAATTTTGATTTTATGCTAAGAAATACTTTGTAGAAACTAAGAATCTTTTAATTTGTATATATTACTACGAGTTGTAGCAGTTTAATGATAAAAAGCACATCAGTTAATCAAAAAATAATAATTTATTTATCTTTGGTTACTTAAACTACTTAAATTTCTTTAGCTGTATTTAAGTTTTCTGATTCTTTTTTCAGAAATAGATTAAATAAAAACACAATTATGTCGTTTCAATTCAACTATAACGAATCGGAACCGCCTCCGAACGTTGAGGAGCTTTCAAATGACATGTCAAACTGCAGTGTTGGTGGAAGGACTACCAACAATTTGTCGGTGAGAAGTTTCAACGCTTCAAACATGAACAGGCCTTCCATGAGACTGCAGTCGTCTCAATTGATGGATAGATCTGGCAATTTTCAAAGTGGTTCGAACTTTTCAAAGAACAATTCAGCATCGCTAAACAACAGTGCTAGTTTACATGACAATAGAAGCACAAGTTTCATTGATAAATGCTCAGGCGTGTTTAAGAAAACCACTGGCTCACTGAAAAAAGGGCTGAGTAAAAAGTCAGCTTCACAGAGTAGGAATTTTGGTCCTGCAAGTAATAGCTCAGTCAATGTGGGTGCTTCTACATCGAGAGTTAAAAATTCACAAAACTTTATGGCATCAAATAAAAATGGCACCAGCAAGAAAGTGACTAAGCATAACCTAGGCAGCAGATCTTCAAAAAACAGCTTGATGCAAAAATACAACCTTAGTATAAAAATAAACAAGATATCTTCTAAAAACAATGCTCCAAAAGGTAGTATGGGTAGCAAGTCTTCTGTTGGTATCCAAAAAAGTGAAAGTAACAGGTGCAAAAGACTTTATTTTTAATATGAAATCCAGATTATAACTACGAATTTTTTTTTTTAATTTTTAAAAAAGAATAAATAGTTTGAAACAAGTTTTAAAATTTTCACACCAAATAATGAAACTTTAAAAAAAAATACAAAAGAATTGAATCTTATTATTTCTAATTATCACTAAAAATTGTTAAACATGGCCAAATAAACATTCATACTATTTAGATTAATTAAATAAACACGTGCTTTTCATTTAAATTTTACAACAGGTACAAAAAACCTGAGGAGTTTTGGAATAACGGAAGCACCAACTACAAAGGCAGTCAAGTTCCCAAGGTGAGTGATAGTGACTGGTATGATGGGGATGACCCGAGAAGGTTTACTGAGGTCGAAAATTCTGATTAGTAAGTTGTTTTTGATTTAGTTTTTTATAAACTTTAAGTATTTTAAAGTTATATTTAAATTTTTATTTTATGATTGATTTAATAGCCTATAGATTACTAAACTTAAGTTTAAGCCGTTTTTGTTTAAAATAAAATTTGATTATTTAAAGATGAAATAAGTATGTTTTTAGAAAATTAATATTTTTTCTTTAAAACTAATGATATCTTTAAAAGAATATATTTTACACAAATCAAAATCGTTTACAACTGTTGTTTCGCGGTTGGGTTTAGTTTTAGTTTCAAGTTTTATGTTTAAATTTTGTGTGATATATAATAAAATACAATAAATATTGCTGTGAATCTTCAAAAAAAAAGCCAAAACTCTAAACAAACTTCATAAAAAAATTATTGTTGACAAAAGTATATTTTTTTAATTAAATCATTTTGATAAAAATATATTTTTAGGAACAATTTGTCTAGATTTTTTTATTTTGATTTATGTTTTTTGAAAGCTTTTAAATATTTTACAGAAGAAAAACTTTTTAGTTTAAAAGTTTTAATAGTAAAAAATTAAAAATATATATTTTGTAGTCATTCAGGACCATCTCAAAGTAATGCAAGGCGTAATAACAATATTAGAGGAAGTCATTATTCAAGGACTAATGTGAGTGAGAGAAGTGTTCGCAACAATAATGTCAGGTAAAAAAATGTTTAGTTTGTAATTAATCATTTGTTATTAGTGATAAAAGATTGGTGTAAATGCTTTTAAAACAAACAACTTGAGCACTTTTCAAAACTTATTAAGTATATTTTTGATATTTTTTTTGTAAATTAAACTGTTTGTAAATTTAGAAATACAGTAGCATTTATTTTCTTTATACTTTGTTTTATTCTTAAAATTATTTAAACTCTCATTAGATTATTTAGAAAATTTAAAAACTTATGATTAAATTTTATAAAGGATTATATAAATATTATAGATTTTATGATAATTTTTAAAGACAAAAATGATTCATCATACACTGTGGTATACGACTCGATAACCGAGAGGTCTTTTCGTACTCTAAGGTCCTTAGACCATAGTTTTTTTTTAGCATTTTCGTTGTTTCGGTTTTAATTAATAAACTTACTTACAATTTTATCAAATATTTTAGATATAAAATTAGGCTTTTTTACTATACCTTGTATTTATTGACAAAAGTCTTGTATAGTTACTTTTTGATGTAAAACAATACAAATAACAAAAAATCTTCAAATTTTATTGGTTTCCTAGTGATATAGCAAAATATTTAATTACTTTAGCTATTTCCGTTTTAGAAATAACTTTAAGTTAAGTTTTGAATAAAAACATCCGTTATTTTTGTATAAGCAAGTTTTAAGTTTTTAAGTTTATATTATGTAGACTTTTATAAGTCATTAGTGGTATCATCTACTTTAATCTTTTATTTTTTTATATTAATTTAATTTTTGATTTTATACTAGTTTAGCATTTTCAAACTAGTCAAAAAAAAAGTTATTTATAAAACAAAAAAGTTAAATGTTTAAGTTTGTTAACAGAGTTTCCATAACTTGCATTTATTGAGTTTTTATACCATTTTCCTTATCAAAACAAAACTAAATGTGTAACTTTATATAAGAATGTACACTCTTTTTATCTTATTGGCTTATCAGTTTATTGTTTCTTTTACGTTAATTAAACAGGCGATGTAAAAATTCTAAAGAATTTTGGAATAATGGCAACCATGTGTACGATGGAAGAGAAGTACCTGAAGTTGACTTGATGATGGGACTGAGTGGTCCTTTGAAAGAGAGGTATGACAATATGATCGATCATAGCGGGTCAGTTTGCTACATACATTTAAAATATATATTACTACATAATCTGTAATAACAACGTTGATTTTGTACGACAGTTGACATGTTATAGAGAATGTAACTGATGGACATTTAATAAGTTACGAAGAAAACTTTTAAACGTACTTAATAAGAAACTTTTAATTTGGTTAACTTTATTTCAACTATTTACAAACTATCTTACTCTAATTAAACAAACAGCAAACTTTCACTCAACATCAAAAACTATTTGTTTAACTTTTTCATTAGAATTGTGTTCTAACTTTATAAAACAAATATTTTGTTCGTTTTTTTGAAAACTGTTTTGTTTTGAAAAGTCATTACACTCTATAACTAAAAAATATGAAAAACAGTCAATCAAGCACATCTCGGAGGAATGCAAGCAATTATAAAAATGGTACAGGAAGTCATTATAACAATGCTAATGCGAGAAACAAAAGTGTCAGGTATAAAATGCTTTGTTTACATTATAAACTAATATTATATTAATATATTGCACTTATTGTTGTGAAATTTTTGTATAATGTTTTCGATATAAAAAAGCTTAAAAATCTTTAATTTTTATCATTATATATCTCGATCTAGTAAGATAAAGTATTTTTAATGTCTTCCTACTTATATTCGATTTATTTTTTGTATATTGTTTTGAGAAGTTCTAAGCAGTTTTTATGGCTCATAGTTATACAAAGTTAATTGATCAAGATTTTTATCTGCAAAACTTAGTTTCACCATTTAAAGGACCTTAAGTTACACTTAAAATTATGGTATTTTTTTACTGTATATGTTTAAAAATTAATAAACTTCAAAGAAAAAATGGTTTTGATTAACTTATGCAATATTATAAAATTTTCTCACTTTTGTATTATTTTTTCTTGTTATTTTACCTGAAAAGTTATTAGTATAATTTTGTTTAGATTAAAGTTATAATTTTATTTATACAAATTTAAGAATAATGGCATATGTTTGGGTTTATTATTAATAATGTTAATATTAATAAAATTTAAACAAATTGTAAAACGTTTTTTCTAGATCTACAAAAAATGCTACATAAACTTTGATCGATTAATTTAGTTTTTTTTTTGTTAAATTTACACAAAAATACTTAAAATTTTTACTTTTTCAAATTATGTCAAAAATATTTATTTGCTGCTTTAAACCAGTGTCCTCCAATTTTCTTTAAAAAGCTCCTTACGGGGAAATTAACAAAGCAATGACCTACTTAAATAGATTAAAAAAAAAATTTTTGCTTATCATTACAAACTCAAAAAAATCTAATGATGGTCTTATGCCTTTTTTTTTTTGCAGCTTACGGTTTTTAAAAAAATGTCAACTTGGTAACGCCTTGGTCTAGTTTAAGTTTCAAATTTTCCTTAAAGACTAATTAAATACTTTTATATTTTTCTTTAATATTTTAATCAAAATATTAAGTGTAAATTTCAAGCTATACCTTTGAGGCTTCTTTTTTAGTCATGTCCTCCCTTCGGCCCTTTTGCAGCTTATAATCTCAAAGGAGGCCATATGCTGACCAAGTTTAAAATTCATACTATATATTTTTGATTAAAATAAACTATAAACACAGCACAAAACAAAAAGTTACATAAAGATAAACAGATAATTGAGTTATATATGAGAACTAAATGAACTTTTTTTTCTCCTAAACCTTATCATAATTGTCTTGCCGACTAAAAACGTTACCCACCACTAATATAAAAATTTCAGTATAAATCAGGGTTTCCCAAAGTGGTTCATTACAGAAATTTGAGGGGCCATAAGAAAATAGTTTAAAACGTACACTAGATATTGTTGAGTTAATGAAGAAAGCCAAAAAAAAAGGTTTTAGGCCAATTTAAAAGCAGTTTTGAAACTTATACTAGTTATTTAAAGAAAATTTTTAAAAATGAGAGGCTATAAGCTTTAAAGAGAAAGCAACAAGGCCATATTTTCATATTCTTAAGTGCAAAAAATAAGATCTTAGGCGTATTTTGAGAAATCTTGTTGGAAGGGGCCACAGCTTTTTTATTTCTTTTAAAGGGGCCATATGTAAAAATAGTTTAAGAAACCCTGGTCTAAATCAAGTTAAAACTACCCTAAAACTAAAAGGTTTTTCTTCTCGGTCTTCTACATTTAAAATTAGATATTTAAGAATATTACCTAAACTGTAATATTTTAAAGTAAGTATGTATGATTAGCTACTTTCAAGTATGTATGACAAGCTTTCGAGTTTATAAATAAAAATACATGACAACAGTCGATGCGAAAACATTGATGAATTTTGGAGAAATGGAAACCAAAAGTACGATGGAAGGGAAGTCCCCCAAGTAGATCTGTTGACAGGGTTGAGTGGTGATATGTCAGAAAGGTGTCGATATGCCAGTTTGGTTGATAACAGCGGGTAAGATTGTTAATATAAAACTATCTTAAATAAACTTTTTTTTTGGGTTTTAGCTTCATTACGGAAACATAAATTTAGAGTTGTTTAGCCTATTTTATTGCATTTCATCATCTATTTTTAAGTAAGACTGTCTACCGTTTTAAACTAAGCAAAAACGGAAATAAGTTAAAAAAAATCTAATGAACAGCCTTCTATTGTTTATATAATAAAGAAGTTTACGTTAAGGTGAAAAGAAAAAAAGAAGGAACTAAATATTTACTTAGGATAATACAATAACGTTCAGTCTTATCACCGCACAGTCTTGTTTAAACCATGTACAAAAATCTAATAACCGATGTAAAGAGCATTTTGATGTTGTTAACATGTCAAATGAGTATAGGAAAATAAAGTTTAGTTTGCCACTAAGTCCAAGCAAAAAAACTAGTTCATTTGACCAGTCAGGTACTCCTTATTAACTTAAATATGGGATCAGTTTTCAAATATAGCTAGTGTTAACCATAAAATGAAAGGCGTTTGAATAAAAGTTGAAGATATTCGCTAAACATTTAGGAATTTAGCTATTCCACTGTTCTTATGTAAAACTAAGTGGAATACTATTTGCAAATGGTTAAGAAGTATTGTCAAAATCAGAGAACTGCGTAGCTAAATTGATGAAGTCGGTGGTTTTTTTTTAAAAAACCAACAGTTATTATGAAAAATTAAATTGTCAACTAAAACAGATGAACTGTTCAATAAGGAAAATCAGGTAATTGATTGTTCAAAGGTTTAGATAAAAGTAATCAAAAAATTACTTTTGATAAAATATAGGTTAAGTTTGCTGGTTTTGATTACTGACCAAACTAGAAAATATAAATTGCCATATAACTGCAGAGGCCATATCCAACTGCGTTGTTCATCTTACAGATATTGCAGATACTCAACACCTCCCGGCAAGGAAACAAGACAAATTCGATAAAAGTGCAGCAGACAACATTATTAACCTAATCAAACGTAGAAAATTATTTTTGCAGATTTCTAAAAATCAAAAATATAGTAGAAGCTTGTACAACACAATCCACAGTAGTTCAATAATGTTTATTAAAATCTATCCTGCTGTAAATTTTATTATTTTTAGACGATTTTCTGACCATTGCAAGTTAACCATTTACAAGTAGAAGATGATCACATTCCAACTTTGTTTCTTATGAAATAAGTGCCATATTTTAAAAATAGTGTACCATTAGTCAAATACAAGTCGGAAAAGCAAAAGAAGCGTGAAAAACAGTTGGCTCATGAGCAGCCAAGATGGGCTCAACATGGTTCAGCTGATAAATTAAATTTTTATGTGCGCTTTATCCTTATCTCGCAATAAAAAACTTCTTAAAACTTCAAATATAGCTGTGATAAAAACATATTTACTTTCTTATTGTCTACAGTACTATTTTATTAGAATTTATATTTTTTCAAACCCATTTAGAAATATATATTTCGGCTTTAGGTTAACTAGATAGCTGCAGAGTTTTCTTTCGTGTCTTATTTTATTTTGTTATCTTTTATTATCTTAAAATTTCATTCATTTCTTAAATTTAAAAAACTTAGAACTTGAATGAGATTCAATTTGTAAAAATTTATAATTTTTTTGTTATATATTTTGTTTTTGTTCAAAATCAAATTTCAATGTTGTATAACTAGTTATAATATATTGTTGATAATTAAAAACAAACTACAAGACCATAACAAAGATTGCAAAGTACTTAAGTTTGTACATCAATTTGTGCGGTGTAAACACATTTTCTTTGTGCACCATTCTCTGCAGAGTTATTAATTTTTTTAAACTAATAGTCCGTTACAATATTTTTTTCTGATATTATAAAGAAAATGTGTCTATAAAAC
The DNA here is from genome assembly GCF_965202585.1 of Thalia democratica. Lineage (NCBI taxonomy): Eukaryota > Metazoa > Chordata > Thaliacea > Salpida > Salpidae > Thalia > Thalia democratica. The sequence goes on along the minus strand of NC_139165.1, from coordinate 37,983,303 downwards.
TTCATGCTAACTAAGAAAATTTAATCTATGATTATTACAAAATCACTGAAAGAAATATAGTTTTTGATTATACTTTTAAAAACTTCAATTATAAAAAAGTTCAAAAACGTAGACTTTTGTTTAAGCTTTTCATATTATGAAATTATTAAAAATAAGTTTAAAATTTAGACAAGAAGAACAAAACAACAATCAGAGGTACCAAAGATACCATAGAGCAAATAATGTTGATGAAATGAGTTACGAGAGTCAAAGGTAGTTTTGACTTTAAATGATTTTGAATTTTTTATTAAAGTTAGGTGTTAAATATGCAAGAAAGGATATTTCTGCACAAAGAAATTTTTGTATGGGTTGATTTTTTTAAATTTGCTTTTTTATTATTATTTTTTAACTCATAAACATTTTAGTTTTACTATCACTGTTCTCCCTAACCTTTACCCTTGTTTGGTAACTTTTTTTTCTTTTTTTTTGTTAGCTTTAGGTATCAAAATTGTTTGTCTAGTTCAACAGCTTTCAAAAGTTATCTTTTTTTTACAATCAATGTTACCTCTAACCCTTACCCTCGGTCGGTAAACTGTTTTTCTTATAATATGTTTTTTATTTATTTTATCTTTTGTTTTCCTTTTATTTTATAGTTTTAGCCATTATTTATTTCGGCCATCATCAACAAGTTGAGATGTTATATGCCATCGATAACAAACTATGAACTTTACCGCAAGATCAACAACAACAGCATCCGAGACAATCCTACGACCGTTTTAGTCCTTATTAGGACTTATCAGGCAGGAATAGTCGCGAGAAACCGCAATTGAGATCTTAAACAAGCGGGCTTAAGTACAAAGTACTGAAGCGACCGTTTGTGGGTAAAGTTAAATAAATGACACAGCTAAAATCAGTACTTTGTACTTAAGCCTTTGCATATTAGACTCATTATTATATTATCATAGCCGTTTGTAACTAAATACCAAAGTACTGAGGTACTATGTAGCATATGTTATTCATACATTATTTAAGATCAAATATAAACTATTATGACAGTCATGATCAAATTTTTATTTTGGTTTGTTTATAAAAGCTATGTTTAAAAAAAATGTGAAAAAGTAAAACATAAAAAAGTTCCTTTTAAAAACAAATAAAGTTTACTTTGTTTTTATTGAAATAAATAAGTTATGAAATAAAATACGTTTTTGCAGCTACTACCCTATGCAAGCAAGTGGAGAATTTAGAAACTACAATGAAAACAGGTATTATTTGAATTTACCTAAAAGTATGTATGATATTAATAAACATAGACTAATTTTATTACAAAAAATCAGTATTTATTTTATAATTGTAGTGTACGTATAGGTATGAAATTAAATGTCCTATTAAACAGCAAATTTAATTTTTTTGTTACAACAAACCGTTTTATTTAAATGTATCTTAGTTAATGGCATACTAAATGATACTTAAACTAATATTATTTATACAGTCTACTTAAATATACATAATAAATATTCATAATTAATAGAAATAATGCAAAATAAAAAAATTTAGTCAGCATTCATTGCCACAATACACTGCAGAGGAAGAAAGAATGCTTTCTAAAGAACTTCAGAGGCAAAGAGAAAACAGGGAAGCTCAAAGGTTTGTTTTAAATTTAGCTATGACCAGGGTTGTCACAAAATTAGGAAAAGTCCAGAAAAATGAAAAAAAAGGGTTTTGAAAAAGTGTCAAGGTAAGTCAGGAAATTAGAACTAAATATTCTTTTAATAAGAAAGTTTATCATCACTACAAACTGCAGAGAGGCAAAAAGAAAACAGGGAAGCTCAAAGGTTTGTTTTAAATTTAGCTATGACCAGGGTTGCCACAAAGTTAGGAAAGTCAGGAAAATCAGGAAAAGTCTGGAAAAGTGAAAAAAAATACCAAATTTCAAATTGGGTTTTGAAAAGTTGTACAGGTAAGTCAGGAAATAAAATTTAAGCATTCATTTAATAAGAAAATTTATTTAACTATAAACAGCAATTTTTTTTGGTATTTAAAAAAAAAAAACTTTGCAATTATTTACTTTTAGGGTCTTATTGAATTTTTGGATTAATATAAACAAAATTTATGATTTTAGTGTATATTTACTATGTTGTAGCGCTACAAGTAATTTACTTTTAGAGCTGTTTATTGCGTATAAGTCGATCATACACATACTTTATAAATAGTGCAATGGAAATTATAAAATTAAATCCAGCAAAGGAACTGTTGTTTTAGCATGTATAAATTAAGATTTAAAACTTTACAGAATCACAAGTTTTTATTTATGTATTTTTGAATCGGTTAAGACTAAGAATTTGATCAAAAATTTAGGAAGTTTTTTTTTAGCTCGATCTGTGGCAACCCTGTATAACTATGATATGTTATCACGGGGTTTTCTCAAGCATACGATATTTCCCTTTGGTTATTATTTGTAAAAACTGTGTTATTTATTGAATGTTTTTCTAAAAAAATGTCATTCAGTTTATAAAAACAAAATTATTGTTTTATAACTATATAAAGTTATTGTATCAAATTATTATTAATGTATTTTTAAGTAATTGGTAAATGGAAAACAGTAATGGAAGCTAGAATGTTCGTTAAGAACTTTTTTTTAACTTTTACAGAATTTAACTGACGAAAGTCAGCTATTTACTGCAAAAATAACGAGCATAAAGTTAATTTTATAGGCAAATTTATTAATTTTTCAAAAAACATAAAACTTTAATGTCAATTATTTTCCTTACTTTAAAAACTATCTAAAAATTTTTTTTTTTATTTTAGAGAACGCACCTTTGTCTTTAATTGAAAAAAAAATATTTGGTTTGGGGTTGGAATTATTTCATGGGGTCCCTCCAAAAATAAAGGTTTTTTTTTTGTTTTTTTCATCATATGGTATTAAAACCAAAAATAATTTTTTTTTTTAATTTTTTTTTCTTTTTTCCTTAGTTTGCATGTTATTTAAACTCTTAAATGTTTATTTTATAAATAATGTTAATATTTTTTACGATTTTGCCCCAAATCAAAATGTAGTATATTACACTATCGTTTGCCTTCGCCATATCCTAGATAAAAAATAGATAAAAGGAAAAAAAAAGTTAATAAGAATGTGAATTACATCAAATTTGATTAAAATAAAATAATTTAATTAAATTCGTTGTAATTCACATTCTTATTAATTATTTTTTTCCTTTTATAAATTTTTTTATCTAGGAAATGGCCAAGGCAAATGATAGTGTAATATACATCATTTTGATTTGGGGCCAAATCGTAAAAAATATTAACATTATTTATAAAATAAACATTTAAGAGTTTAAATAACAAGCAAACTAAGGAAAAAAGAAAAAAATAAAAAATAAAAAAATTTTTGGTTTTAATACCATATGATGAAAAAAAACCTTTATTTTTGGAAGGACCCCATGAAATAATTCCAACCCCAAACCAAACTTTTTTTTTTATTTAAAGACAAAGGTGCGTTCTCTAAAATAAAAAAAAAATTAGATAGCTTTTAAGATAAGAAAAATAATTCACATTTAAGTTTTATGTTTTTTGAAAAATTAATAAATTTGCCTATAAAATTAACTTTATGCTCGTGCAAAAATATACATAACTAAAAATTAAACTAGAATAGTTTATAAAAAAAACTTATATAAAATTATGTTTTAAATTAATACTTTAAACACGGATAAGTTGTTTTATTAAACTTAAAAATTGTCTTTTTGCAACAACTTATTTTTTAAAACATGTTTATCTTTTCAAAGGAAAGGTCTTCCATACGTGTTTTTTGGCAATAATGACACAAGCTTCAATCAAGTCAGGTAAATCTTTTGTTGTTGTTTTAGATTAATAACTTATTTTGATAAAACCATATGTTCTTTAAGCATGATTAAAGTTTACCCTTATTTACTTATTGTTAAATAGTTTGCGATATTTAAACATTTTTGGCTTTTTGTTACTACTAATGTTATAAACAATAGTTCTTATACATTAGATCAGAATCGCGCAGAATGACGAAATATAGCATTATACAAGCTAAGAAACGTACATAAACATACCTTACTCTTATCTAGTTATGATTTATAACATAATTCAAGTACTAAAAATTGTTTCAGACTTTTAACTGAAAAGTATATATTTTATAGTTTTAAAACTAATTATCATGAAAAAATTATTTTTTTGTTAGAAATTCAAATTTTTCTAAGCATTGACACAACATTTTTCTTTCATTTGTTTCACTTGAGACACTGTTTGTCTTACATTGATGACAAATAGAGAAATATTTTTAATTATAAAACTAACTAAAAATAAATTAAATAATAATTGTAATACCCTCAATTATTTTTCATTCAATCTACTAAAACTAAGATTAAAAGAAACGTATACACAATTATACATAAACAGCTACCGACAATAACATGCTAGTTTTTCAGTTTTTACCATACAGCTACAAAAAAAAGTGAAAAAAATATTTTTTTATTAATGGTATTAGAATGTATATTTTGGCTTTTTTTCAAAGATATCCGTTTAAAGTTATAAAGCATTATATTAAAAACCTTTGAAAAAAAAATTAGACTTAACTTTTAAAGATTTTTTCTTTAGCGATCTGTTTAAAATTATTAGAGACATTAATATTTGATCTCTGCAAAAATAATTCAACTCGCCAACTGGTACAACTTTTTATGTAAACGGAAATTTAAAAATGATTTAAAACTTTAAATGCGCTAGAATTTTGGCTTTTTATGTAATAATTTTTAAAGTACAACAAATAAAAACTTTTTTTTTCTATGTCTAGTTTTTGGTCTACTATGTTTTGCCTTAGTTTACAGTTTTGTGTTTTACAATTCAAAGAACTTTAGCTATTCATTGATAAAGACCTGATCAAAACCTAGTTCAACAAATAACTACATTAAAGAAAAAACTTAAGAAGATTAAAAATGTTTAGGTATAAAAAAAATATACGTTTCAAAAACAAAATTAATTAGTTAAAACTACAAAAAAGTTATGACTGCAGCAAGATATGTTTAGATTTAATATGTTTAGATATACAGAAAAATATATAGGAACGGGCCTAAACTGCACAAAGATAAAATTGAACGAGGTTACTAAATTGCAAGAAAACAAAATTGCACTAAAGCACAAAATTGCACGAAGCTAAATTTGCGCGTAGCCAAATTTGAACGAGGGCACAAAATTGCACGAAGACGACTTTGCACCGAGTGTCAATTTTGCACGAGTTAAATTTTTTAACGAGAGTGAAAAATACAAAAAACAGCTAAAAACACAATTTAAAAAAAGTTACTGACCGATGTAAGGGTTAGTAGTAACAGTGATTGTAAAAATAACTAATAAAAATGATAACAAAAAAAATAAATTTAATTGCAAAAAAACTACTAACCGAGGGTAAGGGTTAGGAGTAATAGAGATAGTAAAAAATAAACTTAAAAAGTAAAAAAAAAGTAAATCAAATCAAAATAAAAACAAAAAAAATAAAATAAATTACCGACCGAGGGTAAGGGTTAGAGGTAACAGTAATAGTAAGAAAAAAAAAGTAAAAAAATTATTTATAATTAAAAAAAAATAATAATATATAACCCGTGCAAAATTCTCTGCTCTTACAAAAGCGACCCTTTGTGCAAAAGTATATTCGTGCAATTTTATTCCCTCATGCAAAAGTATCTTAGTGCAATTTCTTACGCTCGTGCAATTTAGACAGCGTAAAAATGACCTTGAACATTTTATCGCAACAGCAACTACCACACGCCGGGGCTGAGCAAGGACGAAAACATGAAAATATCGCAACAGCTCGCCAGGGAGAGGAAAAAGTACCACGAGAGCATCCAGGCTTTCAACAGATCCAACAAGTACGTAGTGAACGACCCCGGACCTTACCGTGATGGAAGCTTTCAGAGGGTCAAGGACGATGTAAGGTGAGAGAAATAATAGAAAAATATTTGCATGAATTAGTTTTTCAAAATTTATTTAAGTTTAAATCATCAAAAATATTATAGAGGTAAGCAAAATGACAACTGATTACTTTTGTCATAAACTTGATATTTTTACCTGAAAGAATAGTTCAAACTAATTTAAAAAGAAAAATATTTTTTATCACACTGTTGAAATAGACTTGTTAAAGTTAACAGTAAACAAGTTTTTATTGCTTTTTGTACTATTAACAATAGGATACCAAAATAATGATTAATTTTCATAAATATATATTTTTAGTAATTTTCACTTAGAACAACTAACCATAAAAACCAGTATTAATCACCTAATAGGTATAATTATTAAAATAAATCATATTTTTTATAGTGATCATTTATCTGCAATGGCAAGTGAATATTATAAGAATTTAAAGAAATGAGAATAAAAAACCTCAAAAGTATGGAAACTAGAGAACAAATTTTATTGCTAATTTATACTGTCTATTTAATAATTTTAGTAGTTCAAACGTGTTTAAATTTAATAAATAAATTATAATTTTTCTTTTCAACAACTTATTACAATAAAGTGTATATTTTAAAAGGTTTATTAATTTTGTTTGCTCCTAACTTGTAATAGTCTAAATAGTTTAAAATGTTTTTATTTCTTGTCAGTGGCAGTAATAAATGAATTTAAGTATTTAAACACGTGGTGTAGAACTAGTAACTATAAATAAACTTATTTATATGCTAAACTGTCACATGCCTTAAGCTATCAAACTAACAACCCACACATCCAATTAAGATTCATAAACTAACAATAAAAGACTATTCATATATTTTGATTAGACTTTATAGTACAGTAACTTGTCGGTTGAGCACGCATCTTTTAAGTACGCACTGCCGATAGACTGTGTAGTTTTCTGCCAACAAATGATTTGTTCATAATTATTTTTACTTAAAAAGCAAATAGACTAAATTTTATTAAAATATAAGCTTTAGGTATAAGAAAAAATACTATAAACTGAAAAACTTTATATCATATCCAATCTTTTAAACTAACATATTATATTTTTTTTATAACGTAACAAGGAGCAAAGCAATAAACATTTTCATACCAATGAATTAAAAACAATAAAAACGTTACACTAAAATTAAGACAGACGAAAATAGTGAACATGGAAACTGAAACTTAAATACCTTATTATCAAAATATATATAAAAATGTCGTATATAAAAGCTGTACTAGGGTATAAATATTTAACAAAAGTATTGAAAAAAGCAATTCAAAATGTTATAGAAATAGATTCTCTTAAAAACATGTGTTTAGGAGAAGCTTGCCGTTTAGGTCTAGCAGAACGTTATTGTTTTTAAAAGCAGCTACTTGTGCTTTCTGTTAAGCCAGCTCTCATTCTAAGTTCTAGTGACAGAATTTGCTAAGTTATATCAAAATTTTTGGAAGTTTATAAACTTTGACTACAGCTACAAAAATTTTTGCTTATCCTCATCTGATGTAATATTCATTTTTTAATTTAACACGTGCTATTCTTAAAACGTTCATGATGCACAGCTCATAGAATAACAAAAAAATCATAAATGCAGTAATTTGTTTCTCTTTTTAACAGCTGCAAAATCTTCCAAGCCCCATTATTGTTTCTAACTTTTTAAAATACAAGAAAATACACGCACTACATTATACTTCCCTTAAAAAGCTTTAAAGTGACCTGTAGTTATTTCCATAAGCAAAAGGACTGGGTATTAAATACTTATACATGTCGTAAGATGAAAAACCTCATTAAAAATTTTCTACATGTAGGATTATCCTTTAAGGCACAGTTTTGTGTGGCATTACCACTAGGTAATAATTCATTTGTGTAAACTATTTTTAAAGACGAAAATACCTTGACTACGCAATACCGGTTGAGTACGCCTTTATACACTGTAACCAAAGTGCGTGTTTAATTGGCAGGTTACTGTACACAATAAATTAAGTACTTATGTCTTATTTATAGGGCTTTGAAAAAATAACTGATTAAATCAAAAGAAATTACAAAAAAAGATATTAAATGGTACATCAAAATTTGTTGAGTACAAACTTTAAACAAAATCATTTCTGCATTAATATAATTCTTTCATATAAAAATAGGTTTATTTTTTCTAATCTAAGTCTTAAAGAAACAGACTTTTCAACTGAAAATATATTTGAAAGATAAGTTACATATAGCTATTCTAGCAATGATTTATTACGTAGTACAGAGAGTTAAGCTACGTACGAAATTAAGCATATTTCGTGTTTCTCTTTAGCTTTGAATCAGCATATTAAGCGATGGGAACAGGTAAAAATTGCACGAGGGCACGAAATTGAACGAAGATACTTTTGCACGAAGACAAATTTGCACCAGGGAAAAAAATTGCCAAAGGCACACAATTACAAGAAGACAACTTTGCACCAAGGGTAGTTTTTGAACGAGAGTAAAAAAAAAAGAAAAAAACATACTAAAAAATAGAGAAAAAAAACTAAAAGGTAAATTTAAAAAAAGCAGAAAAAAAAAGTTACTTACCAGGGTAAATTTTAGGGGTAACTGTGATAGTAAAATTCTCTAAGTAAAATAAATCACAAAAGAAAATTATTATTATAAAAAAAATAAAGTAAATAAATAAAAACAATTTAATTAAAAAGAAATAAAAAAGTTACCGACCGCAAGAAAGGGTTAGTAGGAGTAACAGTGACAATGAAAATAAAAAATTAACATTAAAACAAAAAAAAATCTTAAAAAAAAGAATAATAAGTTACCAGCTGAGGTTAAGGGCTAGGAGTAACAGTGATAGTAAATAAAAAGAAAAAAACAAAATAAAAAAATTAATTAATAATAAAGAAATGATAAGTTACCGATCGAGGGTAAGGGTTAGGGGTAACAGTTAAACAAAGAAAAAAAAAGCTTAATTAAAAGAAAAATAAAAATTGAAACAAAAAATAAATAAAACTACAAATCAAGCAAAAATGTCTCCGTGCAAAATTGTCTGCTCGTCCAAAAGTGTCATCGTGCAAAAGTATCTTCGTGCAATTTTGTACGGTCGTGCAAACTTGACAGCTACCCTTAAGCAATATGTTCAATTAAAATCTTCTAAATCTAACAACTTAGAAAAAAATTCAACTCCAATTTGCTCGTTTCATTATATTCAAAGGATTAAATTTTCTATCCAAGTACAAACAAATATTTTTTTCGTAAGCTCTATTAACTTTTTACATAAAATTTGACTTTTCAAAGTTGGATACGAATTTGTAAAAGATTATCGTTTGGTTTCATTTACATATATAATGATGTTTATTTTACAAAAATATTTTACAGTAAGAGTTTAACTTGAAATAGTTAGAGTCTAAATAATTGGATTATATAAACAAAATGTTAGTAACAAAGGTTTATTCAAGAACTAAACGGGTATAAAGAAAACATGTGATAATGTTGTTAAAACAAAGTCATATTAATGTAACCAGGGACGTGGCTAGCTCAAAAAAGTTAGGAATCTGCAAAAAGTTTTAACACCTGAAAAATAGCGTGATAACGTCCTATCTAAACTATTTCCAATGTTGTTGAATTTAACATGAACGTATGCAGTTATGTTAATATTTCAAAAATGAATTGAATGTTGAAGTATGAGTGATAACTGTATACAAGGCAGTTTATTTTTCTACAAACGCCCTATGATTCTTTACGTGTTGACACTTTATACACCCAGAGACTTTCATTGAAAAAAAGAATCATAAATCACAATTTAATTCAAAAACAGTTATATTCTTAACTGCACAACTTTCAAAGTTTTTGTTTAAACTTTAAAATTCGAACATTTAACGTAGTCAATAGAAACAACAAACTTATGCAAATTTTTGTAATGTAAAATTGTATGATTTTGTTTTTGAAGAAAAAGCTACTGCTTCTACTAGAATCAAATCGAAATAAATATCTTTTTGAGAACTGAAATATGCTACTGAGCTACATGTATACAATTAAGATATATCTAATCCTTTCAATTTTCACAACACTAAAAGTGCTAAAGAGTACATTTGTGTCAAAACTATCTCTCAGGAGTGCAAAACTAAGTTTAAATGAATACTAATCGTTCTTATTGTCAGCAAGCGGGTCTGTATTAGTTTTTTTAAGCTACTTAGATTATATTATTAGCTGAAGTTCATTAATTTACAGCTTAAAGCTGATAGAAAAGGGCTAATTTTGGACTACAAAAAACTTTTAGTAGAACCAGATTTGTAAAAATGAATCGTTTTAAACCAATTTTTACCTATTGTCATTTAAAACCGAGCATTGTTGACAACGTTATCAATAAACCGTTTTTCTTTTACTTTTATAGGCGCTTGATGGTTTAAGCTAAAAAAACTGAAGCATTAAATAAGTGATAGGTATAAAGCATATTAAACTCAGGCAACCATGACTAAAATCGAACCTAGACTAATTAAAATTACAGTTAAACATAAATGCTTATTTGTAATGCATCTAAATAGCTTTATTAACTTTACAAAGGATTTAGAAACTTTATTAAAATTACATCTAGTAGTGTCAAAGTTTGAATAAATATAAATTATTTCTTGAAAACAAACCTATTGATTTGTGAACAGTTGTTAACTTTTATCAAAAATAAGGCATTAGGCTACACCAGGGTTTCCCAAAGTGGGCGATATCGCTCCCCTGGGGGCGATTTTAGTAAGTCGGGGGGCGATAATTAGTAAGGGGGCGAAAGGGTGGGCGATAACTAGAAAGGGGGCGATTTAAAAATTTTAGGCTGTCATTAAATTTTTACTTTTTTTATTGCTATTTTACTAGTTTTAGCTTGCTATTAAATATTTGACCGTGAAGTAAAACTTAAACAAAAAAAGTTTATTTTGTTTATGTAAAATATAAAGAAAAAAATCAAGTACTTATGACCCTTACTTTCAAGTAAATTACATATTTTCATTTATGTCTTTTCTTATTTGACAATTACATAGATCATAGACGATCGGAATCCCTCTCACCATTTTATAACCTGACATAAATGGTATTTGGCATCATAAATGGTTTGTAAAAAACTATGTTATATATTAATAAATTCCTAGGTAAACTGGCAACCCTGTATACTTTTATTTTTGTTTGAAATATCATGAGGTGATAGTTATATCACCTAATGATATTAGCAATTGTTTTTTTGAAAAGTCACTAAGTTAGACTAAGAAAAGAAACTATACAGGGTTGCTAATTTACCTAGAAACCTGGAAAAACCTGGAATTTGACAGTTTAGGCAAAAAAAAAAACCTAAAAAATCTGGATTTTTTAACAATTTCAACTTATTAAGTAGTAAAGTTTCGATTTGACACAAAAAAGCTATCATATAGATAAAGATATAGATCCCTTCGAGGCAGATATTTTTGAAGTAAACGACTTACAGGAAACCTTCTCAGACTTACAAACTGACCTTGAACTGAAAGTAAATTTTTCCAAATAACGATATAAAAGCTTTTGTACTCAACAAAAACTAAGGCAAAAGTATCCAATCATTTGAGAGGAATTTAGATTGATGTTTATAGTTTTTCCTTCTAGCTATGTTGTTGAGAAAGCTTTCAGTTCAGTTATCAACATCTTGAGCAAAAGATCTAATCTAGATATTTGTAAAGGAGACTTTATTTTACTGACTAAGAATCAGATTAGAAAAACTTGCAAGCTGTATTAAAACTCATCCTTCACATTATATTAGACTTCATTAGCAGACATTATTTTATGAAAGTTCATTTTATTCTATTTGATCTTTTGAAATACTTCTTATTTAACCTGGTTTGTATTGTATTTAAGTAGTCTTTTTATAATAAAAATTTTATTTAATTATTTAAGTTACTTATTCTACAACAGGTTTGCATAATGCCTAATAAATATTAATTACGGTAGACTTCCTTTTGAGTTCGCACTTTTTACACAAAAAAAAGTGCAAATTTATATTTTCTAAAGTTTACTTAAATAAAGTCTATTACTAAGTAAGTATTAATAAAACAAAAAATACATGATATTTAATAGCTTATATAGATCTGTGTTTTAATGAATGTTTGTTTTATGTTTTAGTTGATTTCATGTTTATGCATAACGTTATTGCATATAACATATTTAAAATTATCATTAAAAAAAAAAAAATGGTAATAATTTTAGAGTTTGCACTTTTTGATTTTTTTCAAAGTGCGAATTCAAGCGGAAGTCTACTGTATTTATTAGATGGTTAATGTTTTAAATCTGTTATAGTTTTATTTTGACTTGTATAACTTTGTAGTTTACATTTGTCGTTTTACATTTCACTAAAAGTTTTTATAGCATAGTGATTAAACTATTTTTTTTAAAGAAATTTATTTGACATAATTTTTTTATAATTTCTTTAATCTGTATAAATAAATAAAAATTGATAACTATTAAAGTTTTTATTTCAAAAATTTTTTTTTGGTTTTATTAGAGCATAAATTTGAGGTCTCTGTTTGAAATGACTTCAAATTTTTCATTTAAAAGATTCTTAAACTAAATTTTATTTTCTTACTTGATTTATTATTGTTAAAAAAATCAATATATTAAGGAATTTCAAAATATTAATACAATTGTATTTTGTTTTATCTCAATTTTCAATATATTAGCAATTAGATTGTGTTGTTTATTTTAATAGTTTAAAACTAGCTTTTATTTTTTTACTATTTTCTTTTGGTAAATTATTATAGTCTAATAACTAGAGAAAAAATAAATTTAAACAGTATTAAACAAGCCATCAAAAAGAATGCTACAGTTACAAAAAATTTTTTTAACCTAATTAAAAGATTTTTTTAATAGATTACTTTCTGTTCACAGAATTAATTGTAAAACTTTCGATTTTTTTTGAATTTAAGTAAAAAAAAAGGAATTGTTAAAATTAAGGTTTAGTTTATTAAAGATTATTCCAAGTCAAATACTGTTTAATGGTATTCTACTACAAAACATATAGTTTGTGAGTTAAAAATTAAATTTTTAATTTTACAACTAACTTGCTTATAATATATCTTAGCATTGAAATTAATAATTTTACTGCATTAACTGAAGCTGTTGATAAAACCACTTTTCATGTGAGATAATCAACCAGTCGGTCAAACTTTTTCAAACTAGGTCAGATATTATGTTTTAATGTTTATTTTATTATATGTAAAATAAACTGTTCATTCTTTTATAGTTTTTTAATCTCTGGTATAGTAATCTTAGTTTATGCCTATTTATAAAATTATTTAAGTATATTGTGCGGCTTAAATAAATTACTTAGTATTAGTTTCTAAATGTCCGAAATTCGTGATATGAGAGATTATTACAATGTCAGGTTTAAGTTAAAATTTCAGATGGGTAACGTACGGATAAGATCCAGTCAAATTTCGACCTGCTAAGTAACTTGAAAACTAGTTGTGCAAAATAAAAAAAAATAGTTTTTTGATTCTTAATATTTTGAAATACACTTTCAATTTGGTTTTCAGTTTACAATAGTATTTCCTAGATCACAATAATACTTAATAATTTTATTACAATTCTGCTGGAGTTTTTTAATTTTCATATACGTTATTTTTTTTTTAATTTTGCAGCCCGCAATTACATTTTTTTAACAAGTTGAAACTAGAAAAGACTTTATAGTAAATATGAATTGCTGACTACAGAAGTTGTCCAATACTATCCTAAAAGTTTCATTAGTTTTAAAACATTTCATATCTAAACAGGACTGATTACAGATTAAACAAGGCTTTTTAATAATTATTATTTTAATACACTTTATTGGGCTTATAAGAAAACAAATGTAACTTATTTTCTCAAGCCCTATAAACTACTTTGAACACAGCCAAAAAAGGCGTGCATAAGAAGTACCAGACTAAATTACATTTTGAACACAACTTTTTCGGCTCAAAAGTTTGAACTCAAGAGATAAACTACTTTGTAAAATCGTGGGGGGGCGATTATTTTCCAAATTTCTTAAAAGGGGGCGATATAGAAAATGAGTTTGGGAAACCCTAAGCTACACCTTATACTTTTGATTAGGGAGGAAGTATGTGATTGTATAGTTATTGTAGTCGTAATTCTTAAAAACAGTTTTTTTAAGTATAAAAAATATTTGAAAACATAAAAACATCCCTTTTTTTTGTAAGTTATCAGAAACAGGTTCTGGGGAATTAAATACAACCTACTTTAGTATTAATTATTAACAAATCAGTTTAAAAATATGTAAACTTATTGTTGAAATAAGTTCGATTAAAATAATTATTGTAACAAAATATTAAAAATGCAATACATATGTTTTTCAATAAACAAAATCAAGTATTTACTAAAACAAACAGAACCGCACATATTTTATATATATTTTTTTTTTAAAATGTTAATAACCCACTGATAGTATTTTATGTAAGATTTAAAATAAATGATATACTTTCTGTGAAGCAAAAAAAAAAAGAGTATATTTAAAGGTTTTGTACTTTATTAAGAGTAACTGTTTTTACACATCGATACTTTAAGGTTATTATATATAAAAATCTTCAAGAAAATAAAGTAGTGTGAAGAATATTTTAAAACAGTTTAGAGTTGGTGGTGAAAAACTTTAAAATAACTAGTACTAAACAAATTGATATTTTATTATTACTATATTTGTTTTAAAGACTTTGTAATTTAAAAATACTACTATTTAAAAAAAAATGTTAAGATGTTACAAAAAAACACAAATATTCTAAAGATCAGAAATAATCAAAATTATATTAATTCTACTAGGGAACTCTGTCATTTATCCAATCATCTAGAGATAATAACAGTACAAGTATTAAGCATTAAAGCCAGTAAAATTTTCTTTTTATAAAAGTTCATAACATGTGCATAACATTAAAAAGCCTGTTTAGTTAAAAATATATTTTAATAAAAAAAAAATAATTTCCAATTTTAAGATATTATTTTCAAGTCCAAGTAAAAGTAATTAAGTTATAAGTCTGACAAATTGTTTAAAGCCAGGAGCACATTTCTCAATCTAAAATCTTAAAAATCTAAAACTTTTAAAAATCTTAGTTATAAAACAATGCCATATGTAATAAAAAGCTTTATTGTTTTCACCAAAGTAAACAAAAAACTACCTCACATAATAAAGGCTACTTTACAAACAAATAGTTATTCACCAGCAAAACCCCCTGCAGTTCGGACACTGATTTTTCAGATTATCCGGCACATCGACTTCCTCGTCTACTTCAAACTCTTCCCATTCTTCCCCGCCATTCTCTCCCGAATTTCCGCTTCTTAGGTTTGCTGGTTCCGAACCGTTGTAAAACGACTGATAAAATTCTGAGGGATGCGATTCGTTTGCAGCGGTTGCTTGTCTAGGATTGGAGGGTTCAACGTTTTCAAAAAATTCACACCATACATCGGATTGACCTGCCGATAATTTATTGTTTTTGAACGGCAGCCAATTCGCAATGCACTCAATGTGAAAAACATGGCCGCAAGGCATCCTTGACAGTTCCTGGTTGTCTGCAAAACTTTCTTGGCAAACCGTGCATAGTTGATCAACTACAAGATGTCTGGTTTCCTTGTTTAGAGTAAAAGAAAGCTCTTTGATTCGCGCATCAGAAACGACGTCGTTTTCAAAGTCCCGCATTCTTCTTCTTATCTTTCTGGAAAGATCATCGATAGTAAACATAGTCTTCTTCCATTTTTCATCATCTGCCGAGTAAAGATATATGAAACGTTTCATGTCTTTAATTCCAGCCCTTTGTAAATCTTTACTCATTTTCTCAACTTTTTTTAAGTTGTCAAAAGTCAAAACAAACTTTGTGCTAACCGTTTGAGAAGGGCTAGTTTTAGAAAGTTTATTTTTATTCTCACAAAGAAGTAGAAAGTCTTTGTAGTCTAAGAACTTATCAGCGTTATCAAACATGTTTGTGTTTAATAATTCAGACTTTTGTTCTTTATCAACAACTAAAACAATTCCTTTAGCTGTAGCAAGATGTTTGTGATTATTTGCAAACTCAAACAATTCTAGCCTAACTTCATTGAATTTTTTAAGGAGCTTGTTTTTATAATTTTCTTTAACAGACGTTAAAATTTTATCAGCTATCTTAGACAAAAAGTTTAAGTATTTATCAAAGATATCCTGGAAAGTAGAATCTACAACAACCTTTAATGGGTTGTTAGTTTTAATATCTTCTTCAAACTTATTTTCTTTCATTTGCTTAATATTATCTATCGAAAGAGGATCTGTTATAAATGTCTAGTAATGTTAAAAGAGTTTTTAAGTAAATGAAACAAAGTATTTATTAAACCTAATAGGTCTGTTTGTATTATAAACATTAAAATCAGAGAAAATAATAAACTTGGACAATTTTCCAAATTTAAAATTGGAAAAAACTATTAAAATAATAAAAAGTCATCAGGCATCATTAAATAAAAAAAAAACATTTCAAAATTGAAACTAACAAATAAATCTACAAAACTGAAACTTTATTTAGAAAAAGTTAAATTTTATAAGGCTAAACTATGAAACAAGTATTTGTTTACTTGAATTAAGTATAAAAAATCAGTTGAAAGCTATTTATAAAATGAAAAACAATGTGGGCAAGATAATTCTGCTTAGTGAGTTTTACAGGTTTTCTTCCCACCATATGTTATATAACATTTAAAATGGTAAGTTAACACATTTCTAATTCAGATGAATAACCAAAATAAGTGAAAAACAGAATAACTACAACTGTTAAAAGATTTAAAAAAGAATCTTCTTTTTTTATATTATTTTGTTAAACAAAAAGCGATGTTGCATAAAAGAGTATTTAAGTAGAATGTAAAATTAAGTTTATAAGGTTTTTATTTTTAAGAAAATTAATAAATATAAACATTCAAAAGCTTTATTTAAAACTTAAACATTGACATGTATGTAAATAATTTTTAACACTAACAAACAATAAGAAAATAATTAGTATACCAGATAAGGAGCCTTACTATTCTATATAAATTGACATTCAGGTTAGATTTGAATAGGATTGTTGTAAACAAAAGTTTATAATTCTTAGATTTTTCTTTTTTGAATAGTGGTAATAAACAAATAGTGAATTTTAATTACTGTTTTAAGTATAGTAAGTTTATTTCTAAATCATAAAGTTAGGAATATCAAATATTTCCAGATTACTCTTTTTATTCAGATTTTTTATTCATTCAAATCATTTTAAAATCATGTGTTTTAATTTGGTAAATGATAAGATACAAATTTGAACTATTTAAAGCAAATTATACCAAAAGTTTTTTTTTTCAAATGGCCCCTATTAAAGAAATTAAAAAATAATGGCCTTATTTAACATGATTAATCGAAAAGTTATAATTTAAAACACCCAAGACCTTTTATTTTTACTTTGTTTCAACAACTCAAGAATATCTAGAGTAAGTTTCAAAACTACCGTTACAAACACCCATGACCTTTTTTTCATGACCAGAATATTTAGCGCAAGTTTTAAGTTATGATCTTATGGCCCCCGTGTGGCTCATTGCTGCTTCCTGTGTGGCTCAAGCTTCTTAACTGCTTCCGGTCCCCTTTGCTGCTCATGACTTCCTAAATATCTGTGTTGGTACACTTTGGGAAACCCTTATTTAACGGGATAAAATTTTTCATTAAATGTTTTAGTGCAACATGTTTGTATCATTAAAAAATGTACAATACAATAGCCATACTCAACTAAAAGTGATAAGATATGCTATACACCAGTCCAAAAGTTATAAATAAAATACTTTAGTGTCAAATAACACTAAAAAAACATAAAAAACTCAAATTAAAGTGTAAGTAAAAACATAGATCAATTTGTTTGTCTTTCTTTTTGTTAAAAAATATATTGTTTTTTTTTTCTTTATTGTTTTAGCATTGATAAATAAAACTTATGTCATTAAACCATAGTGTTTTATATTATTTTGTTTCAAGTATTCATCTTTTTTAAATGAATAAAAGTTTGTGTCAGAAACATTAGCTTAAGTTAAAGAATCGATTGACTTTTTAGACGTAGTCAGTCAAGCAACATTAACAATAGTTTCATTACTTAATAATAAAAGGAAGGTTTATGTGTATGCTTCTGCATTAAATTTATGAAAAAAACTAGTTGACAACAACTTTCATTTCTCTAAACTGTTTGATTTTACTTAAGTAAATATTAATTTAAAACTTAAAAAAACTACAAGGTCAATACTAAGAATATTGAAGAACTAGCCACAAGGCTAAAAAAATTCTAAATAACCACTTAAATAATAAAAATTACTACTTTTGAACAAAATATTGAAACTGGATTAACTAAACCTCATTCTAGATCTAGAAAAAAAATTCCCTGAGATTTTCAAAAACTTCCCTGAAATTTAGAGAAAAAATCAAAACTTCCCTGAGTTTCCCTGAGTTAAAAGAAAAATGCTTAAATTCCCTGAGTTTCCCTGAGATTCCCTGAGTTTCCCTGAGATTTTCTACAGTTTGAAAATTCCCTGAGATTCCCTGAGTTCCCTGAGTGTGTGGCAACCCTGCCAGTAAAATTGATGAAATATCTATCATATCTCTTTCTATACAAAAATATAAATTTGAAATGACTGAGTCATTAGCACTTAAAGAATGCTCACTATAATTCTCAGAATAAACTGATGTATTAAAAATCATTTTTAAGAATTATTTGCAATAGTACTTTCAGTAGCTGTAAACTTCTACAAGGTCTAAACATTTCTCTTCATTTTTCATGTAGTTTTTAAGTAGTTACTAAGAGAATTTTATAAAGCAACACTCATTAGCAATCATAATTGAGCAATAACATATACATTAAGTACTCTATATACTTTTTAGTTTTATTTCTTTAGAAAAAATTAAGCACATACTAAGAAAGTTTACAAATATTATCAAGTACAGTATGATTTATAGTTATTGTTTTTTACTCTTGTTTATTCTTATTTTAATATTTAGAGATGAGATATGAGTTTTTTTTTTACTGAATTTCTATGACTTCTTCCTTTTTTTTGTTATTATAGAACTTGTATTGTATTTTTTGTGGTTGTTCTTGTAAAAAGAGCAACTAGTAAAATGTGAAGGTACATGATTGCAAAAATTGAAATCTAGTGGAAGGAGACGGTGTGGAGCCCATGGTAGACTATGGATTCCGTAGCCAATATTGGCAGAAATGGGTATAAGTTCTTAGTAATTGATCAAGAAATCCCTCAAACTACGTAACAAAAAATTAAGGTAAAACTTGTATGAGTCATATGTTTAAGAATTATAATAAGTTAAGAAAAAGTATAATAACATTATAAAACTTAGTTAAATAAGTCTGTTAAAATAAAGTTTATTATAAAAATAATTTACTTTTGCTACAAACCCATGTAAAAAAAAAACCAAAACCATGCAAATTTAGAAATTTTCTGAAAAATTTATTTAAGTATATGTTACAAAAAAAAAACTGAAAAAAAATAATGTCTTAAAACTCAAATAAATAAGTATTTTATTTATAAAAAAAAATTAGAAAAAGATTTTTTTTGGAAAAAAACGTTGCTTAATGAAAAAATGCAAAAAAACATTAAATTTTTAAAGGGGCCCCACTACAAAAGTAAAACCCAAACTAAGCAAAAGAACTTTTTTTAGAATAAAAAAATAAGTTCTAAGTTAGCATTAAAGAAATTTAAAATATTCGGTTTTAAAGTTTGGTTAAAAAAAAAAATACAAAAAAATTCATTCAAGCCAAGTTAAAACTGTTGTATTTTTTAGAGAGTGAGGTAATTTGAGTAGAGCTAGAAAATTCCCCTAGCTAAATACATTTTTAAGAAGTAATTTAATACAAAAAAAAAAAAGAACATTTGTATAACAAAGCATTTGTTTTTTTGATAACAAAGATAAACAAAAAATATTTCAATTGTAACAATTCTAAATTAAGGGTATATTTTAAACTTAGGACATAAGAGGGGTTTACAATTTAAAAACTACATAATACATAAAATTAAAATAATTTTTATTTAACAAACGTGGTATGTTAGAAGAAAAAATTGACAAATAGTTGTTATATCCAAAACAAAAATATACTTTTATAACTACCTAAGAGCTGGATTAGAACAACAACACATAACAAAATAAAATCACAAAAAAAAATAAATTATTTTTACTGTTACAGTTATTAACTTAAAAAGTTTCAATATTAACCACTTTTTTGATATAGAAATATTTAGCCTTAATAAATATGAGTAACTTCGAGTTAGTGTGACTGGCGCTAAAATTTTGAGATATTGAAATAAACAAAATGTATAAATCTAAAAATGAAAAACAAAAACTATCAGTCAAACTATACACCTACAAATAATAATAAAAAGAACTTCAACAAAATACACCATTTCAAGAAAATACTAAAAATTTAAAGTGCAAAAAAAACTTGATATATAGCAAAAAATTACAAACCTAACTGAGTTTGGCTGAATTAGCAAAGTTTTAAAGTTATTTACAAGTCTTCATAGACTGATCATATTACTGACCTGTGCTAAGCAAAATAATACGAATTATTCTATATAAATAAATATAAGGAACATTGAAGGTATCAAATTAATCTATAGATTAGCTCAAAAATTAATTCTTTAAACTATCAGCTATTATGCTTTATTTTGTACAATTTTTCTTAAAAAAAACGCTTTTTTTTATTTATTCTGAATGACCAAAAAGTATCATGAGTTATATTAAGCTACCAGAGGTAAGCCTAAATATGTTTTAATATAAAACCAAAAATCTTCAGATTAAAATATTTTTAAAACTACTGTTAATCAAGCTTAAATACATAAAAGTATAATATAGTAATAAGAGGTTTTTATATAAACATAATTATTGAGAAAACCTAATAAAATTAATTTAGAGTTCTAGAGACTAGCCTGAGATTAGACAAATACCCAAACTAGGGTGAAGTTTCTAAAAAATGATTAAACAAACTTAAATTTTTTTTAAAAAAGTTAACAAATAAGTAACCTTTTTGTGCTTCGGTTAGCTTAAGTTTCTTTAATTTTGATGTAGTCATATTTATCCTTTGTATTTAGAGAATATAGCAACCACGATTGTATTAGTTTTAAATACTTTTATGTAATTAAATAAAGTGGTCTACACTATTTTGTTGCTTGGAACTGTAAATCACAACTGCTCAAGTAAAGGCTAACAATCCCAATTTTACATAAGTTACAGTATTTAGTGATATAGTGCCCCTTGTACAGGGAGTGAAAAATTAATCTTCTGTTTTTTAAAGTACATGTTTTTGGGTCTGTTTTCAGTTTAAAACTAGTTTCAAGGTTAAAAACTGTGTTAGATAGTTTAACAACATTTAAAATATTATGTAATGACTCTAAATGTGCTTTAATAATGTTTTTTTTTAATGACGTGTTTTTTCAAACATAGATATTTCATAGACTATTGAATTTGTAATAATTGTTTAAAAATCCAGTTTTTCCAGGTCTATTAGTGATTATTATTCAAAATTCCAGGTTTTTAGTTATTTTTGGTCAAAATTCTAGATTGTTTTTCTGAATTCATATTTTTTCCTAAACTGTCAAATTCTTAGTTTTTATAGTTTTTTTCAGATTTTTTTGCAACCCTGCTAATAATAAAAATGCATTTATATACAAAGCTATGGAATAATTTCTTTAAATTAGATTGCTTATTAATTAATTTTTTGAACATAGTTACACTAATTAAACTTATTTTATTTGATAGATGAATAAATGCTTATATGTATACAAATTTCAAAGTAAAGGTGTCATAAAAATGTAAGCATATAAACTAAGTCTGTGTAAAAAATATATAAAGCTGAAATTGAATTAATTGTATATGTTTATCATATACCAAAGTTGTATTAGAAAACTCAGTAAACTGATGGATAGTCAATACATTTTAGCTAAAATTACTGCTTTTTTCAAAACACTCTGACTTTACTTTAAATAACTAAAACAAAAAACAATTGTAAATTAATTCTAATTTGTTTTACAGTGTATTTTATCCAAATTTTAATTTTTTGCTTGCATAACACTTTTTAAAAGCATATTAGTTTTTTACAGTCTTAATTTAGTTTTATCTATTTCTAACAACTCTTATGCTTGTCAGCTTTCAGAGTATGTTTGTTCAGTTGTAAAATAAAATACTAACCAGTGGCTATAAATACAAGTAAACAACTCTATTTTTTTTTGCATTTTGCAATACCAAGGCCTAAATTAAACAAGCCGCAATTTGAATTTCAACGAAAGTATAGATAGTTGACGACATAAAATTTATTACAAGTTTAACACATATCTAATCTTTTGTTCAATGTTTTTATCATGTTTAAATTCAATGTGTTCTGTAAGTAAAACAAATCTGACGTGTTTTGTTTTGTAAAGATATAAAATATTTTTTATTTAAGAGCGTACGCCTACGCTCTCTAATATAAGTAATTTAAAAATAAATATGTTCATACATAAAAACCTAAAGAAGGAAATAACTTATTTCTACATTTATACATACAAATATGAGTAAATTAGATAAAAATTTATAAAGAAGTCAACTATTAAAATAATCTTATCTCAAAATCAAAATGTTCTGTAAGCCAGATTTCGATAAAGCTAGTTTATTAATCAAAACTTTAAAGTTTTTATAAAATAATTTAAACTTAATAATGAATAAATTATTGTCGTATACATTCTTTAAACTACATGAAAACAATAAAAATTTATGTCAAATTTGCTAAAAAAAGGTTCACTTATTGTTGCTAATCAGTCAAGTTTTATTTTACTTTGCAAGTGTGTTTTGCAGTGTATCTATCTTTTGTTTTAATAAAATTTTACTTTGTGCTTATAAATTGTATAAAAAAAACAAATATTATTACAATGCTCACTATTTCTTTTGAAATTTCACCAATGAACAGAGTTAACTTAGTAAATATAATTTGTCTAGTATTAGATTTTTTATTAAAATAGTTAAATTTTAACTTTACAAGAGTCTTTTTTCGTAAAATATTAGCAATATAAAATTAAACTGGTTTCCTTCTTTATCATTAAAAAATTAGTCTTTTCATAATTTCAGTTTTTTTTAAGGTAAAACTACTTTTATGTAATCTCTTAGTTTGTTTAAAGAACACTTTAATAGTTCAAAAAATAATAGTGTTCAATTAAAAATGTATTTCAAAACAGAATATAATAAAATCAGCAAAAAAAAAGTACTAAAAATTTGTTTTAAGTTTTAAGCTTAGTTGTAACGAATTACTCAAAAATATTTATTTTATGTTTTAAATGAACTATATCTCGGGGAAAAAGTACGTCGATACACACCGCACATTTATATTTTTCAATACTAACTAAACAAAAACTGTTTGATAGTTAGTTAAGGTTGTTTTTTAACTACAATGTCAATGTATAGTTTAAAATCATACTTTGATATACGAAATCTTTTTAAAGAACTGTTTTAAAACTATTTAATACAGTATATATTAAGACTTCCCTGAACATCGTTTTTGTATTTCATGTTTATATAAACTTAACCTTTTATTTAAATAGACGGAAACAAAAAAAATATAAAATTAAAAAAAAAGTCTCAAAGGTTTTTTAATGGATTCAAAAAAGTGTAGTTAAGTTAGTTGCTGATTTTAATACATTTCTTACTATTACGTTTGAAAGTCAATTTTGATTTAGTAATTTGAATTTTTTTATCTTATATTGTAACCCTTTTAAAACAAGGACAAGTCAAGTATGCACAAAGACACTTTTGTACAAAGACAATTTTCCACCAAGAGTTACTCTTGCACAAAAACAGGTTTTTACGCAAAAATAAAAAAATATCTTTTTTAGCTAAAACATCTGATGAACTAAAAAAACCAAAAAGATAGAGTTTTATAAGGGGCTCCACTCAAAAATTCAAACCCTAATCCAATAGAATTTTTTAAGTTAAGGGCATAGGAGCGTTATCTAGAACAAGAAAAATAGTTAGCTTTAAATATAAGAAAAATAATTAGATCTAAATTTTGGACATACTTGTAAAAATGCAAAAAATGCTAAACGAGCTAAATTAACGCTTTCGTTTAATTAATAATCAATTTAAGTTGTAGTTTTTATGGAATTTCTAACCCATACATTCAATTTTAGATAAAAAAATAGCTCAAAACTAATCTATTAAGATGATATAAAAGTTTTAATGAAAGTATAGTATATATACAGTCTAATAAAATTTTAAAACATTACGGTAAATACAATTGTTTGTGTTAAACTGTTCAAACTTTGTTTTTACTAGCTAATTAAAATTGACAAATAAAAGTATTAAATTTAACTTAGCTTATAACTTGTTTCAAAGAACATTATTACTCATAAAGATGATTAACAATATTAGCTGAATATTGAGATAGAAAATAAAAACAAATATTTTCGTAAAAAGTTTTACAACCCTACGAAGTACTCGATATTTCCAAAACATTTATTTGTTTTTGTATTATAAATTTTGAAATTAAAACGACTAGAGTGTGTATAATTTTTAACATAAATGATAAAAATAGCTTTTAGTTAACGTTATTTTATATTTTTTACTTTTGTAACTAAAAAATAGATACAAAAATTCTCACTACAACGATTTTTTTGGTACGTAAATATCTATTATGTATTATTAAAGTTTTTGCGACTTTAACGGTATGACTGAAAGTATTTGTTTTAAAATGAACATTTTTTGGTCAAATGCCAATTGTTAATACTACCACTGGTATCTGATACTATAGTGCTTCTTTTAAATTTGTTAACAATTTTTGAGTATAAATTTAATGCATTTTAACACTTTTAAATAAGAATTCAAGTTTCATTAAAGTTCATATTATTGTTATCATGAGCAGCTAAAATTGATTTACAATATAATGTTATTCGTTTTTGTTTCGTTTTGGTAATATCTCAACATATATACTCGATCTTAAAAAGTAACAAATAAATTTAATGTAGCAAAAAGTCCTAGCAGTAAAACTAAAAAAAAATATTGTTTTTATAAATCTAATCAGATCTAAAATTGTCAGTCATTTGCTGAATTTGTAAATGAGCCACACTTGCGAAAGCGTCTTAATATCTTTTTATTCATTTTTATTATTTTTTAGTTAAGATAGTTTTTAAGTTATTTACTTGAACAAATATTTGATAGAAATGTTCTTCTACCATATTAATTAGTAAAAAGGAAAATTATGTAATTCGCTCATTTAAATTTTAGCGTATACTGAACATAGTAACTTAAATAAGATAACTAATTTTTACTATCTAAGTATACATATTAATTTTATTAGTACGGATTTGCCAACCAACTTGTTTTTTAGTCTTTTATTAACTATTTACGTATACAAATTAAGTTAGTTGGCTTCAATAACTCAAAAAAATTACAGTGATCAATAAAACTCTATTTCAAAAGAAAATATAGTAAAATAAGCTACAACAAAGCACTAAACACTTTTGTCATTGAGTTTTAGGCTTATTTTTAAAGAACTAATTAAAAATAACTATTTCAACTATGGAGAATAAAACTATTTAGGAAAAAAAATACGTCGATACGAACTGCACATTTATATTTTGCGGACCGCTTTTCCAGTTTCTTTCGTTTACAACATTATACTTTATAATGATTACTTAGTTTATAACAAAACCATGTTTTTAGCAGTTTAAAAAATATTTACATGACTATAAACAGTAGCAGTACATACTTTTCATTTGAAATCACAAAGAAGCTACTAAACAAACAACATTGATATTTCATATACTTAACAAGTTGTAAGTTAAAAATTTATTTTCATTGCAATCAGTTTACATTCTAACAAGTAACTAGTACATTAAGAACATGTTTTGCAAACTAAAGTTTTAAAACAAAAAAATTTTTTAGAACTTTAAACATTTAAAGTTTAGTTTAGTGCATAGTAACATTATAAATACAAATTTACTACTTAATGTTTGTTAATACTCTATAATCAATAACAATTGGTTTCAAAAATTCTGTTAATAGAAAACTAAAAACAATTACAATATATCATATGTCACTTCAAAGCAATCTAAACGACCAAGAAGTCAAAAACTTAATTACGAATTTTAATTTGAACAAAATGAACAATAGTAAAACCGAATGCCAAGCATAATATTGTTAAACAAGTATAAAAAGAAATATAAACAAATGTCAGAATTGAAAACCAGACGATTTTAAACGGAAGTTTCACAAAATATGCTAAAAGCAAAAAAGGAAATTTTATCATGAAATACAGAAACTTTCCAAAAAACTTCACTGGTATAAAAACTTTATTTCCTTTTATCATTAATGATCTCTTTTTGTTGCCTGTAAAAATAAATATATATTTACTAAAACAAGTATGAATTATTGTATACCTATTAAAATAATTCGGTTAATTCTTAAAATTGAAACAATTTTAAGCTTAGAAAACAAAATATTGATTTTAAATGTTAAAATATAAGTTTTCTTATTTATATGAACTAACTAAAAATATATATTTGTTTAGCTTTATGTTCTAACAAAAAAATTATTCTATAAAACTTAATTTTAAGTAAAATTTGAGCTTAATGTTTTATATACAGCCTTTTTTTACCTATCTAGATATGTTTATAAATAGGAAAAAAATCAAAGTTTAATTTTAACCATATGTATACCTTTTGTTATTTTATAATTTGAAGTGCTTAAAAAAACTTAAATTATTAAGTATATAAATAAAAATACTTAAAAGAAACGTTTAAATTATTATTTTTACACTACCTGAAATTTCCATTTTTAAAATGTTCAAATCTTTCTCTATCTCCTTGTTTGATTTTTCCAGTTTCTTAGTTTGAAATTAAAAGTTAAAAAAGTATATTAAACATAAATCTTAATATTGATGTATAAATTTAGCTACTTTTTAGTCATTTCTACTCCAATAAAGTTCTACTCTATTATTAGTTGCACATATTAGTAAAAGCTGTTATTTAAAAACAGCATGATTAGTAGCATAATTTTAAATTTTATAACGTAGTATAAAAAAAAAACTGGCACGAAAAGCAAATTTGTAAGTATACTAAGATAACTCAAGCCAAACAAAACCTTAAACAACAATCAATAGTACAATTTTTATATAAAACTAACTTTACTTAGCAATTTTTCATATATATCTAAATCTACTTTTACATCAATTTAAGAGTATAAAATAATCTGTTTAGTATTATTTTATTTGTAATGCTTCTTTTGATCATTAATTAACAAAATATTTAGACTCATTGAATCGTTTTAGAGCAAAAGTTTTATTTAACTAGGCCAAAATTAAATATCATAAAAATAAGATATTTTAAATGTTATTACTTTATACTATCCTCATAGTTTTTATAATTTGAATGAAATTTCGAATATTTGGCGTTTTTACATAAAAAGTTTTAAATTTTTATACTTAGCCTTATGTAGAATTTTTTTTTTCAAGATAATTAAAGTATAAAGACGTAGAAAACGGTTTTATTAATGAAAAAAAACTGACTTATTTAATAAAGAGAGAAAAAACTCTAAACACATATTTTTAGATAAAATCTATACTAGTTTTACCCTTTTTTTACAAAAAGATAATTAAAGTTAAACTCAACATTAGTTTAAAAAGTTGAGCGTAAAAACTACAAACACAGTATTATTAGTCTTCTACACACAAAAGTATCATAAAATTACCATTTGACTACTGTAAGATCAAGAAAAAGCTTAACAAATTTACTTTTAAAACTATATCATGACCAACAATTTTGCGAGTACTTTCGAAATTTTATAATTAAATCATATTAAAATTAAAATGAATTTAAGTCTAAATAACTCAGTACAAAATAAATGGATAACAGTTTTCGAACTATATTAATATTTGTTTTTAATATACCATTGGTTCAAAACAACTCAGGGTCTTTTCTTAAAAAAAAAGTTTTACTGAGTAACCTTTAACTATTTAAAGGCATCCTAATTTTATTCAAAATATTTAAAAAAGTTTTTTGCCTACAACGAAAACTATTTATAACTATAGCTAGATTTCTTCTTCAGAAAAATTAATATGGCATTAAAAAGTATTTAAGTGGCTCTAAGTTTTATATTTAAATAAAAATGTTTATATAAAAAGCAAATTGTAAAAACTGATTCAATTAGAATCTTGTTTAAGAACTAGAAAAAAATCTGTCTTGAGATTGATGAAAAAAGAAAAAAACTATTCTGAGTTTTTTAAAAAAAGTATGGTAACTTAATAAGCCTCAATTAAACAAAAATCTTAATTTACTTAGTTATCCTAAGTATATTAAGTATCCTGAATGTGTGGCACACTTAATAACGGTAAAAAGTTCTATTTTATCAATTGGAAAACTTGCTTTTAAAATTAAAATGTTGTAATAATTATTACAAAAAAAATACTTGCTGTAATGTAAGTAATAATTATTACTTTAAAATGTAAGTTTCTAAAGTTTGTTTATTTTCAAAAAACAAGATGTATAAAATTGCTTTATAAAATTATTTTAATCAACTACAACCAAATAACTGTAAATAATTTTGAAAAACTAAGGAAAAAACATAAATTGTTAAAAAACTCTGTCTTTTCTAATTTCTTCATAATTTAAACATATATAAATAAATTGTGTTATAAAAGTGTAATTTTCATAACACAACTATAGTAATTTTCAACACATAAACTTAAAACTACAATATTATTAGACAAATTAAATTTAAGATATCTTAAAATTACCAGAACTAAAGATTCCATATTGTCAACGGAAGTACTAGATGATCCAAAGAGTTTCTTCAGAATGTATCCCTGCGGAGCAAATGACATCATAGATGTACTAAGAGATCTTTTGTTAAAATGACACATTTCACTACGCAGCTGTGAAGCTTCCTTTAAGTTGTGGTGATGCAGTTTCTTTGGAAAAACACCTTTAAAATGACATTAAATAATTTCTAGGTAACAAAACCCACAAGTTAAAAACTATTTAAAATGATGTCCATGTAAAACTTCTGAAAACTAAATAGTGTAAAGTTATACTTAATATTTAAGCTCCTACTCAATAAAAAATATTAATTCTTAAACCTTTATTTATCGTTTTATTTATTAAAGCGTTCAAGTACTTTGTATGTTTAAGTAAAGTAAATTATTTTCTATAATTAATATTCAATTCGAAAGATAACATTTTTATATTTTCTATAATACTTTTTGGTTTTGATGGAAAATAATTCTCTAGTCACTCTAATAGATTGAGTGAGTGAAAAATAACCAAAGTTACATGAAACTAAGGTGGCCTGAATCTTTAAGAAAATTAAAATAAATTTCATTATAAGGGAAAAAAATATATAAATATAAAGCCTGTATATTAAGTACACCAAAGCTGAAAACATAAAAAATCAAAAAAATACATAAAATTTTAGAAATAGTCTGAAATTGAAAAAAAAGACAAAACTAGCCTTAGTAAGTCTAAATTAAAAAAGAAGGCGAAATATTCAAGTTCGCAAAGGATTCTCAAAAAATTTAAATTAACAGGAGTCACTTTAGATTTATAATAAAACTTAAAACCAGCCTGAGATGATAGGAATAGCTTAGTGTGAGACAATAAGAATCTTGTTAACTATAATGATTTGAAAATTTTGAGTACAATAAGTCTAACAGTAAAAATTAATATAAATACATAGTTATTTCCATGGAAAATATAAAAAATAGGTAGTTTTCAGTTAAGTTCTAAGTTTAAATATAAACAACAACTAAAACAATTTAAGGCCATATGGGGAAGGGGGGTGTAAACCATGTTTTTTAAAAGTTGATCTTATTTTATAGAGTTTTTTTCTAAGCTTCAAAATGCTTTTTATTGTTTTCAAAATTTCAAATTATTTTTTGAGATACAACCAGTCAAAGTCGGGCTACATAGTAGTTTCCCTATGGGAAGGGAAAACTAAAACAGCGAAAAAAGACTATTTCATTTAAAATCTATCTCCTCCTACATTTTTCAAGCAATCTTCTTCAAACCTTCACAGTCTAATCTTTATACAATAACAAAAAACGTTACATTGGAATTAAAAAAAAAACTATGTAAAAACTTTTTTTTTTGAAACAAAAAAAAACATTTTTTTTTAAATTTTTGTAATAAAATTTTTATTTATCTAAATTACTTAAACTCACATGAAACGTTTTTTCCTTTTATTATAAGGAACGTTTCCTAAAAAAGTTGAAAAATAATGCTTGAAAAATGAAGTAGGAGATAGATTTCTAGTGAATTTTAAAATTTCTGAGAAAATTGACCCCAAAATATTTACTGTCTTTACGTTTATGTTGGAAAATTTTCACAATAAATTAAATATCTCAAAAGTTTAATGATATTTAAGAATTCTATAAAAACTGGCTTGTAGTTTGTACTTAAAGCTTTCATATAGAAGCCAAGGTTAATTTTTGTAAAAAAAATGTTTAAGCCCCCCCCCTATGGCCTTAAACAAACTTTAAAGGTACTTAATAAGTACCATTCTTACTTATAATGGTTATGTTATTTAACCTAAATTATAAATAAAAAACTTTATTTGTGGTAACATTTTGCAAAATTTTAATTTTTCTTTTATAAAATATAAAAATACTTATTTTTTTGAAAGAAGTAAAGTTAGAAGTGTTTTCACAACAAAATTTAGAGTAGTCTAGAAATTTAATGTTGTATCTATGACAGATTTTAAATTATAATAAATTAAGTAAAAAAAAAATTTTATGATTAGATAAAGTGTTTGAAAACTTATGTAACTAACCAAGATTGTTTCTTTGAAGTAGACATTTGTTTACATATGTTAAATCTCTACCACTAACTTTTTTGAGTCTTGAACAAAAATTCATTCTTTTTGTAAGCAATAGTAATGTTTAAAATAGCTGTAAAGTTTAACTTCATTGTATTGTATTTATCACAAGTTATAAAGTAATAAGTGTAACTGAAATCCAATCTACTATTTTATGTAAACAGACATTCCTGGTATTTGTTTTGTTTTTGATAGCAAATACAAACTTTGACTTAATTCATATGAGTTTATAAACGTTTAATAAAATTGAAACATCTAGTAAATCTAATACAATAAAACCAAATATATAACATTCAAGTATACAAGCACATTTAACCAAATAATTTATAAAATAATAATAAAGTTTATGTTTTTAAATAACTATTGCTTAATGTTTTAAATCGATTTAAAATGCTAAAAATAATAATTTAACAGACATAAAACAGACTTAATGATGTATAAATATAAACTAAACAAATAGTGTTTGAAAATTAGTCAAGCAAGGCTGTTATTTGATAAAAATGTCAATGTCTAGGCAAAAATAATACTTTAGTATCAGGATATCTTTATATTTAGCCGTAAGTTAATACCAAACAAAATATAATTTAACTTGAGATTTCCCTGAACATTTTTTTACATTTCACCTGAAAAAACTTAAGCACTTTATTAAGTAGACGGAAATTTAGCAAATAAAAGAACTAAAAAAAACATGGACTGCTGTCAATAGTTTTTAATTGAATGCAAAAACAAATTGTAGCTGGGTTAGTGGCTGATTCTGATATATTTTTCAACTGTTAAGCTTGAGTTATTTCGCTTGGTTGTTTAAATAATTTGGGCTATTTTTTATACCATACTTTATAACCTAACTTACAAACAACTCGCAGTGGGCTGGCAAGTAGGTGTTGACCATTTTTGTGAATTAAAAGTTAAACCAAGAGTTTGACTTTTACAGCTTGGACTCTTCTTTTAAAAACTGGGTTTAGTTTAATTCTGCTTTAAGTACATTAAAAGATAAGTTAGTTAAAAATATAAATGTTTTTTTTTCTGTTTTGAAGTTAAAATTAATTCCATAGTTAAAGCCATTAGGGGTAAAAAAAAATTAAAAAAAAAAAAAAAGCATTGGACACATAAGTATATGCTATTAAGTATTTTTAAAATGTAAACTTTTAACTTATCTATTAACTACAATCAGTTTTGAAAAAGTTTCTAATACAGACCTTAAAAAAAAAAGATTTTCGTGATTAACTTTTATAACAATTAAAAAGATAATTTGAAATATGTTTATTGTGTTTTTTTTAACAAATTACCTTAAGTAGTTTAAAAAAATGCTCATTTTAATTTTTCATAATTTTGTGATTCTCAGAACTTTTTTACAGAACAAATAACAATATTTAATAACATTGAAACTAAAACCATTATAATATAATCAAATAGAATTTTGTTTGTTTTTGAAATTAAAAGTTTTTTAGTTAGCAGTTTTTTCAGTGATTTTTTTTTGTAAAATTCAAAACTATTAAAATTCTAATGGATAAATTTTTAAAGTCAGGCTTTTTTTGTATAACCTATTGAGTTAAGCATGTGTCAAAATTACTATTTATACTTAAGAATTAACATGATGGTTATTTATTATATATATGTGTTGGCTATGGGTTACCATCTTGCAATGTTTAAATAAGACAGTTTTCAGAGCTGTCATCAGGCCACATTTTAAACTGACATTTTATTTTGAACTGAAGTTTTAAAGTTTAAAAGCTCATATTAAGTATAATTTTCAACAATTGCAAAGAAAATCATTCTTTTATTGTTTTTTGATCAAAAAACTTATTTCTGGTCTAATAATAGTCACATTTACCACACACATCAACACGATAATTACAAAAATTGAAAAATTTTTCCACAAGTACTTTTAAATAAATATATTAACACTATTTCATAATTTAAACAAATGCATATAGCTTATAGCATGAGTTGTCCTGGTGGTTTTAACATTTGAGTAATATTTACAAAATTTTGAATATCAAAACAAAACAAAAAGTTAGTTTGAAAAGATATAAACAGCTTTATTTTGAAATGCTTAGAAACAAAATCCAACAATTGAAAATATCTACCCGAGTAAAAGTTATTTACGAGCGTGACCTTGGCTTGAATGGATTTTTTTGTAATATTTTTAACCAAACTTTAAAACCAATTATTTTCAATTTCTTTAATGTTAATTTGAAACTTTTTTTATTCTAAAGAACGTTCTTTTGCTTAGCTTTTCACAATAATTTTAATCGAATTGGGGTTTTACTTAAGAAGTCGGGTCGGGCCCCTTTAAAAAGTTAATGTTTTTTTGCATTTTTTCAATTTGCAAGGTTTTTCTCCCAATTTTTTTTTTATATTTTTATTGTTAACATACTTTAAAATTGAGTTTTATGACGTTATCAACTTTTTTATCAAACAATTTTTGTTTGTGTAAGTTTAAATAAATTAATTCTTAACGAGTATAAGATATATAAGCATATTAAGCGCATAGGAGAGATAAATCACTCTATTCGAAATTTGATCTTATTTTATAGAGTTTCAACTTAGCTACAAGATACTTTTAATAGTTTCCAAACACTCAAAAATAGTTTGAGATATAGTCAAAGTCGGAGGAAACAATAAATTCCTTATGGAAGGCAGAAACTAAAATGACAAGAAAATATTATTTCATTAAAAATTCTTCTCCTACGTTTTTTGAGATAAATACCTGAAACTTTCAGAACAAGTTCTTTGCAA
The DNA here is from genome assembly GCF_965202585.1 of Thalia democratica. Classification (NCBI taxonomy): domain Eukaryota; kingdom Metazoa; phylum Chordata; class Thaliacea; order Salpida; family Salpidae; genus Thalia; species Thalia democratica. The sequence goes on along the minus strand of NC_139165.1, from coordinate 37,949,839 downwards.
TGTTTAGAAAATTCTGTTTGATAAAACTTTTAAAAAAAAAGTAAAAAAAAATAAAAATAAATAAAAAAAAAACATTTTTTTTTGGTTTTTGTTATAGTTTTTTAATTAAAAAGAAATAGTTTTGACAGATTTTTCTAAACATTGCAAGGAACTTTTCCTAAAAGTTTGAAGCAGTTATTCCAAAAAACAGAGGAGACAGATTTTTATTGATCTCTAGTTATTTGCTGTTTTAGTTTGCGCCTTCAATAAGGAACATATTGTAGTCTTTTACTTCGACCGGATATATCTCAACATTTATTTTGAGTTTTGAAACTTGTAAAAAGCAATTTGGAGCTTAGTTAAAATAAATAATAACTCAATAAAATAAGACTTAATTATGAAAAGGTGATTTATCCTACCTATGCTCTAACTTATTTTTTTAGTGCTCTGCTCCACTGGAATGTCTAGATATATATGTACATTTTTTTTTAAAGATAAAATTTGCTTAATTTTAAAGTTTATGTTTAATATTGTTACTAACTTACTTAATATTAAAATTTTTCCGTCTTACTTTTTTAATGTTTACTAATACTTATTTAAGCATAAGAGGTAGTTTAGAATAATTGCTTACTATAAACTTAACTATTCAAAAAATTGTTAATAAAAACACTGTGTTAGTTTTAATAATCATATAAAACAATAGTAGAATATAATGACAGAGTTCCAAATATTGATTCAGCTCATGATAAGAAAAATTATGTTAAAGTAAAACAAAATTCCTGACACAATTTTCTAAAATTTTGTGTTTAAATTTGGACTCAGTCTGATTTTTGGAATTTAAAACAAATCAGAAATGAGTTGTATTGATAAAAAAATTTGATATAGAAAGTCAACAACAGTAACAAATAAATTTGATCTAGTTTATTTTAGTCAAATAGTTTAACCATTTTTGTCGTATACATTTTGCATTAACAAAAATGAGTATTCTAAGAGCTTAAATTAAAATTTTATTTTAAATATTCTTAGCCAAATTCAGTGTAATTGTGCCGATAGCTACAAATATAAATATTAAGGCAATAATTTTTTTCGTTACAAAACTTTTTTACAAGACTACAGTTAAGATGAACTTTTACATCAGCACATTTTTAACTTGGTTTAGATTAAAATATGCCAGTCCTAAGACTTCCTTTTGGACTGTGAAAATAAAACTTTCAGTCAGTTTACAGCTTAAAGCGTAAAATAATTAGTGCATAATATTATGAGAAACGATAAAAATAACACAGAATTAAGCCAGTAGCTTTAACTTAAAGTTTAAGTAATTTAGTTTTGATTAGTTTTTCATTTAAAAAATAAATGTTTTGTTAAAGTAACCAACTGTTTTAAAAAAATATTTTATTTATTTAAATATAAGAATATTTAAGTTTTAAAAAATTTAATAATTATATACTTAGCTTATTAGTTTTAATAAAACAATTTAACTGTTAAAAATTCTTTTGAACAATAACGACAATTTTTAAGAACTTTTAAAATTTTTACTTTAGTAAAAGTCTGATGGTATTTTTATTACTTGATTAACGCCTTAAAAGTAAGAAAAAATGTGTTATAATATAATACTAAAAACGGTGTTTTAAAAAAAAATAATTTTTTAATTAGTCTTACTTGTAAATGTAAAGTATGTATTAAAATAACAGATTGAAATATTCAAACGATGCCTTGGCATAGACTTAGTGTTTTACGTCCCAATTTTTCATTATAACTTCCTAAAAGGTTCTCACTAAAATAAAAAAAATATATAGGGCGATCCATAAAAAGTAGCAATTTTATAGGGAAGTTCAAAAAACAATCTTGCTTGATAGATAGTGTTAGAGAACAACTATATTAAGCTACGGTTCATACTGTTATACAACTTATATTAAATATCAATTTTTATGCCATTTTTTTTAAATTTTTTCATTTAAAATATTAATTTTACATTTAATAAAGAATAGAGTTTGATGTTTCACAAACGTTATGTCTATTTTGTATAGCTTATATCATATAACAAAAACGTGATGCTATAGGCAGTATTAAACTACGTGCAGGAATAGTATTCTAGTAGATTAATATAATAGTTAAGATACAAGAGTCAATCTGAATAGTTTTTAACCGACTAGTTTATACTTTACAGCAAATTAAAAAAATAAGAACACTTCAGTTTTTTGTTCCTGAACAATAATATAGTAAATAACTATACTAAAATACTAAAAAATAACAAAATTTAATTAATATTTTAACAACTACAATATTATTTTAATCATCACCTGATACAACCTTAAACTAAAATAAAAATAAAAACCAACAAAATTCATATATCCTTTAGCATTACTATATAATTTACATGCAAAAATGATGAAACGTATTTAATAAATTATAAGCTGTAAAAGAAACATCTGTTAATGACTGTTTTTACTATATAAAATATTAATTATTAACATCTAAATAAGTAGCAATTATTACCTATGCAAAATTCATTTAGTTATATATATATATTTATTTATCTAGTTATACAAAAAATATAATTTAAACAGCTGTTTCACACATTGTAATGTAAAATTTCATGTTATCGTCAGTAAGTTACAGTTTATTACAGCTCCAATTTAATTTATCTAGCACTATCGATCAGAACTTGTTATAAAACCTTTAATATATATATATATATTTATATATATATATCTTAATATAAATACTCGTATACATATATTCTCGCTTCGAGAGGATAGGTTTTTGCATTATTAAACTTAAAAACAAAAAGTACAAAACTGTCTAATTAAGATTGTTTTCGTGTAATTTGACTCCGGTAATGTATATTTCAAAATTCACTTCTAAAGATTGTAGCAATATGCCTTATAAAATCGTTTTTCTATTTTCCTTAAAGTTTTCATATTGTTTATTTTTAATTTTTTGATTATTACAACTTGTAATAAATTATTTAGAATCTCTGTAAGTGGGCTCTACGAAGTTTAAGTAAGTTAGTATATATATATATATATATACCTAATATCTATTGTCTGTATTTATATATATTTAACATACTATAGAAATCTACTATTTAAATATACTAACTTACTTAAACTTCGTAGAGCCCACTTACAGGGATTTTAAATAATTTGTAAGAAGTTGTAATTATCAAAAAACAGCTTTTCAGTTCCTTTTGAGTTGTAAAAGCTGAAGATTAAATGCAAAGCATATTTTAAATAACCGTACTGTTTTTTTCTTATTTTGACAGTTTGTAGTAAGTTATATACATACGATGAATATAAAATTAAACGGAAAAAATAAGCAAAATCCTTCTAATTAAGTATTTATAACTAAATAAAAAAGCACTTAAACTTAATTTAATACAACGATTTTTCTACAAAATTAATGACGCATAAACCTGCTTTTTATTAAAAACATTTACTTTTGATATTTAATACAGATTTCGAAGCTAGATATATAAATACTTTAAAAAAACAAAAAAAAAACATTTTTGTAAATAAAACAATGATTGGCAACACCAACTTAAATGAGCAACTGGATACTGCACAAGATTTACCGTCAGAAGGCCAAAGTGCATCAACCAGTCACAATGTACAAAACAATGTACAAGTAGAATGTACATCACGACTGCGGGTCAACCCCCAAATGCCTCTGTCTGTTGTGAATGAACCGCCGAGAGAAATACTCAACCCACCAACCGTAGTAAGTGTTCCACCTACTACAGCGAATTCGTCGCTTTTCACGCTTCCCCGTACATCGATTCAACATAGATGTCAGATATCACATCTGGTTGAAAGGCGTCCGGTACCACGCATGCTTGAAAGCACACCCGCAGCGAGAAATATTACACTAAAAACACTTCCTACCAATGCTATTAGACAGAGAATTACATTATCAAACAATACTCTATCGAGCAAAGAACGTTTTATTGACAATTTGCTACCCAAGCAAGAAATCAGATAGCATTCGCGAGAATTCTGCGCATGGAAGCAGTTACCGAAGATCCTATTACTTACACGCCCAACAGAGGTCGTATGCCAAATCGATTGGTGAGAAAATGACTCGATTCAGTTGGTGATGAACCTTACTCAGATGGAGAAGATGATTAAACTTTCTAATAAAGCCTTCTAGACCGTGCATATATACCTTAGTGACGCTTTAGCTTTACATCTTTAGAAGTATATACTACTTTTACATGCCATCAATAAATTATTGCAAACCATATATATATTGTACGTTTTTTACAGTATAAAACTTAATTTTGACACTTTTCTATTTTAAAATGGGTAAGAAACTACTATTTTTTAATTAAAAATTAAAAAGTAAAAATTAAATGCGAATTGAATATAATATTTTCTACCAAGTTTCAGTAGTACGAAATTTTAATATTCTCGAGTTTTAATAAAAAGCATTACTACTGATCGAAAATGATCGCGGATGGAAATTGCTAGTATACCAGTGACGCAGTAAAATAAAAATTATTAAAAGTAGATTTTAACCTATAATGAGCAAAGCGTACTAAACAGTACTTAATTTAGATATTTTTCTCATAAGTTTTTGCAAAAAAATAAACAAATTAAGTTTTTATTAATAAGGTTTAGATTAGGTTTTTATTTTAAACTTACGAAGTAATTATACATTGAAGTATAAATTGAAGCAGATCAATTAATATCTACTTATTTTATATACATAAATAACTTGTATTTTCTTACTTCTAGCCTAAGTTAGTTAAATTTATATGGCAAAATAACTATTAAAAACACTTAAGACTAAATCCGGTTTATAAATAGTTTATTAAGTAATACATTTATTTTTAAACTTCATGTATCAAAAATATAACTAACTTGTTTAGTTAGTAGATTTTAACATTTTTAACTCACTGTTTATTTATCTGTTTTAGAACAACATACTTTACTTAATATAAAAAAATTTATATAGAGTATTTAGATCGTAAAATGCAAAATTATGCTAAACAATCAAAACTTGTTATAAAATAGTTAATCATTCATCCATGAAAAAAAAATGAGTCAGTAAAATATTAATCAATTACTCTTTCACTTCAATTTTCTTGTTCTTCATATAAACACTCACATAGAATTCATGGTAATTGTGTTTACTTAGTGGCTGATTGACAATGAGAGCATCTTCTTTCAAATACTTCAACTTCTTTGCTCCCCACAGTGATACTTTAGTGGTGAAATCGTTGTAAAATTCTCCGTATTCTGTTTGTATTTTAGACGTAAACCTAGTACTTAAACTAGCACCTAATTTATGAAGAATAAAATTATATTGCTTACAAAATTGATCTAAAATTTTTACCGTATATTTTCTCACTTCCATTTATCAAAAATAAAGCAATTATAAATAATGTACTTTACCACAAGGCCAACAACAACAGCATCCGAGACAACCTACGACCGGTTTCGTCTATACTAGCTTGATGGGTTTAACCGGTTGAAGGTGGGGTCGGATGTTGTTGTTATTGTTTTCGTGGGGAAGTTCATTATTTATAATTGATATCGGGTTATTATCAATTTGTTGATAATAAATAATATTTATATTAAAAAAAAAAATGATAAAATAATTAAAATAATTGAGTTTAAATACTTAAAAAGACAAAAGTAATAGACAATAAATAACAATATTTATTAGAAAAAAAACAAACAAAAATTTAGATTAAAACATTATTAACTGGCTTAAAACAAAAATTAATCTTTGTATAAAGAGGCTTTACGAAGACATTATCGTAATAAAAGTTTAGTATTGTGTGAAGACAAAGGAAGGCTAAGTTAAACAATGATGTAAAAGAGTCCACAGGGGGCATGATGCGTTTATTTGAAATTTACACTAGATATTCTGGATTTGACAATAAAAGAAGAAAAAGGACTTGAGCGTTTTTAAGGGTAATATTAAATTTTATACTAAAATTAAAGGAAAAAATTAGAAATAACGGATAAAAGAAGTAATAAGCTGTAAAAGGGGGAAACGAAGCCTCAATTTCAAAAATACACAAGACACTATGAAGTTAATGATAAACAGCAAAACAAAGTTTTAAGCTAATTTGACGGTGTTTTTTAATGCAATTTTGTTAAAAGGGAGTTTGAGCTTCTTTATTTTTCAATAGCGGCCTTAAGAAAAAAAGTTTTTGAAGCCCTGCTTTTAACAGTATGTTAAATTTTGCAACTTTTAATTTTTCAAATTAATTATTTTTTTGTTTTTAAACTTATTACTTAAAACACTTTTACAATATTTGTATAACTGTTGCATATTAGTCAATCTTAACTACACGTTGTTAAAACTGTTTAAATATTTTGTTAAACTTGAAGTTGAGCTAAACACTTAGGATATTATTTATTTTATTTAATGTCGTTAAGTTAGATTTTTGATTAATTTTAAATTTTGCGTTTTTACGTTTGTAATTTGTTTGTCTTTATAAGTCGTATTTAGACATTTAATATATTTAAAGGTTCCTCTATAAGATTTTTAATTGTAAAATAAAATAATTTAATGAAATAAACAATGAAAACTATTTAGTTTTTTCAGCTTAAAAGTTTTACATGTTTATGCAACATATTTAAAGATAAAAAAAATTAAAGACGATTTACGTAATTTGAAAAATTACGTATTTTTCTAAAAACTAAACCTTTCATAGCTTTTTTTGTAGACTGGTCGATAATTAGGCCGACTTTATCATTCTTTTCAGCTAAAAGTTCAAAAACTCCTTGTAGTAGTGAGAATCTCTAAAGTAATATTCAGTTAGCATTAATATCGACGTTGTTAATTTTTTCATTGCTTGAATATTTAAACACTCGACTTATTTATTACTTTACTTAGTTTTGTTGTCAAATTGTTAAGAGTTTGTCATTTTCTTGAAGTTGAGTCTTTATGTTTTTGTATACTGACAATAATAGTTTATAAAAAATAAAGCAATTATTTAGTAGAATATGGAAACTTGATTTAACTAACTGCAGGTGTATCACGTTCAAGTACTTGCCCATCATAACAGAAAAGATGGATTTTGATGGGTAGTTTTTCACAATCAAGAGGTTTCTTATCCACACCCTATAATAAAATTTTAGTTAAAAGTATAATAAATAGATGAAAAGTTATAATATATTTTTCATAAAAAATAACTTTGTTAACCTAGTTATGAGAACATAATATTTTTTTTGCTTCAAATCAATTAATTTTTATTTCAAAATTTAATAAAATCTAATTTTTTTAATAAATGAGTATTTTAAATTTTAAATTAACATTTATTGTAATATTATATGCATTTAAGTAATCTTAAAATTACAACTTAAATTTTGTTTTATTGTATTAAAATAATATAATATATATTTAATAACTAGCACATTTAGTATATATGTAACAATTTGAGAACTTGTTTGTGATAGTTACTAAGAAAACAAAAGAATAAATGACTTATTTTTGTAACAGTTTTGCTTCATGGGATACAACAAATTTCAAAGCAATAATATTTGTATAATTTTATTCTTGTTATCTAGTATCTCTTCACTTTATATTTATCATAAATAAAACCTTTAAACAATTAGTTTTTTTTTTAATAACGAGGCTATGCTCGGAAATTATTAAAAAAATTTCAGCGGCTATTGTTTTAAAACAGATTTTTTTTTTAAATCTAACATACTCAACAAAAATATTCAGATATTCAGTAAAGTTTATTTAATTATATATCGTAAGCAATTAAACTTTTCTTTCTAAAGTTTAAATCTACTTTTGAAAATTAAGAATGCAATATTATTAAAATAAAACTTAATTTACTTAGTCCTAAATAGAATTAAGTTTTCAATATAAAAACAACACACTTTATAAACATCTTGCAAATATGCAACAATGCAGCCTATGAACAAAAAAATAATAACATATTCTAAGTCGTGAAATGAAGAGACAAAAAAAAAGTTAGGTTTAATTTACAAAAAGTTCAAAAATTACATCCTTTAAGATGAGTTAAAACTAAAACTACGATTGCGGCCTGCGACCACTAATTGGCTTTTGACCCATGATTAATTAGCAATTGATCTCCGGCATGGACACAAACTTGTTATCATAAATAGTTTTTTTAATAAATAATGGAAACTCAGCTTATTAGTATTTCTAAGGTTTTTTAACCAATTCTATCCGGTCAAGTATATCTAGCATTAGAATACTCCTATGCTAGATATTTCAATAGAGTACACTTAACATTATTCAGAGCTTTACCTTACGAGAAGCACGTGCTTCAAAAATTTTTAGATAGTTTATAAAAACAAATATAAGTTTTTTAATAATCTCATTTTTTGTTGCGAATATTCAATAGAAAACATGTGAGCCTTAAAAATCTACACACCATCACACTTTCAGATCTTTTTTTCGTAATCAACGTTCTTCTGGCGACTTTAAACTTTCTTCTTTTTTTTTTTTCTTTATTTAGATTAGTTGTTGAGTTGCTAGAAGTCTAAAACATAATTTTAGTAAGATACATGCGAAATAACACTTTTAGATGCATGATATGGAAAATTAGATAAGATTACAACTAAATACATAACTTCTTCGTATATCAAATATAACATATTTAAGTTCTTTACAACCTATTTATAAACCCACAAAACATTGATAAGATTAAAGATGTTGTAACAACTGTTTGTTAGTCATTACAAATATTATTTCTAAGATAATACGATCAAAGAATTATCTTAAAAAAAATTAAAAATGTTATAAAGTTTTGAACACAATAAGTTTTATTTTTTTACATAGACAATAAGGTTTTACAATGGCTAAAATTGGTGCGTTTTTCGATTTTGTATCTTCTATTTTTTACAGTATTTATAAAATATTTAACTAAACTCAATAAAAACTAAACTAAATTATGTTATTATATTACCCTTATGTAGTGAATATTAAAACTGTTAAAACTAAAAACATTTTTCTTTATTTCATCTTCGTTCAGATTTAGTTGATTATCTTTAACCAATGTTCTTCTCGCTGTCCTAAATACTCTTTCTTCTTGTTTGTTTCGATTTAAACTTGGTGTCAAGTTATTGGCAAGTTGGTTCTGTAATAAGTTATTTATAAAAAATTGCAATTTAAATATTAAAATAATTTAAAGAATCAAAACAATTTTAAGATTAAACTTATTTGTTTTTATATTTAATTTTAGAAAGAAATGTTTCAATTATCAGAAATATATTCGACGTACTCCCTCATACTTCATTGTAAAAATAAAAAAGTTATAAGTAAAACAATAAAACTAAAATTAATAAAAAACTCATTTTTTACCGCCTTGTAACTAAAAACATACAAATACTATAATGTTAGTAGTTAGCGTGATTATATAGTGTTTTTCTTGAAGAATTGTAGACTAGTTAAGTGACAAAAACAATTTGAAAGGTTGAAGACTAAAATCAAACAAAAAAAAATATGCTAAGCTTTTTATTAATTTTCTTTGATTTAAGCAAAGTATAAACTGTAAGAGATTATCTTAAAACTGTAAATAGGTTATCTTTAAACTTAACATGTTTTTTTTTATTTTGAAAATTAATACAAACATAAAAAACAAATGTAAAAAATACCAAACATCTTACAAACCTGCATAAACAGAAAAGTCGAGGCGTGGTACATTTCCTTGAAATCATTGCAAAGCCCGTCAACAATATCATTTTGATTTGAGTCAATATTGTTATTCTTCAGCAGGTTTGAGTCAACATTTTCATTCTGCACGCTAACATCTGATGACGCAAAAGTGGCTGTTTCTTTTGAACTTTTGTTTGCATTTCTTTTTTCTACAAGTCCCGGTACAGAATCGTACACCGCCTGTATACAAATGAAATAACACTTTTAGATGCATGATATGGAAAATTAGATGATATTACAACTAAATACCTAAATTCTTCTTATATTAAAAATAAAATTTTAAAGTTCTTTACAACTTATTTATAAACTTACAAAACATTTATAAGATTAATAATGTTGTAACAAATGTCTATTAGTCACTACAAATATTAATTCTAAGACAATACGATCAAAAAATTATCTCCTAAAAAAAGAAGAATGTTATAAAGTTTTGAACACAATAAATATAAATCATTTTATGTTTATTAAATAGACAAAAAGGTTTTACAAAAGCTAAAATTAGTGTGTTTTTCGATTATGTTTATTCTATTTTTTAAAATATACATAAAATATTTAAGTAAACAAAATAAAAACTAAACTAAATTATGTTATTATAATACCGTTATGTAGTGAATATTAAAACTGTTAAAACTAAAAACATTTTGCTTTATTTCATCTTCGTTCAGAATGAGTTGATTATCTTTAACCAATGCTCTTCTCGCTGTTCTAAATAGTCTTTCATATTGTTTATTTCGATTTAAACTGAGTGTTAAGTGATTAGCAAGTTGATTCTGTAATAAGGTATTTATAAAAACTTGCAATAAGAATATTAAAACAACTTTAAAAACTAAAATAATTTAAAGATTTTTATTTATTTATTTTTATATTTAATTTTACAAAGAAATGTTTCAATTATCAGAAATATATTCGACGTACTCCCTCATACTTCATTGTAAAAATCAAAATTCTAAGTTAAACAATAAAACAAACATTAATAAAAAACTTAGTTTTTTACCGCTTTGTAACTAAAAACATACATATTCTATAATGTTAGTAGTTAGCGTGTTTTACTTGAAAAATTGTAGACTAGTTAAGCGACAAAAAACAATTTGAAAGGTTTAAGACTAAACAGAAATAAAAATAAATATGCTAAGCTTTTTATTAATTTTCTTTGATTCAAGCAAAATATAAACTATAAGAGATTATCTTAAAACTGTTAATAGGTTATCTTAAAACTTAACTTTTTTTTTGTTGTTTTTAAAATTTAATAATAACATTAGAAACAAATGTAAAAAATATTAAACATCTTACAAACCTGCATAAACAGAAAAGTCGAGGCGTGGTACATTTCCTTGAAATCATTGCAAAGCCCGTCAACAATATCATTTTGATTTGAGTCAATATTGTTATTCTGCAGCAGGTTTGAGTCAACATTTTCATTCTGCACGCTAACATCTGATGACGCAAAAGTGGCTGTTTCTTTTGAACTTTTGTTTGCATTTCTTTTTTCTACAAGTCCCGGTACAGAATCGTACACCGCCTGTATACAAATAAAATAACACTTTTAGATGCATGATATGGAAAATTAGATGACATTACAACTAAATACATAAATTCTTATTATATTAAAAATAACATTTTTAAGTTCTTTACAACTTATTTATAAACTTACAAAACGTTTATAAGATTAATAATGTTGTAACAAATGTCTATTAGTCACTACAAATATTAATTCTAAGACAATACGATCAAAAAATTATCTCCTAAAAAAAGATTAATGTTATAAAGTTTTGAACACAATAAATATAAATCATTTTATGTTTATTAAATAGACAATAAGGTTTTACAAAAGCTAAAATTAGTGTGTTTTTCGATTATGTTTCTTCTATTTTTTAAAATATACATAAAATATTTAAGTAAACAAAATAAAAACTAAACTAAATTATGTTATTATAATACCGTTATGTAGTGAATATTAAAACCGTTAAAACTAAAAACATTTTGCTTTATTTCATCTTCGTTTAGAATGAGTTGATTATCTTTAACCAATGCTCTTCTCGCTGTTCTAAATAGTCTTTCATATTGTTTATTTCGATTTAAACTGAGTGTTAAGTGATTAGCAAGTTGATTCTGTAATAAGGTATTTATAAAAACTTGCAATAAGAATATTAAAACAACTTTAAAAACTAAAATAATTTAAAGATTTTTATTTATTTATTTTTATATTTAATTTTACAAAAAATGTTTCAATTATCAGAAATATATTCGACGTACTCCCTCATACTTCATTGTAAAAATCAAAATTATAAGTTAAACAATAAAACAAACATTAATAAAAAACTTAGTTTTTTACCGCTTTGTAACTAAAAACATACATATTCTATAATGTTAGTAGTTAGGGTGTTTTTCTTGAAAAATTGTAGACTAGTTAAGCGACAAAAAACAATTTAAAAGGTTTAAGACTAAACAGAAATAAAAATAAATATGCTAGGCTTTTTATTAATTTTCTTTGATTCAAGCAAAGTATAAACTATAAGAGATTATTTTAAAACTGTTAATAGGTTATCTTAAAACTTAACTTTTTTTTTGTTGTTTTTAAAATTTAATAAAAACATTAGAAACAAATGTAAAAAATATTAAACATCTTACAAACCTGCATAAACTGAAAAGTCGAGGCGTGGTACATTTCCTTGAAATCATTGCAAAGCCCGTCAACAATATCATTTTGATTTGAGTCAATATTGTTATTCTGCAGCAGGTTTGAGTCAACATTTTCATTCTGCACGCTAACATCTGATGACGCAAAAGTGGCTGTTTCTTTTGAACTTTTGTTTGCATTTCTTTTTTCTACAAGTCCCGGTACAGAATCGTACACCGCCTGTATACAAATAAAATAACACTTTTAGATGCATGATATGGAAAATTAGATGACATTACAACGAAATACATAAATTCTTCTTATATTAAAAATAACATTTTTAAGTTCTTTACAACTTATTTATAAACTTACAAAACGTTTATAAGATTAATAATGTTGTAACAAATGTCTATTAGTCACTACAAATATTAATTCTAAGACAATACGATCAAAAAATTATCTCCTAAAAAAAGAAGAATGTTATAAAGTTTTGAACACAATAAATATAAATCATTTTATGTTTATTAAATAGACAAAAAGGTTTTACAAAAGCTAAAATTAGTGTGTTTTTCGATTATGTTTATTCTATTTTTTAAAATATACATAAAATATTTAAGTAAACAAAATAAAAACTAAACTAAATTATGTTATTATAATACCGTTATGTAGTGAATATTAAAACTGTTAAAACTAAAAACATTTTGCTTTATTTCATCTTCGTTCAGAATGAGTTGATTATCTTTAACCAATGCTCTTCTCGCTGTTCTAAATAGTCTTTCATATTGTTTATTTCGATTTAAACTGAGTGTTAAGTGATTTGCAAGTTGATTCTGTAATAAGGTATTTATAAAAACTTGCAATAAGAATATTAAAACAACTTTAAAAACTAAATAATTTAAAGATTTTTATTTATTTATTTTTATATTTAATTTTACAAAGAAATGTTTCAATTATCAGAAATATATTCGACGTACTCCCTCATACTTCATTGTAAAAATCAAAATTATAAGTTAAAAAATAAAACAAACATTAATAAAAAACTTAGTTTTTTACCGCTTTGTAACTAAAAACATACATATTCTATAATGTTAGTAGTTAGCGTGTTTTTCTTGAAAAATTGTAGACTAGTTAAGCGACAAAAAACAATTTGAAAGGTTTAAGACTAAACAGAAATAAAAATAAATGTGCTAAGCTTTTTATTAATTTTCTTTGATTCAAGCAAAGTATAAACTGTAACAGATTATCTTAAAACTGTAAATAGGTTATCTTAAAACTTAACATTTTTTTCGATTTTGAAATTCAATACAAACATAAAAAACAAATGTAAAAATATTAAACATCTTACAAACCCGCATAAACCGAAAAGTCGAGGCGCGGTATATTTCCTTGAAATCATTGCAAAGCTTGTCAACAATATCATTATGCAGTGGGTTTGAGTCAACATTGTCATTCTGCACGCTAACATCTGATAACGCCAAAATTGATGACGCAATTTTGTTTGCATTTCTTTTTTCCAAAAGTCCCGGTACAGAATCGTTCACCGCCTATGTACAAATAAAAAAAAAACTGTTTTAATTGTTTACATTGATTTATATAAAAAATTTTAAAATATGTTAATTAACTTGTAATACATCGAAAAACATTTTAATCAAGTTCTTTATACTTTTCAAATGGACACAAAATTTAAATGGAAGTAGTGTTTTTGGAAAAAGTCACAAACTAATAAGTTTTAATTACTGAAAGAAAATCTAAAAAAAGTACCTGATTGCTTTTATGAAGAAAGTCTAATACGTTTTTTTTAACTAATAACTTTTTTGGTACAAAATAGATATCGAAAAAGTGTGTTTACAAATTTTCACCCTAATATGGCTAAAAGTATAAGCAGCTGACACAATCTGATAGCAAATTAAAATGTAAAACAAATTAGATATTGATAATTATTTTAAATTCAAAACATAAATTAGCAACTATAATTAAAAATTAAGTATTAAAAAACTGTTAACTTTCTGAAAATCTTCGTCAATCTCAAGTTTTTCCTTTACATCTGAAGTGCAAAAAGATTGTTTGCATTCCGGACATTCGAATTCGTCTTCGTGTTTCTCCAAATACTCCGTGATGCACTTGTAGCAGAATCTGCATCCGCAAGTCTTCAGTATTGATGCATTGTCCAAGTAGTCTGTAGTAAATAAAATTTACATTTTTTTTAAATATAACTTGAAAAATAAACCTTTATTCAAACCTATTTAAAGTCTAAATTTTATAATGCTAATCTATTCTAAAATCTATTTCAATATTTTTTTTTAAATTAAACAATCCTTTTGTTTTAAATATCTGAGAAACTCTTTCGGTTCATTTAATTTTTCGTTTTAATTTTATTTTGAAACACAATTTAAAGACTGAAAATAAAGTGCATGAACATTGATATAAATAGTAAAATTTTTAAACCTGGTGTTATTTACTTACGATAATTGTTTTTATTGAATAAGTGTAAAAAAAGTTGTCTATTTTATCAGCAAAGTAAAATTATTTAAACAGCATACTTAAAACTTATGAATATTAAGTCTGTTAAAATTAAATCCTGGACTCATATGCAATAAGTAATATCAAACTTGATTAGCCACTATTTATATGTAGTAAAGTGAGCTCACTAACATTTATTTACAAACTATTTTTCTGTGTTTTTCAAAAAAAAATTAAACACTGAAAGACTGTAAAAAATGTAGTGACACTATTTTAATGCTGTAAAATATCTATTTTATTAATTTTAGAAATACATAAGCTATTTGTGTACTAAATCGTTATAACTAGCATTAACAGCTGTAAATACTATAAGAACTTTTAAAAACTTTTTTAAAATTTTGAAGTCTATCAAAGGGCTTCTTTTTTGAAAAATTAGTTATCGTTTTATATCAGGGTTTCCCAAAGTGGGCCAAGTGGCCCCCTTTGGGGCATAAGATCATGATTTGAAATTGACAAAAAAAAAATCTCTGGGGTATTTATGGAAGTTTTAAAGCTAACAACAGATGTCTCAGGTGTTTTTGAAAAGTAATTGAAAAGTAAGGTAGTTTTAGAGTTTTCTTGGTACAAGAGGGCCATAGCTTTTTTAGTGTTTTTACAGAGTGCCCTTGAAAAAAAAGTTTGGGAAAACCTGTTTCATATTTAGACCTTAACTGTATCCATTCTTTATGACTCTAAAACTAAAAGCTTTTACTAACACCAGGTCTTTGAAACAGACTTTTTAAGCGCTTATACTTTTGTTGATTAATCAACAGTTGTATTTGAATGATCTTAAAGCTTTTTGTAAATAAATTTTGTAGTCGAATTATACTACTTCAAATAATTTTTTTTATTTTCTTTACCTTTTTAAATGTCAACTAAACTTATTTATCAAACTCATTTTCGTCTTACTTTAAGTGTTTTAAAAATACCTAATTTTAAGTTCAAAAAAAGACTTTACTATTTATTTTTCGATTTAGGAATGTTTATATTTCAGGACTTTAAGGTTAGTTAAAAATCTAGAAATTTCTTTCTTTTGTGGAAAAAATTCACTTTACTATATTTCAGGAAAAAAGATTTTTAAGACTTTTAAACAATTTTAACAAAAATTTTTAATATTAATTATTTAATACTATTTATGAAACGCAAAAATGTTTTTTGTTTATAAAGATTTTTAAAAATGTTGAGCTCTTAGTAACTAGTTTTATATCTTACAAAGATTTTTTTTTTATGATTTCTCTGATTTTGCTATAGTCGAATTGATAAAACTTAATGATTAAGTTTGTAAAATAATTTTTTTCATAGAAATTATTATTTTCTTTATAACAAATCATATCAAAAGATGTTGTATTTTAAATTTATGCACACATATACTGTAATTCTTTAAAATAAAAACACACTGTAATCATCAAAATGTTTAGACTTAAGCCCAAATTTGTACTTATCAACATACAGCTACTAATTAATATAACTTATACTCAAATTTAAAAAGTAAATAGTAAGATTTATCAGTAGTTTTAGTTAAACAAGTAAGGTTTTTGGTCAGAATTATCTATAGCTGATACTTAATTGCATGATATTATTTAATATGTATAATATTTTCAATTCACACAGTAAAAAATGTAAAATTTCACAGTCTATATTTATAACTTTGTAAAAGTTTTTGAATTTTTGAAAAATTAATAATTTTTAAAGTTTATAGATTAACTAGCAATGCACATAAAATTTCAATGTAAATAGTTAAGTTTGCTAGTTTTTAGACATTAATATGTTAGGCTAACACTCTTTGTAAGACTTTTTTACTTAAACTATAAGCATATTATTATTTAATTACCTCTAAATTTTAAGCCTATGTGACCAATTTAATATAAATTCTTAAACATTTGACCACTTTGTGTGTCATTTAAACTGAGTAGCTAAGCAAAAAAACACATTATGATAGCAAATTGTTATTTTATTAAAAGTAAATATTAGTTATAAAACTAAAGTTATAGAGAATTTAAAAAAAAAGTAATTTAAATAATTGATATCTCAAATACAGGTTTGATTTTATTTTCAAAAAATTTAAAAGCAATTACTTTTTTAGATAAGTTTATGTACTTAACAATTATAGAATTTGGAAAGGATTAAGTCAAAATTCTCAATAAACTTATGATATTAGCAAAAAAAACATAAAACTTTTTTGTTGTAACATTGATAATTTTAAATTTATTATCTATTTAAATGTTTAGTTTCATGGCTAAAAAGTGAAATTTTATTTCTAAAACTTGTATTTTTTATTTATTTTAAAAGCAGCGGTTCATTTTACTAAACATTTTAAAATAACTAAATATTTCAACTTAAGAAACCCTAAATCTCATTGTGGGCTTAATATACTTATAGATCAATCTGATTCGCATATTAGCTAAGTCAGCAACAAAATAGTTTTTAATTTTGTTAATAATTTTAGTTATTAAAACTTTCATTTTGATTAATTTTTAATATGTTCCTTCTAAAAGGGTTAGGGTCAATGGTATAAAGTAAAAATAAAATAAAAGCTTAATGAAAATTATACAGTCTTTAAATCTACTTTCCTTTGTTCTTTAAAATTGATATATTTTCCATTACTTTTTGTAAGTTGTCATGTTAGACTGTAGTTGAGTTGATTTAATTTGTGCATGTAAAAAAGTAAAACCTGCTTACTATAATTTAACTGTAGCTGAACTATCTAAACAAGAACTTTTATAAAATTTATTTAGTACTTCAATACTAATATACATTATGCAAAAATAAGATCACAGTAAATACTTATGCATTAATGTATCTAAACAGTGATAATAATATTAGATAGCTGTTAAACATCAATCGGAGCATTAACCATTCAGTGTAAAAGTTTTTGCCTCTAAACAACATTTCATCAATCATTTTTAACTTTTTGTTTATTTTGCACTAAAAACTAAAATCTATGTTTTATTTTTTTTAGACTTATTAATTTAGTGCGAGTTTCTTTTACTTATACGATAAGCCTAAAACTAAGTTTAGATAAACAACTTAAACAAAAATTAATTTATAATAAACTATACTAAAAACAATAATGAATATGCAGAATAAATTTCGACATGTATGTTAAATAAAGTTAATTTTACTTTTGAAATAAACATTCTATTAAACGTAACGTTTTGTTCTAAAATACACAAATATTGTTTTAAGTTATATTTAGAATGAAAAACAACTGTGTTTTATTTTAGTCCATTAGTTATTTCACAAAAACATTCCTGACATCTTTACATCAGTATTACTGAAAAACAACTTTTTATAAAACATTTACCTGAGCAAATAGAGCAAATTACCATAGATTCCGGACCAGGTTTGAGATAAACTTCCGTTTTAATCTTTTCATAACCTGGACTAGCAAAGCCATCATCTTTGGCTATTTTTAAAAAGCTCATTGTAAAGAATATTATTAAAATTCACTATAGAATCTATTACACAGCCTAAAATAAACAAATTCTATTTGCTTTTTATCTATAGCTATTAATAAAAACTTTTAATATTGATTTACAAAATCATCAAAACTTTTTTAAAGTACTTAATAACACTTTTATTTTTATATTTATTACATAAGTAATTTAATTTAATTTCAAAGAATTATCATAAATTTTTGTCACTGATAAACTTTAAAATTTGATATTTAAATATTTTTTTTACAAAATCTCATTAAACAATTTTTAATAAATTACAGTTTATAGGTTTATAAAAACATAACAAAACAATGAAAATATTAATAAAAAATAAACTACATTTTTAATAAGCTTAGAAACATACTGAAGACTTTAAAGCTTTTTTTTTATAATTGTTGCCAAAACATAATAAATCATAAAATAATTATAAAAAAGTATTTTAGTCAAATAACAGTTGAGATTTTATGATACAATTGTTTTTTACTAAAATAAAGAGCTTTAAATTATTTTCTTGAACTAACCTAAAGTCTTTTAATTATCATTTAGAATACTGCTTTACTGTATACAAATGTTTTAAAGGTTAAAAACTATTTATTTAGTTTAACTTTTAGTAACTATATTTAATAATCAAAACAAATTATCAAACTGGCTGTATAATTTTTAGTAGTTGGATATTATTCAAGGGAAGCTAGTTGAAATAGTTAAAAAAAACTAATACTAAGTTAACTTAAATATTAGATTTTCAATGTTTTTATAAAGACCTGGATTTTCAAAAAGTTATGTTTTAAAATTATTAGAAGTTGTAAAAAAGTTTTATATGTGTTATATAAATGACAATTGAAGTAGTATGAATTTATTGTACAAGTATCATCTTTTTAGTTCTACCTTTGAAAAAAATCAAGTGAAAAAATATTACAACTTTAATGTTATGAAATACTAGGTTAAATAAAAATAAATCTTTATCATTATTACAACTAACTAACCATGATTATTTCAATAGTTTAATTTTTCAAAATGTAATTTTATAAACAACTAGTACTTTAAGATTTTTGTTATATAAAATACTTTATAACCAAGTTATAAGAAAAATATATACTAAACATTAAAAAAAATATTGATTGCTCTAAAAATAAAACTAGTTTTAGGAATATTTATATTCAAACCAAGCTATAGATTTTTTAAATGCATATTTATAAAATCATTAATTTAATAACTTTATAAAGTATTTGAAACAAACATTTTTACCTTAAATGTTTTATTTTATTAAAATGTAAAATAGTTATATAGTTTTAAAATTTTGTTGGATGAATAATCTTTGTAGTAAAATAAAAATCTTAAAAACCTAAATAGATATAAAATTCTACTAATATAATTTTCAAATGAAAAAAGCTTCTTGGATATTAAAGGATTAATATTTCAAACATTCTGTTAATATATTTTTTAAATTAAATACTGTAGGAAATTGTTTTAATTAGGCTACCGTATATTTTAAAATGTACATACAACTTAAGAAGGTATCAGTAATATCAATAAATTAATGTAAACCTGGTAACCAGTTTAAAAAGAAAAAATTTATATTTAATAACTAGCAGTAAAAATAGTAGTAATTGTTAATTTATAAGAAATGTGATAAAAAACTATAGAATGAAATACTAAACTTCATGTTGTACCAAACACTTTATAATAATTTACTTATAGACTAGAATTTATTTGTTTAAGTTTTGAGGAGTTTAAAAAATTGCAATTTTTTGATAAAAAAAGACTAGTCTTAGTGAACAAAAAGTACAAACATTCTATCTTACTTTACTAAAGATGTCAGTGAAATTTTTCTGATATGGTCTAATTTAGACTAAATTTTTCAAAAATTAAAAATAGCCTGTGTTTGTGGAAAATTTGATGAGGGTATTTAAAAATTTTCTCCAGGTTTTCTAAATTTGTTTCAGGTTTTTAAAAGGAAACTATTTTTGGTGGGAACAGGTCAAAATTGCACGAGTGGACTAAGTTCCATGAGAACAAAATTGCATAAGTGTACAAAATTGCACGGAGTCAAATTTGCAGGGAGCCAAATTTTAACAAATTACATTTTTGCCCCAGAGTAAAAATATTCATAAAAAAAACCTTACTGACCAAGGATAAGGGTTAGGAGTAACAGTTATAGTAAAAATAATGTAAAATAATAACTGAAAAAAACTTATAAACTAAAAAAAAAATAAAAACAAAACTTACAAACTAGGGGTAAGGGTTAGGGGTAACAGTGATAGTAAAAAAAAAAAGTAAAAAAATTACTCATGCTAAAATGTCTCCTTGCATTTTTATTTTTGTGAAATTTTATTCCCTCATGCAAAAGTGTCTTCGTGCAAAAGTATATTCGTGCAATTTTGTGCGTTCTTTCAATGTTGTCCCCTCATGAAATTATTTACGATTGTGAAAATTTGACAGCTACTCATTTTTGGTATATCTTTAGTTTAAAATAAAATTTTTGGTTAAAAACTTAAAACAATTTTTTTTTAATAATTAATAAAATGTAACAAAAAAAAAAGATTTTTTGTATTGAAGTGAAATTTTTTAACTTACGTGTAAAAATAGTTTAAATTTCCAAATTTAAGTTGATTTTAAATAAAGTTAAAGTTTTAATTTAATTTTTTAACTTGAACTTTTTTTGAGGTTTTTACCTAACATTTCAAGTTTTAGGTTTTTACAAGTTTTTTGGCAACTCTGTTGTGGTAACCATCATACACTAATTTAATATAAATTCTAACAATGAATAAGGCTATAAACTATACTACATAATACCATAAAAACATAAAAAATTGAAAAATTGTTTATATGTTATTATAATAATTTGAACACATATAAAGTTAGATTTCTTTATGAGTTAAATAATTGAAATATTATCTCATTGTGTTTCAATAAAAATTATTTTAATCAATAAAAATAGTTTATAATTCAATAATACAATAACCCATTAAGTTTTATCAACTTTATAAATTGTTTGATAAATATTTCTTCATTAATTTTTAATAGTTAAGACAAAAACTTAAACTTAAAATTTTTTTTTATTTGATATAAAACGAGTAGAAACACTTTATTTTAGTAGAAAATGTTTAAAAGCGTATAATTTTTGATTGGTTTAGTGTAGTTAGAAAAACTAACTTCATCCACAAAAATTTTAGTTAAAAGATTTTTATCAAACAAGAGAAATTGTTAATTGAATACAATTTTAATAGATTTAAGTTTACTAAGCTTAGGTATAAATTCGACAGATATAAATAATACTATACTTCATAAAATTAAGAAAAAAACAAAAACCAAAAACAGACCAATTAGTACAGGGTTGCCACTCGTTTTTGAAAAATTTTTTTCCAGGTTTATCAAATTTCTTCCAGGTTTTTAAAAGTACACATTTGTGGGTCTATATATAGTTTTCAATTAAAATTCTGTAAAAGAAACTGTGTTAAATATTAAAAAAAAACATTAAAAAGATACTGTAAAGTTACTTGAAATGTGTAATTGAAAAAAAAGTTTGATGATGACAAAAAAATCTAATTTTTATGATAGATTTTTGTTTTAAATCGAAATATTACTACTGAAACTGTTAAAATAGTTTAATATTCCAGGTTTTTCCACGTTATTTTTGCCTATAATGTCAAATTTCAGGTTTTTCCAGGTTTCAATGTAATGTGGCAACCCCGTTAGTATGCAAGTATTAATAATTATTGTTTTAATATAGCTTCAAGAGTTTATTTTATTTTACTTTTATCATAAATTAATTTTTCACAAGAATTTTATAAATTCAACTTAATACAAACTTTCTAGAACTTTCGTTATAAGAATTTTAAATAAAATATTTGCTATTCTTCATTTGGGTAACATAAAATGGATTAAAAAACCTTGCATCAAGCTCTAATGCAAATTTAAACCATAAACTTCAAAGTTATATTTACAAGAAAACTCCCTAACCAAAAAATAGTTAGTATGGGCTAAACAAAACAGAATAAAGATTAAAATAATTTACGATGATAGGTTTCTTAAACTTTAAATTAAATAAATCAAAAACAACCCACATAATTGAGCAATATTTACTTTTAGTTTTTTTTTACAACTCTGTAGAAAGAAGAAAATAAAGTAATTTATAAACTTAGAAATTTAATTTTTTAAGTAAATCATAATTGTTAATTTATTAATTTTGTTTAATATCTTAAAATGTCAATTTTGAGTAGTATAAAATATTCTTTTCATGGTAAAACTTAACGAGAACAGATTTCATGTAAATCTTGTAATTTTTATTGTTTCGTTTTTACTTTTATCACTCCATGACTTAATAATTTAACACTAGTACTTAAAATTAATTAGTTTACCAGACTTCTGATTCTGAAGACGTGGCTGTTTTTTATCACTAAACTGGTATTTTGACGATACGCTTTCCGCAGCAATGGCAATTTTCTTAATCTGAACTATACATGTCTTATTATTATTTTTTGTTTCTGGTAAAATGTATTACATAAATTCATATATTTTCAAATATATTATAGAAAAGTTAAATTTTGCGAGCTAGTTTGTTTATTTTGTTATTTTACTATATAATTTAGTGGTTATCTCGTTATTCATTTTAAAAATTAAATAAAACCATATTTTTCACAATGTATATATTAAACCATAAAAGTAAGTCATGATTTCTGTAAAGTTGCTAATAAAAAAATATTAAGAAAAACATGTAGGTTCGATAAAAGGACTAAGTTTTATGTTTCTATCATACTATTGCTGTTTTACAAATAATTAAATACATGCACACAAAAAAATTTACAGCATTATATCTTATAATTTAAAAATAAATTCCACCTAATTCCTAAAACTTTTATACTTTATATGACATATTTATAAATTGTTATCATCTCACCCCTAACGTGATACATAGGGTCATTACCATTTTAAGATTTTAGTCAATGACTAATTCTATAAATTTCTATCCCAAAATTAAACTTTTTAGGAAGAAAACTTACTACCAATTAAAGTTATATCCTAATCAAGAAATTTTGCTTTAGAATGTAAACTTTAGATATTGCGTTTTTCAGCAGATTAAGTAATTTTAAAAAAGGTAAACTTTTTTGATGTTTCTTTTGTACTAAATAATTAAGCCTGTATTGTATGATATTTTTTTAACAAACTCAGAATTAGTTATGTTTATGCTAATGTTTTCCTGTATTCTACATTATAAATAGTTTTATTCTAATTTAACAAGTTATAATATCTCATATTATTTAGTTTGAATGTTTCAATGTACAAAGCGATAATGTCATAAACAAAAGTAAAACCTTGTAACTTTTATTTAAAATAACTTAAATTAAGTTTCACATGTTAATAAGTAACAAAGCTGTAGTCAACTAAACTTAAACTTATTTATTTTAAAATTTTATTTAGTTGTATAACTAAGAAGATTTGATAGTTTTTTTTTTTATGATTATCTTATTTTAGTCAAATCTAATAAAAAAGTTTGTTTACTTTTTAACTTCTGATCATCGCTCTAGCGTGAAACAATTGTTAAGTAATTAAGTCAATTTAACTTTTGACATAATTGCAAATCTAATTAAGCCTGTTAGTACTAAATAAGATGTATAAAAAAAATATTTAATTACGTTCTCATAAACTTTGTTAATACACTGTGGTCAAAATGTTATAGAGAAAAATCATTTCTGATGTTGTATTATAGAAAATAACGCAATTGCTTTTTCAATTTACAATTTTATATAGTTTTATTACAAATAAGATATAATTTAAAAAAAATGTTTATAAATATTTTGCTTATTTAAATCAAAAAGTATATAAATCTAATTAGTTCTGTTTGTTTTCAATAAAAAGTATATAACAGAAAATTTATTTAAATAAATCAAGACTTTAATCGAAATAACTGTCATATTTTTCACTTTGTATTAAACTACTATACTAAAACATATAAAACATTTCAAATAAGTAATAAAATGTACAAAATTAAAAGAATAGTTTAATTTAACAGACTGAATATTGAAAAATATTCTACATGAGCTTTTTAATGGAATTCACTGGTAATTATTTTAAATACTGATATAACTTAAGTTGTAATTTTAGAAACTATTCAGTCTGTTAGATTAAACTATTTTTTTAATTTTGTACATTTTTTTACTTATTTGATTTTTTTTTAATATTTTTAGTAAGTAGTTTATTCCAAAATACTAAAATCTATTCTATATTATTTTTCGTGGGACTCATTTTTGAAATTTATATCAATTTTGATTTATTTTAAGTTGTAAACTTTCTTTTTTTTCAATGCAGTACCATAAAGTGATGCATTACAAAATGTATTGAAAGTAGAATGTTATACTATAGTGAGTATAACGTATTAAACAGTACCTGGTTTAAATATTTTTTGTTTCTAAAGTTTTGGTAAAAGAATAACACTTTGTATTAAAGTATTTTTTACAAGGTTTAGCTTACCATGTTATCTTTCACCTACAAAGTAATAATATATTTAAATATAAAATAAGTCAAATCAATAGTTGTCTATTAAATACATACTTTAAATAAACTGAAATGGGAACAGGTCAAAATTGTCCAAAGAAAAATCTGCACGAAGGGTCAACTTTGCACGAAGACAAATTTTCACAAGGGTACCAATATGCGTGCATACATTTTACACGAGTGATAGTTTTGACGGAAGGTCAATTTTGCACAAGAGTAAAAAAGGGGAAAAAAAGTGATTGAGGTTAAGGGTTAGGGTAACAGTGATAGTAAATATAAAAATAAAAAGATAACTAATAACAATTATTATTAAAAAACAATAGAAATGATAGAAAAAAGGAACTGACCGAGGGTAAGGGTTAGGGGCAGGCACGTAGCTTGGTACGTTTTAGAAAAACTGCAGAGATTTATACTTTTTTAAGAAAAAATTTGTCTTTATTTCAGCTTGAATAGCCCTACTTTCTTAGCTTTAGGTTTTCATTTATATTTAGTTTTACACTCCTGAAAAAATTTTTTGACTTAATGTACTCTTTAGCATTTTCAGTAGTGTAAAAATTGAAGGTTTAAAATTTGCTTATCCCTATTAATGTTTATGGTCAGAAATGTTTGTTTTCAAATGTAGGAAGTATCGAATGCATTTATATTGTATACATTCAGCGCATTAACGATTTGATTATTCATAAAGCTATGCATTGCAAAATTGATATTAATAGAAGATGTCACTTTTTTTAAATAAAAATCATACAATTTTATATTAGAAAATTTTTAATTTAATGTTGTTACTGTTAACTACGTTAAATTTTTGGGTTTGAAAATTTCCACAAAAAATTAAAGTTGTAGTAAATTTTTAGCTTATTTGTGTTTTAAATAAAGAGTCATAGGTGGTGCTTAACAAAACAAATTGTTTTGTATGAAGTTATCACTCATACTTCAGCATTCCATTTTTGAAGCATTAAAATAACTGCATATTCACATATTAAATTCATTAACATTATAGGTAGTTTAAATTGCAGTGTTCCCGCTACGACATTATCACGCGTCATTTAAGATGTTTTAATTTTTGAAGATCTGTAACTTTTTAGAGCTAACTTCGCCTCTGCCTCGGCTCTTATTTTAACACTCGCTATGTATTCCTAAATTTTGAAAGGAAAAATGACAACTACCAACTGACTATTCCTGACTAGCAAAATCGTTTGATAGGTGTCACTGTAGTTTTAAATTCAGAAGTTTATGCAAAAACGCTAAGCTCAAACACTGATCTAAAATATAAAGCTTGAATAACATATTTTACATCTGTATCTAAAAAAAATTTTTGATATATTAAACAGTCTGCAACGATTTGAATATCAAATTAATTATATTTTCTTGATATACTTAACACATTTACGTAAAAACTGAAAAAGTAAAACAAACGTAATATATAATTATTCACTTAATCTCAGCATTTTTCAAGTTTAGAATAAACCTAGAGTTTTGCACTATCTAAATGCTTGAAAGAATTTAGTTTTATAGTAGTGATTTTAGAACTCTGGCTATCTTAAAAAATGTTTAAAGGTAAATTTTAGTGATCTACCGAGTCCAAAAGTTTTGGATTTGACCGAATCCGAGTCTTAATTTCTAATTAAAATTTGGCCGAATTCGTGTTCGAATCTATATATTTTGTTAATTGAAATTTGAAAGATTTAATCTGCTTGTTATATAAATACAATTTAGTTTATAAATAATAAACAGGTTTTATCATATATTTCGTAAAAAAGTTTAAACAATATTTTTAAAGTGTTAATAATTACATTTTTATTTTGAAAGCGAACAAAAAAACAAAAGTCTTGCTGAAAAAAAAAGCTACATACACAAAACTTAGTTTCAATAGTTTTATGTCCATGGAATTTATTCAAACAAAAAAGTTGTACTTTTGTTATAGAAACTAATTTAATTATAGACTTTAATAAATGCTTAAAGCAGAAAACAAATCACAAAACAAGTTTAAACTTTTTACGTTTAACTTAAGACTTAGTTCTTATTGTGATGATAAACGAATTAGAACATTAACTTCAGAAGTATTCATATTTATAAAACAAATTGTATTTGAAAAAACATTTAGCCGTAATAAATTGAAATATAATATCAACTCTAGTAAAGGCCTAAAAAGAATAGGAATTATACTTGTAATAATTATAAAAAGTTTTAAAATTCCACTTAGAATTACACTTTTACCATAACAAAAAAGACATATAGATTAACTTAAGCAACTGTTTAAAAATATAAAACCAACTACAATAGAAAACGATGTCTTTGTTATACTACCAAATATTATTTTTGTTTTTTTCAAGTTGTAGAGAAATAAAGATACTTTGCCGGTCCTTGTGAGCAATCAATTACGCTTTTCGTCGTATAAAATATAATCTTCAGAAAATAATCTTTCAGAACACACTCAAGATGATAGTGCAACAAGAAACAAGATGTGAGTATTTTGTCTTGATCAAATTCCACCAGTTTAATACTTCATCATGTTCAGTTTCTGCATTCATATTTTCCGTAGCATAAAAGCTCTGTATTTCTGCTTCAACTTTTCATCAATAGAATCCTGTTGCTCGTTCTCCTGTGTAGTTGTGCTTAATTCTATTTTAAACAAAGATTAGTAAATTGAAAACTTTTTCGAATCAATATTTACAGAGTTTTGTGGTTTTTTAATCACCTTTTTTGATAAGGCTCGAAACAGATATGCTTTGTAACATATAATTTTAGATTTTTTCAATTTAAAAATATCCTGCGTTTTCTTGAGTAACTTGAGTGTTTGGCGACCCTTGATTTCTATAATTAATGAAAGGCTAACAAACAAATTATCTAAAAATTATTTGTTTTAGTAAATTCATACTTTCGTACTAAAAACAGTGTAAAATTAGCCGAATCATTTATTTAAAGCTGTTGTCTCGAAAAAATAAATAACAAACAAAGGTCTCGAGTTTCCACTTATGCTAAAGACAGAATTGCCAAATATTGTTGGCAAACTTTTTTAGGTTATTTAAAAACTCCTCCCGGTTTTAAAAATTACACATTTTTGGATATATTTTTAGTTAGCAGTTTAGTTTAAGTTTAAAAACTGTGTAAAAAAAGTATAAAAACAGTCAAAAGATACTGTAAAGCTAACTTAAAAAAGTTTTTAAATATTTAAAATTGTCATGTTGACAACAATTTTTTATCTACATGTAAGATATTTGTGTCAAACCAAAATTTTACTACTTAATATGTAAAAACTATTTAAATTTCCATGTTTTTTATTGAGTTTGTTCGAAATTCCTGTTTTTTTTCAAAATTTTTAAGTTCCAGATTGTTTTAAATTTTTTAGACTTATTGTCAAGTTCAAGGGTTCCAGATTTGTTGGAAACCCTGTAAAGAGATTGATATAACTTCAATTATTTTAAGACTTTGTTTTCATAACATTATTTTGCTGCAAACTCTAAAACATCAAATAAAAAGTTTAAAAAAATTTGTGAGCTATGGATTCTGGTGGGCTAACATTCAAAGTCTTATTTGGGTCTGGTAGATTGCCAATTTGACCTTTTTGCCCATACTTTTCCTGCAGACGGAGTGACTATCTAGCACGTTTGTGCTTAGGACACTCGGCGGGTAGCTTGGTAGTTTTATACCTTAAACTGAACATATTAGATACAAAATGCTTTCATACTAACTTATTAAAATGCATCAGTGAATTTTACTTATCAAAACTAAAGGCTATTTTAGACTATGCTAAGTTAGGCAAGATAGTTTGTGCGATGTACCTGTTGTACTGAAGAACCACACAGCAATACTACAAATTTATTTCTTGATAAATATAAGCTGCTTTGAAAACTTTTATCAATCACGAGGCAAAATTTTTTTGATGAAATGTTGCATCATTGATTTAAACCTTATTTCTCATGGCTACAGCAAGCTTTAACTATTCTCTTAATATTCAGAGTTCAACAATGAATAATGCAAGTAGTTGCAGCAGTTCATTACAAATGAGTTACGATTTAATTGTAAACAGATTTTTTTTTCCTATATAACATTGTTTTCAAAATAAAACATTAAAATATTTCAAGATATATCAAATATGTCATATATTAAAATTATCATTTTAACGAAAAATAATATATTCACAAAAATATGTAGCTAAAAGTATGCAAGCATCTGTTTTAATGTAACATATTTAAATTTATTTTTTTTAATTTGTATAATAAATACAGTAGTACATTACAACGAGCAAACATAAAAAAACTAAACTTATGATGAAAACATAAGAGCGGTTATCGAAAGAGCTGAGATTAAATGCCTTAACTATGTATTTAATTTGATTTAAGAGTATTACAAAAAAATATATTATAGTTTTTATACTGTATACAAAACTCAAAATCAAAATTGAGAATATTATTATAAGCGTAAAAACAATTTTTTATCCACTAAAGCGTGAAGTCATTAACTAGTTTTACTTTTCATTTAACTTTTGACAAACAGTTTAGTAAAATTCAAAAAGTTTAAAGTGGTCTACGGAATCCTAATTAACAAATCCAAATAAGCAGTAAGTGGACTGATACCAACACTCAAATCCAAATATATAAATGTGACCCAACAACACAGAAAGTGGCTGCAAGCCAATAATATAAAATGTTTGTTTTTTTCTTCCCTCAGTCCTTGTATTTAAACGCTAACAAACAACTTTTTTTTTAACTTTCCTTGAATCTTAAAGTTTTAAAAATTAGTACAAAGTTCAATAGCTATATATTTTTACGAAAACAAGTTTAAATATTTTTAAATGTATGTAATTGCTTGTTTTGTCAACTAACTGGTGTTAAATGCGAAATGTTTTTAATACGCTAAAAGTTTGTATAAAAAATAATTCGTTTAAACTGAAGCTATAAATCTTCTTTATATTTTTACTTGTATTTGAACTAATTCAATTAGTTGCTTACACTCTTTTTGCACTTTCGCACGAAAACGGCTCGATAATCGAAAGTCATCAAAAAATCAGCGAAGGACACGCAGAGATCTGATGCACCATCAGCACGGTGGCCGAGGTTAGGAACAGGTGAAGAGACCAAGCATGTACGAGGAGTGTGTACGGGAAACAACGGAGCGCGAGTACTATCAGTGAAGAATTTCTGAAAATTCTTGATTTTTTTGTAATTTTTGTAAATTGTTCAAACTTTTTAATTCTGCGCGTCATCTACAAATTTTAAAGCATTTTCAAAGTACATACAGTAATATTTTTCTACTAAACAAGATAAAAATCGACGACAGTCGGCGGTCATTTATCATTTTTGCTTCTATATTAGAGGTTTTTTAGTGTGTTTTACAAATTCAAAACTAATTAAAAACAATATTTTCTTAACCATAAGTGTAATTTCCAAACTGTTGAAGTAAGTTGAGAGAATGTATCAATTCAGCATTGTTTTTCTTAGTCGAAAGCGGTGTTCTTCTTTCTTTTTTTTTCTCTCAAATCCTTTAAACCACTAAAATTCATTAACGCGCTTGTTTTGTGGAGTTAGTTTTTGAGTGTAGTGGTGATAACGCTATTGCTGTAAGTGTTGTGTTCGCATCGTACTTTTGAATTATATTAGCTTGTTTTGTGTCTTTCAGTTAGCAGTTGTTGCATTTTGATCGCATTTTTTATACATTGTTAATATACCTTTGTTTCTAAGACTCGCTTTCTTTATATACAATTAGTTTAAGAGTTTTAACAATCTAACAACTTAATTAGGCTAAGCTTAAGTTATAGTTAATCCGCATTTCATAAGTCGACTAAGTAAATAATTTAGCTAAGTTAATTCTAAACATTTAAGTAATCGTCACCGATATTGTTATAGCGTGTTAAATCACTTAATAGCCAGGTTCGCGTAACATAAGTTACAATTATACATCGGTAGATCGGCAAAAGGGTAAGGGTAGTAAAATTAAATAAAACATAAGTGTTAAAAAGTAAAGGAATAAATAGATAAAAACAATTTTTTGAGTGGGAAATGATCGAGTATGGAAGTTGTTAGTATACTAGTGACGCATTAAAACAAAACTGCATTGAAAGTTGATTTTTAAATTGTAATGAGCAAAACATATTTAACAGTACTTAATTTAGATATATATTGTTTATAAATTTACGTGAAAAGAAAAAACAAAGTTTTTGTTAAGGTAGTTAAGCTTAGTTTTTTATTTTAAACTTACGAAGTAATAATATATTAAAACATAAATTGAAGCACATCAATTAATATCTACTTATTCTAAGTACATAAATAACTAGTATTTTCTTTACTTGTAGCTTAAGTTAGATAAATTTGCATGATAAAATAACACTAAACAACATTTTAGATTAAAACAGATTTCACAAATAGTTTGTTAAGTGATACATTTCTTTTGAAACTTCAGTGACTAAAAAATTCAACTATTTTGTTGAGAAACTAGACTACAACATTTTTAACTCACTATTTATACATTATTTTTAAGAACAACATACTTTACATGCTGCAAAAAAAAAACTCTATAGAGCTTTCAAATCGTAAAATTGAAAATTATGCTTAACATTCAAAACTTGTTATAAAATAGTCAATCATGCATCCATGTAAGAAAACAATGAGTCAGTAAAATATTAATCAATTACTCTTTCACTTCAATTTCCGTGTTTTTCATATAGACACTCACATAGAATTCATGGTAATTGTGTTTACTGATTGGCTGATTGACAATAAGAGCATCTTCTTTTAAATACTTCAATTTCCTTGCTCCCCACAAGGATACTTTAGTGGTGAAATCGTTGTAATACTCTCCGTAATCTAAATGTATTTTTTTACTTAGGTCTATTACTTTATCTAACACTTAACTTATTTAGTGGACTCTTTTTAAGCTAGTTTTTAAACTTAGCTGACGCAATCTAATGCTAAATGACGTTTAACTGTATAAAATAACCTAGTTTCAGATCTTCTAAAGTATGTAAATTGATAATTTATGTTTTTAAGTATAATAGACTGACTAGGTCGGTATTTATGAATATTAATAAAACAAAAAAAAATCTTAAAGAAGTCAAAAAATTATGAAGACTTTTTTGTTTAGAAAACTGATCTAAAATTATTACCATTTAATTTATAAATCTATTTATCAAATATACAAAAATTTAAATAATGAAATTTATCACACGAACAACGACAACAACATCCGACACCACCTACGACCGATTAAACCCATCAGGCTGGTTTAGTCGAAACCAGTCGTAGGTTGTCTCGGATGTTGTTGTTGTTGCTGGTCGTACTTATTAGTGATGGCGCGCTATTATCACTCTGTTGATAAAAAATAATACCGATATAAATAATAAAAGTAATGATAAAATAAAATAAGAAATAAAAAAATACTGAAAAAAAAAAATATTGTAGAGTAAAAAAAATTAAGCGACAATAAATAACAAGATTTATCAGAAAAAGAACAAAACAAAAATTTAGTTTAAAACAATATTAACTGGTTACAAAAATTTACGAGGAATAATCTTAATAAAAGTTTAGTTTTTTTCTGAAGATAAAAGAAGGCCAAGTTATGATATGATATTAAGAAACATTTTAAGTCATAAATCAATCGAAAAAAACCTTAACTACATTCCTAGGTTTCCCAAAGAGAACTATAAGGACTTCTAGGGGGCAATAAAATGGAAAGGGGCCAAAAGGAAGGGAGCGTTGCTAGGCACTAAAAGGATTCATGGGGGGCCATGAGACGTTTATTTCATATACACACTAAAAATACTGGATTTGAAAATGAAAGAGAAAGAAAAGGTCTTAACCGTTTTAAAGTGTAGTATCGAAACTTATACCTATTTTACAGGAAATTTTCAGAAATAATGGATAAAGGAAGCAATAAGGTTTAAAAGGTGGGCCACAACGCCACAATTTCAAAATTATACAAGAAATTATGAAGTTAATGATAAAGAGCAAAACAAAGTTTTAAGTGTATTTGAGGGTATTTTTTTATGAAGTTTTGTTTAAATGGGATTATGGCTTTATTTTTATTTTTTCATTAGCGACCTTAAAAAAGTTTTGGAAGCCCTGCTTTGAACAGTATATTAAATTTTTCACATTTTAAATTTTCAAATTGATTTAAATGTTTGATTTTAAACATTTTACTTAACAAAACGTTTATAATATTTGTAGTTCTGTTCCACATTACTTAATCTTAGTGATACAGTTTTAAAACCGTTTAAATTTTTTGTTCAGATTTAATTTGAGCTGAAGACTTTGCATATCATTCATTTAATTTAATTTACTTAAAGTTTTGCTGAATTTTAAATTTTGCGTGTTTATGTTTGTGATTTGTTTGTCACTATAATTCGTAATTAGACTTAAAACATAATTGAAGGTTCCTCTATTAGTTTTTAAAGTGTAATATGAAATAACTGAAGGTAATGAACAATGAAAGTTAAAAATATTTTTCGTTTTTTTAGTTTAAAAGTTTCACATGTTTGTACTACACATTAATAAGTGAAAAAAAAATTAAAGACAACCTACGTAACTTGAAAAATTGTTGGAATTTTAAATATTTAATCTAATTATTGAAATAGTTTTTATAATTTTAAAACTAAACCTTTTATAGCTCTTTCCGTAGATTTGTCAATGATCAGGCCGACCTTATCATTCTTTTTAACTAAAACTTGAAAAACTGATTCTTGAAACGTGAATCTCTAAAATAATATTCAGATATCATTAACAAATCTTTGTTAGTTTTTCTACTGCTTAGCATATTAAAACATTCTAATAACTTATTGCTTTACATTGCTTTTTTATTACGCTATTAAGAATGTTTTAATTTTTACTATTGAGTCTTTAGGTTTTTCAAAACATCCAAAATTTATTTTTAAAACAACAAATTAAATAGTTATTAGACTATGCGAAAATAAGTTAACTAACTGCTGGTGTATCACGTTCAAATACTTGCCCATCATAACAGAAAATATGGACTTTGATGGGTAGTTTGTCACAATCAATTTTATCCACACCCTTTAGTAAAATTTTAGTTAACAATATATAAATAGCTGACTAGTTACACAAGTTGTGTTCATTATAGATAACATTTTTGAAAAGTAGTTATTAAAACATAACTTTGTTTTTTTTAAGCTCAAAATAAATTAATAACTTCCTTTCGAAAACTTAATATATTTAATTAATTTATAATAAATAATGATTTTGTGTTTTAAAACTAACATTAGTGGTTATATTATATGCATTTAATTACTCTTAAATTAAGTTCTTTTTCTTTGTTTTATTGTATTAAAATAATATGAAAGATATTTTACAGCTAAACAGCTTAAGAAATATATAACAATAAATGTATTGATTTTTATTTGTTTTAAACACAACAAAAGAATAAATGACTTTTTTTGATGAAAGTTTTGCTTTATGAGACAAAAACTTTCAATATAGCTAAATTTTTTTTTGTTATTTAGTAGCTTTTTATGTTTTATTGAGCCTGAGTATAACATTTTCAAACTTTCATTATTCTTAATTAACGAGGCTATGCTATTAAAAGAAATATATAAAAATTTCAGCAATTATACTTACAAAACAGACATTTAAAAAAGTGAAAGCACTCATTAAAAGTATTTAGTTATTAAATATAGAAAACTTTAATGTTTATTGTGGAGCAATAAAACTTTCTTACTAAAGTTTAGATTTATTTTATATAAATTCAACATAAAATATTAATAAAAAAAATTAAATTTTTTTTAACAGGCGAAAATAAAACTTAGTTTTAAATTAAAATAAAACATGTTATAAACATTATTAAAAGTTGGATTGTAAAATATGGTATAAAAAAAACATATTTATATTACAACTAATAATGTAATATATATTTATAAACATAATTAAACATATATATATATATAACTTTTATACTTAAAACCTTTAGTTGTAATAAAAATAAACAGATAGAGTTTTTATTTTTATTCTGTATTTCGTTTAATAAATTAACTATAATCATCATAAGTATATAAACAACTTTAATCTACAATGTGTATCTCTTTAAAATGGTATTTAAACTAAGTGTATTTCAATTTAATTATATTGCATAATTAAAAATTTGTAAAAAAATATATTTTAATTATATAATTTTTTTAATTAAGTAATATAAACTATACGATTTTTAGTCAGAGGTCATAAGTTTACTTTAAATTCACTGCGGCTTAGAAAAGGTATAACTGTTGCATGAAATAACGCAAAAAATGCGAGCCATGAAATTTTTTTTTGAATAATTTAACATCACATAATAAGGCGTAAAATGAAGCGAAAAAAAAGGTTTAATTTACGGTAAGTAAAAATTTACACTAGATAATTAGAGTCCTTTAAGAATAGTTAAAACTAAATTTACGATTGCTGCCCGCGACAATCAAATGACTTTTAACCCACTTGTTATAAATAATAGATTTTTTTTATAATTAATGAAAACTTAGCTTATTAGTATTTCTAAGATTTTTCAGCCAATTTTATGCGGTCAAGTATATAACAAGCATTATAATATTCCTCTACTAGATATTTTAATAGAGTACACTTAACAACATTCAGAGCTTTACCGTTTGAGTAGTACGTACTTTAATAACTTTTTTGTAGTTTAAGATAATAAATAAAAGTTTCTAAATAATCTTATTTTTGTTGCTTCAAAAGTAAACAAGTGAGCCGTAAAAAACTACAAACCATTACACTTTGAGGCTGAACTTGGTTACTTCCTAATTTTTTCTTCGTAATCAATGTTCTTCTGGCGACTTTAAATATTCTTCTTTTTTGTTTTTCTTCACTTAGATTAATTGTTG
This sequence comes from Thalia democratica, assembly GCF_965202585.1. Taxonomy (NCBI): domain Eukaryota; kingdom Metazoa; phylum Chordata; class Thaliacea; order Salpida; family Salpidae; genus Thalia; species Thalia democratica. The sequence continues at coordinate 37,914,354 of NC_139165.1, read as the reverse complement.
ACATGCAAGAAGTCTAAAATTTAATTTTTGTTAAGATTCTTGCAAAATAACAGCTTCAAATAGATGATATGGAAAACAAGATTACGACACAGCTAAATACATCACTTATACTTATATTAAAAAAAAATCCTATTTCAGTACTTTACAACCAAATAATAAACTTAACAAAAATAATATAAGATTAATAGTATTGTTAAAACTGTTTATTAGTCACTGTTAACAATACAACCACTAGTTATAACATAACAAGAAAAACATTTTTAATAAAATAAAAGAATAACGTTATTTAGTTTTGAACACAAAAAAACAATCATTTTATTTTTTCTACACAGACGATTAGTTTTTATAATGACTAAAATTAGTTAGTTTTTCAAATGTTATTTTATATGAGTATTGATAAAGTATTAAACTAACATAAGAAACACTAAACTGAATTGTATTACTATACTATAGTTATGTAGAGAACATTAAAGTTGCTTTAACTACATACTTTTGGCTCTATTTCATCCTCGTTCAGAATTGGTTGATTCGTTTTAACCATCGTTCCTCTCGCTGTCTGAAAGACCCTCTCTTCTTGTTTTTCTTTATTAAGACTACTTGTCAAATTATTATCAAGTTGATTCTGAAATAAGTTATACATAAAAAATTGCAGAAGGCATATGTTCAATCAACTGAAAAAATATCAAAACAATTTCATAGTTTTTGTTTATATATATTTAATTTTGCAAATAAATTTTTCAATTTTTACTGAATTCTTAGTTCATAGATTAATATTTATGTTCGACGCACTTCTTCATATTTCATTGTAAAAATTAAAATTAAAACTAAAACAATAAACATTATTAAAAAGCTAAAGTTTTACTCTATTGTAACTAAAAACATATTTTTATACTTTATTTTAAAAGTTAGCGTGATTATTTTATGTTTTTTTTAAATTGTAGATAAATTTTACAGTTTATAAATTAGAAAAATCAAAGCAAGTTAATAAATATTCGTATTATGACAAATAAAAAAGAACATTTTGAAAGGTTTAAGACTAAATTAGATTAAGACTTAAAATGCTAAGCTTATTTAAATTAAAGAAACGTTGTAACGTATAAAGCAAAATTTATGTGCATATAAGCATAGATGTTTTATTTAATTGTCATAATACAAGTTTTTTTTTAATTTCATTTGATTTTCCTAATGTATAAACTAGAAAAAGATTATTTAAAACCCTATTATACATTTTAATTCGTTTTTAATTTCAACATAAATATAAGTAACAAATATAAAAGCTACCAAAAACTTTACATACCTGCATAAACAGAAAATTCGAGGACTTGTACATTTCCTTGAAATCATTGCAAAGCTTGTCAACAATATCATTTTGCAGTGGGTTTGAGTCAACATTCTCATTCTGCACGCTAACATCTGATAACGCAAAAATGGCCGTTTCTTTTGAACTTTTGTTTGCATTTCTTTTTTCTAAAAGTCCCGGTACAGAATCGTACACCGCCTGTATACAAATAGAATTTTTAGTTTTAATTGTTTAAATTGATTTAAATAAAAAATATTAAATTATCTTTATGATCTTGTAATATACTGAAAAACATTTTAATTAAGTCTTTAATACTTTTTAAACGTATACAAAATGTAAATAGAAGTAAAGTTTTCCGAAATAGTTACAAACTAATAAGTTTTACTTACTGAAACAAAATCTAAAAAAAATACTTGATTACATATTTATTAGTTTAAATAATAACTTGCTTTCATGAAGGAAGCTAATAAGTTTTTTAAAACTTATAACTTTTTTGCTACAAAATATAAATCGAAAAAGTTTGTTTAAAACGTTAACTCTAATAAAGCTAAAAATATAACTAGGTGACGAAATCCGATAGTAAAAATTTTTAAGTTTTAGTTGTCTTGTTTAAAATATAATACAATAATTTTACATAATGACTTGATTAATATTTATATTTAATTTGTGATCTTCTTTTATATTTATATAATTGATTTTAGTATGTTAAATTTTTATACTTACCTTTTAAAAATTAGTGTTTAAAAGTGTTTTTAATTTATATAAATAAATTAAATTTAAAATTTAAAAGAATGATTTGAAGTCCTTAAAAAATTGTATGGTTTAAAATAAATATATAACTAATTTATAAAATGCTTGAACAATACTTAGTTTTACGTATAATTAAAATAATAAATCGGCTAAAAGAAAATAAAAAAAATTAAGATTTTATAATAACAAAAGACGTTACTAAAAACGAGATATTAAAAAAATTGCATTTATAAACAATGTTTTTTGTAAAAATATTTTATTCTTCAATTTAACATTTTTATTTGTAATTTAATCTTTAAAACAAATCTCACACTTTTAACACATGTGCTATTACTGATTATTGTCACTAATTATTTTAAGTAATATAGTTTAAAAATATTGATGTCATGTAAAACATTTATGTAGCAAGTTTATAAATCACAACTACATGAAACCTTTTTTTAGTTCTAGTAAATTTTTTTAGTATGACTAAGTTTTTAATTGTTTTTAAGTTACAAAATGTATTCAAAGTCGTAAAATAGTAATATTTTAAGTATTCAAATGTATAATAAATATTATACCGATAAGTATTTTAAATGAAGAACATAAATAAGCGAGCATAATTGAAAAAGTAAGTACTAAGAAAACTGTTAACTTTCTGAAAATTTTCGTCAATCTCAAGTTTTTCTTTAACATCTGAAACCCAAAAAGATTGTTTGCATTCCGGACAATCGAATTCGTCTTCGTGTTTCTCCAAGTACTCCATGATGCACTTGAAGCAGAACCTGCATCCACAAGTCTTCAAAATTGATGCGTTGTCCAAGTAGTCTGTAGTAAATAAAATTTACATATTTTTTCTTTTAATGTAACTGTATTCAAAAAACCTTTCCTTTAAATTATTTAAAGCTTAAATGCTTCGATGCTAAATTAATCTAAAAAATATTGAATCAACTGTTTTATTTAAACTATCGTTTTGTTTTAAGTATATCAAAAATTCTTTCAGATTTATTTTTTTGCTTATTTTAAATTTTATATAGTAACTCTATTGAAGATTAAAAATAAAGGCTCAACATTGGCATTGGTTTTAATAGTAATATATAACATTCTTGATCTGTTTAGATAAAATAATTTTATAAATCAAGTTTATAGTCAATTGTCAATTTTATGATCAAAGTGAAATCTTTTTTTTACCATACTTAAATAGTTAAAACATTTACTTGTAACAAATTAAAAAAATTTAACAACATCCTGTTATTTAAGGAAACATAGGTTAAGTCTATCAAAGCTAACTCTGGACGCATACACATTAAGTTTTTAAACTTAATTTAGTTAATTATTTAAATAGTCACTACTTGTAAGCAGTTAGAAAAGCTCTTTAACATTTGTATAATAACTATTTTCTTCTTGTTTTCAACAAAGTTTTAAATACTGAAAAGCTGTATGAAATGTATTGACACTATTTTAAAAATGTAAAACACTTATTTCATTAATTTTGTAATAAATCTTATTTGTGTACTAAAACATTATAAGTAAAACTATAAATAAAATTGAACTTTTGAAGTCAATTCTAAAACTTTGATGTCTAATAAAAGGGTTATTTTTCATCATATTTAGTTATCGTTTTATACTAAAACCTTATATTGTATCTGTGCTTTGTAACTTGATAACTAAACGCTTTTACTAATACCAGGTGTTTGAAACAAACTTTTTTAGCGCTTATATTTTTGTCGGTCAATAAATGGTTAACTTTTTAAAATCTCAGAGCTTTTTTGTAAAACGTTTTTATAGTCGAATTGTACTACTTCAAATGTATTTGTAAATTTTTCATATTACTCTTTAATTTTTAACTATACTTATTTATCAAAAAAAAAATCCAACGTTTTTTAGATATTTTAAGAACACATAATTTTGTTTAAAAACGATTTTTCATAATTATTTATTTCTGATTTAAGATTATTGATTTTTAAGGACTTTGAAATTAGATCAAACCTAAAAAAATTTTAATTTTGTTAAACAAACTCGCTTTACCATACTTTAGAAACAAAATATTTAAGAATTTCGAAAAATTTCAACATAAGTTTTGCTGTTAAAAATTAAATATTAAACTGAAGCGCCATTTTTTGTATGATCTTTAAATATTTTCAGCTGTTAAAAACTAGTTCTGTATTAGACGAAAAAAAATAATTTATTTCTAATTTTGATATAGTCAAAATAATATAAAATAATAGTAAATTTTAAAGAATAAATCTTAAAACAGAAAGTAAAATAAAATAAATAAAGATGTGCAAACTAAATTAAATATTTATTTCCTGATTTCGGTGGCAAAAAATACGACTGTTTAAAGTATAATAAAATAGTAAACTGCACATAACAATGCTTTTTATCGATAACGTTATTTAAAATTTGTTTATGTAAGCTTTTTACATTTCAGTAAATAGAGCAATCTTTTCAGTTAAGACACATAACTTTATAAGTTTAAAAGTTATAACTTTTTTATAACAAAGCATATCAAAAGCTGTTGTATTTTAAATTTGTATACTTTAGTTCTTTAAATATAAAATTAAATTGTAATCATCTAAATGTTTAGACTCAGTTAAAATTATGTACTTACCAACATACAGCTACTTAACAATATAACGTATATTCAAAGTTTAAAAGTAAATAGTAATGTTTTATTAGTAGTATTAGTTAAATAAGTAAGGTTTTGAATCAGATTTTTCTTAACTGAGACTTAATATTATACTATACTTTAATTATTTTAACTGTATATATTTTCAATTCACAGAGCAAAAAATTAAAATAAATTATAGTATACGTTTATAACTTAATATATATTCTTAAATGTTCAAAAATGTGTTTTCAAACTAATTTTTTATGGATTAACTAGATATGCACATAATATTTAGTGTAAAATTTAAATTTACTAGTTTTTAAACGTTAAATTGTTAGACTATTACCCTTTGTTAATTATCGTTTTAACTAAAACTATAAGCACATCATTATTTAAATATCTTTAAATTATTAAAACTTCCAAGTCTGTGTGACTAATTTAATGATAAAGCTTGAAAATTTGATCACTTTTCCAAATCTTTTTTATGTAGCTTTGTATGTATTTTAAACTTACTGGGAAGCAAAAAAAAATATTATTATAGCTAAGTTTTTTGTAATTTAAAGTAAAACTTTATTTGTAAAATTAAAGTTACATATAACTAAAAATTGTTGTATCAAATATAGATTTGTAAATTTTAACAAAATTATTAATTTTAGTTTTACATAAATTTTAAGACAACTTAAGCTAAAACTCGTGATCTCATTCTGGGCTAGTATACTTATAGGTCAGTCTGATTTGTATATTTGCTGAGTCAGCAACAAAATGTTTTTTTTATTTAGTTTTTATTTTAATCATTTTAACTTTTATTTTGATTAACTTTTAATATGTTCTAGCAAGAAGGAATACGGTTAAGTGTAAAAAAAGAAAAATAAAAGCTTAATGAAAATTAGACAGCAGTCTTTATATATACTTTTTTTGTTCTGCGAAACTGGTATATTTTCCATTAATTTTTTGTAAATTGTAATGTGAGATTGTAGTTGAGTAGATTTAATTTTTGCATGTGAAATGGTAAGACCTGCTTATTATAACTTCAACTGTAGCTAAACTATCCAAACAGTTTCTTTAAATTATTCAAAGAGCCTAAAAATAAGTTTAGATAAACAACTTAAAGAAAAAATAGTTTATAATAAACTATATTTAAACAATAATAAAAGTTTAAAAATTTCCAAAGTTTTCTGAATAAGTTTTAATATGCACTTTAGTTAGATAGAGTTTTTTTTTTGAAATAAACATTTTATTAGACAAAACATTTTGTTTTAAATTAAACGATTATTTTTTAAGTTATATTTAGAAAGAAAAACAACTGTGTCTTATCTGAGTCCATTAGTTATTTCAAAAAATTATTCCTGACATCTTAGCATCAGTATAACTGAAAAACAAATTACTAATAAAACATTCACCTGAGCAAATAGAGCAAATTACCATAGATTCCGGACCAGGTTTGAGACAAACTTTTGCTTCAATCTTACCACAACCTTGAGTGACAACATCATCATCTTTTGCTATTTTTAAATGGCTCATTGTAGAGATTTTGGTAAAATTTACTATATAATAAAGCTCTATAATAAATAAATTCAGTTTGATATTTGTCTATAGCTATTGATCAACACTTTAGATGTTCATTTACATTTTTGTTTTGTAACTCATTTAATTTCAAAACGTTAATATAAACTTTTTATCACTTTTAAACTTTAAAGTTTAATACTAATAAGATTTATTTTTACTTAATCTTTTAAAACATTTCTTATTAAATCACAACTTATAAGTTTCTAAAAATATAAAATAATGAAAATACTAAAAGAATAAACCACTGTTTTAGTTAAGATAAAAAACATACTAAGGAATTTTAATTTTTTTTTTAATAATGATCGTCTAAAACTTATAGAATCATAAATTAGTTTGTAAACCAATGTTTTACTTAATTAACAATTGAGATCCTAAGACCTAAGTTGCAATTGTTTTTTTTACAAAAATAAAGAGCTATAAATGTTTTTTTGAACTTACCTAAAATCTTTTAATTAATCTTAGATTACTGCTTTACTGTATGAAAATAGTTATTAAATATATATATAGTTTAACTTTAAGTTACTATACTTATTAATCTAACTTTATAATTTTTATTAGTTGGTAATTATACAAGAAAAGCTACTTAAAATATTAAAACAAAACAATCTAATACTAACTTAAACTGCAAATCATACTTTCAATATTTTTATTAAGACAAGGATTTTTAAAATAATAATGTTTTAAACTTATTAGAAGTTGTAAACAGTTTTATATGTGTTATAAAAATGTTAATTGAAGTAGTATAAATTTTCTGTATTAGTATCAGCTTTTTATTCTACCTTACAGAAAGATCAAACTAAAAAATTTTACAGTATTAATATTATGAAATACTAGGTTAAAGAAATCTATTTCAATATTACTATTAACTAACCAATAGTTTAATTTTTCTTAATGTAATTAATATAGAATTAATACTTCAGGATTTTGATTGCATAAATACTTTAGAACCAAGCTATAAAAATTTAAATATATTAAACATAAAAAAAACATATTGATTGCTTTAAAAATAAAACTAATTTTAGGAATAGTTATAATTAAAACAAAGTATAAACTTTTAAAATGTATTATTTAAAAAAGATTCAATTTAACAACTTTATAAGGTATTTGAAACCAAAAATTTTACTTCAACCTTTTATTTTAATAGAATATAAAACAGTTATATAGTTTTTAAATTTTTTTCGGATGAATAAACTTAGTAGTACAACAAAAAAATCTTACAAACCTTAATAGGTATAAATTTCTACTAGTATAATTTTCGAATGTAAAAAGCTACTCGGATTTAAAAGGTTTAATATTTTAAACATTTTGTTAATATATTTTCTATACTAAATACTTTAGCAAATTGTTTTAATAAGCCTATATTTATTTAAAATTGTTCATACAACTTAAAAAGGTTCCAGTAATATCAATATATTTATGTAAACCTGTCAGCTAGATTATAAAAACAGAAGTATATTTAATAGAAAGCACTCCAAAAAGTAGTAATAATTAATTTATAAAAAATGTGATAAAAAACTATAGAACGAAATACTAAACTTTATATTGTACCAAAATTATTATATAAATATACTGTTAGAGTAAGATCTTATTTGTTTAAATTTATAGGATTTTGAAAAAAATTGCAGTTTTTTGATAAAAAAAAATAGTTTAAGTGAACAAAAAGTATAATTAGTCTGTCTAATTTTACTTAAGATGTCAGTAAAAAACTATCCTGAGTTGGTCTGATATTTAAAAAGATTAAAACTAGCCTGTACTTGTGGAAGAGTTGGTAAAGGTATTAACATATTTTCCCCAGGTTTTCTAAATTTGTTTCAGGTTTAAAAAAAAAACTAATTTTGGTATCTTTAAGTTTAATATAAATTTTAGGTTTAAAACTAAAAATACTTTTTCATATAAACAAAATTAGTAAATGAAACAAAATAAAAATCTATATATAGATCTTTTGAATCTAAATAAAATTTTATTTATTTATATGTAAATAACAGACTTCGAAATTTATAATTGTTTTTCATTTAAATTCTAGATTTTATTAAGTTTAAATCTTCAAATTTTTTATTAGTCTTTACCTAAAACTTTCAGTTTTAGGTTTTTACAAGTTTTTGGCAACTCATTTGTGGTAAATATACTACTTTAAAGCAAGTTTTAACAATAAGTAAACATAAATAAGGCTAGAAATTATACTGTGTAATACTAACAAAAACAAACTTAAATTATTTTTTCTAATGATAGTTTAAAGAGATAAAAAGTAAAGTATTTCTCTATGATTCTAACTATTTAAAAAAAAATCATAGTGTTTTATTCTAAATTATTTTAATCAACAAAAACAGTTTAATATTCAATTATACAATAACTCATTAAGTTCTATTAACCTAACAAATTTATAAAGTAAATATGTCTTTATTTATTCTAAATAGTTAAGACTAAAATTTAATCTTAAAATAATTTTGTTTTAAATTTTACAAAAAAATTATTTATCTAAATAAAATAAATGTGTTTAAATAGAATTTTGATAGATTTAAGTTTACTAAGCTTATACATAAATTCATTAGGTATAAATAAAACTCTAGTTCATGAAATTAATTAAAAAAAAAATTGAAAACAAAGAAAAAAGATCAATTAGTATTTAAGTTTTAATAATTTCTGTTATGATGTTAGCTTTAAGAATTAATTTTATTTTACTTGTAAAAGAAATTAATTTTTCAGAGGATATAAATAAACTCAACTTAATATATCTTTTCTAGAACCTTTGTTGAAAGAATTTCAAAATAAGATACTGACTATTTTTTCGTGAGGGACTATGAAACGGACTAAAAGACCTTGCATCAAGCTCTGGTGCAAATTTTAACTATAAATTTTAAAGTTTTACTTACAACAAAACTCCCTAACCAAAAAATAGTTAGCAAGGGCTAAACCAAACAGAATAAAGCTTAAAATAGTTTATGATGAGATGTTTTAAAAGTTTAAAATAAATTAAGTAAGAATAACCCATATAGTTGGACGATATTTAAATTTATTGTTTTTTTTTACAATTCTGTAGAAAGAAGATAATAAAATAATTTATTAATCTCGAAAATCAATTTATATAAGTAATTTATAATTAATTATTTATTTTTCTAGTTTGTTATCTTTTTATGACAATTCTGAGATTAATAAAATATTACTTTACGGTATAACTTCACAAAAACATATTTTTTTTGTAAATCTTGTGGTTGTTTATTGTTTGGTTCTTATTATTAACTTATTATTTTAAAATTTACCACTTAAAGACAAATACTTAGAATTGTCGCTTCTTAAGACGTGGCTGTTTTTTCACCACTAAATAGGCATTTTGACGATACGCTTTCCGCAGCAATGGTAATTTTCTTAACGTAATTGATATTTATCTTATAATTAATTGTTATTTTTAGTATAAGATAATTTATAAAACCATTTACTTTCAAACTTATTATAGAAAATTTAGAGTTGAAAAGTTATTTTACTCATTTTATTCTTTAAGATATAATCTTGTTGGTATCTCGTTATTAAGTTTTAAACTAAATAAAACTCTATTTTTCATATTGTTTATATTAAAGCATAAAAGTTTTCTGCAAAGTTGCTAATTTAAAAAAATATTAAGAAAGCATTTAGCTTCGATAAAAGGACTAAGATCTATGTTTCTATCATACCATTGCTCTTTTACAAATAATTGAAAATGTGCACACAGAAAACCTTACAGCAATATATCTTTAATTTAAAATAAACCCTACATAATTCCTTAGGCTTTTGTAATTTATATTACATGTTTATAGATTATTATTATCTCACTACTATCGTGATACATCTCATTACCATTTTAAGCTTCAAGTCAGCGACTAACTTTCTAAATTTCAACTCCAAAATTAAACTTTTTAGGTAGAAAAACACAAGTTGAAAACTTACTACCAATTAAAGTTACATTCTAATCAAGAATTGTTGGTTTAAAATGGAAACGCCACAATTTGAGTTTTTTGCGAGATTACTAGTTTTGAAACCATAAACCATTTTTATCTTTCTTTTGTATTAAATAATTAGTCCTGTATTGTAACATGATGTTTATTAAATAAACTGAGAACTAGTTATGTTTTTGTAAATATATTTCGTGTTCTACGTTATAAATAGTTTTATCATTTCAATTTAACTAGTTATAATATCTTGTATAAATTAATTTGAATTTTACAATGTACAAAGCGATAATGTCATAAATAGTAGTAAAACCTTTTAATTTTTATGTAAAATAATTTGAATGAAGTTTTATATGTTAATAAGTAACAAAAATGTAGTCAACCAAACTTTAACAAACTTATTTTATTAAAACATTTATTTTACAAAGTGCGACATATGGAAAACTATTTTTCATATGACGCCTCCTGCAAATATTTTATTTAAAGCTGACCAGACACTAACGAAATACTTTTGAAACTTATGTGAACGTCTAGTGGACTACATGATTTAATTTTTAGATCTCACATAGCAAAGAGTATAGTCGTTTTCAAAGTTTAATTTAATAATTTGTCCGTGGCGAAATATCTTGTTACTTCGACCTTTTAAACTTAAATTTTATTTAGAAGCCTAGTTTTAAGTTTAGTAGCCGAAATGTTTGCGAAGCCCACTAGTACTACAAAATTTTCAACAGGAAACTTTCGTATTTTAAAAATTCGTATTCGCATGTTAAATATAAAGAACCAGTTGATGTCTTATAACCGCACAATGACAGGTGATAAGAAGAAAAATCCAAATTAATTCAAAAGCAAAGATAAAGACATAACGGATGGCGATTGTATATATCAAATGTCAGAGCGACAGTAATAGTAATCATATTTTAATTTTTAAAGAGAAATGAAGTTCAATGAACTTTTCAAAAAAACTAAATAAATTCAGGAAGCTTATAAATAAAACTCTCCTTAAGTCATTTTAAATTTTTTATAATGTGTTTTTCTAACATTTTACCATAAGTTATAAATATCAAACTAGACTTTAAAGACGCATTTTAGGTTCTATACAATTTGATTTGAATTGTTTTTCAGAAAATTTAATGGTTCCAAAATGAAAGTTTCTTCAAACCATCAAAATTTTGTACACAGGATGTTTTTTTGATTTTTGTCATTTACTTGTACATTTTTTTAATTTCTAAGAAAGTTAACCCTTTAAAGTTAATTCTAAACAATTGTATCTAAAACTTACAAACCTAGTTATATCTTCAAAGGTAATTAAGTTTTTGTTTTATTACAAGTATATCATAGTAAAGAAAATATTAGATAAAATTGAACATTTATTTAAATTTTTCGTTATCAAAAGCTTAATTTGGTTAGCCACTTTTTTTTTTTGATTTTTTATTGATTTTTAATTTCAATAAAAAATGAGTTTCAAAACAAATTTTTCATGTTTTAGATAAATATTTATGTCATGAGATGTTGTTGCCTCTTATTTGTTTTACAAACTTTACGCTGAGTAATACTTAACGTTTAAAGTTAATTTGTTTTTTTTCTGAAATTCACATTTTAATGTAAATATTTTTTGTTTTTAGATGTGAAAGCCTTGAAATTAAGTTCCAAGGTTTTTTTGTCTAAAGATAAAATTGTTATTTATTACTATAAGTTAAGTATTTATTGTGTTTTTTAAAGTGTTTCATTTGTGCGTAGGAAAAACTCTTATGTGAATAATATAATTATTTTTCAAACAGCATTACTTGTTAAAAAGGGTTATGTTTTGAAAAATAGGACTTTGTAGAATTGTTTTTTTTTTAGGTTTTATTGAATGTAATTTAATTGAAAAACTTAAATTAAAAACTTGTATAAAATAGTCTAACTTAAATAAATAACTTAAATAGTCTACTTTGATCTAAAATATATAGCAAAAATTTAAAATAATAATTAACCCTTTAATATTAGTTGTGGATAACAAATAAAAATACAGTCAAACTAAACAAAAACAAATATATTAAACCAGACCAACTTAATATAGATTGGAGGAGATGTTCAGTTTCAGAAAATTTTACGTTAATTATAAGATGAAAAAATAACAGTTTGGAAACAATTAAAAGAGTAACTTATATTGTTTAACTAACTCACCACTTAAAATAAATGACCTTAGTTATAATTAATAACTATTTCAGTTTATTTTAGGTGTTAAGTAAAAATAAATGACCTAGAAAACATTTGATTAAAATTCTTATTACATTTAAAGTTTAAAGCGTTATACAATATATATAAAAAAAAGACTGAGATTAGTATAAGAAAAGTTTTAATAACCTAAAACTTTTGCTATTTATTTAAAAGTATCTTTATCTTTTTACTTTTTATTTTTTAATTTTATCGTCAATAAGACTTTAGTACGTCATTTTATAGTTTTTGATTTTAAATATTTTATAGAGTACAATTTGATTTTAATTTATATTATTTTAGTCTTAGTGTATGTTTATGAATTTATAAATTGTTTTTTTTTCAATGTTTTGTATAAACTGTTGTTTATTGCATGTAAAAATCAAAAAGATATTTTATGTTGTTATAGTATTCTATTTGAAAAAACTAACCAATTATAGATCTCGTTTGAACTGTTTCAAGCGAGTGAAGCATTGTTTTGACAATAAAGTTTCAGAACTTGAGTTTAATACTTTTCTTATTTTTAAGTCGAGAACTTTTAACTTTAACTCTAAAGTAAACAGTACATATCATAGTGCAGTGACTAAATGAAGTTACTTACCAGTACTAACTAATATAAGACGATTTTATAAGAAGAATATATTCTACAAACTGTTATAACTTTTATTTCGTAATGAACTATCTTAACAATGAACAACTTTTTTTATCTAGAAATATTTTTATTTGAAAAATATCGAAAAATCGTATAGCATAGCAGTTTAAATATTTATAATTTATGACATATACATTTTAATTAGATTAATTATTATTTTTTATACTAATATAAACTGTACTTTTGTTATACTCTATGCAAAAGTTTAGATTCTAAAACTATAAAATGACGTACTTAAGAAAATCTTGTTGGCTATAAAATTTAATAATGTAAATCAAAAACATATAAATCCTTTTAACTAAGCATCAAAATATGTACAATTTTCAATTTTGCTTATTTAAGTCTCACTGAAAGATATCTTTTAGTATATGCTGCATTTTATTTATACCGTTAAAGTTTATAACAACTTTAATCTAAATTTTATACAGGTCTGTTCTTATTATTTGACACTTAAACAATTTTAATTATCTATAATTAATGTCCATTACCTTTTATTTTATATATCTAAGTGATAGTTAACCATAAAATAGATATTGATAAAATTATTTATTAACTGAATTTATCGTCATATATCAAAATTATATAGCAACTAAAGTTTTATGCCTTATCTTTTGTATAAAATATATTATTAAAATGGTAAAATTTTAGTGTTACATTTGTGCTTTTAATGTCAAATTAGCCTGAACTCATGACATGGAACAATTTTAAAAAAAATACAGGTAAAAAAAAATTCTGAAACGCAAAGAATCAAAGAGTTTAAAGTGTTTTTTAAATTTCTTAAACGTTCTGTAAATTTTAATTCAATTTACTTAATATTGCTTGTTTATTAATAAGTACTTACTTATACAGTGCTTATTCACTTATCTGGACGTTCATTCATCCGGACAGTTTCAGTCAGAAGAATATTCAAGAATTCTTTAATATTAAGCTCAAACATTTGAGTGTGATAAAAATACTTTAGCTGTTATGCTGTAAGAAATTTTAAAGTGGTTTTATAAAATTTACAATTTTGTTCATTAATATGACGAAATGATACGACTAAAGATTACATTTTATCTTTGTTAAAAACTAGCTTAATTAACTTTATTCTGTAAGCATGTGAAGTAAGTCAGTTTATAAATTTTCGATTTCATCAATAAATGTTTTAAATTTTTGTTTTCTAATAATCAACAATTTATCTTTTTTTTAATTAAAAGATAAGGCAGTTGGAACTACAAATGATAAATTTCACTTGTTTGACCCTCAAAAAACGTATATCGTTGCTTAAGGTTAGTAAGTCTGATGTTTTTGTACTTTAAAAAAATGAATGAAGAATCTTTTTTTCTTTTATAATTAATATTTATCATTTAATTATATGTTACTCACAATTACTATGTATTTATTTTTATTATAACACTTGTTTTATGCATTGCATTAAAATGGACAACTATATTATTATATGAAAACATTGATTTTTTTTCTTATCCGGACATGTTAAAAAAATCTTGCCCATCGTGTCCGGATAAGTTAATAAGCACTGAACTATGTCAAAATTTTTCAATAAGCAATTTTTGATGAACATGTTTCATTCTTAAACATCCAAGTCTATATTAAAGTCCAAGTAGATCTATTAATTTCTACTATATACTTTAAATAAACTAAAATAGTTATTTTACGTAATCAAAACCAACTTTATAGAATTTAAAAATCATAAATAGCCTCTTTATAAAAGTATGTAGTAACATTACGTATAGTCATACTTGAAATATATGTAGTAGCTATAGTTATAATTATTTTGTTTGTATAAGTAAATATTGTTTTCTTTATTTGTAGCTTTAATTAGCTTAATTTACATGGTAACTTTAAATTGGTAAATTAAAAAACTATAACAGATTTGACAAATGGTTTATTAAACAAAACATATATTTTAACTTCATTAACTGGCAGAAATAACTTATTGGTTTAACACTTTGACTACAACATTTTAAGATCTTTATCAATAATTTATTTGTTTAGTAAAATTTACTTGGCAAAAACTAATTCTATAAAGGCATAAGAATCTAGTTGTAAAAATGCTCATATGACTTAACTAATATGAAACAGATAATATATGAATAAAAAAAATTAAATGAGTCTATAAAACAACAATCAGTTACTCCTTTATTTCAATTTCCTTGTTCTTCATATAAACACTCACAGAGAATTCACCGTAAAAGTATTCACTGATTGGTTGATTGATAATTAGAAAATCTTCTTTTAAATTCTTCAACTTCTTTGCTCCCCACGGCGATACTTTCGTGGTGAAATCATTGTACTTATCTCCACACTCTCTTTGCATTTTAATCACGTAAGAAATAACGTAACATATAACACTTTTACTCTTTTTTGATTGCTAAATGAGTTTGTAACTGTTTATTATAGAAATGTTTCTAAACATTTTCCATTAGTTTTTAATTTAGTTAATTTTTTTGGTTGGTTAATGAAAGTTTTTAATTTATTGTAAATGTCTATGTCAACGATGGTTTAAACTTTTTTATTATAACACTGTCATAATTACTGCAGTTAATAACAAAATTAACTTTTTGGTAATTAAAATAAAATTTTTCTAATACCTTAGTTATTAAATATAGCTCTGCTTTATATCAAAATAAGTAGTATTATTATTATTGAACACAATTATATAGACTACATTAATTTAATCTCCCTAGGAAATATAACATAAACAGCAAAATTGAAAAAATGTATAATTTATAATTAAAGCTCACAAATAAAAAAAAAACTGTATTAATCACTGCAGTAATTCTTTAAAAAATATCTGACCATAGGAGAAAAAAAATAGTTGTTAAAATATAAATAACTAATAATTATTAGTAAAAAGAAACTAAACGTAAAAAAAAACAGTTTACATTAAATACTACTTCGAAAAATACTTACTACATTAGTACACAAAATAAATTAGACCAACATGAATATTTCAATAACTAGAATTTTCTAATAGTTATTATTTGTAAAAAAAAACAGTTTCGATGACGAAAGGACAGAAAAAAGGTTATAAGGCTTATTAAGATTTTTTGATCTACAAAATGAGCTTAAATTAAAATTTTAAGAACTAAAACAATAAAATATCAAAAACTAGAAATTTTGTAAATATTTATCAAGATGTTAAACTTTAAACAGCGATATTGTAAACAGTAAATAGTTTTTAAACACATTTTACGCTACTATTATTATAACTAAATAAATTTAAGTTAACAATTACCATGAGGTATCAATTTGAAATTTACATAAGTTATTTTAGATTTGACAATGAAAAGCGATAATAAAGAGTTCTTGGCGAATATATGGGTATCTTTGTAATTATACTAAAATAAACAGAAAACTTTCAAAAAAAAAGGTCATAAACTGTATTAGGTAGGCAAAATAGCCACTACTTAAAACTTCAACTAAATATTCTGGTTTTCAAGATTTAGATTAACTAAACCAATTATAAATAGCGTTTTCGAGGGTAGTTATCTTGTAAATTTTGTTCGGTGGGGCTGTAGAATTTTTAATTAATTTCATTAAGGAGGACTTCATGAAAAAACATTTGGAAAACTCTACCCTAAACAACTTTAGAAATTTTCCGCTTTGTATTTTTGATGTTGATTTTTTAAGTTTTGTTTTAGATTATTTACTTAATTTTTTTTTATAAAAATTGTTTTACTTCTGTATATCAATTATTCTTGTTACACTGTTTTACATCTTATGTTATAACTGAATTGGAACAACAATTTAGTTTACTATTCGTTTTAAAGTTAGTTAAATTTTGTTAATAAAATTAAATTTTTGCTTGTTATTGTCACTAAGTGACATGAGCCATATTTAGGTATTTACTATAAATTAAAGGATACTTTTTTGGTTTTTTCAGTGTAGTGTAAAACAACTAAAAAGAATTTAACAATTAACCTTTTCAATATTTTTTAGTTTTCAATTTATACAGTTTGGTATGTTTAAGCGACATATTTAAAATAAAAAAATGTAAAGAAAGCTTCCATAACTTATTTATTGCTTTTAATACTGTTTAAATTTAGAATAGTATTTTAAGCTGTATAATACGCGTTATTTGTCCAAAAACTAACCTTTTTCGGTTCTTTTTGTAAAATGCTCGATAATCATGCCGACTTTTTCGTTTACGTCAACAGAAATGTGAAACAGTGCTTTTTGTTTTAACAATCTCTGATTCAATATTTAGTTAGGTTTTAAACAAGTTTTATTATGTTTTTACTGCTTAAAGATTAAAACATTAATATAACTAGTACTTAACTTTGTGCTTTTATTAGCTATTAAAAGTGTTTAAATTTCTTCAGGTTGAGTATTTAAGGTGTTTATAAACGTTAAATAATAATTTTAAAACATGTAAGGTATACAACTTATTAGACTAAGCGGAAAGAAAGATAAAGCAATTAACTGTGGGTAGATCTTGTTCGTATTTTTGCCCATCATAGCAAAACAGATGGACTTTAATTGTAATTTTGTGAGATACAACCGATTTCATGTTCATACCCTAAAATAGATCTTCAGTTAAAAATATTTGATTTCTTTTATTGAATGTTGTATTATTTTGAGTAAAATTAATACTTTGTTACAGGGACGTATTGGCTTAAAATAGTTACGAATCTACAAAAATTAAAACATCTGAAATGACGCGTGATAACGTCCTAGCGGGAAAACAGCAACTTAAACTACATCTAATGTTATTGATTTTAATCATTAACTATGCAGTTATAATAATACATCAAAAATGGAATTTTGAAGTACGTTTGATAACTGTATACAAGGCAATTCTTTTTGCTCCACACCCAATATGACTCTTTATGTGTTGCCACTTGTGTAAACCCAGAAAACATTCGTAAAAAAGTAAGTATAAGAAAATCACAATTTAACTCAAAAACATTTATATTGTATTCAAAATCAAACATTTAACGAAGTCAATAGTAACAACACGTTATACAATTTTTTGTAACATAAAACTGTATGATTTTAATTTATGAAGCTACAGCTTCCATTACAATCAATTTGCAATGTAGCTTTTTGTCAAATTAAAGCTTTAACGCGCTAAATGTTACAATTTGGATGTATTTAAATCGTTTAATTTTTACGACACTAAATTTAAATGGTAAAGAGTGCATACATGTCGAAATTATCTCTCAGGAGTGCATAATTAAGTTTAAAAGAATACTTAAAGCTAAGAAAGCAGAGTCTTTTTAAGCTGAAATAAAAGCAAGTTTTTTCGCATATAAGTAAACTTTTCTGTAGATTTGCAGAAACATACCATACCACGTGCCTGCTTTGTTATAATAAATGTATTTTTTTAGTTAATTTTAGTATAATACATTGAGTACAAAACTCAACTACTAGTGAAAACGAAATTAGTCTCACATAAATAATTGGTAACAACTCTTTGATACGATTATTTTGAACTTCTAAACTGATAAAAATATATACACTCGTAATTTTGTTTCAATTTACCTTAAAATGCTTTAAATCTGGTCTTTTATGCTTATCAAATTTTTTTGGAACTTTAAATTTCCGTTTCACTTTTTGATCTTTGTTTACACTTGGTGTTGAGTTGTCAGTAGTCTAAAATGTAATTAGTTTTAAAACTTTCAAATACAAAGCTGTTTAGGTTGAAATCCGAAGTTATATACTCAACTAAAAATTATGTTCATTTAAAACTAAAAATCATAGTAAATCGTTTTTTTACCAATTAATATACAAAAAAAGATAAATTATTTTATCTAAAATGTATTAATTATTCGTACATTTTGTATCATATTAATTACTTTGTAGTAAACATTAACTTAGTGAAATATACAAACTATTTGCTTTAATTCTTCCAATTTCAAATTTGGCAATTCCTTCTTAACAAATGGTCTTTGCGCAGTTCTGATCTTTCTTTCTTTTTGTTTTTCTTTAAACAGTCTTGGATGATTCTGCAATAGGCTTTATGTAAAAATTGCAAACTAAAGATAAAATTAGTGTTTCATAAAAATCAAAACCTAGTATTGTTTATCGAAATTTAATACTTTTTAGAAGGGAAGTTTATTTACATTTCATAGATTTAGAATTTTTTGATTGATCAATATGTTCGATGTATTTATTCATTAGTAACTTGAAAAATTAAAGTCATATCGACAATAATAATATTAACATTAGTAAAAGCTTAACATTCACAAGCATATAACCATAAAAGCTATTTTAAATTACTAAAACTCAAATATAAATTACTTTCAATTTTTTTTTCAAAGTCTGAACTGAAAGAAAGCTGTCTTATAATCTTTACAAACCTTCTCAAACAAAAACGTCCCGTGAACGTTAATACTTTGCAGCAGGTTTGAAGCATTATGCGCTGTTACCTCTGATGACTCTGAGTCTGCCACTTCTTTGGCGAGTTTCTCTTCATTTCTTTTTTCTAACAGTCCCGGTACTGAGTCGTATATCACCTCTTAAAAAGTGTCATCTTAAACTTTAATATTTCAAATGGTTAATATTAAACATTTTAAATTTGTAAATTAAAATATGCAATCTTTAATAAATATATGTTCAATTTTTTGTTACGATTAGCTTAATGCAAAATATTAATACACAAGGTGTTTTTTAAAAATTCATAATCATTCAACAAATTTACTTTAATCATTGAAAAAAAATTAAAACGTTTACCCAACAAAATATTTAACTTACAATAAAACCTAGCAAACAAAATAAATCTTTTAAAGATCTTAAAAAGATTTATTGCTTTTATAACTATATAACTTAGTTCATAAAACATTTATACAATACCTAGTCCTAGATATTCCTAAAAACTCACTGAGCTCACACTTAAACTATAAATTATTTAATGACAAAAATGTTTACTCGAAATTTAGTTTTGTAAAACTTTTATTTATTATAATCTTTTGGATATACAATTGCTTTAAGTTTATAATGACCATTATAAATTTGAAACCAAAAAAGAATGATTGCATTCTGGACGCTCTGTCACGTTTTTACTTTTCTCTAAGTACTCCATGATGCAATTGTAACAAAAACTTCATTCGCAAGTCTTCAGTATTGATGCGTTGTTTAAGTAGTCTGGTAATAAAAATTTTCTTTAAAGTCATATCAATGCACTTGTAAAGGAAATATAATCTACAAACAATTTCAACCTAAATTTACACCTATTTAAAGTCTTACACATTTTTGGATATTAATTCTTTACTTTAAAGAAGTTCATACTACATACATTTTGAACAAAATACTGAATGTAAATCTTATAGTAACTCTAACAAAAGTTTATGTTCTCTAAGAAGACTCAGACATGTACACTTAAACAATGATAAAATTACGTTTTATAAATATTTAAAAATTACTTATTTTTTTCTTCAATGTTATTAAAATAATTTTTTAAATTAGCAAGGTAGTTTGCAGTAATTTACACAAAATATTTCTTTAACCTTATTCCAGGTGTTTACATTTTATTAGTAAAGTAAACTGTATACTTTTTCATTTATGAGTATATATAATATTTTTATGTATCATTGCATTAGTAAACTACAAACAATTTATTTAAAAGTCACCAGAACACAACAAGCAGACTTTTATCGATTTCTTATGCCTGGGACTAGATATAATATCAATTTTCGCATCAGTCTTTCCACAGTCTTGAGTAACACTATCATAATCTTTTTTCATTTTGGATAAGTTTATTGTGAAAACTATTTTTTAATTTACTATAGAATCTTTTACACAGTTTTATATTTAATAAATTTAGTTTACTTTGTAACTAAGGCTTTTTGATATCACTTTTAATACACATCTAAAAAGTTTAGCTTAATTTAAAAGTAATTTAAAATACTAGTTTTTATATATAGTTTTGAGTATCTCTATTTTCGACGAGTAGTTATCAAATTCAATAACTATATAAACTCATAGAAATAAATTATTATTGTAAAAAACTAAAAATATATCACAACTTATATGTTTTGAAAACACAAAGAATATACATAAATTTATGATATCATAACAAATGTTAAAAAACCAGCTAAAAAATCTTATGGATATTTTTAAAGTATCCTTTTTATAAATAGTCAGAAGTTTATTGATTAACATATTTATTTATAAAAAAGAGTTTCAATCAATTAATAAATAAATCTTTAAATAAAGTAAATTTCTTACTAAACTACAAAACTTTAATTGTTGCTCTAAAATTCACCTAATGTCCTTCAGTTATTGTTACATAATACAGTTCTACAAAACAAAAACAGATAGTTATTTGAATTAAGCTGTAGTTCCTACATTTAATATTTAAAAAATATTATATATTTTTAATATTTGAATGTTATTTAAGAGAAGCTAGTTAGAAAGGTTGAAAAATATCAAACAAATACTAAGTTAAGATATAAATATGTTTTTTATTAAAACCAACACGCTTTAAATAAACATAGAGTTTTTAAACTGTAAGAAGTTATATTCACTTCTAAAAATTTACCCGTAAATTTATATTTTAATAGTATAACATGCTTAAAAACTAACTTATAAATGCAAAGTTATATTAAATATTTTAACATAAAATGCTCTGAAACTGAAACTGAATTAGAAATAAGTTGTTGTTCAACCAAGCCATATGTTTGTTTAATGATTAATTATAAAATATTATATTTAACAAACTGAATGTAACCTACGATGTTTACATGATTTAATGTATTAAATTATTGCTAATAACCATTTTCCGACTAAAATATTTTATTCGAGCACCACTTTCAAAATTCTACTAATTTCCCTTTTAAAACAAAATAAATACTTACAAAAGTAACTAATCAAACGAAATAAGAGTGAACCTAAGAAACAATCAATATAAAACTAAATAAAATAGTCATAAAAACTTAAAGAGATAATTAGTAAAAAAAACGGGTTATTAAAAAAATTGTAATTCAAGATCCTTTATCACGACCTAATTGATTATTAAGTTTTGGTTTAACTTTTTCAATCAAAATTGCCTCTATTGATAATATAATATTTCGTTTTATAAATACCAAAACTGTGACTTAAATTTGTTGAAAGTATTTGATGTTAAAATTTTTTTTTTAATCTATTGACTTTATCTAACTTAACTTTTTAATTGAAACGTTACTAAAGTACTAAGTTTTTAGTTATTTCCTTATTATCTTTATAACCTCAAAAAATACATGTATATATATATACATCAAACATGTATTATAAAAGATTTTATGTAAATGGTTAGAAATATCAAAACTAAGCTTAACACAGAAAAAACGATTATTTTCAATCGAAAATTTTTTTTAAAATTAAACAATCGCCAGTAGAAACTTATTTAGTGATTGTATATGTATAAATATATATAATTATATCAGAAAAGACGATTTCGAAAACCAAAACATTTACTTTATAAAAATAAGTGTGTTTTAAATTTTTAGCTGGTACAGTTTTAAATTAAATAAAAGCTATCTAAATGGGCTCTTTGGAAAGTGTTTAAGTTTATTTAGCTAATTATTTTCTAAATTTAAATTTATATATACATATATATTTAAAAAAAAAATAAAAAAAATAAAACATTTATTTAGTAATAAAAGTTAATACACTTTATTTAAGTAAAAATATTTTAATAAAACAGTTTTAAAACGGAAAAGACAAAGACACTGCAACATAACTATTCAAACTATAAAATTTTTTAAAATTAATTTCCTGTCTTTTTAAAAATTTAAAACTTGTTGAAATTATTTTTAAGAAGTTAAAGGTATATTAGAAATTTTCTAAACTTTAACTAGTTTTTAGAAGTTTTATTTTCTATATCTCAAAAACCTCTGACCATTTGATGTATCTTAAGTTTTGTAATTTAAACGTTTTTTTTTAACACTTTAGAGCTTACACATAAATAAAAATCTACACATTTTGTTTTAAAGGGTTTTAACCGGTAGTTGGTGAAGTATAATAAGAAAAACAAGTTATACGAAGTGTTTTAACTAAAACTTAATTAGAGCTAATTAGTAACTTAAAACAGGAATAGTAATTTAGTTCAACGCTTCAAGTAAAATCAGTTGAAGCTATGAGAGCTAGAAGTAACACCTAAAAATGTAGAAAAGTTTAGAAAAACAAAATTTCTTTAACAAATTATTTCTATAAAAAGGATTAAGTAAAGTATACATAGTGTAAGAAAAAGAAGCATAATTTCATAAATTTAATAGTTATGTTTTTTATATGTACTTTTTAAAATAAAAACTAAAAGTGAAGAATACAGTAGTAGATGCAGAAAATTGTGTACTTTTTTCTGCATCTTTGAAAAACGTAGAAAGTTTTTCTAGTACTATGATAAAAGTGAACTAGTGAAAATCAAGTAGAAACGTTTTATACTTTAATATTTTTGAATTAACACACATTTGTTGGCCTGATATTGGACTCACTTAAATATTAAGATTAGTTTCAATTAAAACTACTAATAATTTTAATCGAACTGTTTTAGTTTATTAAATTTTTCTATTGAGCTCAGGTTACAATGAACTATAACAAACTTGGTCATTATTAGCCTTACTTTAATAATTTTAAAAGTGTTTCACCCAAAATATAAGCTAAATTAGTAGACTAAAATCATACAGACATAAGTAATTCTAAGAGAATGTTTTTTAACAATTAGCTACTTCTATATACATAATTAAATTTTAATAAAACAATAAACTATTTGTGCTTTTAGTTTTAAATATAAGAACATAAGAAAACATGGAAGGCTATAGTATTGAAAATTCAATTAACAGTTTGTGGGTTGGAGACCTGCACACTGATGTGGAAGAAAGCGACCTGAGCAGCATCTTCACCAATGCATTCAGAATCAGATTATGTAGGAACATCACAAGCAACTCCTCACTCGGCCACGCTTACCTGGACTATCACCGAGAAGCTGATGGTAAGAATAACAAATTGTTTTGGTTTGTTTGTAGTAAAGTTTTAGTGCGTACATATTACTACTTTTAACATTTGTTTTTAATTATTTATGTCATTTCAAACTCGTATTTATTACTAATTAAAGATTCAGTAAAAAAAAAAAAACTGTAAACATATAAAAGGTAAAATTATTAATTTTCAAACATGTTTGTAAATTTACAGCTGCGACAGCCATTGAAAAGTTCAATGGTTTTGTGATGAAAGACCAGCGTATCAGAGTGATGTGGAGCTCCAACACGTCACATATGTGCATCCTGTATGTGAAGAACCTGGCAACAAAGACAAACCATTGCCATCTGTATTCACTCTTCGCAGCTCATGGGACCGTCAAAAAAATTCAGGTTCGTTCGATGAAGTTGTTAAGTTACTATTTACGACTTAAATACTACAATTTTTAAAGAATTGTCATCTAGTTACAATTTGAATTGTTTATAAGATTAATTAAAAAATTTTACTTTTTACCTGAAATTAATAAAAAACCTAAAAAAGTAGTAAAAGTGTTGTTATATCCGAAAAACATGTTAACGCAAATTGATATACAACTTGACATTTAATTGTAATTTAGTTGAGTTAGAAGTTTAATTTATATTACTTATGCATTAACCATAAAAACATAAAAAAATTTCTTTTAATCTTTTTATTAATTGTTTAGGCAGTAATTGCTTTTTTCCTTGTTTTTTTTAATTAAGATAATTGAATCCTTTTAGATACAGAAAAAAATGGCCTTTGCTTTGCATTTGTCCACTATGTATCGCCTGAAGATGCTAAATCTGCCCTAATTGCATTAAACCACAGTGCAATGAGCTTTAAAGTCGAAGCGTACAAGACAAAGGAAGAGGTAGAGCAGAACAGGGTAGCCAAGCGAAGAAGGGCAGCAGAAAAATTTGCAGAAAGCTTGGGTCTTATGGTGAGTCAGAATGTTGAACTTAAATAAAATTTAAATTAGAAGGACTTCAAAAAAATTGCTTAGATATACATGTCCTGATACATTTGTTATCTGTCTATGCTTATTTATATCAACTTTTATTATTAGTTCAAAGGGGAAATTGTTTTTAAATCCATAAAAAAAATTAAACTGTTTCCACTACAATGGGCAACAGCAGCTTAATTATATATTATAAAAATTTAATCAACGTATTTTTCGCAACTAGAACCTGACCGGACGGTCGAAAAACCACCTGGCGCAGCCTCATCCTCATCAGGTGCGTCCCATGTACTCGATGGACGAAACAATGAACCAGCAGCAGCAGTTCACCGTTCTATACTCCTACCAACGACGTCTTGTTCGTGGCGGAAACCGTCAACCTCCGAACGGAACTTTCCGTCATTAACACCTCCATCTCAACAGTGAGCAGCAACTTCGCAGTTTCTAAAATGGCGTAGTAAATGCTGCAGATAGATATTTGGCGCTTTTTTATCGCTAATAAATTTTAGAAAATATCATTAAATTTGTATTTATTCAGCCCACATGTTTAGTGAAATATAATTAATCTCTACATTTATATTTAAAAGAGAAACAAATAGTTAGGAAATGAATATTGCATGAAGGAAAATATCGTGTTTTGAACAGTACAAAGCTTTCTAGTTTCCATTGATAAAAATGGTTATACTTAATGCAAAAGATAAACATTTAAGCTTAGTGTGTCAATTAATTTTATTTTCTAGTTTATCTTGTGTTAGATTTAACAGTTTCAGTTTAACAGGCTTCGTAGATCTTGACTAGTTTGATGTCCAACTAAAGTGTTTAAATATAGTATTTCGTTTAAAGTTTACGATTTCCTGTAAATTTTACTTAATACTTTTTTTTATATTCAATTTTAAACTTAATTATATCTAATATAGGACTCCATATTTTCGTTTGTGGGCCACATTTAAACTTTAAGGGACAAGTCATATCATTCAAGAGCCGCAGTACATTTTATTGGTTGCATTCCAATTTAAATATAAAATTCTTTTTCTACACTATTTTCCTTTGCTGCAGCAGTTTGCTGACCCCTTGTCTACATTGAAAGTATTTTAGTATCAAAAGATTAAAAATGTATCGCTAAGGAAAACAAAGTACTAAGACAAATCATATTGATATTTTAAACATTTATTTTAATCGTGTATTAGTTTTTAAGAAAGGAACTTAAAACTAAACAAAAAAATATATTTCATTTAATTTATATAATTACTGAATGAGTTTTTAGTAACTGCTAATTCGTTAACGCGTTCTCATTACAAAAAGAAAAAAAGAGTAATTAAACCATCTTTTTTCTTGTTCATAACTGTGTATGCTTATTTTTTTTGTTGTATCTTACTTTTAACGAGTTACTAAAAATAAGTAAATTTTTAACGAGCAATTTTGTACTGGTTATAATTTTAGTGATTAGAAAAATTTTTAATTTGTAAAATTTCTACCTCAAGGTATTAATTGTCAAAGAAAAATACTGTTTTATTACAAAGTAAAATAGTCAACTTGTATCGAATGTAAGTTGTCCCAAGTCATTGAAATATCATTAACCTACTGTTTATCATTTTAATAATATGTATTATAGAAGCATTTTTGTATTTAGTTATAATTATATGACAAGAATGTAGTTAACAAAGATTTGTATAAAGTTATGAAAGTTCGTTTGTAAAATATTGTAAAATACTTTTTATTAAGTTAATTATTAGCAGTTTTACTTCCTTAGTATGTTATTGTGTTTTATTAATCTAAACAAAGATATATTTTTTCAATATAAATTTATACTTTAAAAATGTAAAATTATATTACTCAATTTATACACCGTTTGATATTTCTATATACCAACGTTGTTGTTTTTGCAATAAAAAAACAGTACGCTGTGAATATTTTATAAAGAAATTGCAGGTTGTGTAAATAAGGCTTTAAAAAAACTAATAATACAACTATAGTATTTTAGTTTACTAAAAGTAACTACAGTAAAACTTCTTTTAAATGATAACTACAATAACAAATCAAAATGAAAATGATAAGAAGAAAATCGACAAAGTACGAAATTTAAGAGATACAAAAATGCTCAATATATGCAATATATCTCAAATTCAAGTAAAATTATTATATTTTGATAGCCAGGTTTTATTGTATTTTAATATAATAAAGTAATATAACAAAAAAACATAACATTTATATGTACAACAAAATTTAGCATAACAGTTTAAAAACAAATACTGATTTGTATTTTAATGAAATAAAAAAGTAAATATCAGCTAGGTGTTGTCGTGAATATTTAAGTATTAATCTGAAACTGAACAATACGCAAATTAAGTAAAGTTCAAACTATATCTGGGTACAAGATACGTATCTTAACGATTAACTTACAGTATATCAACTATATAAAGTGCAATAATGTAAATACAGTTAATTTTTTTGTGTCAAAATTATTTAAAAAAAAAAAAAGTTTATGGATTTTTTTATTTTACCGATTCCAAAACTAAATTAATCAATAAACACTAAGTTTTTAATATATCTAGTTTTAAAATAATAAGTTAGTAAAACTGGATCATATAAGTCCATTAAAAAAACTAGGCTGCTATTTACGGATATCTCAAAACTATCCAAGTGTTTTTAGACAAAAAACTGCAATGTGTCATTTTGAGTTATCTTAATACTTTATTGTATACTTAGTACTTTTTATTTACTAATAGCTTTATGTATTCCTATTAGGTAAGCACATACTTTTAAAAGCAACTGTAAAATTTATGACGTTTTTCTTAAAGTGAATAGTAATTGCAATGTTTAAATGAGTATTTATTATTAAACAAACACAAATCCGTACTGATAAATAGAATGTTTATGATAAGAAGTTATATTTAAAACTTTCATTATTCAAAATAGTGGTCTTAACTTTATATAGACCCAAAATAAGTAAAATACTAGAAAAAACTTAGTGCCTACTAAGTAATACAAAATAATAGATAATTAACTTTACAACACGACCATCAAAAACAGTATTCGAGACAATCTACGATCGGTTTTATCCTTATTAGGACTCATCAGGCAGGCATAGTGGCGACAAACCGCTGTTGAGATCTAACCAAGCAAGCTATGAACAAAGAATTACGATTATTTATCATTGATGGCACAAAGCATCTCAACATTGTTGATAAGCTGGTTAAAACTGATCAAACGAGCGCAGACTATAATCTTAAGATAAACTGACAGTTACTGAGACGTTGGGCTGTGAACTATTTAGCTGTGTCGAGTTTTTAAATTTTTTCAACTACCCACCAACGGTAACTTTAGTGCTTTGTAATCTAGTCAGTATGTTTTTTAGTAGACGTATAAGCTGCAGGATACCAGATTAACTCCGCCCTTGTTTAAATAAGTAATTAATGAAACAATTCGAAAAAAAGTTGATAATTTGTTCAAGATCATCTTAAATTTTTATAATCTAGTTAGTAAGTAAAAGTGATATCTTAATACTTTTTTATGTGGAAGTTTGTTTTAGATTTTTTAAAGAACGTATGGGCTAAAATCTTACAGAGCCTAAGCCAGGACTTACTAATCCTTCAGAAAAACTTAAGTTAACATAAAGAAGTAAATCATACCACTTAGATCGGCCACAAATTTTCGGTGCGACTGACTGATTAGTTCTAATAAAAACAAAACCCGGCTCTCAGTCAACTGAAAGCTTTTGGTAAGATGACGAAGCTGATTGATACAATTAATAATAGTATTTATAATTGTTTTAAAAAACTACTATGCATCCCTATTTTATAATGATGTGTTTCAATGTCAAATGTTAGGCTTTTTATTTGTTAAAAAACAAAAAAATCTTATTTAAAATCATATAATAAAATTGTTATAATAGTTAAAATTGTCAAAAGTAAACAAGAAAAAAAAAATTTCGTTAAATATAAAAGTATGGTAGCTGAATATATTTCAGGAAGTAATAAAATTTGCCTAAAATTTTAATATGTTGGTGGTAAGTGTTAAATTTGAATGAGCGTTAAAATTGCTTAAGGGGACAATATTGCAGAAAGATAGTTTTGCATGAAGACACTTTAGGAAGAAAACATTTTTGCACGGGTTAAATTTTTTTTTTTTTTTTTATTTTGTTATTAGTATTTTTTTTGTTTACTATCACTGCTACCACTGACCCTTACCCTCGGTCGGTTTTTTTTTAACTTGTTTTTTCTTGTTTTGTTTTTTAATACAAAGTTTTATTAGATAAACTTAATTTTTACTGTCACTGTTACCCCTAACCAGACATGGTATAATCAAGATGGCAGTTAAATACAGCTGTTTTAATTGTAAACACGCGCTTTAAAGCTCTATAGTAAATTGAGAGAAATTTGGAGAAATAAAAGAAACTAAAGTGAAAAGTGAGTGGTACGCTGGAGCGCGCTCGAGTTATTCTCTTCATTTAAGAACTTTACAAATAGACGCAAAGTTTTAGCGCAAAAGTGAGAGAGCTAGAAGAAAAAAGAAATTTATAAGCCAAAATCGTACGCTTGAGTAATTCACTTAATTTTAAAACTTTAATAATGCATGTTAATTTTTAAAGTTTTAACTAACTTTCACGTCTTGTCTTATATTTCTTAAAGTCAAAATTTTTTTTTGTTCCTGCAAAAATTTTATTAAAGTGAAAAACTACATAAGTGTTTAATTTACAATTTACTTACTTATTTTAACAATTTTTTTTCTTATGAAAATTTTTATCAAAAATTTATTTGTTTATATACCTTAAATTTTTATTAAATGAAAAAAATAAGGTCAGTTTAACTGGTTTGTTAAAGATTTAAGCTTAATTTACTTTTTTAAACTAAATTAAAAATATTTTCTGCTATAAGTTTTATAACAATCTAATTATACTAAAGCTTTTGCAGTAAGAATATTCGCAGCTAAAAATGTTAACTTAGTGAAAAGATATTTTATTAGATAATAATGACTATGATATAAAGCAAAGACTGAAATTGTACATTTAAAGGAATTCATGTTAAACTTCTTTAATTTGTTTCATAAAATAAAACTTTATTTAAGAGAAAAAAAATCTAAAAGGTTACTAGTATTACTTATTTCATTTATCTTTAAGTTTTAAACCATTTTCAATGTTTAATTTGTAAGTATAGTTAACTAAAAAGTAATTTATTTTTGTAAGTTGCTTATGTACTTCTAGGTTTATTCATTTAATTCAATTTTCAAAGTTTGTGAAAAAATTAAAACTAGGATATATTGTAATTAAAAAAATTATACAAACCTTCGACACTACAAAATATTATACTAATACAAGCTATATACTCTACATACTTTTTTGGTATATATATAAAGAGCTTGGATTAATTTTATATGTTTATTATTAAAAGAACAAGTGCATAACATAAGGGCAGTTTACAGCACTATGACTTAAACTAATTTGTATTGCAATAACTAGCAGTTATGGCAATTAAATAAAATCTATATTGGTAAATAAAGAAAATTGTTTAAAAAAAAGCTGATTTGAAGTAAAAATGTTTTGTTTAAAAACCTAAAATTTTAAATAAAAATTTTAAAAAATACAAAAGTTAATACGGAAATTTAAAATAACAATTTTAAGTATTAAAAAAATACTTAATAAAAACTAAGAAAATGAGAAATTTTAAAGTTTGTTAGGCAAAAGAAATTTAGCATAATACTCATATGATAAAAAATTAGCGCGATTAATGGTTGGATTATTATTGAACTTATTATTGTTACTACAAAAAATGTAAAAAAGTACAAATAGTCTAAGAAATTTTAGCAATTAATGTACAAAACTTTGTAAATAAACAAATTTGAAATTTTTGAATAAAATACAGTCACAACAAATTTAAACAGTAGAATGCTTTAACAGTCACTCAAGTAAAAGTGTTTTTAAAATAGTGAATTGACTTTAAATGAAAAGCATTTTTTTTTTGAAAAAAATTAACTGCTTTTTAACACGCAAAAATTTTGTTGAAATTTTATATTACATTGTTTGCTGCAAACATTGTCAAATTTGAAGGTTTAAATTTGCTGTACTCTTCGTTTGTCAAGATTTCATTGACATCTTGGCTTCTTGGTTTGTACAAACTAGACTTACCAACTTCTTCTATCAATGTATCTGAAAGTGGAAATTTGTCACAGCATAACTCCATTCTTTTGCAGGTTGATCTGAGAAAAATAGAATTTATTATAATTTTGGGTAATAATTGGCTTAAGAATGTAAAAAGTAATTGTAGGAATTTTTTATTACTAATGTTTGAATTGAACCTTTGAATGAAAAAGAGTAATTTATAAACCATACATTGAGTTATAATTTTGTACTTTACCAATACTATATTTATGATAAAAATATTCAACAAACAGATTAACACTATACTTTACTTTATCTAAAAAGACAACAACCTATATAATATTTAAATAATAAGCAAACGCCAAGCTTTTTAACCTTGTACAAATAGTTTTAATTAGAATAAAAAATTTAAAAAACTACCTAAACTAAAATTTGTTAAAAAAGTTCTAGTAACTTTTACTAGTGATATATATTATTGAATTTTACTGATAATATACCGATAAATTTAGCAAAAAAATGTTTCAATTCTTATTATGCATTT
Organism: Thalia democratica; assembly: GCF_965202585.1. Classification (NCBI taxonomy): domain Eukaryota; kingdom Metazoa; phylum Chordata; class Thaliacea; order Salpida; family Salpidae; genus Thalia; species Thalia democratica. Next base: position 37,882,870 of record NC_139165.1, on the reverse strand, counting down.
ATTCTTCCCTTATATTTAAAATAAAAGAAAAAAAATTATATAAAACAAATCGTTGTAATACAAAATATTAATTTAATTGGATTACATTAAAAAAACAAGTTATTAATAGGGCCTTTATGTCTCCTATAATAAAATATGTTTTTTAAAAGTAAAAATCAAAATGATAAGGTTTGTTGAATAATAACAAAACAAAATTCAAAAATTTCTTGTTTCAAGGATCCGGGTTCACAAAAAGACCTCTCGGTCATCGAGTTGCATACCCAACTTTAACTAAAATTAAATAATCTAAACAATGATTAAAAACTTTACAGTTTAAATTACACATTAAAATTTCATTTCTATGAAATAAATAGTTTAAAATAAAAAGACATAAATCCAAATACATTAAATTTTTACTTACCTAATAATCATTAAGGAGTTTAACAAAATATGGCCCATATTAGATTGTCTATTGTTTTTCGAGATATTCATCAAGGAAAAGTCATTAGGTATTGTAGCTTTGGTTGCATTTAAACATGCATTTTGCAAAGCATGATTTGTACAGGATATTGTTATAAGCCTGGGATTATCTTTTTTCAGAATTTGTCCTACTCCATTCTTAACTCCTGTCATGGAAGCAGCTCCGTCTGTACCTAAAAATATATTTACTAACTTAAAAAAAAAAAATATTTTTCTTAAATTATAAGACCAGTTTGTGCTTAAATTTATACTTTTCTTAAACAATTGAATAAAATCAAATTAAGTCTATTAATAAAGATAGATCATTGTAAGATATTAAAACTAGTTTATTAAAGTTAGCAAGAATACACAGAGAATAGCTGAAATAAACAAAAATTAACTTACTATTAATATCTAAATTTAAAATTAAAAACACGTTAGTAGTACATATTTAATAAATACATAACTAGAATACAAAAATGAAAAAAACAGTAACAGTTCATATATACTTACATATTGAAACTACATTTTTTAACTGAACATTATACATCTTTAAGACTCTTTTGAATGCGTTAGCAATAGATAACGCTGATTTGTCTCTTCCAAGGTCTTCGAGGTGTAAAAATGTAGATACTGAAGTTTTCTTTATTTTGCTTAGATAACAAATACTAACACCTGTGATTCAAACATAAAGCTTTCTAATTTTTTTTGTTATAAGTTTAATAACTGTAAAATTTTGAATGAAAAGAACTTATAATCTGTATACTTTGGAATAAAAAAAAATATAAATGTTTTAAAATTATCTGTTGGTAACTACTACTCATGCTTTTTTAAATAGATATCTAAGAAAGTTAAAAAATACCAAATATAGTCGAACTTTTAAGTACATAAAATCTGTGAAATTAAAGGACTACCACTTTGTTCTAGTTAAACAACTGAAGGTAGTAGAACAAAAGTTTAAGAAAGTATAGCTTTAATTGTAATTACAACCGCTGTATATAAAAGGAAAACTGTTATAATCATTTGAACATAAACTGCTTCCGGTTAACCACTCGGTATTTTTAAAATTTTTTCCAGGTTTTCTAAATTTCTTCCACGTTTTTAAAATTACACATATTAAGGTCTGTTTAAAGTTAATAGTTAGGTTTAATGTTAAAACTGTATTAAAGAGTATAAAAACATGGAAAAGGTACACTAAAGCTGCTTAATAAATGGTTCATTAATAAAAAAAAATTGATGATGACAAAAAACTTTGAAAAATAGGGTATAATTTTCTATTCAAATCCAAATTTTATTACTATACAAGTAAAAATTATTGAAAATATCAGGTTTTTCAACGTCTTTTAAAGATTTATGTACAAAATTCCAGGTATTTTTATGCCTAAAATTTTAACTCCATGTTTTTCCTGGTTTATAGGTGAAGTGGCAACCCTGCTCGTTAAAGCAACAAATTGCTAATTTATTCATTATTTTCTTTATTAATTAAAATTTTTGCTGTTTAATAAATATTATAATAATTAAATCATTCTCCTTATTAGAAAAATAAAATCAACAATATTTTGACATATTTCTTAAACTATTAAATAAAAGTCAACACAAAAATCAAATATATGTTAGAAATGAAACTGACTTAGTTTACTAGAACGAGTTTACTGTATAATTATTAAAAAAAATCATAGTAATTCTAACTTTAATTTTATGTAAATTTTAATTTATTAACCTATTAAATTCTGTAAAATAAAAACTTTTTCCTTTAACTGTCATTAAACCTACTTACATCTGAGTAATCTAACAATGTCCAACTCATTGCATAACAAAATATTTTCTTTTACAGCTAACGTGTTACAAGAATTAATCTATATTAAAAAAATAAAACAAAGAACAATGTGTTTAAAGATTATTTCATGTTTGAAATTTAAATTTAATAAGCTTTTTGTATTAAAATATTTTTATATTCAACAGAATGTATGTAAATAAATAACAAATTTAAACTTAATTAAATTAACAAAGCTTAAAAGTAATTTTCTTACCTAGAAAACTTTGTCCAGCAGTATCTGTACTCTCATCCAGATAGAAAGAACAATGCTTCACCATAAAATCAGTTATGATTAGTCTTCTGCAAATTGGTGCGAGAGTATTGCACAGAATCATTTTTGCTTTCCTCCTTTTAAGCGTTGCTGATTCGTGAGCTGTCCCAAGTGTCTTCATGACATCTATCTGGTGTTCGCCTGCTAGCAAGTTCCCGTGAAGAGCTTGTTGCAATGCTAACCGGACTTCTGTCTGGCGTACGTTTTCTTTAAGGAAATTGTTGAATTGCTGTTTAAAAGATTTTTCCATCCTAAACTGATTTATTGAGTTGTGGTTATTTGTGACTGGAGATGCGCGTTTATGTCGGTCAGAATAAGAATGAACTTTTAAGTTGCTCTTTTTTGCTTGTAGTTCTACATTGCACCACTTGCAATAAGCTTTAGTTTCACAATTTGTTGGAGCAATCCAATCTAATAAGTAAAACAGCATTACACATAGTTGACATAACAGATATAACTAATAAAACATTAAACACTATTTATATTTGTTTATAAATAAGTTGTGTATCTAATATTTATTTTATTAATAAGTGAACAATTGAGATTTCAATGATTTAACAAAAACGTTTCACAATAAACTAAACAGTTTAATAGATGTAATAGTGTTGCCTTGTATTTTCAAATTTTTTTCAAAGTATTCCAAAATTCTTACAGAATTTTAAAAGTTCACAATTTTAATCTTTATTTGGTCGAAAATTAGGTTCAAAGTAAGATACTGTGTTAAATAGTATGACAACATTAAAAAGATACTTTAAACTTACAATAAATGTGTTGGTAGATAAAAAATTTTTAGATGAAGAAAAAAAATATTATTTATATTATAAATTTTTGTGTCAAATCGAAAATTTAACTACTGACAATGCTTAAAATGTTAAAATTTCCAGGTTTTTTTTTTAATTTGAAGTTTTTCCGATTTTTTTTCAAAAATACAAACATTCCTGGTTTTTTTTTGGGTTAATTTGACAAATTATAGGCTTCCAGGTAAAGTGGCTAGCCTGATGTAAGCATCACAGTTCAACTTGAGCTAATTAAGTATGTATTTACTTTTAAAACGTGCTTTTTAAAGTTTTGTTTCACTACAAGATCAATAAATAACAATTTTTTTTAATTTATTTATTCTCAATTAATAAAAGCTTTAGTTAAATCTATCTTATAAATCTAAGCTTACAAATGGGATAATAAATTTGCTTATAATAAAATTGTTATTTATATCACAACTTTTATCAAAAGTTTATATATAAATTTAATCAATGCAGTGAAATAATTCTTTTTTGAAATAAATAAACTAAGTAGATCTGTCTAGTAATTAAATCAGTCAAAGCTAATCTTCTTAGCATTTATAAAATAGTAAATAAAAATTTTCTTTTTGTATTTGAAAGCAATATACTAAAAAATTTTATAAAGAATTCTTGATATTACCACAAACCATTTGTCAGAAAAATGTTTTTAATATTCAAATAAATGTATTTTATGACAAAAATTAAAAATTTTTTTTTTGTTTAACAAACAAAAATCATGATAATTTGTAAGGTGTAAAACCAAAAAATTGTTGTAAATAAATAATTTGCCCATCTCACCGCCTTATGGCCTCTATGAACCATTTTACTTAAATAATAAAATTAGAAATTCAATTTTTGTCTATGAAGCGAACTTTGTTTTATACTAACAAATTTTGGTTTTAATTTTATAATAAAATTAACAGTTTAATTTGTGTGTTGTTATTATAAAATGTATTTTAAGTATATTTATTTAAATAAAGTAGTCAAAGGTTAGTACTAAAGTAAAAAAAATGTCATGCTAAAGTATTGTTAATTATTAAATTATTAAAACAAAATGTTAATTTTTAGGTAAAAAGTGAATTGGAATTTTTGACTTTAGATGATAAAATTTTTTGTGCATTATTGAAATAAAATTACAAAAAATACTTTAAAAACTATTTAAAAATTATTTTTTTTTCAAAAATTACAATGGAAAAATTAATTTAATTCTATAAAAACATGAGAACTTTCCTTTATAATATTTAATAAAAAAGCTCAGTATTAAAAAAAAATTGTTGTTGAATTCAAAATTGAAATACTCAAATGTGTATTCTTAAATACTACAAATTGTTAGAGATAAAAAAACCTTTTAACTCATAAACAGATTCCCAAGATTTCTGGTACCTCATCTTTTTAGGTGGTGGAAAATCTAAAGTTGGTAAATCTTCTTGGTCTGGAATTTCATCTAAAATAATTTCAACGGTTGTTACCTACGAAAATGTAACTGCTAAAGTAATGTGTTTAGTGTGTAACTTAATAACTATTTGTAAATCCAAGAAAAAAAAAACCATTAGAGACTTACCTTAACTACTACAGAATAGCATGGTTGCCACAAGTCAAGCTGAGAAATTTTTCCTGACTTTTCCTGACTTTTTCCTGACATTTTACTAAAGTTTTCCTGACTTTTTTCAAGATTTTTCTGACTTTTTACTATAATTTTACAAAAAAAGGCATTGAAAATTAAGTAATTTTGTAAAATTTAAGGAAAATTTTGCAATTTTAGTCTGACTTTAAAGAATTTTTAATTAATTTTTCACTAATCGAAGGCTTTGAAATAAAAGGAAATAAATAAATTTGAACTGACAATATCTGAGGTTTTTATAAATTTTTTTCCTGACTTTTTCCTGAATTTTTTCAAAAACCCCCCATTTTGACCTGAATTTTCCTGACTTTTGTCATTTTTCTTAGTTTTTCCTGATTTCCTGAATTTTCCTGACTATGTGGCAACCCTGAGAATAGCCACCTGATTTTTATTTAAATTTTTTACATGATTTCAAAAAATCTTCAAAAATACACATTTTAGAGTCTAGCTTTAGTTTAAAGTTAAATTTATTGTAATAAACTGTTTGGAATAGTACAAGGTTGCCACTCATGTTTATAAATTTTTCCTGGTTTTTCAAATCTCTACAAGGCTTTTAAAATTACATGTATTTTGGTTTATTTTCAGTTTAAAGTTATGTCTAATATAAAAAACTGTGTTAAATAATAAAAAAACATTGTATATGTACTATAAAGTTAATTAAAATGTGTATTATAACTAAAAAATTTTAATTGAAATCTTATTTATATGATAGTTTTTTTGTGTCAAGTTAAAATTGTACTACTTAACATGCTGAAATTGTTAAAAACTGAATGTTTTTCTAAGTCTTTGGTTAAAAATTTCTCAAATTCCAGGTTTTTTTTTGCCTTAGTTGTTAAGTATCAGGTTTCCAGGTAAAAACAGATTTCCAGGTAAAGTGGCAACCCTGATAGCATAAGCCATTGAAAAATACTTAAGTTTATTGAAATGCGTTTTATGAAAAAAAGTTTTTTTTGCTGATAAAAAAAAACTTATTTATATGATAGATTTTTGAATCAAGTTAAATTTTATTACCGAACTATGTAAACTTGTTAAGAATTTCAGGTTTTTTAGGTTTATTGTTAAAAAATGTAGGTTTTTTTTAAATTATATCTAGTTTCAGCTTTGCTAAGGTTTTAATTGCCTTAATTGTCAAAGTACAGAATTTTTAATTTCTAGGTAAAATAGCAACCCTATAGTTATTATCCACTCTTTAAACAATTTCCTGACTTTTTATTACAATTTTCCTGACTTTTCTAAATCAAATTATCAATTTAAACAAATAATATAATACATATTCAAACACTTGGAATTAATAAAGCCTTCAATTTTATATTTCAGTTTATCAATATTTATAAAATTAGTAGTAAATATTTTACCCTTATTTATGTAAAAAATATTAAAAAACAACTATTCTACAATAAACTATAAATAATTAAACTTAACCATGAAGTTCACCTCTTTTATAATTTATTTTAAAAATTTAAACAATTTTGAAAAAATTATAATGAGGTAAATTATAAACATAAACTTATTACCCAAAACACTAAACCTAGTGTTTAATTAGAATGAAATTATTTATTTACTTAAACAAAAAACAATTCAATTCTAACATATGCTAGATAAACAAACTTATGTGTATTATCATTGTTTTACTAAAAAATGCAACAGATTATCAAACTGCTTACAAAAACTGTTTGTTCTAGTAGGATAGTTTAAAAAAATTTTAATAGAAACATTTTGCAGTTTTATAAAGGATATTCATTTAATTTTACCAGATGAAGGCATTAAGTAATTTTGTAAAATTCTCGGAAATTTTTTCAATTTTAATCACACTTTGAAGAATTTAAATTAATTTTTACCATTCAAAGATTTGTTTTTGAATATAATGAATTCAGTGAATTTAAACTGACAAAATCTGGTATTTTTTAATATTTAGTCAAACTTCCTGACTGTAATAAAAAAAAACCCTACTATTCTTGTTATTTATCTTTTTTTTCTGCTTTTCCTGAGTTTTTTGACTTTTCCTGACCTTGTTTCAACTCTGCTTAATTTACAAAACTAGTTTTAAAAACCTTGAGTTGTACACTAAAACTTTCAAGTATAATATTTTTTTTAGATAAACTACCTAATTATAATAAAAAAAGACTCAATAAATTTGTCACATTAAAAATTTTAAATAGATTTAATCTAAGCAAATAGTAGTTTCAAGTTTGTAAACAAAAATAATAAATTATATTCAAATTACTTTTAAGTGAAATCTATGTCTTAATAAAATAATTTATAATGAATCTTAAAAAATTATAATAATCAAACTTTATTTTTAAGTTTAAAAATTCAAATAATTTGATAAAAGTAGGATATAAGAAAAAATAATTAGTCTATTGCATCTAATTTTTGGAAAAAAAAATCAAATAATAAATTAACTTAACATCAATTAGTTCCAAAGCTACAATGTTTTTAGTTTATTAACCATTTAAATAAGTGGAAGATACTTTTCTTTAATTTTTCTAACCAAACATTACCTACTACTACAAGGTTAAAAGGTAGTTATGATTAAATTAACAATAAAGTGAATAAAATTAACCTTATGAAAATAAAAAACATAAACTTACATTTAAGGCATTCATACTTATAAAAACAATATGCTTTTAAATATGTTGGTGTAATTGAATATATGAAACTTTTATGTTCTCAACTTGTAAAATACAGCTTTTGCTTTCATAAGAAATTTTAATTCTATTGCCATGCTTTTTATTTTTTATTCTACTGCGGGGATTTTGTGCTCTGCGATTTAACATCTCTGCCCCTAACCCTTACCCTCGGTCGGTTTATTTTTTTTCTTTATTTTTATTTTATGTTCTGGACTTTTTGTATGTATTTTTATTATAACTTTTTATTTCTGTCCTTTTTTACTGTTGTTAAGAAATGACCCTTCGTGCAAAACTGTCGTTCGTGCAAACTTAACCTTCCGTGCAGTATTTATATTTGTACAATTTTATCCCGTCGTGCAATTTTGACCCGTTCCCCATATATATGTATATCAACTTAAGCTTCAAGAGCGTTTCTTAATCAGTTTTCTTTTGTATTTCAACTTTATAAACTGTATCTTATAAATATAACCAAGTTTTTTATTCGTATTAATTAGTTGTTGAAAACCATGCACCTATCGTGAATCTTTAAGTTCTTGACATTATAATTATTTTAAATTTTTAAACTACTCATAAGACTAAGAAGATATAAGAATATGGAAGAAACAGTCCTACAAATATTATTTTCACCTAATTTAGCTCAAAATAATAAAAATAAACAGTTAATAATTAGTTGTTTTAAAATTTTTAACTAGTTTAACATATGGTTTAGACCAGGGGTCGGCAAACTGCGGCCCGCGGGCCAATTGTGGCCCGCGAAGGGTAAATCTGCGGCCCGCGAGCACGTTATTTTTTTGAATGGAATGCGGCCCGCGAAAGAAAATTTTGTGGCCCGCGAGCATGTAAAAGTGGCCCGCTGAGCAAAAATATATTTCAAGTAAAATTGTTTTCGTAAATTCGGTTTAATTTTCTTAGTTTAGTTTTAAGTCTCTGTATAACATTCTAAAATAATTAGAAGAAGTTACTACTTTAATTTAAAAATGTGAAAAAGACAGATTAGCATTCTAACAGGATAGTTTTCTGAGTTTCATAATAACTTCTATTTTACAGCAGCAAGTAATTATCTAAAAAAAAAAGAGTGCTTGAATTTAATAAGTAGTTATATTATACCTATTTATCAAATAAACTAAATGCAAAGGTTTTCGGTTTTGTACAAAAGTAATGCACAGTATTTAACTAAAGTGTCATTTCTTTATAGCTTAGATATTCTTTCCAATATTTTTTATACCTAAGTTTCTTATATATATTTTTTATTTGTAAATGTTATGTTTTAGTGTAAAAACATTTAAAATAACATAGTAATAAGAAAAAAAGGTTTATTTAAGTTTTGTTTTGACACATTTTAATTTTTTAGAAGTTTTCTTTGCACTTGAACTAATTTATATGCACACCAACTTAAAAAAATGCTCATATTTTAAACCACTTTTTATAAAATACTTTAGTTAGTTTGAGTTTAGTTTATGCATAATTTTCTAAGTTTGTTTTTTCTACATGTAGTATCTAAATTTGTACAGACACAATTAAAAAAATATATATGACATAAACTAATATATTTTTTGTTAGATATACATTTTCATTTTTCAAACATTGATTTTGTCAAACTAAATTAACTTTTATGCTTTGCATATCAATTCACACATTTGCTGTTTTTTGGAGCTGACTATTTAATATAAACTAGACTTAGGGATAGTTTACAAACATTGACACAGACTCAGACTATCACTTTTTGAAGACTTCAAATCTCAGGCCAACTAAGTCATTTTATAAGTTTTTGGCTAGAATTGTTTTTTGTATACAAAAATATCAGGAATGTTTTTGTTAATTCAGGCTGGCTTATTTGCTTAAAAGAGTGGAAAATTAAACTTATGATGTAAGTTTTGCTCAACCCAAAGTGTTAGTTTCAGTTATAATTTATGTTATAATATATCAAGTTCAAGCTTTTAACTTGAAAATTTATGCTTAGAAATTTTGGAAAAAAACTTGAATTTGAGAATTTCTGAAAAAGCCTGGAGTTTAAAAAAATTTTTACATGTAAATTAGTGAAATTTTAAATTGACACAAAAAATTTAGCAAATAAACATTTCTTTATTAAAAAATATACTAAAGTAGCTTAACAGTGTTTTTTAAAATTGATATACTTTATAAGACACTTTTTAAACTTTAATTACACTTTATACTAAAAATAAAAGAAGGAATTGTACTTCTAAAAACTTTTGGTGCATTGCACCTTTACTTGTAAAATTTCACCGATTGTTGTGCTTCGTGTTTGAACTAAACCAAGAAATTATACTAAAGTGTCAAAGTTAAAAAAAACATCTCTAATAAAAATTCTCAGATGAGCAATAGTTTTTCTATCAGTGCTCTCATCTTAACATATTGATTTAATTCCTAATTTGATTTATGCGACTTTATAACCTTAATGCATTTCCTAAATAGGACTTTTTGTTGTCATTGAAGAAATAAACAAAAGTTTTTCATTACTGCCAACAAAAATTCTTTAAAAAAGTTTTCAATTATAAACGGTATCTCATTATTAATAATAAATTTTGCTTCTTTATAACTTGCCTTAACAACTTTTTTCTGATAACTCTGTAGTCATGAAGATAATCATGTGCTTTGTTGGAACTGACTTTGGTCATTTTTTTTATCGTTTTTCGCAATAACTCCTAACTAACGTTTTTTTTTTTGTTGCTCGTCTTTTATTTTACAAATAATATTTTTAAATTCTTATTGCAGATAAAGAATTGTTGTAATGCTTCATAAAAAAGAGGTTTTTCTCTTCGCTAATGACTCAATTAAGTCTTATACTTTTGCTAAAAATGTTTAAGAAAATTAATTGTCCATTCCAGCTGAATATATTTTTTTGGCATGTAATTTGTTTACTGTTAATAAGTTTCGTTATTTCTTTATGTTGTAAACTTTGTTTTAATTGGGTTGCTACACAAACAGGCTATTTTAAAAAGCTTGAAAAGTCAGATATGTGTGAAACTTTTATTTCAAACACTTGAAATAAATCTTAGAATTTCCAGAATAGTTTTTATGACTGTAGTGTAGTTTATTTACTGTAGTTTTTTCTTGTTTTTTTATAATTTGTGTAATTTTTGATGATGATGATATTTTTACTAGGTTCTTTAGCTTGATTTACAACGATTTACTAGCTTTATAAACGTTTAATGAACTTAGGCTGGTTTGATATAACTCAGATATTTTTGATTTTTAAGTGACAACCATGTAAAGGACTAGTTACTAATAAGATATTTTATTTAAGTATCCGAGAATTAATTATTTTAAAGAATTTGTTCTAGCTTTCTATAATACAAACAGGTATTAATTTTATTAAATTAACTAATTACTAAGTTTTTTACTGAATGTAAACTATTTAACACGCAAAAACTATTTTTTTGAAGCTAATATTTTTAGAATTATGAAAAAAGGGGTTGATAATATAACAAATATATAAGAGTAACTAATAAATTGTTTTTCAAGTTTGGTTTTTATAGAGAGTTAAATTGTATGTAAAATTACAAAAGTATTAAACTTAACTTAGTAAGTGCTTATGAAAGTACATAGTTTATTAACACTTAAGTATATTAGTCAATGTAAAATTTATTCTAATTTTATTTAATTTAATTTAAATAGTCATATGTATAGCTAAAAGTTATTTATAATGATAAGGTGAATAAAAGTAAAACTTTTCTCTAGTGTGAATAAAACTAAAACCAAAAGATTATTTAAATGTAACTAAAACTAAAACTGCGGCCCGCGAAGACTTTGTAAACTTGAAATTTGGCCCGCGACCACCAACTGCCTGCCGACCCCTGTTATACACTATATAAACTGTTGACAATTAGTTTTTTAAGGCAAAACATGTTTAAAAATGTTATTTATAGTAAAAATGTCCAGAAAAAGTTATTAAACAAAAACTGTTGGAATAACGGCTAGCTTAGTTGTAAATATAAAAATAAAGAAATTTCAACTAATCTCCCACTAAGATTTAATTTATCAAAAATGTGCGTCTTTTATATGTCTTTTATTAGTAAAAAAACAGTTTGGCAATGAAAACAGTGTGGCAATTTTGTCCAAACTAGTCGAAAACAACCTATTTTTAGTAGGTTTTTTTTGATAAAATTAAAAAAACTACGGCCACTTTCTCAAAAATCTAATTCTAACTACGTCTAAGACCTTTTTTTTCTTTTTTTTGTTATATATCTGCCACTCCACTATATCTTGTATAACTTCTAAAACCTTAGGTATATCTATAACGATTATTCATTTTTACCGCCAACTTAAAGTATTTTGTGTAAGTTACAAGTTATGGCCTCATAACCCACATGTGGTCATTTTTCTTACTATGCCCCCACTTCCGGTTTTTTAGCTTACAGCCCCTAAATTTTTGAAATTACCCCATGCGAGCTGTATTACCCACTTCAAGATATCCGGTAAAAATTTTCTTAAATTCATTTTTACATGAAATACAATAATTAAACTTAGTGCCTCACGTTTCTTGCAAACATAAAATAAAAAATAAAGAAAATTAATGTAGAAAAATTTATGTTGCTTCTAAAATACTTGGATCAACAATAACACAAATATAAAAGAAAACTAGCTCTAAAATTTAGTATATGAACATAAAACGTATTATTTTATGATTAAAAAATTTCTATTTCACCGTAGTACTCCACTATGCCACAGACAAATAAAGACAATTTCCACGTGTTAAATTTTAAAATATTAACAGTAAAGTTTCATAAATTTCAAAAAATTTAGAAGTTATAGAATTTTTATAAAAAGTATAATCTTTAAAACTTTTTTATTTTGGTAAAATTTTTTTAACTTTTCGATTACCCAGTCTTTTTAAATATTGCAACAACCATATTCTGAAAACTTATAGTATCAAGCGCGAAATCAAGATTAAAAATTAGTATTTAAGGATTTTTATGCTTTGTAAATTATGAGGCTAGATAACTTATAAAATGAATAGATATGTTTTAAAATTAAAAAAAAAGTTACTTGTTAATTTTTAAAAATCAACACAACAACAGGTTTTTTTTTATACTACGAGTCTCTGTTTATATACTTAACCTTTCTTATGGTTCTTTCATATTCCCTTAAACATAGATTTAACATCTTTCAACAATAAAAAATGAACAAGTTTTATCGCTTTTATTCTGTTTGGCTCTTTTTGAAAACTTTTGTAGAACCCTTTGTAAAATTAAACAAATATATTAATCATTTTTAAATTTAAAATAAATATCTTCTTAATGTCCACCAATGCACAGTAGTGTACACGAAATTTATTTTGGGGTGCACAAACGCTTTGGGTTCACAAATTTATTTTGGCGTGCATGAATTGTATTGTAAAAATTTATCTTAACATTAAAAAATATATTCTTAAGTTGTTGATGAAAAGCAAAAGGTGTTAGACTGTTTTTATGGTCGTTTTTACAGAAATCTTAGGGAAATCCTACACTAGATATTACAGGGAATTTAAAACTTATACCAGATAATCGCACGTTGGGATACACATAAGTTTAATTTTACTATTTTGATAAGATTGAAGTCCTCTGCTCTAAATAATAGCTGAAATGTGACAACGTGTATAACAAAATAAAAAACATAACATACTATACTACAACAAGCACTACATAATTAAATATAAGACTCTGTTATGTACATTGATAAGTTTTTTAACATTCTATTATTTTTTAAACTTCAGACTACTTTACAAATGAAAATTTACACCATTGTTATTCTAGATCTTCTGAAAACCATCTTGACATAATCTCGCTTAACTTTAGAGTTTATTAAACAAATTGGCAGCATAATTGAATTAGCAAATAAAATTTGCGTTTAATAACTTTTAGTATATTTATAATTTAAATAATCAATCTGTTTAAAATTTGTAACAAGAATTGTTTTCTGACCTGTTTTGTCCTGAATCATAGCTTTTAGAATTGTGATAGTTTCATTTGATTCAACATCCAATTCAAAATTTTCACCCAAATGATTTACAACTACTTTCATTTGTAATACTAGTTGAACGGCTGACCCACTCTTGATATTGCAGTCATCCAAGGACTTTCCATCTTCTAATTGTTTTCCACCAAAAAACAAACTTTGTATGTCAAAAGAAAAGCCTGGTAGTTTTTATTGTTTGAGAAAAAGTTGCTTTAAATGATTAAAAAAACTTATTCTTTGGTTAGTATTAAAGCATTGTGAAGCATTAACTTAAGGTACCGTTGCACACTAGTGTGAACAAAAAAATTCTGCGGGAGCTTGCAATTTATAGTGTACACATAAAAAATTGTTTTAAATTTAGTTAAGTTAATTTGTTCAAACCAACTTAGTTCAAAATTAAAGCGAAATTATTCGTTAGTAAAGTGTTTGGCTTTTCATTTGTTGGAAATTTTACTCATATAACCCTTTAGGTAAAAATTTAAAACTCATTCTGTGCGTAAACAATTTAAAAAAAAAAAACAAATTGTGAAAACAAACAAGTAAAAGACAAAATGTAAACGCCAAGAACTATTATATATGGGTTGGTGTGAATAAAAACATGTCGGTCATTTAGCTAAATCATGATAGATATATTTATAGAGTAAATTAAAAAAAAATAGTAATTTTCTTTGTATAATATTTTTTTATTTTTTTTTATAATTGTGCATTATAAACCTTGTGCATCTTATTATTTTATAGTTAAAGTAACTAAATTTTTTATAATAAACAATTATTCTTATATGATACTAAAGTAGTGTTATTAGTAATTATTATACTTACAGTAAATTTTAGAAATTATTTTATTCAAAAAGATTATTAATAAGCTTACATTATAGTTATCACTTGTTTCTAAATAAATAAATTGTAGTTTCCTCGGCCGTTTTAAAACAAAAGTTCATGTTTTTGAAAAAGTGCATCACTTTTAATATCTTAATACTTTGAAATGGAAAAAATGACTGACTTTGATTTAGTGTTGATACAACAATAATAATAATAATAATAATACTTCGTAAGCAATTCACAAAAATAGAAAAAATCAAAAACATATTTTTTAATTTAATAAATTATAAAATTTAGAAAAAAGTTTTGTAAAGAAAGCAAGTTTCAAACAAAAACTTCGCTACAAATGAAAAATTACATTGCAATTAAAAATAAAAGGATGATAAAAGACTTTAAAAATCAAATGAATTAAAACATTATCCCAAAAAGAAAAGTAACAAAAAAAACGGTCAAAGATAACAAGTCAGAAAGCAAAATTAACTATACAAATCTACAAGTGAAACAATCCTAAATAAATAAGATGAAATTTTAGTTACTATGATGTACAACTTTTATCTCCGGGACTTCAATTAATACCAACACCTAAGTAGAAAAGCAAAGTCAATCAGAAAGAAAAATAAAATCTAAAAAAAACATATGGTTTAAAACATTGAAATTTTTTTTAATTTATAAAGTCAAAAGTATAAATGAATAAAAAAGTCCCAAGTTTTTAAAGGCAGAATAAAATAATATAAGAAGTAATACTGAATCATACATCCAAATTGTTAGAAACAAATTCCAAAATCTAAAGCATAAGGTTATGCAAAGAATTGACAAAAGCTCAAAAACAGTTTGAATAAAATCTTCAAAAATTTTTTATCTGAATCTTTTTGTTGAGTGAATTTATAAGTGACATAACGTTTGGTGTGCAGCAATATGACAATTTTATGCAATTTTTTTTTAAATATTTTGTGGTAAATGCTGTCTTTGTAAAAAAAAAATATTTAGAAATACTAGGAAATACTTGTTAATTTTGGTCTGTTCAGATTCACAAAATAAGGAGTGAAGGGGGTTAAAGTAAAAGCAAACTGTATTTCTATTTTTTTTAATGTCGGTACTATCAAATTGTTTGTAGGTTAAGTTATATTTGAAGCTACTTAAATACATTTAGGTATATAAGCCTTTGATGTTGTTGGAATCTTCTTCTTTTTACGATAATGTTCTTTTAGTAACTTTTCGTACGTTGTAACGTGTAATTTTAGGATGGTTGGAGTTGTTGTTGGTAAAGTTAGTTTTTAAATAAGGTTTACAGTATGGACAGTTAGTTTTTAGGGAAAGGTCCGGAGAGACGTCAAGAAATCCTGTGTTAGTGTTGCCTATGTCAATTGTGATTTCAAGGCTTACGGAAGACATTTTGTTGACAAGGCATTTTTTTAATTTTTAAGGATAGTTCCCGTGGAGTATTTTATAATTGTAAGATCATCATCTCTATATAAATATATGTGAGTTTGATGAACGTATAAAACGGTATATTACGCTTAGTATATATAAACCTATTAAATTACAGACTTAGGCGCCCTTCGCCCTTGAACGAACTCATTGCTATGCAAAAGTTATTATTATTTAATACTGTGAGCAAAACTTATTATCATAAAACACTATGGTTTGACATGTATGCATAGGGAACCCTTCAGTTCCAACCCGCGCACAATTCCCACCCGATCACTTTGAACCCAAATCAAATCCCACCCGATCATTTCCCACCCGCACAATTCCCACCTGATTCAAATCCCACCCGATCAAAACCAACCCGAATCAAATTCCAACCAAATCAAATCCCACCTGATCATTTCCTACACAAATAAAATCCCACCTGATCAAATCCAAACCGAATCAAATCCCACCCGACTCAATTCTCAACCGATCAAATCCAACCCAATCAATTCCCATCCGGATCAAATTCCACCCGATCATTTCCAATCCGAATCAAATACCAGCCGATCAAATCCCACCCAAATCAATTCCCACCCGATCAATTCCTATCCACATAATTCCTACCCGGTCAATTCCCATATATTATCAAACCCGATATTTATTCTTGTACGATTTATAAATTTTAATACGCTTGGAACTCACATTAAAATTTTAGTTTTTATATTTTTTAAAATCATTTTAAATATGAAATTAGTAAGGTAAAAACGATTTTTTTATTTAAGCTAAAATTGTTATTGTTGCTTATTTTATCATGTTTTTAGTGTAATGTCAGTTTTGTTTGTTGACAACTACGATAATTAAATAATTACGAAATCTACTACAGAAAGTTGGTCTGTTACTTGTAAAATGCTATCATTGTTACTAAAGTTTAATCTAGATCAAGTTTAAATAATGATTAAGTTTTGGGTATCGGAACCATTTTCTATCATGGTAACTAACTTATGTCCAATTAATATTTTTGTACGAGTTGGAACAATTGACATTGACACTTAATTTTATTTTAGTTTTTGATAATTAATTAAAACAACAAAATAATATACTACTGTACAACATATTTTTCTTTAATAGGAACTTTAATAAGGGAATTGATCGGGTGGGATTTGATTTGGACGGTATTTAATTCTTGTTAGAATTGTGCAGGTTAGATTTGATTTGGGTGGGATTTGATCGGGTGGGATTTAATCGCGTTGGAATTGATTTGGATTGGATTTGATCGGATGGGAATTGATCAAGTGGGAATTGATTGGGTTGGGAATCGATTTGGGTTGGATTTGATCGGGTGGGAATTGATTCTGGTTGGATTTGATTCGGGTTGGAAATGATCAGGTAAGTTTGATTTGGGTGGGAATTGATCCGGGTGGTAATTGATCGGGATGGAATTGATCGGGTTGGAATCGTGTGGGTTGGAATTGAACGCGGGTCGGAAATGTTAGTATACCGTATGCATAAGATTGTCTTATTCATGTTTATCAAAACTTGTTAATTTTCTGCAAATTTTTTAGCTTTAGTCAGGTATTTTTTTTATTGAAGGGTTAATTTTTTTATATTAAAATCGATGAAACATTTATAGGGTTTGTTATTAATATTACTAGACTATTTAATTATCTCTTCAGAGTTTAGACACTGGGTAAGTTTTGAGTTTAAACTTTTTTTGGCAATGTACGTTTGCAAATTTACTATAGTTAATTTGCCAAGAAATGATTTTAATGGTTAATTGTTCTGCAACTGATACTATAAGGATAAATTAGGTCTATGGTCCTTCACATTTATAAATGCTTCAGCTTTTAGAAACTCAGAAATGTTTTTACTTCTTGATTAAAAATGGGGAAATATTTGAGTATTTTTTTCACTAATTTTACTATCTGGATAGTTGGTTTTATTAAATATTTAATTCACAAAAACTACAGTTAAGTAACTTAAAAAAAATTTTTTTGACTGTAGTTGTTGTGAATATTGGTTATTTGTTTAGATGTAACATAATTTTTTTTCACCTAAAATTTATACTGTACAATATTCAATTATTACTTAATATTGTTTTTTATTTTATTGGTTTTAACTTTTGTATCATTAATAATCAACGTGGTAATTATTTTAAATTGAAACAGCTGAAGCTAAAGACAGCTTTTTTTTTTCTTTATGAAAATTATGTTCTGGAATTTTTAATATCGCATTTTCCTAATGAATTATTTAAAAGCCTTTCATGTAGGCTCAGTAGAAATTAATTAAGTTTAAATAATCACCTTATTTTAAATATACATATTTATAATTTCTATGTATAGTTATATAATATATAGTTGTTGAATATAAAATAGTCAGGCTTGCCACTTTTTGTGTCTAAAGACTTTTCTGAGTGATCTTAAACTTTCCTGAGTCTCACTGAGTTTTTTAAATCCTTGAACAAATATAACCTGTTTAAGAATCATATAAAATTCGCTAAATTGGTTACAAAATAACAAACTATTTAAAAAATCAACTAAATCGCATAAAACATTATAAAAAATTACTTGAGAATTCTAGAAACTTTAAAACTGAAGTGAGTTTGTTAGAAAAATATAAGCAAATTTCTTATTAGTCAGCCTGAGTTTATAAAACAAACTCAAAATACCCAGAGTTAAGCTGAGTAATATGAGTGTGTGGCAACCCCGTTGCTTTGTACAGGATTAAAATGTATTGTCTAGAACGATTTTGCAAACCTTTTTTCTAAATTCGTGAGAAATAAGTAAAATTAAATCTATTACAAAAACATTAATCTGAAAAATTGTATTTTTTAAATCATATAAATATTAATAAGACTATTATCGGCCTATACTTATGAAAAAAAAAACAAAAAAATAACCACTGTTAAATTAACTTATTTGCAAATACAGGTTTGACACACACACAGGATAACTGAGAACAGTTCCATCTTTTTTTTAATTTAATATGCCTTAAGCCAGTTTGTTTAGTAATTTAAATGATTTTTTTTTAAATCTCAGGCAATCGTTTCTTATATTTTAAATAAAGTATACTTGGTTTAGTAAAATATTTTGCTATTTTAAAACCAATTTCATTGAACAACTTAGTATCAATTAAATTTTGTAAATCAAAATTTATTTCAGGACTTAGTAGAAATTTTTCATGACTGAGGAATAGCAACTCCGCAACTAAGTATGTCGTGTTTTCTTAAGAAAATTCAAGAAATTCATGATTAAAGTTGCAATCATTCAATAAAAATTAAGTTAATTATGAAACTCAGCCAGATTTTCAGTTTTATAAATTAAAAATAAACCTTATTGAAAAGTAGCTAAACAAAGTTCAAGTTTGTTTAATACTTAATTCAACATAAATATTTAAAAATAACATGATTATTTTTCTAGGTTTTACAAATACAAGTTTATTTGATCATTTTTAGTATAAAACTAAATTAAAATTAAGTAATGTATTGTAAACTACCTTTCTGATCCTGAATTCTAGCTTTGACCATAGCACAAGTATCTTCTGGAGTGACTAAAAGTTTAAAACTTTTTCCACCATCTGTCATTGTTCCCACAAGAATTTGCATGTTCATAATATTTATAAACCTGTGCATAATTCATAATTACTCAAAAATTTTGAGTAAAAATTAAAAAAAAAAAATGTAGTTTAAACACATAAGTAAATAGTTGTAGTTTTTATTTAACTTTAAAAATAATATATACAACTTTGTAGTAGATTTATCAATTTAAAATAACAATAAGAATTTGTCTATATTTTACCTTCAAATCCACAAATAAAAAATCAAATATAACCACTATAAGAAACAAATACAATATTTTAACGTGTTTAGAACTGTATTATTTAAACAACTGACAATATTTTTTATTACTACTAGTTAGGACAAAAAAAAGGATTACTAAATGTTGTCTTTTCGTTTACAACGGTTACAGGGTGGCCACTGTGTAAAAAACTATCTAAAATGACTAAAAACGATAATAAGTAAACACGAGTATTTTTAAATCCATTAAAACAAAGTTTTTTTGTTACTTTTATGTATAAGACTAATAGTACATAAACTTAAAAAAAAATAAAACAATTAAAAAATATATAATTCCGTTTTAATATTACTTTGTATTGAGTGCACCCTGCAGTAAATAAAATATTTAATATTAAATAGCATTTGCAAGTTTATTATTATTTATTTTAAGTTAGTTAAAAGCTTTTATTAGTTATTTATTAGTTTTAATAGAATAAAAATGTTACAAAGTATACATTGTGACCACTTAATAGTTAAAAGAAAAAATCTATTACAAAAACTCTAAATAAACAGTCCTAGAAATCCAATAGAAATGGTATTTGCCTTTTCTTTTCATAAGATGTTATTTTTTAAAACTAATTTTTTTTTTAATTGGTTTTGAAAAACTTTTTTAATCAATAATTAACAACACATAAAAGTTACTTTATCCAATTGTAGAATTTAACTTTAAGTTATTGGCAGTATTTTTCATCAGAGTTAAAGACAAACAACAACAAATTAACAACCCATATACTTATTTTGATTGACTTGTAACAATAAGCCATACACATGTTTATGTATAAATCATTAAATACAATTAAAATACTGATTACTATATACTACTTATAACAATAAGGCATACACATGTTTATGTATAAATCATTAAATACAATCAAAATACTAATTACTTTATATTACAAAACTTTTAAATCATACTATGTCAACATAGAGAAATATGAGTTAAAACAGTTTGAATCAATTAAAACAAAAAAATTTAGTTTATTAACAAAATTTATATTTTCTAAAAATAATAAAAATTAAATTAGGTCTTATTAAACACCTTATTAATTATTTGAGGAAAATTTAACTTTATATGACTGATAAAAAATCTTTTGTTTAATTATTACTTTGTTCTAACAATAACATTTTCTTAGAAAAATAATATAATTAATAAACTTAATATTTGTTATATCTAAAAAAACATTTACATTTATTTATAGAAATTGATGTAGTTTCTAATTTTATTTTTACAAATAAATTTTTATATGTAATATTAAAACCTTTATTATATAGATTAAACTAAAGTTCTTACAAAAAAATATATGTTTAAATTTCAGCTATTAGTTTTTTGGTAATCTCAGGAGAATAAATTGTTAGAAAAAAATTTAGTTCCTGTGGTATATTAACACCATTTTAACTTAAGTGTTGATACTTTTTATGTCAAAAAGATTGTACTAAATAACTCTATTTTTCTTAAGTCATCCTTAGTTTTTTTTTATTTTTTAAATTAGTCTTTTTATATTGATTATTAGTTAATACAAATCAAGTATTTTAAAACGTTTATTTCAACAAAATTATTGAAACTTTAAACAAAATACCCACTCAAAAAGTAAAAAAAAAGTTTTGAGTGATTAAAAACTGTCCTAAAATACCTTAAACTCTCTTGAGTATATTTAATACTTTAAATTCTTTAAAGCCTTTTTTTAACTTTTTTCAAAATAATAATATTTTAAAATAACATAGTTGGTCATAAAATAATAAAAACTGCTACAAATTAAGTTAAAACTAATTTAGTTTGTAAAAACAAAAAATCTTAAAATTTTAAAGAGATGTTTAAACTATCTCTAGTATGCCTCAGTTAAAAATAATAAATATCCTTTAATTTTTGTATACATCAAATATTCTGACTGTCTTGAGTATTCTAAATACGTGACAACCCTGTAAATTAACTAAATCACATTCAAAAAAAAAATAATTTAAAATTATTAACAGAGCTTAACTATTCCGAGTTTTTTATCAGAAACATAATGGTCCTGATTCAGCATAAGTTTAAAACAAATGTTCAAAATATACTGAGCTATCCTGGACTTTTAAACAGTTATAAACTTGAGTAAGTAATAACCCAGAAGTTCTTTCTATTAACAAGGTTGTTTTCTATTATCAGGATTTTTTTAATTCAAGCTTAAAATTATCCTAAAGTATTTCTTTATTACTTACAGGATTGCCACAGGTTTTGGCAAATTTTCTTAAAGTTTTTAAAATCTCCTCTAGGTTTCTGTCAGTACGATTTTTTGGATCTAAT
The DNA here is from genome assembly GCF_965202585.1 of Thalia democratica. Lineage (NCBI taxonomy): Eukaryota > Metazoa > Chordata > Thaliacea > Salpida > Salpidae > Thalia > Thalia democratica. The sequence continues at coordinate 37,861,015 of NC_139165.1, read as the reverse complement.
TTTGATTTGAAATAAAGTTTAAGGAAAAAAACTGTGTTAAATAGTATAACAATATTGGATAGAAACTGTAAAGTTCCTTAAAAATGTGTTTTTATAAAAATATTTTTTGGTGATGACAAAAATATTCAATTATATTTTAGATTATTTGTGTCAAATCGAACTTCTATTACTTTGCAATTTACATGTATAAATTGTTTAAAACTCAAAGTTTTTCCAGGCTTTTTAGTGAGTTAAGTTTTTAAATTCGATATTTTCATTTTTTTTTTAATTTCTTAAGTTCCAAGTTTTTTAACTTAAAATATCAATTTTTTAAGGTATTTCTAGGATTATGGTTTTGTGACAACCCTGTACTTCAGTTTTATTAAGGATTGTTAAGTTTAAAATCCTAATTTTACTTAATTTAGCCAACTTAAACTTAACATTGGCTTATTATAACTGTAGTGATAACATCAATTGCCTGATTACATAATTATACATATTGGTTACTTTATGGCTTTTGCCATATACTATGTCCTTATTTTTGCTTATTGCCACTTATAAGCTCTGATGAACCTAGTTAAGTTTAAACAGTGTAAGCTTTGTAGATTCATAAAAATAATTTTTATTTTTAATTATCTAAACTATTTTCTTACCTTTTAGTTAAACAATTTTGTGCAGATTTGGTTTTTATTTTGGTATGAATTAGAATGAAAATAAAACTTAAGCTTCAAGCACAAAAAATCTAAACAGCTTATGATATTCAAAAGAATAAGCTTCTGTTTTAAATTAAAGACATTTTATTTTAAAGAAACTAACTCCTTTTACTGTTTTCTAGTATAATTTTTGAGTAATAAACGTTTCAAAAGTATAAGGTTTTCTCAAATACTAAAAAAAATACTTTACCCAATTGGAAAATTTAATGTAAGTTGTTGGCAGTTTTTTGCATTTGAACTAAAGACAAACAACAGGAAGTAAATAAACCATATACTTAAATTAATTGACTGATAGTAATAGCTTTAAACTATACACAATACACATGTTAATGCTTACATACATCAGTTAAATAACATCAATTTACTTAATATAGTGTTGTACAGAATCTTTTAATCAATCTTTGTATACAAATTAAAACACCTTTTATCTAGATAGGGTAAGTTTCTAAGATTAACTCCAGCAATAAACTTTATTATTTAATAATAATGAAAATATTAATCTAGGTTTCAGTAAACTCTTTTATGAGGCATTTCATATTCAAATAATGATAATTTTAGTAAAACGTGCATGGGTCATTTCTTACAAAAGAACAGTTTAAAAATTTTATTGACTGTTCAAAATTATCATAACCAAGTGTATTAAAATAAAATATAAAGTTTTTTCTGTTATAGTGACCTTAAAAAAACAGAAGGTCTTTGAAATTTACAATATATACAAATTTTAATATTTCTATGTGTAGTTAAAATATTAGACCCTTGAGAACACAGCAGATTAAGAATATTAATATAGTAGTTATTTTTATGTTTTGTGGTTAAAACAACGGTTGAAGTAAAAACTAAAAACATCTAAAAAAATAACGTTTTTTCTAAGGGGCCCCACTCAAAAATTCAAACCCCAATTCAATAGATTTTTCTTTTTAAATTAAAGGCAAAGAAACGTTGCCTACAAAAATAACACTAGTTAGCTTTAAAAATAGCAAAGAAAAGTTGGATCTAAAGTTTGGACATTTCAAAAATTTCAAAAAATGCTAATCATACTGAGTTGATGCTAATAAAATTGTTGTTTTCTGATGAATTAACAACTTAGAGTGAAAAGAAAACTAAAAGTTAAATTACAAAAATATCCTAATTAAAAAAGCTTAATAAGTTCTGCTTATATAAATCAAAATGTAAAGCACATGTTAATTTATTTTAAAAACAAAAATATCATAATTTTTTCTAATTGTTAAGAATTACTTAAAAAATCTGTATATTGATTTAATTTTATTTTAGTAAATAATTAGTCTCGTAAAAACTTTTTTTTTATAAATCCAAAAAGTTAAAACAACAGTTTTTCTAATTTTAAACTAAAAAAACAATTAAAATAGCAAAACTCAGCATAATTGTTACATATCTGTTAGAATATCTCAACAAAATCACTTTTAAAAATAAGTGCAAACACTTTTTAAACGTATATTCAATTTTTTTTTTCTAATTTGTTACAATTTAGCTATCTAAAAGTAGTAAGATAGTCTTTTTAAATCTTAAACATTTATGGTATATTATACAATTTTATTTCCGAAAAAGTATAAATTAAATAATAAATACCTCGCAAATAAGAAGTATGACTTTATTTATCTAAATTAATTGTATTTTTCATGAAGCTGATACAAAGTTTTTTTTCTGATTATCACCTGAAGTCATTTGTACTTTTTATGGTTTAGTAAAGCTAAATTTATAAAAACGTTTGACCACAAGGGTTATATTTTAATACTTGTTATGTTTATGTCTTAACTACGCGATCTCTAGTAACTTACTAAACTGACTGCTTTACTTACGAGTAGCTTGCAGTAATAAAGTTACAAAATTTATTCCTAATCTATAAATAAAGTAACTTAGAATAAATACAATTTACTTCATTTAAAATAATAACTTATAATTCTCAATAAAGAAATCATAGATCACGACACAATTAAAATCTATAAAAAGTTTTTAAAATCGTCAAGTTCAACAAAATACTAACGATGTAGACGTTTTCTTGATTTTGAAACAAGTTAATGAAACGCCGAATTTAATTAATCATTGTAACTTGAAAAGTGAATGTAGCTTGACGCGTAATAACCAACTAATGCGTATTTGAAAGACAAACGCTGATATAAACGCGTCAGAATGAAATTAACTACTTTAAATAAACAATGTTGTTTTAGGAATTACTAAAACTGTTTTGACAAACTTATCGAGATGTTTTATTATTACAAAATCTTTTGCATATATTCACACACTTTAAAATTATAAAATGAAATGTAAATTTCATTACAAACGTAATTGAACATGCTTTATTGACTTTATTACCATTTCTTTCGCTGATGGTACAAAGCTGATATTGCACAAAAACACTTTTTCACGAGCCGACAATTTTGCATGTAGACGTTTTTGCACGCGTTGAAATAATTTTAAATTTCTAAAAAACTATTTTTTTTAATTTAGTTTTAACATTTTTTTTTTACTATCAATTTTACCTTTAAACTTGACCCTAGGTCAGTGACTTATTTTAATTTTTCATACATATTTTTTGTTTGTATACTTTTTATTTTTGTTTTTTTACATTTGTGCAAAAACGACCTTCCGTGAAAAATTGTACTTCGGGCAAAATTAATAGTTGCTGCAATTTTCGTGCAATTTTCGTGCAATTTTGTCCCTTTGTACAGATTTTTCTTCGTGCAAAATTGACCCTTCGTGCAATTTAGTCTTCGTGCAATTTAAAGCCACTTCCGTTGAATCACTAATGGTGACAACTAACAACTGACTACCTGAATGCAAAACTTAACTCGCATAATCTCTTTAATTTGCCTCATAAAAAGCAAATAAAACAAAAATGTTTGTATATTAACGAAAGCTCTAGTCACCCGAAAAAAATTTAAAATAAACAATAAATATTAATCAGTTAAAATTGTAATAAAATATTAATTAAATAAAAGTTTTTTAAGGTAGAACACGATTACAAAATTAATTTGAAAATATTGAGATAAAAAGGTAAAATTAAATAAAACAGACATAGAAAAAAACTAAAACGATTAACAAAAATAAAAAAAAATGAAATGAAAATGGGTTTAATCCGAAATCTAGCAACTCAGTTTAAATAAACATCCGAAGAGAACTTAAAAGTTCAGTGAAAAATAAATAATAACAAAAACGATCTATTCAAATAACTATTACAGGCTTAATTTGCGAGTTAGTTATTCATATTTAACTACTTTAGAGAATAATTGAGACTAATAACCAAAAATATAATAGAAAGATATGCAAGTTCAGAGTCAATTTAGTTGTACTGGTGGCTGCATATATAACTTGAAAGAGAGTAACTGCCGTTTTTAGAATATCATTTACGAGGCAACAGTTAACTCGCACCTTTAAAAGAAGTTCTTTATCGTTTATGCTACAATTCAGTTAAGTCTCTGATATGCTAAAAATAAAAAGCCTCAAAAAATGCTGAATATGAAATCTGACCTTTTAAAATAAACTTGTGACCTAAAACGCGTAAACGTAGACTTTACAATATTTTAAGAGTTGATAAAAATAGCACAACTTATAGCAGATGGTAAACATCCGGTGTGTTGTTGGCTGTGCTTAAAAGAATCAACTATGTTTTTGAACACATTGAAACAAGGGAGTTGCTTAAACAAGAATAGCGAATTCTTATTGCTTTAAACGGGAGCCTATCACTTCTAACCCAATCATATCTAACCCGATCACTTCTAACCCGATCATGTCTGACCTGATCACTTATAACCCAATAACTTCTACCCAACTATCAATGTAACAAACGGCTGTTAGAAAACACAATGTTTAAAAACATAGGCAAAACTACTGAAAACCAAAAATATATTAAATCAAGCTTTACTCATCTAAACAATTTTTTACAGTTATAATTACCAAAAAAACATTTTACTGAATACTTAAAATAAATTTAAATACTGCTTCAATAAAAACAACATTTTATGCTTATAAAAATTAATAAAAGTACAAATGTACATACATTAGAATTTATATATACTTTAATTACAAAAAATGCATAATTTTACTAATATGTACTTTATTAAAACAGCCTCTATAAACTATTATATAGTTTTTTAGCTAGATTAATACTTGATATATGTACATTAATCCTAAAATGTTCTCTATAATCTAGCTAGGCTAGGGTTCGGCAGCCTTATGTAACTCACGGACCAATTTTCTTTGAAAAAAATTAAATTTATTTAAAATTATTATTAAAAAAGTTCTAACATTTAGCAAAATAATATGGTTTAAGATCAAATTTATGATAACTTAAGCAAAATTATATTAGAGTACTAATAAAGATTATTTAGTGAATTAAGAGCCTAACTATAAGTTTTTATTACAAGTTTTTATCTTCTATTGTTTTTAAAATGTATACTTTCGGCTGAAAAAAAGCTAGTAGGAAGCAAGTTTTGACTTAAAGGACCGCATTTGGCCTGCGGGCCGCAGTTTGCCGACCCCTGAGCTAGACTTTTAAAAACTTGGTTGTCCCAAAAAAAAGCAACTTCGTATGCGTAATTAATGCTAAAGCTCTCTAGATTGTTGTTATAATCGACTGAATTTACAAAATAGTGTGGAAAATTTTGTATTAGTTTGTCAAAACCGGGTTTCCTAAACCTATTTTCAGTAGGCTCCCTCTGAAAAATTTAAAAAATTATTGCGCTTTTTTTCATAAATTTAATTTTTGTAATTATTGAAAACCATGCACACAGTCACCTCTCGCGAATATACGCACATTTCGTCCACGGCAAAAGTGCGTAAATAAACAATACAACTAAACAAGACGTATGAAGTATACCTACCATAATGCTAATTTTCTAATAATGAATTTAATTAACTAAAGTTTGGAGACTTTCTTCTTTTTTTTTGTTAACATCAATATTTTTCATCAAGTTTTACAATATTTTAAAAATATTTCAATATTTTTTATTAAAAATTCTTTATCTGTATACAAAGTATTGTATTTTATTTCGTTCCTTGCTCACCTAAAATAAATTCTTTCTTGCATAGTGTTAGAGAAAGGCCTTTCTCTAAAATCATTCAAGAAAAATTTAATATCACTTAGGCAAAAAACATTTTAGTTAGATCTTAACTTTGTAGAATTATTGACAAGGGAATGAACCCTTACTGTAAACAATCGAATTTGGTGCTTTGTTTAATTTCAAGGTATAAAGGGGGGGCTAAAGATACATAAAATATACGGAGCAAAACTGAAAAGTTCGAAACATTTTTTGTAAAAGGCACAAAATAAATGCAAAAATTTTATATACTATTTTAAAAAGTATCTTTTTTAGAAAATAAAAACAATGATGAACTTGCATTTTTAGACTACAAATTAAACGAAAAAAAAAAAAGACTTTAAACTTCGGTGTACAGAAAGAAAACTTTTACAGGATGTTATTTAAGTTTTCTATCAAACTGCAGTTTAAAGAGAAAAGTAAATCGGGCACACAAAATTTGTTCCTCAGAGTTGCTCCTAAGTGTGAAATCAAACAAAACAAAACACTATTAAACAAAAACGGTTACCCACAAGAGTTAGTTAACAAAACAATAAATTTACATGTGAAAAATTTGGATAGAATAAAGACAATAGAACCGAAAAATGTGTAGTTACATTAAAAATTCCATTTATTAATAAAAGCTCAGAGATGTTAGAAAAGGAAATTAGACAATTACTAAAAAATACTTATTATGCAGCTAACCCTAGTATTGTTTTAACCTCTAAACAACTAACAACACCAAGTGATAAGGATCTAGTATCAAAATTAAATACAAGTATGGTAATCTACAAGTAAAGTTGCTGTTGTACAGCAAGTTATATTGGATTAACAACTAGACATCTAAGGAAGAGAATAAAAGAAGACATACCAAGATGTGTAGAGAATTTTAGCCTGTCAGATAAGAAAGATGATATACCGGTTAAGGTTTTAAACGCATCTAAATTTTCATCTATTTCAGAAAATTTACTTAATAATAAACGATTAAAATATATATAAATTGATAATTATTAAAATTTGTAGTAATGTTTTTGATTTGATTGAATTAATATCCATTTGTAAATTGATAAGGAAACCTGTTTTGTGCAAGCAATAAGATTTTGAATATACTGTTTCTTTATTTTCGTAAAATTTTATAAGAATTGTTTTCATTTTATTTATGTTTAGATTTACTGTAGATTAATTATAACGAAAATGGACTTATTTGGTTCTAACTTTTACTAATTGCTTTTGTCTTTTTACAATCTCTTGAATACTTTATGACTACTTGATTCCTTAATTATTATATAATTGTTTAAAATCTTATTATTTGTTAGCATTGTCCTCTACTGAAGAGAATTGCTCGAAATATATTTAGTGTTTTTGAAAGTGTGTGTCTTGTGTAACTTATTGTAATTTACTGGTGACTATCTTCTAATATAACTATAAGAAAACACAGAATCTTAATTAAGTATGTAAGCTCTGGTATGTGCACTTAGAAACTAATTATTACAAATACCAGAGTTTTTAACTACGTAAATATTTAAAAGTATAGTAGACAATTACTGAAAATAAAATATACTTCTTGAGTGTTTTATTATGTAGGTACAAAGATAAAAAGAAATCGAAACTCAATTAGTAGATATACTTATCTTTTAAATTTATACTAAATAACTTCAGAAAAAATATTTCAAAGTTCATTCAAAACATTCAAAACATTCGAAAGCAATAAAAACTTCTAAACTATTCAAATTTGCGTTTGCGTAAGGCTCTAGTTTTACACGTAGCACATGTTGAACAGCCAAATTTCAAAACCACAGTAAGAAAACAATCACTATCAACATTGTAGTCAGATAAAGTTTTACCGTATTCAAGTTGCTTACCAGCATATATCAAACGTTGTTGACATACAGGAGGACCTGAAATATTTAGACATCAATAAGTATTCCTAAAAACACTATTATTTATTTTAAAAATTTAATTAAAAGAAAAGTTGTTTTAATGCAAAAATTAAGTTTTAGTTTAGGATTAAAATTAAGTATTTTGTTATTGTTGTATGCTATTAGTAACGATAATAATTTGTAATATTTCATCTAGTACACTGTTTAAACGATTTTTGTTTTACCTTCCTTATTCCTAATCTTTGCTTTGATACTTTCAACTTTGTCAGAAGTGTTTACTCTAAGTGCATACTATTTCCCAGTCGTATCTTTTGCACATAATTCTATTTCACCGACAAGCCTCAAATCAATGAGACAGTCTTGCTTTATGTTGTATTCCGATAAAGTTTTGCAATCTTTGAGATTTTCTTCTCTGAAACTTAAACATTGCTTGCTGAAAGGAATACCTGAAAGTAATCATGGCATTGATATTATTTAGACACTACAAAATTGTTTAGAAGAAAAAGCATTAAATATATTTTACCCTATTATTAGTAAGATAAGTTTTAAGAAACCTTTTTGAGCTTTTAATATTGGATAAACAATATCTAAAAACTAACTCGTTTCAAGGTTTTTTAATATTTCAGAATTAGTATAATACTTTTGTTAAAGTGTCTAAGCTTTTTAATGACTTGACTTTAAAAAGTACGTTGATTGGCTCAATGATAGTCTCTTTTATTCCGTATTTATCAACACAGAAACTATAACAGTTTTATTAACGTTTAATGATTTTAGTGATTTATATTATATTTAGATGAACAAACTTTTTCTTAATTTTTAATTTTTCTTATTAAACCTAGTTTATTATTTAATATATTTTTCTACAAATCCTTAGAAAATGAAAGTATCATAAAAAACAATGAATCTCCGTGATTATACTTTATCTGCCTAGCTTTGTAACTATTTAAAAAATTGCATTCGATTTATATAATAATTTCTTAAAATACCCTATTTTATTACGATCACTTACTTGAATGACGCTTCTGTGCTTAGTTTATAAATTTTTATAGTGTAAACATTATGTTAAGTATAAAAAATATACATGTATAGACACATTAATATGTACTTTATACCAGTGGCGACAGTGGTTTTTTTGTTTAGGGTTCAGGAAACTTATAAGCTTTAAAAAAATACAAAATTTGATACTTTTTAAAATTTTCTTTTTATTTTATAACAAGATAAAAAAGATAATTAGTATTCCTAAGTTTATTTAAAAAATAAATGCTTTATATTATATAAATACGTTCAATCATTTGCTATATATATACTTTATAAATTGTTGACAATTATACTTTTTAGGCAAAACATGTTTCAAAAAAGTAGTTTATAGTGAAAAATGTTCAGAAACGTTTTTTTTCAATTTCTCTTTTTTATTTATGTTTAATTCTACGTTTTAATGGGACTTTGTTTGAAACTAAGAAGTTTTAGTTGATATAACGTTCAGTAAAAACTTTCAATTTAACACACACTATAAAAACACGACTAACGTAGTTGTAAACATAAAAATAAAGACTTAAAAAAGAATTTCAACCAATCTACCAACAAGATTAGATTAAGAAAAAGTGTGCATTAATAAAAAGAAACGAATAAATTTACAACATAGCAAATTTTCTCTCAAGTATTTGAAAACAGAGTTTATTGAATTTATTTTTAGACTCCCATTGAAGAAGTTTAAAAAATTATGACAACTTATTCAAAAAATTAATTTTAAATGCCCTTAAGACCTTTTCTTTTTTCATCAACTCCCGCATATCCTATATAATTTTTAGAGACTAGATACGGCCAAAATTTTTATAAAAAATTTTATTCTTTACCGCCAACTTAAAGGAAATTTTTGTAAGTTTCACGTTTTGGCCTCATAACCAATATTTGGTCATTTTTAACACTGTGCCTCGACCTCCAGCTTTTTAGCTCAGGCCTTATTTTAAAAAATTAACCCAATGGAAACTTTATTACTCACTTTAAAAAACCTTGGTATAAAATTTTCTAAAAATCCTGCTTACAAAAAATTAAATCGACAAAATTAATAACTCATATTTTTTGTGAGCATAAATTGCTCAACATTTGTTGTTTTGTAAATGATTAGTAGAGAAAATTACCAAGATAACTAAATATATGTTAAAACCTTGAACAAAAGTTACTATTTATATTTTCAAATAATCAATACATAAAAGTTCTGTATAAAATCATTTGATATATGTTATGATTTTTTTTCTATACACTTAAATAAAAGTTTAATATCTATCAACAATAAAAAATATAGAAAGTTTTATCTTTTTTTTTCTGTTTGGCTCTTTTTGAATTTTTTTTTAGAACTTTTTGTAAATTTAAACAAATATAGTTTTATATTAAAGTCTAAATAAAATGTCTTTAAAGTCCCAACCAGTGCACACTACTGTACAAGAAATTTATTTTTAAGTGCACAAGTGTTTTTGGTTACTAAATCTATTTTGGCGTGCATGAATTGTTTTTTAAAAAACTATCTAAAATTTACACTAGATATTCTCTAGTTAATGATGAAAAACGAAAAGTGTTAGGTTGTTTCTATGATCATTTTTAGAGAAATTTTTGAGAAACCCTGCACTAGATGTTACGAGGAATTTAAAACTTATACCAGATATTCGCACACAGGGATGTACAGAATTTTACTTTTACAATTTTGATTAGCTGAAGACATTTAGTCTAAATGTTAGCTTTAGCATAACAACGTGTAAAATAAAATAAGAATCATGTGTTCCACAGACTATATTACAATAAGCATTAGTTAACTAGATAAAAAAATTGTTAAGTACATTGATAAGTCTTTTGAAATTCTAATATATTTTAAACGCTATCTTACAACTAAAAATTTACACTGTTGTAATTTTAGATCTTTTCAAAACTTACTTTAATTTTATCTAGCTTAGCTTTTTAGGAGTTGTTAAAAGATTTTGAAAACATAATTAATTTAGCAAAGCAATTTTGCACTTTATAACTTTCAAATATATTCATCTATTAAATAATCAGTCAGTTTTAAAATTTTGTTCTAATAATTGTTGTACTGACCTATTTTGTCCTGAATCCTAGCTTTTAGAACTGTTATAGTTTCATTTGGTTCGACACCCAATTCATAAGTTTTACGCCAATGATATACGACTACTTTCATTTTCAATACTAATTGAAGAGCTGACTCACTCTTGATATTGCAGTCATCCAAGGACTTTCCATCTTCCAATTGTTTTCCGTTGAAAAACAAACGTTGCATGTCAAAAGAAAAACCTGATAGTTTTTATTGTTTGAATAAAAGTTATTTTAAATAAATATAAATATTTTTTTTGTTTGATTAGTACTAACCAGGGGCGAAGGGTGGGAAGGGACACTGGCGCTGCATGCCACCAAAAAAAATAAAAGAAAATAAATAAAATAAAACTAATGTAATATCTTTATACTTAATTGTTTATCTTTTCTGCTTAATTTGCCTTTTTTCAACTATGTTAATCTAGTTTTCGAAAAGTTAGACGATATTTTGCATATTAATTAGTGAAAAATAAGGAAATTAACCAATATACTGATTCTATGCAAAAGCGAATAAGAATTACTAACGAATTTTCAAGTATTAACTTAAAGTACCGTTGTAAACTAGTGTTGAAAAAGAAATTCTGCGGGGCACGTAGTTTATAGTGGACTTATAAAAGTTTCTTATATTTTTGTTAAGTTAATTTATTTAAGCCATTTTTGTTCAATATTAAAATTAAACTATTCATTGGTAAGTTCTTTAGCAATTTTAATCATATAAATGTTTTGGTATTAAATTCAATATCATTCTGTACAAAAACAAATTTGTTATGAAATCAAACAAGTAAAGAACAAAACGTTTATGCCCACAATTATTATCTATGGATTGGTGTTGATAAGAACATGTCGGTCATTGATCTAAAGCTCTAATAGATATGTATAAGGAATAAGTTAAAATTTTTTTTTTTTTTTGTAGTGATATTTTTTAGTTATTTTACTTCTGTAAAATTTATGAAATTATTTTTAATTAAATACATATTTTAAATAAGCTTATATATGGTTATAACATTTTTCTTTTTATATTCTTAAAAATAGGATAACTTATCTAAAGTAACTATTTTAAGTTTTAAGTATTTGAAAATAATTAAAGATTATATATATTATATATTTTTAACAGTAGTTGTATAGTTAATTATTAATTACTTTAAAAACAAACTACAGCTTTTCACCACAAAGCGGATTTTCATATTGTAGATATGTGATAAAATAACCATGATAAAATGACAAACAGTTTACAATTTGTTTGGATGAAGTTTTTTGCTAAGAAAATTAAAACTTCAAGTAGAAATAAAGCATTTAGAAAAGTGTAAATGTTAAAAAACCTTTAATATAGAATTATTTAAAATCTATAAACACAAAAATTTGAACTATAGTATATAGTGAGGTATTAAACTAATGGATTATTTAAAAGTAAAAACTTATTAAAGTAGAAATTATAGAGTTTGAAAAAATATTAAACAAATTGTTCCGATGGTTTATTTTTAATGTAAGAATTTTCAAAATTAAAAAGGGTTAGCATTGAAGAAAAAAATTAAAGAATCATTGTTGTTACCAAATTTATATTATTATATAGAATTAAATGGCCTATTATAAAAAATGTTTGTTAAGCTAAAATCGAATGAGAGAAAAATTCATGATTTTAATTAAACTTTAAAAATAATTATATATAATTTAAATTCATAGTTAAAAAATAACTATAGGTATGATAATCTAAGTAAGAAAAAAAAAAACTTTAATAGTTTAAAACTAAAAAAGGGTATATATTAATGAAAGCACAATTTATTTGATATTGTATCAAAATATATCCTACTAATAATCTAACTTACTGAAAAGAAAACAAAAATAATAAAAAAATCAAAAAGACTCAGAAATAAACTATCAAATAAACATAAGATAAGCCAAACTATTTATTCACAAATTTTTCATCATTTATTTAACATTGTCAATGTAATAAACAGCTGTTATAAACAAAAATAAATAATTAAAGAAAGTTTATAACTCCAAAAAAATTAGTAAATTTAGCTTTATTTATCTACAAAAATTTTATTCTTAATTTATACTTGACAGCACCACAATTAACTTAATCCTAAAAATAAATTTAAATGCCCTAAAACAAAACGTTATGCTTATAAACTTTAACAAAAGTACAAATGTACATACAATAAATTTTAATTATATGAAAAATTACAAAACATGCATAATTTCTATAAAACGTACTTTTACTATTATACAAATCTATAAACGACTGTACGGTGTTTTAACTAAGTTAAAACTTGGCTGTTCCAAAAAAGCAACTTTGTATTCGTCATTTGTATTCTCTAGATTGTTCTAATGACTAAAGTAATAGTTTCTGTCTAATGCATATTTATCTGAAACATTTTCTGGATTTAATTTTGATTTATTTCATATAACTCTATGGGCTGTTCTTCTATTACTAAAGCTAGTTTTGTTTGTCCAACGTAACTATCACATCTGTTGCAAACTGCTGTGTCAATATAAAAAACTCTTACAGTTCAGATTTGATCTCAGATTAATTATTTTACCGTGAAAGGTTAAAACTCATAACCTTACATTATATTTTTATGTGCCCATGATACCTTCAAAGTGCGCATTTTTTTTCACTTTTTGCTATAAATAGTCTTTGTTTAATTTTGTTCGGAAACTAGACTCTAATTATTCAAAAATTTTCATAGATTTTCTTATTTTGGTAATCAAAATTTATCTAATGAAAACACTTTAATTCCTCTTTGTTTAATTTTAAAATATTCTTAAACTGAGAAGACAAATAGATATATTTATTATCATTTTTTTTTTTATATTCTCTTTTTTTTCTTTAAGTTGTTTTTTCAAATTGTTCTCCTGAAAATTTTAGGTTGAAATTAGATACAATACACTTGGTTTATGAGTTTTTTCAAACTCTCAGACTGAGAAGCAATTTTCTTGAAAACGAAACGTTGCTTTTATTAAATAAAATTATATTTATTTAAAAAAGTACATTCTAATACCTTCAAATCGAAAAAAAAAAGTCAGTTTTATTTGTTGTTGTACAAAACAAAAGAATGCTCTGTAAGTATTTCAAATAATTTGAATAAAAAACATTAATTTTTACTTTAATCAATAATCAAATAAACAAAAAGTCTGTAAAGAAAGTATGCTTCAAACAAAAACTCCGCTACGTAAGAAAAATTACTTGGCAATTTAATAAATAAAAGAATGATAGAAGACTTTACAAATCAAGTTAATTTTCATTTTATACTAAAAAGAAAAGTATTTAGTCAGAAAGCATATAAAAACTAACTAAATCTATATGTGAAATTGTCCTTTATAAATAAGATGAAATATCAAATTACTATGATGTACAACTTTTATCTTTTTGACCAAAACTAATACCCACACCTAAGTTGAAAAACAAAACTATTGAGAACAAAAAAAAATTTTATAGAACACATAAGGCCATTAAAGTAGAAAGATGTTTTAACTATTAAAGTTGAAAGTATAAACAACTTCAATCAATTTTATTGCAATTAAAAAAACAAACTAAAAGTACCTAATATTTAAAGCCAGATAAAAGTCAATTAAGAAAAAGTACTGAATCGTACATTCAAATTGTTATAAACAAATTCTGTGAGCTAAAGCATGAATTTATTTTACTTTTTTTTTATTTCTTTTTCAAGTTATGCGTATACATAAGCTCAACAACTATTTGAATAAAATCATTTAAAAAACTCTACGAAAACTTCAAGACAAAACAAAAAACAATAAAATTGTAGATGGAAATTCTGACAAAGACGGCAAAATTGTTATAACAAACTAGTAGGATTATATTTCATTAATAACGGAATCTCTAAATGAAAGTTAAAAAGTACTACCTTACAATGAGAATAAAATATTATTAGAAATTACAGAAATAAAAAAAAAAACATTTGTCAAATCTAATTGATAAGTTTAAAAAGAACTATTGAAGCGATAGTTTGCAATTTTTTACGACTGATATGAAAAAACACAAAATGGTATCTTAATAAAAATTAATAAAGCATCAGCAAAATATATTGCTAATAATAAATGCGGGAAATCTCGCAAAATAACTCCAGACAACTTGAAAACTTTTTGTATTAATGATATTCTAACAAGAATAGTTCAAGCAGCTGGAAAAACATACATAAGTAGATTGACAGCTATGCTGAATTTAATATTAGAACCAACCACTGTAATTTATAGCAGACTTGAAATATATGGGTATTGTAAAGACTCTAAAATTATTCAGATGATAAAAGACCCTGGAAGTTCAAATTGATGATAAGAATCGCATTTTTAGCACGATTGTATCTATCCATTTTGTCAACAGATCTAGTGACCAAAACTCTTGTTGAAGGTTTAAATTCGTGCTTAAAGTTTAGGACACCAATGATTGAAACTTAGTAAATCTATCAAAATAGCTCTACATAATAATTTTATAGTCTTTCAAAAAATTATTTTAAACAAAGGAAATGAATTATTACAGGAGATAACAATTCTGTTGGTACAGCAAACATGTCATTGCGGAGAATAATGATTAAAGTGACGAAACTAAACAAAGTACTCATGGTAAAACATTTTATTGATTACATGATAGTAATATTAGAGAATACTACACTATAAAACAAAATAATTAAAAATATCCAAGTTTCTTTTAAACAACACGATCTAAATTTAAAGTCACTAATAATGTCAAAAGAAAATAGAACAAATACATTACTTTTCCTAGCTGTTGTTAGTATATTTCTTAAAGCAAATTGAAAAAGGTATTCTACACTAGAAATCTTAGAAAGCCAAAGCAATAAATTTTAACTTTTTAAATAAAAAATATTTCATCCATTGAATACTTTGAAAGGAATAATTACAGGGGAAGAGTAAAGAGTATAAAGAATAATTGAAAGGAAAGAAAATAATTGTGAGAGTTTGAAAAAAACTAAAAACTTATGTATTGCATCCTATTCCAACCAAAAAAATAAACAGAAGACCAAATTGAGAAAATTTAAAAGCAAAAGGAAAATGAGAACATACCAAATAAAGAAAGGTTAATTATAGAAATACCTATTGTTTTTATTAATTTCAAATATCTTAAAATTAACTAAACAGGAGTCAAAACTTTTTCCATTAGGTAAAATTCATTTACAAAACCAGCAAATTTAAGATAACTTCTGAACAATTAGATTTAAATTAAAAAAACAATAAACAAAGACTATTTTTAGCAAAAAGTGTAAAAAATGCCCACTTTGTTGAAATCATAGAAAAAATAAAAAAATGGTCTTAGATAAAGAATTTTCATTTATCAAGGTAAAACAGTAAAACTGAGACCAAGTTTGAATTGTAAGAATTGTTCTATTTACGCATCAGTATGCAGAAGATGTTCTAGTAAATACGTGGGAAAAACAAAAAACACCTTTAGTAATAGAAGAACAGCCCATAGAGTTGATTAAAATAAATTTAAATTTAATACTGTAGATATCCCAGGTGAATGTGCGTTATACAAACACTACTACTTTAATCATAAGAACAATCTAGAGAACTTTAAGATAAATACGCATACGAATTTTCTTTTTAGCAACAACCAAGTGTTAAAATATAGGTTATAGAGAATATTAAAATTTAACAGATAAATAAATTTAAATTGGGTTGCCACAGATCAAGCTGAGAAAAATTTACTGACTTTTTAATTAAATTTTCTAGAATTTTTAAAATCTAACTCTTTATTTAAATTTTTTCTAAAATACATAATCTATCACTTGAAACTATATTAAGCTTTAAGTCTAAATTTAAAATATATTATAACAACTGTTTTTTTTGCTAAATTCAATCATCAAACTTTCATCACAACACTTGTTTCCATCTGTGTTTGTTTAGTGTATTTGCAATAAACAGCTCTATCAATGTATAAGCAAAATATTTGTATTATTACCTTATAAACACAGCTTGTCTAAAAAATACACATTTTTTCAGCATTTCTTAATATAAATGTATTTAAATAAACAAAACAACATATAAAGCACTTTTACAGTAAAAACCTTAAGATAATAACAAACTTTCACAATTAAAACCATAAAACAATAAAGAACATTATCAAACACTGTATTTTATAATTTAAGTACTAAAATTTATTTTCTACATTTTTTTTAACACTTCAACCTCTTCATCTAATGAAGATATGGTATATACCTCTCTTACAACTTTTGCAACAAATTTTAAAAACTTTAAATAAATTATAAAGAAGTTAAGTATACACATCAACTTGTTACACAAAATACTAAACTAACTGCTTAATAACAAAGAACTCAATTATTTACTAAAACCAAAGAACACTTTTATTCTTAAATTATATTAGTTAAACTATTGTGAATATATCACAGTTTTACTATGAAAGTGTCCTTGCTACAAATCAGCTTACATTACAAAAAAGCTTACAATAACTGCTTGTTCAAATAAGGTAATTGTTTAATATGTTAAAAGAAAGATTTTACTAATGTCATCTTGTGTGGGAGTGTCTGGTAAATCATGGGCTTATTTTAATTCAAATAAATGTGCTTTCTGTCTATACAGGTTATACAATTAAATCGTATAAGTATATAAATATATTAATGCAACTCTTTTTACCGAAGTGCTTTTTATTTTGAATTGAAGTAGCTAATGATAAAGACAATTTTTTTGTCTAAACATATGTTCTAGAGTTTAAATAAAAAAATTCCTAATATTTTTTTTAAAAGCCCATTAAGTGGGCTCTGTAGATAGTTATAAAGTTTTAAAAATCACTTTGTTTTCAAGATATATAAATATATATATATATATATATATATATATATGGGAAAGAGTCTAAATTAGAAGTAAACAAAACTTCACTAGGTTACTAAATTGCACGAAGCAAAATTTGCACAAGTTACATTTTTGTACAGTAAAATAAATAGAAAAAATAAATAAATATGTATATATATATATAGAACTAAAATACACAAAATAAACTTTTGCTCGGGACAGCTGTTTCTGCGTTTAATACGCATCTTCAACCAAGTTTTATTCAATGAAAATTGCTGTCCCAAGCAAAATTTTATTTTGTGTATTTTAGTTCTATAATTGGCACCTACGAAAAGTGGAGAGCCTTTCTCACCATCAACAGACTTCAAAAAACAAGTATATATAACTTATTGAAATGGCGATTTTAAAAATTCTGCTACATATGTTTCATAAAGCTTTAATTTTTCTCAAAGCTTTAATCATCAGCCAATTAAATTCAAAATAAAAAGCACTGTACTAAACAAAGATACAAAAGTTATGCAAAAAAACAAAAAACAGTGTGATGTAATATTGTACATTACAAATATTCAGTACAAAAATCGATCTACCATCTAACTAATCAAACAACTAGTTTGAACATTAACCTTATTTTATATATATATATATATAAAACTTAATAAATAAAAAAGTTACTAGCCGAGAGTAAGGGTTAAGGGTGACCGTGATAGTAACAAAAAAAAATTGAAATAAAAAAAAGATAAAAAATAAATAAAAGTAAAATTTAAAAAAAATTAGAAAAAAATAACTTAATGACCGAGGGTAAGGGTTGTAGGAATATTGGTAGTAAAACAAAACAAAAAAAAACATTTATAAAGAAAATTATAAATTGAAATTTAACCCATGCAAAATGTCTCTGTGCAAAAACCTCTTGCAAAAGTGACCCTTAGTTAAAAAGTTTCTTCGTGTAATTTTGTGCACTCGTGCAATGTTTTCCCCTCGTGCAATTTTGAACGCTCTTGCAAATTTGACAGCTACTCAACATAATTTATTGGAAAAGTACGATTTTTAAAATACTGAAACATATGTTTCATAAAGCTAAACGCTAAAATCAAGTGGACTCTGTAGAAAAGGTTCAAGTTTGAATAATAACCTTATTATATGTATAATTCAATAAAAATATACATATATATATATAATTAGGTTATTATACATATATTTTATATATATAATATATATATATATATATTTGTACCAGTATTTTCTTAATCGTACTTTTTTAATACATTATTTTAAAACCCTTAAAATGGGCTCTGTAGAAGGTGTTTAAATTTAAATAACAACCGTATTTTGTATATATATATATAGCTGGTTATATTTAAATAAATAGCACTGTGATAAACAGAGATGCAAAAGTTATATCTGAAAAAAAATATTATGATATAATTATTGAATTTTGTACAGTACAAATAATCGGTGCAGTAATTGATCATCCATCTAAACCAGGGGTCAGCAAACTGCGGCCCGCGGGCCAAATTAAAATTTTTATTCAACTAGTTTAATATACTAACGTTTTTGAAAACACAAAAATAAAATTTTAGTGTTATTTTAATAGGATGTTCGAAAAAATTGTCTTTAAATATGTTTTTTAAAGCACAGAAAAAAGTTCCTTATTGACCTGCCGACCCCTGATCTAAACAGATATACAAAGTTCACCAAAAACTCAGTTAAGTGTATATAAAACACTTTATTCAACTGAAGTTATTGTGAACTTTAGTGTTAATTTATATGGAAGTTAAATTTTTGTACCGAATATTTATACTGAGCAATATTCGATTATTCCTTTATAATGTTTTTTTTATAACTTTTGTATCTCTTTTTACCATAGTACTATTTATTTTAAATTGAACCAGCTAAAGTTAATTTTTTTTTTGTCTTTTTGAAACATATGTTCTGGAACTTTTAAATCGTATTTTCCTAACAAATTATTTGAATGCCTTTCAAGTAAGCTCTGCTGAAAGTTATTAAGTTTAAATAATCATCTTGTTTTCTATATTTATAGCGTTATATGTTCTATAAATAGTTGTATAATATATATAAATGTTGAATTTAAAACAGTCAGGCTTGCCACTTTTTGTGTCTTAAGACTTTTCTAGTGACTTCAATGTCCTGAGTCATACTGAATTTTTTTTTTAAACCTTAAACTAAACAAAACACTTCTCAAAATCATGTAAAATTCATAAAATTTTGTAACATAATAATAAAATATTATAAAAAAATTAACTAAATCTTTCTAAAAAATACTGATAACTACTAGAGAATTCTAGAAACTTTAAAACTGAACAGAGTATGATATAAAAATAAAAACAAGTTTATTATGAGTCAGCCTGAGTTTATAATACAAGTTCAAAATACCCAGAGTTAAGCTAAGTATTATGAATATGTTACAACCCTGTTGCTTTAAACAAGATTAAAATGTGTTGTTTAGGATGATGTTGTTAACCTTTCTTCTAAATTCGTGAAAATGATGTTAAATAAAATCTATTACAAAAACAACTAATGTAAAAAATTGTTTCAATCAAATCAAATAGACATTAATAACGCTTTTATCAGCCTATATTTAAAGCAACCACTGTTAAATTAACTTAGTTGCAAATACAGGTTTGACATAAACACATGGTAGCTCAAAACAGTTCAACCTTTTTTCAATTTTAGATGCCCTAGACCAGTATTTTTTGTTTTTTTTTATTTGAAAACATCATGCAATCTTTTTTCAGACTTTGATAAAGTATACTTTGTTTAGTTAAATATTTGTTATTTTGAAACTAATTTTATTTAACAACTTAGTATCAATCAAGTTTAGATATTAAAATTAAAATTTATTTCAGGACTCAATAAAAACTTTTAATGAATCAGAAATAACAACTCTGCATATAGATATGGTGTGTTTTCTTAACAAATTACGAAATAATCAGATATTTTTTCAAAATTGAAATCATTAAATAAGAACTATTGAATTTTATTATGAAACTTAGCGAGATTTTTTTATTTTCCAAATCAAAAAAAAACACTTTATTTAAAATTGACTAAACAAAATTAAAGTTTGTTGCAATTCTGAATTCAACATGAACATTTAACAATAATATGATGCCGAGTGAATTTAAAAAATATATTCAGGTATTTACAAACACAAGTTTACTTGATACTTATTAGCATAAAATTAAGCTTAATATAAAAAATGTATAGTAAATTACCTTTCTGATCCTGAATTCTAGCTTTGACAATAGCAGAAGTATATTTTGGCTTGACTGAAAGTTTGAAACTTTTTCCACCATCTGCCATTGTTTCCACAAGAATATGCATGTTCATAATATTTATAAACCTGTGCATAATTCATAATTAAACTAAAGTTTAAAATATAAATTTGAAACTTATTTAAGTAAAATATATTTTAAACACATAAGTAAAAACTATTACTTTTTATTAAACTTAAAAAATATCATATAGAAAATTAAGTAGATTTATCAATTTAAAATAATGATGAGATTTTTTTCTATATTCTACCTTTCATTATAAAAATTAAAAAAAAAAAGACAAATAAAACCACCTTAAGAAATAAAAACAATCTTTATTACATAATTTTACAATTACAAACAAAAAACAACTGACAACTTTTTAAATACTACTAGCGTAAGATAAAAGAAAGGATTATTAAATCTTTTTTTTAGTTTACAACGTTTACAAGGTAGCCAATCTTCAAGTCAAAAAAATATCCAAAGTGATTAACAACTGTAAAAAGTAACTATTAGTTTTTTAAATTTTACAAAACACACTTTTAAACTTTTTAAAATCATTAAAGTAAAGTTCATCCTAGAAATAATTTATTGAAAAAATACTGAAACTGAACTAATTAAAATCTTTTTTGAAATAAAACATTCTAGCGTTTAACAGTCTTTATATCATTTTATTTAGATTAATGCTTATAATGGCAACTATAGGCTAAGTTTAGTGTTAGTCTACGAACAAAACAAGTTTAATAGTAGATCCACTAAATAGAAAAGATATAAAGGCTTTTTGTTGAGTTTTTAAAACTTTTTTATTGATCAATTTAAAATATTTAAAAACTTGAATTTTCTTTTAATAAATATATTTATAGTGGATAAGTAATCTTAAAATTTTCTGAATCATAAAACTTTTAATTATGTAAGAAAATCTAGTTCTTCTGTAACTAAATCTAAATTTTCCATTCTCATAGCCAATAAAAAAGATTATCTTGTGTGATAATGAAAAAAACTGTCGAGAGCAACTACACATTTTTTTGAGTCACCTTTAAATTTTTAAATTGTTAGTAATTTCTTCAATATATAACCATCAAGTTTTAACAAAATTGATGATAAAATATTTAAAATTTGCAAACTAACCAACTAAAACTCAGAAAAAAATCTATTTAAAACAGTCTTAAGGTTTGAGAAAAAATCTTTAAATTATACGGAGTTTATTTACTAAAAAATAAAATCTCTCTTGAATCTACCTGAGTTAAAAAAAAATCAAAATATCCTAAGCTATCCTTAGGTTTTCAAAAACATAAAAATATCCGGAGTTATCTCGAGTGTCCTGAATGTGTGGCAACCCTGTAACTCAACTAATCTCATTTAAGTTTTAGTGAAAAATATATCCTGAGACTACAAAAAAAATCCTTAAGTGTTCTGATTTTTTCAAAACACAAGTAGAACTATTGGACGTTTAAAAATAATTTTCTAATTATCCTGAAATACTAAAAAAGCTAAAAATTCCTTAAATGATGGAAACAAAATAAGTGTGTAGTAACCAAGAAATTTACATAATTGATAGTAGAGTTTACTATCATCGGGCAGTATATTCAAGCTTTATATTATCCTTATTTAAAACACGGATTTACACTTCTTTATTTTTCTTTTACTTGATTAGTATTGAAGATTATAAAACAGTTATTGTAATAAATTTTGTCACTAATTAATCTATTAAAAATTAAGTTTATTGTTGATTTATTATAAACTGTAGTAATTACATTAATTAGTTGACTAAACAACTACTGATTGTTTTTTATCCTTTTTAATATTTTTTTAATGTTTCCATAAATAAGTTTTTTATTTCTGCTTATTGTCACATACATACTCTGATAAACCTAGTTCAAGTGAAAAAGTGTAAGCACTGTGATATCGTATTAAAAAATGTTAATTTTAATTTGTCTAAATGTTATTGGTTATACACTTGCTGTCAACAGCTTTTTGTAGATTAGTTTTTGGTATGTATCAATATAAATAATAAAAAAAGTTAAATGTACAGTACAAAACACTCTAAATAAACATTCTATGAAATCCAAAAGAAATGGCATCTGATTTTACATATAAAGAATCATTTTTTACAACTAAGTTTTTTCTTCCAAAATAGTTAATTTTTTTTTAATGTACAAAAAAGAACGTTATTTTATCCAATTGGAGAATTTAACTTAATGTTATGGCAGTTTTTGCACCAGAATAATAAACAAACAACAGCAAGTTAATAACATTTACTTGTTTTGATTTTTTTATAACAATAGGCCATACACATGTTTATAGTTATGCACAATATTTAGAAACAAATAAAATGCTGATTACTGTATATTTTAAAACCTTAAAAACATACTATGCATGTTAACATAGAGAAATATGAATTAAAACACTTTCAAGTTAAACAGCATTTTTAGTAAAAATTTTAATAACAAAACTTATATATTAAAATAAATTGCAGTATTAAATTAGATTCTATAAACACCTTTTTAATAATTTAAGGAAAATTCAAATTTTAATGACCATTAAAAACATTTTGATTAATTTTTCTAACAATCACATTTTCTTACAAACGTAATAAAAGTAATGAACTAAATATTTAACATAACGTTTAAAACATTTCATTTATTTTTAGACATTTAAGTAATTTTCTGTTTTATTTTTACAAGTAAACTATTATCTGTAACATTAAAAACTTAATTATATATAGAAAACTATAATCAACCATTTTATAAAATCATTTTATTTTTTAACCGAAATCTGGTTGTAAATAAAATATTTAACTGCACAGTTTTATTCGTACAGGAAACTAAAAAATTTTACTAACTAAATACCATTTTTAAATATCAACTATTAGCTATCTGGTACTTTAGGAGTTTAAGTTATATAAAAAAACTTGTTTTCCTATGGTCTTGAGTGATTAAAAACTATCCTAAAATACCTTAAACCCTCTTGAATATATTTAATTTTTGAAATTCTTAAAAGCGTCTTTTATTCATTTTTAAAATAAAATCAAGTTATATAAGACAATAAAACAACGAATTGCAACTAGTTGAATTAAAACTGATTCGGTTTCTATACAAAAAAAGATTAGAGAGATCTTTAAACTATACAGAATTTAAAAAAAAAACTATCTTTAATCTGTCTCAATTTAAATAAAATTAAATATCCTAAATATTTTCGTAGACATTAAAATACCCTAACAGTCTTGAGTATCTTTAATGAGTGACAACCCTGTAAATTAAGTATATCACATTCAAAACTAATAAAAAAATGTGTAATTATTAATAACCCTGAATCAAACCGAGTTTTTTTTCAGAAACATAATGATCCTGATCCAGCATATATATTCAATATTTTAAATATCCTAAGCCACCTTGGTATTTAAAAAAGTTCAAAATTTCCTGAATATCCTGAGTGTGTGGCAACCCTGAAACTCATTCTATTAATAACATAGTTTTCTTTTAACGAGAAAGATTTTTTTAATTTAATTTAAGGTTTAAAATGATCCTCAGGTACTTTTAATTGCTTATATTAATAATATTTTTTTTAGTTACATGGTTACCACTGGTTTTTGGAAAATTTTTGCAAGGTCTTCAAAATTTCTTCTAAGTTTCTATAAGTACTATTTCTGGGTCTTTTTTTAGTTTAAATTAAATTTAAGGAAAAAAAAATTGTAAAATAGCATAACAGAATAGGGCAAAACTGTAAGGCAACTTAAAAAATGTTTTTTATCTTTTATAAAAAGAACTTTTGTTAAAGACAAAAAATATTTATATTTGTGATATATTATTTGTTATAAATCCTTTTTTTTTTTACTTTATATGTATAAATTATTTTTGAACTCTAGGTTTTACCAATTTTTTAGTGATTCTAATTTAAAGTTTAAGTTTTTACAGGTTTATTTTTATAAAATTTCTTAAGTTCCAAATTTTTTACCTAATTAATCAAAATCAAGGTTTTTTCAGTATTAAAGGTTTTGTGAAAGCCCTATACTTAGGTTTCATTAAGTATTGTCAAGTTAAAAACTTTAATTTTACTTAATTTAGACACCCATGATTAATTTAAAACTAAATTCTAATATTGGCTTTTTTTTTTGGTTACTCTTTTGTTTGATTGATAAAATAAATTTATATACTGATTGCATTAATTCTAGCTGATTATTTTTTTCTCTTGCCATTAGTGTTGTGTTTGTTTTTAATTATTGTCATTTATAAGCTCTGATGAACCTAGTTAAGTTAAAACAGTGTTAGTTTTGCAGATTCCATTTAATAATATTTATATTAATATATCTTAACCATTTTTTCACACTTGAAATTAAACAACTTGGTGTAGACTTGTTTTTAATTTTGGTAAAAAAAATCAAAATGAAATTAAAATTTTAACTACAAGCACAAATTATCTAAACAGCTTATAATATTGAAAAAATAAGCTTCTGTTTTAAATTTAACACAACTTTATTTCAAAAGAAACAAATTTCTTTTACTTTTTCCTAATACAGGGGTCGGCAGACAGTTGGTGCTCGCGGGCCAAACTTCAAGTTTTAAAATCTTTCAAAATCAGTTTTAGTTTTAGTGATATTTGAACAATCTTTCGATTTTAGTTTTAGTCACATTAAAGAAAGTTATACTTTTGTTCACTTTATTAATTTTAATGATATTTAACTACACAAAGAATGCCTATTTTAATTGAAAATATTTTTTGGAATTAAATTTACATTGACAAATATACTTAAGTCTTAATTAACTATGTACTATTTTTAACATAATTAATGCTCTAATACTCTAATAAGTACGTTATAAGTAATTAATTAGCTTTTAACATAGTTTCTACTTTTAAAAAAGTGCAAAAACTTGCAATTAATATAGCTCAGATCAGATACATAACTAAAATATCATCAGTATAAAAAGTACACAATGTACAAGTAGACCAGAAAAATTACAATTAGTAAACTACACTACAGTCATAACAACTGTTCTAAGAATTCGAAGATTTATTTAAAGTTTTTGAAATAAAAGGTTTACCTGAGTTTCTTTTAAATG
The DNA here is from genome assembly GCF_965202585.1 of Thalia democratica. NCBI lineage: Eukaryota > Metazoa > Chordata > Thaliacea > Salpida > Salpidae > Thalia > Thalia democratica. The sequence continues at coordinate 37,835,205 of NC_139165.1, read as the reverse complement.
TCTCAAACAGGTTTAAACTTGTTTGAATTTTTAAAATTTTTAAACTAAACTGAATGTTTGGCAACCCTTTTTAAAACAAAGTCACAAAATAAAGAACTAACGAAGTTTATTAGCAGTGAGTTAAATGTATATCAAAAATGTTATCATAAGTCAGCTCGAATGGAAAATTACGTTTTTTAATCATTTTTAACAAAATTTAAAAATTTAGTAAGCCATTAATAAAGTAGAAAAACTTAACTTTTTATTGAACATTGTAGCAATACTTTATCAGCAATAAAGATGTTGTATTTCAAGTGTAAATGTGAAATATAAGATGAGCTATAAAAACTAAAAATACGTTAGTTAGGAGTTATTGCCTGAAAGAAAAAAAAAACAAATAGCTTTAGTCAGTTTCAACAAAGGAAATGATTATATTCAGTAACTACAGACTGATCAAAAAAAAAATAGGTAAGGTAAGCTATAAATTAGCAAAAATAATTACTAAAAAGAAGATACCGTTTAGAATTAAAAACTTTTTTGAGAATTTATGTTGGCCTTAATAAAATATTTTTGTTTATTTTTTTATTGAAAACAAGAAGTCGTGTTTAGTAAATCTCTAAAGATTATAAAGCAGCATAAATCAAACTAGAACTTTATCAATCTGATAAGTAGAGAGAACTGGTACAACAATTATTGCTCATCTGAGAGTTTTTATTAGAAGTATTTTTACTGACTTTGATATTTTAGAAAAAATTCTAGGTTTAGTTCCAATGCACAACAATAGGTAAAGGCGTTTTTAAAAGCAAAGATGCAATGCACTTACATAAAGTTTTAAGAAGTATAATTTTCTGCTTCTTTTTTTGGTATAAACTTAAAATACATGTAATAAAAAAAACTGTCTTTAGTAATATAGCAATACTAAATAAATATTGTTAAGCTACTTTTAATGTGTTTAGAAAAAGTGTTTATATAGTAAATATTTTTTGTCAAACGAAATTTCGTTACTTTACACGTTAAAATTGTTTAAAATTCTAATTTGATTCACAAATTCTCAAATTCAAGGTTTTTCCAGAATTTTTAAGCATAAGTAATCAAATTCCAAGCTTTTACGGGATTCAAGTTTTTTAGCAACACTAATTGTTCACACCTATATGTATACAATTATATAAATAATATTTCAAATTTTATCACCTGCAAGACTTAAAGTTTAACATATATTGTAATTCAAACCAACACTGTAAATTGAAGAAAACAAATATTATAAATTTAATTCGCTACTCATAAAGCAAAAAGCCAGCCTAAATGACCAAAAACTGGTCTAATATTTTAGTATACAAATGTTTATTCAAACCAAAAACTGAAAAAATGACTAAATTGACTTTTGATTTGAAACCTACTGATAGTCATAGTTTAAGTGTGTGGCAATGTTTACTTGTTCATTTGCTTGAATTTGAACTATTTTGGTTAACAATATCTACCATCCCTAAATTTAGTTTGTATTAAAGATGTAGTTCGAAAAAACAGTAACTGTGCATATTAGTGAATAAAAATTAAGTTAGTTTGTCAAAAAAACATTGTCTGAAAACTGAAAAATTATACCTATCATATATATATATATTTTAGTTTATATTATGTATTGTTTTAAATGTGTTTTTACACACCTAGATACTACAAGTATAAACAAGAATTTTTGAAAACTATGATTAACTAAATTTAATCTAATTTAAGTATTAAATAAAACGTGGTTTAAAATGAGAACCGCTCATTTCCAACCCACGATCTTTTCCCACTCGATCAAACCAATCCGAGAACCGCTTACCAACCAAGGGTTAGGAGTAACAGTGATAGTATGATAGTAAAACATAAATTAATAACAAATAAAAATAAAACAAAAATTCTAGAAAATAAAGGAATAAAAAAAGAAAGTTAAATATATTTTTGAGTGGGAATTGTGCGCGGGTGGGATTTAATCGGTTGGGAAATGATCCTAGTGGGAATTTTCAGTATGCCGATTAAAATATGACCATCTTTGTACATTTGTGTGCATAGGAATTAATTTAAAAGCTAAAAAAATAAAAATAAAATAAACCTTTTATTTTACTAATATGCTATTTTAAATGTTTTTGTGCACACTCAAATATAACTTTTAGTAGTAAAACATCTGTAAAATAAAATTAGGTCTAAAAAACATGTAAAAAATACTTAAACTTGTTGTTGTAAGAAGAAAGTTATGATGAAACAGAGAAAAAACCTAATAGAATGCGAATCTGTTTTTTTTTTTACATTTTTAAGCTTATACTGTAAAGTTTTTTAATTGTTTTAAAATAAAGGACTTAAAATAAACAGGGACATAAAACAAAAAATAATAAAATAAAACAAAAAACCAAAATAAGTTTAACTTAAAAAAATTGTTTGATCAGCGGGCCACATTTACATGCTCGCAGGCCACTAAATTTTCTTCCGTGGGCCGCATTCCATTCAAAAAATAAACGTGCTCGCGGGCCGCTGATTTACTCTTCGAGGTGCTCGCGAGCCGCAGTTTGCCGACCCTGTCCTAGTATAATCTTTCAGTTATATTAAAATTTAAAAGTTTAAGTTTTTCGCCAACACTTTACTAAAAACAAATGTTACTATATCCAGTTGTAAATTTTAACAATAAGTTATACGCAATTTTTAACATCAATTGTACAATAGTTGAATAACATCAATATACTTAGTTTAATTTATTCAAATATGTAAACACATTTTCATATGAACTAAAGCACCTTTTATCGAGTTAAGGTAAACTTTTAAGAATAACTTTGGTAATGAAATTTATTATTTATTAAAAGAATGGCTAGACTGAAAACTCGTTTCTTTGTGATCATTTCAAACTAACTTTAAATTAAGGTTCTTGAATTTAATATTCATTATAAACTTGTTAAAAGGTCAAAACCTCTGCATATAACGGGTTCACGACTATTTAAATTCAAATTCTCATTTTTAGTTGCTACAACTATAAATGTACTGTATATTAAATAAAAAAGTTGTAGCTCTTATTGCTATCTATAAGAAATTTTTATTTTTTGCAAAACTTTAAATCTTTTTTAAGGTATAGATAAAAAGTTTTATTTTATAACCTACTTATGTATTTTTAATTTTTTTAATATTTTTAATTTTAAGATATTGTCTCTTAAAAATTTTTTTTTTAGGAATTTGAATTATCATGTACCATATTCATATTACAAATAAATTTTTGTTAAACTTATTTATAACTAACGTATATACAATAATTATCGATCTTTTAAATTGTTTACACAATTATGGAGATTAAAATTAGATATATAAAAACTACACTACAATATACTAAAATTACTAAAAAACAAATGTAATATTTTTTATTTTTTTTGTTTCTTCTTTAGTTTTTTTTTATATTAATTTTAAGGTAAAATATAATTTCAGATTGAAAACTATCTTCGGTTTGAAAAAGTAAAACTTTAAAAAATTATTACTTTAAATAGAAAAAAAACAAAATTAAATTTAATTTATAACTTTTTTATAACTTTTAAGTTGCTTCTTTAACTTTAAATTTAACTTTAAGTTGTTTAAACATTTGAAAGATGATAGTTACGAGGAATTTGCTTTAAAAAAAAAACTTTAACCAATTTTTAAACGAACAAAAATAAAGTTTTTAAAAAAAAAAGTTCTTGAATTAAGTTTTTTTTATATTTTAAAAAAATATTTGTTTTAAAATTTCTAATGTTACGTACAGTAGGACTACAATAAAGTGTTTTTTGTAAAGTTTAAAATTAAGTCACAATTAAAAACAGCTTTTATTTAAAAAAATTCTAAAACTTGATTATAAAAACATTTGTTGACTATTTTAATGAGGTTTTTAAAAATTAAACCACGTATTTTGATTAACTATTGTTACTATTCACATATGAATGATAAAAAGAAACTATTAAAACTGTTAAAAACTTTGTGTAACTATTCACTATAAGGATACTCTGTTTTTAATAAATACAAAAATAAATTAAAATTTTTTAAGCAGAGTTTAAAATCAATTAAATTTGTGAATCGAACCAAAGTTTTATAATCAGGCGTCAAAGTAGACCAAAATACAGAAAATTATAAGTATCCCAATTGTTAGTCTTCAATTAAGATAAACACTAAACTACCTTTTAACAGCCATTTTATAAGCCTTTATGAAAATAGAAGACAATATTTATTAACTGCAACTTTAACTAATTATGTTATGTTAATGATGGTTTATCTTTTTGTCCTAACTTCGTGGTCTCCAGTAACTTATAAACTGACTGATATACTTACGAGTAGCTTACAGTAATAAGTTACATCTTATTAATAGATAATTAAATTAATTAAATAGATAATAATAGATTAAATAGTAACTTATTCTAAGTTATAGATAAAACAGACTTTGAATAAATGCAATGTACTTAATTTTAAATAATTATTTTTAGTATTGAAGAAAGAACTATTAAATCACGACACAAATAAATTATATAAAATGTATTAACAATCCGAAAGTTTTATAAAATACTAACATCAACTCCGCAATGTAGACGTTTTCTTGAGTCTCGAAACTAGTTAATGAAATTTCTTCAAGTAAGTAAAACAACTAACTTTAAAGCGTATTTGAAAGACAAACGCAAGTATATACGCATTGAAATGTAATTAACTTCTTTAAATAAACAATGTTGTATTGAGAAAGCTAATAGTTGATTTCATTGTTACAAAAATTTTATATTTATTCACACACTTTAAAATTCTAAAATAAAATGTTAATATCTTTACACTACTTTGCTTAAACTTTTTATATTAGTATTTAAAACCTTATTTTAAATAGTTTAAAATTTACTTAACTTTAAACTTTTATATAAGTGTTAAAAGCGCGCGGTTCAAAAAAAAAAAAGAAATAAAAACTGTTTAACTTATTATCTCAAGAATTACATAATTTACAATAACTAAGATAAAACATAACATAAGGACAAAGTAAAAATGGTAGTCATTTAGTTGTCTCTAATGATTTTCTCCGGCCTACCTGTGTTCCGGATCCTTGTCCTCAGGCTTCTTGTCTTCAGGCTTATTGTTCTAAGGCTGCTTCTTTTACGGTGGTTTATTTAGCAGGAACGAATCGTTTTAATTCGCTTGTTCTTCTCTAAACTTTAAATTAAAAAATGAATTTTTTAATCAATATTAAATTTTAATTTGAGTAATATAACTACATTTAATGTTACATTGTGTTATTTTGTTTTATTTACAATATTTTAACGTTTTTAAAATTTTATATAACTTATGATGAACGAAAGTAAACAACAGTGTTAGAACAATAGTGTTTTAGTTATTGATTAATTTAACTTTAAAGATTTTTACCAATAGTAAAAGCTCAAAAGTTATTATTTCTATGTAGGTTGTAAACGAAAAAATTAAATAAATATAAATACATATAATAAAATAATAAATAGATATAAATATATATATATATATAAAATCGGTTTGAATGGACCAGATAGTACAAATATAAAAACTTTAAGTTGAAAACAATTTATTTTACTTTTAAAGTGCTTAAGGATTTTTATTATTTAATTGAAGTAAAAAAATTAACATCGTATAAAAAATAAGTAATGCATTTACTAAAACTATACTTTAACAATTATTATTGATTGTAATAAGGTGATTTAAAGTTAAAAACTAATAAAAGATTATTATGTGTAATATAGAAAAACGTTGTAAGTATTAAAACTTGCTATTTGTGTTATTAATTTTAAACAACTATATAGATAGAATATTACTTATTTTAAAATGAAATAAGTAGTTATGGTTTAGTTTAAAGACATTCATCAAACATTAAATAGAAAATTTAGTGTTTTTAACTTTCACTACATTAATTCATAAGGCTAAATAGTTGATATAGCTTATGGACTATTTTTTCACAAAACAAAATAAGATATCTGTTAGTTTTAAAAACCCTACTAGATACTATTACTTTGATTAATGTCAAGCTTTAAGGTCAAAAAACAATTTCAGTTACTTTAGTACAACATAAATATTAAAGTTGCTTCGTTTAGGTTTATAGAAACTAACCTATTGTAGTTTTATTTTCGTAAAAACGTGTTTATATATACAATTTATTTATATCAAAGTTTATTTACTTTTACTAATAATATAAAATTGAAATACGTTGAAAAAGTAACCTTGCCAAAACCTGTCCTTATCTATTACATGTTTTGTTTAACTTACAAATTAAAAAACATATTTTAATACTTGTTTCTGTTGTTTTCGTTAACATAAAAGCCTAAGTCATGCTTTTGTTAATAATATTTATATATTTACTATGCTAGTTGTATGCTACTTTTTAACGCTACTTTTAAATGCTTTTATAATATTTTGATATAAAAAGATTTAGCAGTAAGAAGTCAGTCTGAACTAAAAAAAAGCTGAGTAACTTGTTTTTTCAAAGGTTATTTTATGTTTTTATTTTATTTATACCTTTATCCATACTTACCTTACTTAAATATACTAAAAATAAATCAAAAATAAATTTTAAAATGTTAAATAAAAAATAACATAAAAAAGAGTTTTTTTTTTCCTAACTAAGCTTTGTTTTAGTTAAGACTGGTTTTTAATTGTATTAGGCAGATTTAACTGATTCACCTTTACCAATTAATTTCTTATGAAACAGTTTTTAACGTGCGCGTTTAATAGTGTCTTTAAAAGTTAAATAATTATTGTACAGTGGTTTTGTTAGAAGTAAATTGTAGAAAAATAGCGTCTTATAAGCACTGATTTATACTACAAAATATTTAGGGGCGTCGCGTGGGGTGGCACACTGAAGCTGTTGTGCTACTTAGTCGAAAAACTAGAAAAAAATAAAAATAAAATTACCATAAATTTAAGATATTTTTTTACAATGAACTTAATGATAAATTGTTTGTTTAAGTTTTACAATCTATCTCTTTTGAATTTATTTCAAAAATCATTAGGTAGCTTACGAAATCATTTCACTGATTTTCAAAACTCAAATTAATTTTTTAGATACGACCAGTCAAATTAATAACTTCTTATTGAACGGAAACAAAACAATGTTCAACCACTATAAACAGTTATTTTATTTAAGCTAGCAACCTAAAAACATCAGCTTGGAAAGTTTGAGATAACAACTTTCCTAGCTTGGAAAACCGATCATTTAAGGAAACCTTTGCACAAACTTTTGACTTGAGATTCTCGTTATTATTTAATAAAAAATTTCTGTGTCTATTATCGTTTTTCCACTACCAAAGAAGGTTGTTTAGAAGAGATCATGATCATCAAAGATGCTCGAAAACTTATAGTAACGAGCCATACTTTACAAGAGTTTTGCTAAATAGAAGTAGGTAGTAACACATTCTATAATAAATAGCAAATACATTAGTTAAAACAATATTTTTAATAAAACTTTATAACGAATCTTACAGATTCGTGGCTAAAAGACTTACTGACCACGATCTTAGTGTTTAGGTTAATGGACATATTTAGGTTTTTAATGCATAAGGAAAGCTAACGAAATAGAGTTAGAACGTAGTAGATACTGTTGTAATTACAAGTAACAAAACGATTAAAGATTTAAAGATCTCTTAAGATAAAGCAATCGAAGAACTTTAAGAAAATTCTAGCTTAAGAACTTATAAAATAATATAAGAAACTGAAAAGTTTATTTTCTTCATGAATATGCAATAATATGCGAAAAAACAAAGGTAATTAAACCTTACAGGCAAATTTGTTTCTACTAACAATATGGTAATTTAAGGATGTTTTTCACATTTGGTATAGCTCTCTTAGATAGTAAGAGGTGTAGTTTTTATTATTCTCAAGTATAGATTAAGATTACTATGTCCAAAAGAAATTTACCATAAGAGTTTTTACGCTAATTCTACGTGTTTAAAACGATGAGCAACTACTTGTTAGATTAAAATACTCAAAATAGAAAAAGTATGGCTAGCTTAATAGTTTGCTTGAGACAGAATCACTAAGAAAAATTATTAGTAATTACTGATTACTTTATTGAGAAACTTTCATCAGATTTGTGATGTTAAATTGAATTAGATTTCTGTAAGTTGAAATTAACAAAGTCGAGAGCCGGAAAAACACTAGTAGTAGGGTTTTTCAAATAAGTTCTATAGTTAAACTATAAATAAGTTGGAAACAATTTTTATCTATATATAGCATTATATATGACTATTTATTTTATTGGTTTAGTTTTCCAGTTAATTGAATCTTAATATATTTTCATTTATACAAAATATATTAATTGTTATAATTTGCAATTTAGTTGCCTTTTGAAAGTTTGGAATAAAAAACGAAAAAACTAATGAGTTTTTTATTAACGTTTTCACTAAATGATTTTTAGGAAAAGTTTTAATGGTTTTGCTGGTTTAGTTTTTACATTAAACATACGTGAGATGCTATATTCTTTTTCGTTAAAGACTGGCTAGTGCATTAATACTAAATCAATTTATTGTTTAACAAATTTATATATGTTGTACTTTACCGTAAGTAAAAAACTGTCTTTTTTCATTTGTACAAATATAGTACAATTGTATTACAACAACACAGCACTAAACAATCGGTATAAACAAACTGATATACTTAAAACAGCTTAAATAAAAATAGTATATTTGATGCATATTTGTGATACAATTTAAAAAAAGCGTTCAAAACAAGCGAACTGCTCGAAACTTATGAAGTTAGTGGTAAAATGTTTTTAAACCCGATACTGACAGTTCTAGATTATTAGTACATTAAAGTCCCTTTAGAAGCGTGTAACTTAATTTTACATATGTTTAGCAGGGTGTAGCACATTTAAGCTAATGATCAAGTGAGGCTAACTTAAACTAGCTCAAGCTATTTTAAACTTTTATTTAGGATTTCGAAAAATTTATGATGACTAGTAAACTATTATTCCAATGCTAATTTAGATAAGTTTTTTTTATCTATTCTAATACATTTATCTTGATATTTTATTTTTTATATAAAACGTTTAGATACGAATATTCAGGCCATAATGTATAAGGAATTTTGATGTATATCAACCTAGTTTTTGGTCTACTAAAATATTTTTGTCATTGGTCTACTGAAATGTTTTAGTTTAAGAAAGCTTGTGAAGAATAATTGTGGCAAAGAAAATTGTTTGAAACTGTTTGAAAGAAAATTGTTTGTATTTTGTACTCAAGGAGCCTACAATTGTTTTAAGTTTATAAAAATCTTTAATTAAACTCTAAATTTTTTAAAAAACTGAGGGAAACTTTTTAACTTTTTTTTTCAAACTCGCATTCCTTTTTTAAAACTAAACTCATTGAATAATAAAATTTATACTGTTTTATTTTTTTTCAATTTTTGTGCTATCTCATCAGCTATCATTGTCTATACATGAAGGTTTAAAACTGTTATTTTTAAAATTTAGATTATCTTTCTTTTTACTTAGTCTCGTTTTAAATAAAACTAGAAATTTTGGCATTAACTTTATCTAAAAGTTGTATTAAAAGATTGTATCAAAAACGATATTTAGTGTTTATTTTAAATTTAAAAAAAAATACTTTTAAACTTTCTACAATTTGATAATAATTCATGCTTAGTTTTATAATCTTTTATCCCAAATTTTAATGATTAATAATTCTAAATTAACATAAGTTTTACTGATAATAAATAAATTAATGAAGACGACTGTACTTCATAACTTTTTTGAGTTTACATATCTAGTAAGAAAACTTCACTTAAGTATTTTAAACTATTTAAACCTACATATAAGATGTAACGTTATAAGGCGTTAAATCCTGGAGATCCTGATAAGCTAAGCTTATCGGAATGTATATCACAGATGTTCTTGTGCTAAAACTTTATTTCAACTAACGGCGTTTCACTGCTCTCAAATAAATTTAAGAACAGATCTACGGAGTCTCAAAAAGCTCTAAGAATATTCTTAGAGCTTTTTGAGACTCCGTAGATCTGTTCTTAAATTTATTTGAGAGCAGTGAAACGCCGTTAGTTGAAATAAAGTTTTAGCACAAGAACATCTGTGATAAACCTACATATATATATTTTAAAACGGTGTTTTTTGTTATGCCTTAGAAATAACCAAAAAATTCACGCTTTATTGCTTCATTATGTGAAAATTAAGCCTTTTTTTAAACTAGTTAACACATTGTAAAAATATAAACTTATAATCACTTTTTTGACTATGACTCACGTTAAAACAGTTGGTTATTTTCATTATTACTATTATTATAATATTGAATTTCAAAATAAATAATTTTTTTGCAGACGATGCAATAAAAATCTAGGAAATAAAATATTTCTTAACAAATTTTTTAAACAATATTCAAAAAGACTAAAGCAACAAATTTTTATTTAAATAAAAAAAAATTTCAAGTTTTAACCATCAACTAAACTAACTATGCCCGATTAATTTTTTATTTAATATTATAAAGATATCAAGAGTAAAAATTTCTAAAAATTCAGGATTGTCCATCTCGTAAAATATAATAGAATGACGAAGTAATATATAGTAATAATCTTGCGCAAATTTAATCTTATCAAAAAATAAAAAAGTAAAATAACTAATCCAGCTTCTATTTTGACAAAATTACCATTAAATTTTCACAATTTTAATTTACTTTTTTAAATTTCAATTCAAATAAAGCTTAGTTACGATTAATAGTGTTTGTTAATAGAGACGGAGTCAAATGAGATATAACTCTACTTAAACCTTAAATTAAATGTTTAAAACATACGTTCGTCCTTATTTTAAAATCAATACTCGAATTAGTTTCCTTATACAAATCAAGAAGTTAATAAAAATGATTCTGTACAAAAATTACCGTTTTGTCGTTGTCAATACATAAAACGTAATGTAATGAAAGATTAATTTAACTTGGCTTAGAAAATTATAGAATTTACCTTAATTAATTCACAAAATCATTAATTTCGAATACAAGGGTTTTTAATGAAGTTTTTAGTTTTTCAAGCTCTAATACAAATTGAGAGGGAAAAAATAACAGATAAACATAATTTTAAAAACCAATCAAAATAGAAATTCAATTTAAATAAAAATACTACAGGATGCGGTTTCGTGAGGAAGGGTTTTCATTAGAAAAAAATATTTAATAAGTATTACTTAAACTCAATAGCGTTTATTAAAATAATATTAATTTTATTAAAGTTTCTGCCTTAAATAAAGAAAAACAGATTTTTTCTTCTATATAGAGAACTTTATTTGTTCCTTACGCTCCTTTCATAGAGATTTTTTTTATTAGTTTTTATAAATATTTATTTTCATGTTATATTTAAAACTATGTTAAAAAAAAATCTTATTATACATTTTTAAGAAATTATGTGTTTACTAATCTGTATTTTTTTGTATGTATTAAGTTATTGTTTTTAACTTATTAAATAATTTAATTTTTTTAAATTTACTTCTTTATACGTTAATTTTTACTTTGTTTTTGTTTGTTTTATAAATTGTTAGTTATGAAATTGTTTCACTTTTTTTTTGTGTGTCCTGTCCAATTGGCTCAGGTTTTGAGGTCTGAGTCTAACATTGCAAAATAAACAATATTAATAACTTTATTTATATTGAAAATACTATAATAAGGACAACAACTCTTTATCTTCTCTAGTTTTTTTTTTCTATATTTATACAGACTTGAAACAACATTAATTTGAAAAAAAAGTTTCTACAAGTATTAGACTTTGAAAAGGAAAAAAGGCATCAAATTTATTTGTGCTTACGTTTTCTTAGGACTCTAGTTTCACTTGTGCCAAGACGACTTTTACAACCCCTAAGTATGATGAATAGTAGAATTGTTATCAACATTGTAGTAGGATAAAGTTTTGTCGTCTTCTAGTCTTCTATGAGCATAAAACAAACGTATAAATCTGAGAGTGTAACCTAAAATTTTGCAATATTACAAACTTATTAATTTAAATTAAGTAACAAATTGAAATGAATAGTATAGCAAAGTTCTTTTTATATATTGTAACAAATTAAAAAAAAATATTTTATAGTTTTTTATTTTAATCATTATGTAAGTAAGAAGTTATAAGTTTTAGTTGTTTTTTATAACTTTTTCTTTAACTTTTTTAATCTTTAAATTATTATAATTGAATTTTAAATTTAAATCTTTTTTATCAGAATTTAAGTTTATAATGCAAAAATCTTTTTTTACCATTCTTTTTTGCCAGCTTAGCTTTCAAACTTTCAACTGTGTCAGAAGCACAAACTTCGAATGAAAATGTTTTGTTAGCAAAATCTTTAACAAAAACTTGAAAGTGGTCGACATGTCTCAAATAAATTGTTGATTTATTCTGAACATCGTATTTCGATAAAGTCTTACAGTCTTCCAACTTGCTTTCTTTAAATATCAAAATTTGCTTGGAAAAAGGAATGCCTAAATTCATTTATCATAAGCCAATAAAATTATTTAATTACCATAAATGGGTTAGTATAGTGTTGATAAAACAGCAATATAGTATTATATGCTTGTTTTATATCTAAAATGCATAAAAGAAATAATACTTTTTAAACAGTTATTTCATATTTTTCGTTTTTTAATAATACTTTAAAAAAAAGTAAGATCAGTAAAGCCTGTATGATAAGTTATAAAATAAAGTTCTTGTGCACTATATTTATAAAGTTTAACAAATATTTACTGTTGAAAACATCCAAAAAACTATATAACTTACAAAATGTATAACCAATTTTAAAATTTTCATGATTTGATGTTGGTATTCTTAAGTCATTACTACAAACTATTCACATCTTTAATACTAAAATTAATTTTGCAAAAGTTTTAAAATATTGTGTTAATAGAAGCATTAGAAAGACTGTTACCAAGTATATCATTTTGTTTGAATAGTCATTATTTAGATTTATGATAATTAAGCATTTATCGTTTAAGCAAACGTTTATTTAACTGAACAAACGTTTTCCTAACTTTTAATTTTGCTTATTTAACAAATCTTTATACTTAACATATTCTCCTACATACTTTACCCCTGGAAAACGAAAATATCATAAAAACATTTAATCTCCGTGATTAAACTTTATTTGATTAGTTTTGTTACTATATAAGACATTGTATTTTATTTAAATAATTTTTATTATAAATTACCTTATTCTATCTCAATGATACTCAAATGACGCTTCTGTATTTAGTTTTTAAGTTTGTATAGAGAAAACATTTTATTGAGTTTGTATATATATATATATATATATATACTTTATACCAGTGGCGACAGTGGTTCTTTGTTGATGATTCAGGAAATTTAAAAACTTTAAAAAAACACTTACTTTTATATTTTTAAAATTTACTATTTATAATAAAACACGATGAAACAAATGATTTTTTATTCAAAATTTTATTTAAAAAACAAAAGGTTTAAAATATATATCAATAAATTCAATCATTTGCTATACACTAAACAAATTTTTGACAATTATTTTTTTTAGCCAAAAAATGTTTCAAAAAAGTAGTTTACAGTGAAAAATGTTCTGATTTTTTTTATTTTATGTCTCTCTATTTTTTTATATGTTTTAATGGGATCTTGTTTGAAACAAACTTTACTGACCTGTTTTGTCCTGAATCCTAGCTTTTATAAATGTGATTGTTTCATCCGGTTCGGCATCAAATTCAAAACTTTCACCCAAATACAAATAATCCACGACTAAATTCATTTTTATTATTAGTTGAACGGCTGAATCACTCTTGATATTGCATTCATCTAAGGACTTTCCATCTTCCAATTGTTTTCCATTGAAAAACAAACGTTGCATGTCAAAAGAAAAGCCTGATATTTTTTATTGTTTTAGAAAAAGTTGTTATAAATGAACATAAATATATATTTTTTGATTAGCACTAACGCGTTGTTAGTATTAATTTAAATAACCATGGCACAGTAGTGTAGACAAAAAATTTTGCGGGTTACGTAGTTTATAGTTTTCACAAAAAAAAATTATTTTTGTTGTCACGTTTATTTATTCAAAGCAACTTAGTTCAATATAAAGTATAGTAGATATATTTAGTTATAAAGCAAAATAAACAAAATAAATCTACAAGAAAAATATTTTAAATTACTATGATGTAAAACTTTTATCTACTGTACCCCAATTTATACCCACACCTAAGTGAGAAAGCAAAGTTAATCAGTTTAAGAAATAAAATCTAATAAAACACATAAGGGCAGTAAAAAGCTTTTTTTTTCATTTATAAAGTCGAAAGTATAAATGACTTCAACCAGTTTTATTTTCGTTAAAGCAACATAAGTCTCAATTTTCTAAAAGCCAGATAAAATTCAAATAACAAGAAATACTTAATTGTACATCTAAGTTGTTAGAAAAAAAATTCCGTAAACTATAACATCAGGTTATGCATATGCATAAGATCAAAAACAATTTGAATAAAAACCTTCAAAATCTTTACCAAAACATAGAAATAAAACAAAAAAACAAAAAAATTGTAGTTGCAAGTTCTAGCACAGACTGTAAAACTGTTATCACAAATTAACGATATTTTATTTCTTTAAATATGGAATATCTTAATGAAAGTTACGATGTTCTTCGTTATAATGAGAAAAAACTATTAGTAAAAAAGACAAAAATAAAAGAAAAGTTTGTCAAATAATAATTAATATGTGAATAAGAACTAATTATATGATAATTTGCTATATTTTACAACTGATATCAAAAAACACAAAGTGGTCACTTAATAAAAGTTTACGAACCATCAGCATAATATTTTCTTATAATAAATGCGAGTAAATATACCCAAAACTCACAAAATAATTCCAGACTATTGAAAACTTGTTGTATTAAACATATTCCAGAATAGCCCAACAAGAATAGTTCAGTCAGCTGGAAATACATACCTGATTTGATGATAACAATTGCATTTTTAGAACGGTTGATGTTGTAAACATGTAAAAAATTTTGTCAAAAGATCTAGTGACCAAAGCTCTTGTTGAGCTTTGGATTCGTGATCAGAGTTTAAGACTTAGTAAATCTTGAGAAATAGCCTTAGGTAATAATTTTAGAGTTTTCCTAAAAAAAATTCAAACAAAGGAAAGTAATTATCACAAGAAATAACAATTCTGTTGTTATAGAAAATACGTCATTGTGATGCATAATGATAAAAGCAAAAAAAAAATTACTCTTGGTGATACATTTACTGATGACATAATAGTGATGTTAGAGAATAGTACAGTGTAAAAAGAATAAATTAAAAACCTCAAAAATACTTTAAAAGAAAACGATCTAAATATAAAATTTACATTAATGTTAATAGAGAATATAACATAAACATAACCTTTCCTAGATATTAAACAAAAATTTGTTAAAGCAAATTGAAAAAGTTTTTTCTACACTAGAAGTTTTATGAAAGGTAAAAAAAATAATTTTACTTTTAAGAATGGGAAAAGATTTTATCCATTTAATCCTTAAAAGAAATAGATACAAAGTAAGCGTAAAGAAAAAAAAGGATACTTGAAAGAAATGAAAATTACAATGAGAGTTAAAAAGAAATAAAACCAAATATAATGTATCCAATTATAACCTAAAATTAGAAGAAAACCAATTTGAGAAAATTTATTTGTAAAAAGAAAATGAGAACATACTAAAAAAAAAAAGGTTAATAATAAATAAACCTATTGGTCTTCTTAGTTTAAGAAGATCTTTAAATTAACTACAGAGGAATCAAAACATTTGCCATTAGGTAAAATGTCATTTACAAAACCAGCAAATCTAAAAAAAACTTCTAATCAATTAGAGTTAAGTTGCCAAACAAAAGCAAATACAGACTATTTCAAGCAAAAAGTGTAAAAAATGTGCCCTTTGTGGAAATGATGGGCAAAATAAAAATATGGTATTAGCTCAAGAAATTTTAACTGTTCAAGGTAACACAGTGAATCTGAGACCAAATATGATCTGTTAAACCTGTGATATTTACGCAGCAGTATGCAAAAGATGTGATAGTAATTTTGTGGGACAAAAAAAAAACAGTTATGGGAATAGATGGACAGCTCAGAGAGTTGTTTAGAACAAATCAAAAATTTATTTAGAATATAATTTAGATGAATGTACATTGGTACATACACTACTATTTTCAACATAAAAACAATCTAAAAAACTTATTAACTAAGTATTAACTTAGTTAAAACACTAAACAGTGGTTTATAGAGGGTATAATAATAAAATTACATATTACTAAAATTATGCATTCTTTGTAGCATTTAATATATACAAATAGTATTGTATATATATTTGTGATTTTATTAATGTTTACTTTAAATTATTTCATAAAAATTTAGCGTTGCTGTGGTAAAAGCTGGGGAGATTTTTTTTGTATTGTTTTTTCAGGTTGTTTGCAATGCACGAAAACTTAAAGAAAATAAAAGTTAAATTTTTAATAACATAGGTGTAACTACTCCAAATAATTTTTTTTTAATTAAGCTTAACTAAACCTCACAAATAAAGATTTTATATTGTAATAAACACTTAATAAACAAATTAAAAAACTTGTGATTGTAAGAAAATCAAACGTATCAAATCAAACGTACGTTTGATTTTCTTACAATCACAAGTTTTTTAATTTGTTTATTAAGTGTTTATTACAATATAAAATCTTTATTTGTGAGGTTTAGTTAAGCTTAATTAAAAAAAAATTATTTGGAGTAGTTACACCTATGTTATTAAAAATTTAACTTTTATTTTCTTTAAGTTTTCGTGCATTGCAAACAACCTGAAAAAACAATACAAAAAAAATCTCCCCAGCTTTTACCACAGCAACGCTAAATTTTTATGAAATAAACCCCTATGTAAGTTTTATGGGACCTTAAAATTTCTACCTTCGAGATTTTGGCTACATTTTTTATAAACGTAGCAATCATCAAAAAAACAAATTCCACGCGACCTTTTACAATTTGGAGAAAGCATCTTGAGGAATTTCTTGGTTTCTTCACAAAAACTCAAAATAATGAAATAATATAAAAAACAATTAAAATTTCAAAATACTTCAATAAAACTTTCTTAAATTGACTGAAATCGCATCATTTTTTGATGATTACTACAAATAAAAAAAAATTCAGTCAAAAACTAGATGGTCAAAATTTTAAGGTTCCAAACAATTTATATAGGGTTATTTTCAATAAAATAAAAAAGGCATGATGGTGGTGAAAGATAGGATGCTATTTTTTTGTGATACTTGTTCCTGTGATTTACAAAGCACAAAAAGTGAGACCCTCCTATACTACCAAATTTTCGTTTTTGAGAGGCAACAGATGCACCTTTATGCATATTATATCTATATACATACTATATGCGTATGAAGGGTTTGAGTAAATAGGCCTTGTGTTTATAATATCTAAATTTGAATGTTATTTTGGTTAAACCTATATAAATTTTGAGATCAATTACAGACGTTAAAATTTTAGCAAGATATATGACGTTATTGAGACAATATTTTTTATTCACGGAGCAGTTTGTTTTTGATCTACAATTGTAAAGTTTTTTGTTTTTATCTGAATTATTCATAATCTTTTTTTTGTGTGAATTTTTAAGTGTCATAACTTTTGGCGTGCGTCAATATGACAACTTTTTACAATTTCTGTTATTTATTTTGTTGTAAATGTTGTCTTTGTTAACTCGTTTTTCTATAAATTCTAGAAAACACTTACAATTTTTTTTCTGTTCAGATTCAAAAATATAAGGGAGGGGGTTATAATAATTCAAAGTGTTTTTTTATTTTAGTTAATGTTAGTACTATAAAATTTTTTGTTTGTTAAAATATACTTTAAATTAAAATAAAGCATTTCGGTATGTAAGCATTTGATGTTGTTAAAACTTCTTTAATTTAAGATAATCTTTTTTTAATAATTAATTTTTTAATTATTTCAAGGATAGTTCCCGTGGATTGTCTTATAATTGTAAGACCATCATCTCTAAATAGACCTGTATTTGATGAACCTATAAAAGAGGATATTATGCTTAATATATATAAACCTAATAAATCTCAGACTTTGGCGCCCTTCGCCCTTGAATGAGCCCATTGCTATGTAAAAATTATCGTTATTTGATATTTTGAGCGAAATGCTGTTATCTTAAAATATTAAGGTTTGGTATGTATGCATAAGATAGTCTAGTTTTTACATGTTATATACTTGGTATTTTTCTGCAAGTATTATAGCTTTATTGAGGTGTTCTTTTTTTTATTGAAGGGTAAAATTTTTCATATTAAAATTGAACATTCATGGGGTTTGTCACTAATATTACTGAACAATTTAACTACCTCTTCATAGTTTAGCCAATGGGTAAGTTTTGATTTTGAACTTATTTTTGCAATGTTGGTTTTCAAGTTTAATTAAGTTTTGGCAAAAAATGATTTCGATTGGTAATTTTTCTGCAACTGATGTCATGGAGGAAATTAGGTCTATGGTCCTAAACAGCTATAAATGCTTCAGCTTTTATGAACTTATGAATCTTTTTATTTTTGTTTTACAGTGGAGAATTGATTAAGTAGCTTTTTCATTAATTTTAATAGCTGAAAAGTTGGTTTAATTAAATATTCTTTTTTTTTAATTTTTTATAACTATTTTTTGTAAAGTTAATTGGTGGTATAAAACTAGTTGGAAGTTTTGTTTGATTCATATTAGTGTTAAACAGTTTTTTTAATATCATTTGACAGTTTTGTTTGGTATTTTGATTTAAACTTATTAAGTTTAATATTTTTTTATGTCAAATAAATCGTCCTCAAAAGCTTTTAAATCTTATTTTTCAGGGACTGATCTTTTAGAGGCAAAGGTTTAATGATGTCATCTTGTGTGGGATTGTCTGGTAAATCATGGGCATACTGTACTCCAAAGAAATATGCTTTCTATCTAGCAGGTTATACAGTTAAGTATATATATATTTATTTAGTACGTCATACTGTTTTTGGTTTTTTTGATATAACTTTTGCATCTTCGTTTAGTAGAGTGCTTTTATTTTAAATTAAACTGGCTGATGATTAAAGTGTCTAGAGTCTAATGAAACATATGTACCAGTATTTCAAATTCGTACTTTTCCAATAAATTATTAAAAAGCCCTTTAAGTGGGCTCAGTTGAAGGTGTTCAAATTTGAATAATAACCTTATTTTATATACATATATATACTATAACTATTACATATAAAAAAATTGCCTTTAATCTTGAGCTGGTATGATTTAAAATAAGTAGCACTTTGATATACAGAGATGTAAAAGTTACATAGAAAAAAAAATATGACATGATTAATTAATATTGTACCATACAAATAGTTGGTGCAAAAATTAATTTTTCACCTAAATAAACAACCAAAATTCACAAAAACTACATTTTAATGACTATAAATTACTTTATTTAACTGTATTTATTGTGAATTGTGGTCGTTTGTTTAAGTGGAAGATAAATTTTTGCACCGAGTATTTAAACTGTATAAAGTTCAATATTTATTTTATATTGTTTTTTTTAACTTTTGCATCTCTGTTTACTAAAGTGCTATTTATTTTAAATAGAACCAGCTGAAGGTTAAAGAATTATTTTTCATTATGTAACATATGTTGTGGAATTTTTAAAATTGCATTTTCCTGAAAAGTTTTTTTTAAAGCCCGATTCAAATAATCCTTTTATTTTATATATATACACAAAAACTTTTATATTATATATACAGTTATTGAATATAAAATAGTCAGGTTTGACACTCTTTGTGTCTAAATACTTTTCTGAGTGATCTTAAACTGTATTGAGTCATACTGAGTCTTTTTCAAGTCCTTAGACAAATAAAGCTCTTTTTTAAATCGAGACAAATTCCCTAAAATTGGTTACAAAATAGCAAAATATTTAGAAAAACTAACTAAGTCTCATAAAAAACTAATAAGAATTTACTTGAGAATTCAAGAAAGCATAAAACTGATCAGAGTTTGTTATACTAACAAAAACCAATTTATTATGGATCAGCCTGAGTTTATAAAACAAGTTCGAAATACCCAGGATTAACCTGCAACTGGGTTTGTGGTAACCCAGTTGCTTTATACAAGATTAAAACGTGTTGTTTAGAATGATGTTGCTAACCTTTCTTCTAAACTCGTAAAAAACAAGTAAAACTAAATCTACTATAAATACAAATAGTTAAAAAAATATTTATTGAAACAAATAAACAATAGTAAGACTTTAATCACCCTATATTTATAAAAAATAAAAAAAACAACAGCTGTTAAATTAACTTAGTTGCAAATACAGGTTTGACACACACACAGGGTAACTCAGAACTGTTCAACAATTTCTATTTTTAAGATGCTTAAAGCCAGGTTTTTAAGTGGTTTACAGGACTTTTTTTTTCAAACTCTCAGGCAATCGTTTCTGGGATTTGAAATAAAGTATACTTGGTTTAGTTAAATATTTTGTTATTTTAAAACAAATTTTATTGAACAACTTAGTATCAATTAAATTTTAGATACTAAAATCAATTTCAGGACTCATTTGAAGTGACTCAGGAATAGCAACCCTACAACTAAGTGTAGAAGGTTTTCTTATGAAAATTCGAAAAAATCAGATTTTCTTTTCAAAGTTGCAATCAAAGACTTATTCTAAGTTAACTATGAGATTCAGAAAGATTTTTCTTATGTTTTTTAAATTGAAATAAATTGAAAATAGGCTATGGCAATTCTTAATTAAACATACATGTTTGACAGTTACATGATGCCAAAGGGTTTAGAATATTTTTCAGGTTTTAAAATATACAAAGTTTATTGAATCTTTTTAGTCTAAAATTATGTTTGAATTAAAAAATGTATTGTAAATTACCTTTCTGATCCTGAATTCTAGCTTTGAGAATAGTACAAGTATCATTGGGATGAACTAAAATTTTGAAACTTTTTCCACCATCTGCCATTGTTTCTACAAGAATATGCATTTTCTTTAGTTATTAACCTCTGTATTGTTTAGAAATAAACTAATGTTAAGAGTATATATTTTAATTTTATTTTAATAAAATGCAGTTTAAAAACATAAATAAAAGTTCATACTTTTTTAAGTTAAAAATCATATAGAAAAGTTTGTAGTAGGTTTATCAATTTAAAATGCTGATAAGAAATGTTTTATATTCTACCATTTATAAAAATCAAAAAAACTACCTTAAGAAATAAAAACGGTCATTATTTATTAAATTTAGAGTTATATTCAAAAAACAACTTATAATATTTTTTAAATACTACTAATAGCTGATAAACAAAGGATTGTTAAATGTTGTTTTTCCGTTTACAACAATTACAGGTTTGCAACTCTTAGAGTCAAAAAACTATCTAAAGTGACTAACAACTGTGGTAAATAGTTATGTGTTTTTTTAGATCCATTTTAGTTTTCAAAATTATTAAAGTAAAATTCATCATCAAACTAGTTTTAAAAAAATCAAATACCGAAACTGAACTGACTAAAAAATAAAAATAAAAACGATCTGTGTATTTAAAAATCTTAAGAACACTCTGATATTTTTTAACAAAAAATGAATGGCCTGAGCCATCCTAAGTTTAGAAAAAAAACCTTGGCTTAGTTATATAGAACTATCCTGAGATTGTTTAAAACTACACAATGTCCTGAATTGTACTGTTTTTTTAATATTCTAAGTTTCTGTAGTTATAAAGTTTTGTTTTTTGTTTTTTTATTAAATAAAAAGTAACAAATTATAATTTGTTTAATCTCATGTAAAAATCTTGAATAAAAAGTATTTAGGACTTTAAATGCTATTTCAAAAACATATGTATATGCTATTTATCTTTTAAAACATGCATTTATACTTTTTTGTTACTTTGAAGAAATTTAAGTTAATGTATAAGGCTAAAAGTACTTAAACTTTAACAAAAACTACAACAATTAAAAAAGATGTTAAGTTACAGGCGAGTATGAATTCGAAACTTATCATGAATTTTCTCTAACTTGATTTATCACAAAAACAACAAATTGACCTTTAATTGTAGAACTTACTATGATTGGGCAAATTTATACAAGCTTTAAGTTATCCACAGAATTAACAAAAAAAAAAGTTTTAAGTTCTTAAAGTTATTTAAGTGTTTGAAAACTAAAAAATAATATTTTAATCTTTGTCACCAATGAAAATTTTATAACTTAAATTTATTATTGATTTATTATAAACTGCAGAATTTACATTCATAAATTGATTAAACAGCTAATGATTATTTTTATTTCTTTGATAACTTATTTACTGTTTCCATAAACAAGTTCTTAATTTCTGCTTTTTGTCACACACATGCTCTAAAAACCTAGTTTAAGTGAAACAGTGTAAGTATTGTGGTATTGTTAAGAAAAAAATAATAATTTGTATAAATGTAATTTATTACACACTTCCTATCAAAGAACTATTTTTATATTTGTTTTTGGTGTGACTAAAAAGTTAAGCGTCCAGTACAAAACACTCTAAATAAACAGTCTATGAAATCCAAAATAAATGACATATGCTTTTTCATATTATAAAATATTTCTTTTACAACCAAGTAATTTTTTTTCGAAATTTTTTTTTTTCAAAAATTTACAAAAAATGAATGTTACTTTATCCAATTGTAGAATTTAGCTTTAAGTTATTGGAAGTTTTTGCATCAGAATTAAAGACAAACAGCAAGTTAGTAATCCATTTACTTATTTTGACTAATGTATAACAATAAGCCATACACATTAACAGCAAGTTAGTAATCCATTTACTTATTTTGACTAATGTATAACAATAAGCCATACACATGGTTATGGTTATGCACAGTAGTACAATTAAAGTACAATTAAAATACAGTTTACTGTATATTACAAACCGTGTAAACATACTTTGTTAACATTGAAAAAAATTAATTAAAACACCCTGTTATTAGTTATATAAAAAATTTTAGTTTAAATTTTATTAACGAAGTTTAAATTCTTAAAAAAGAACAAATATTTTATTAGATCCTATTAAAAAACATTCAAATTAAAACTTTAATGACACTTTTATAAAAAAATATTAGAAGTAATAAACTTAATATCTAATATATATCTGTAAAAACATTTTAATTTATTTATAGACATTGAAGTAATTTTCTGTTTTATTTAAAGAAGTAGCTAACATATGTAATGCTAAAGTCTTTATTATATATAGAAAACTATGGTCAACACACTTTAGAAAATAATTTCATTTTTTGTCAGTGAAACCTGTTTCTAAATAAAATTCTTAATTTGCACAGCTTTTTCTATATATAAAACTATAAATTCTTACTAAAGAAAAACTAAGTTTTAGTTTCAACTATTAGTTATCTGGTACTTTTAAAAAGTTAAATTGTTTAAAAAAATATATTTACCTGTTCTCTTGAGTGATTAAAAACTTCTTAAAACACCTTAAACTGTCTTAAATATATATTTTTTTTAAATTTCTTAAAATCCTAATTTGTTCATTAAAAAAATCAAGTTGTTTAACAAAATTGGTCATAAAATAACAAAAATTGCAACTAATTGAATTAAAACACATTCAGTTTCTATAAAAAAACAACCTTAAAAGTTTAGAGAGATTAGAGTATCCTGACTGTCTTGAGTATGTGTGATAACCCTGTAAATTTAAAAATAATTTAAAACTTAAAAAAAATCTGAAATTTTTAACAAACCTAAACGATTTGGAGTTTTTGAATAAAAATATAATGATCTTGATTCAGCTTAAGCTTAAAAACAATGTTCAAAATATCCTGAGTAACCCTGGTATTTCGAAAAAATATCAAAATTTTCCGAGTGTGTTGCAACCCTGAAATTTATTCCGTTAATAACATAGTTTTCTGTTACAGGAAAGCCTTTTTTAATTCAAGCTTTAAATTCAACCTCAGGTAATATTTGATTTCTTATATTAATAATCATTTTTCCAGTTACATGTTTGCCACTGGTTTTTGGCAAATTTTTACAAAGTTTTCAAATCTTTTTCTAAGTTTTTGTAAGTACTATTTTTTTGGTCAATTTTTTTAATTAATTTTAAGGAACAGAAGTATTTTAATAAATAAAGCAGAATAGGTACAAACTGTAAAGCTACTTATTAATTTTTTTTTTCCAAAAAATAAACTTTGATGAAGACAAAAAATGTTAATCTATATGATATATTATTTGTGTCAAACCGATCGTTTTTACTTAGTATGTGTAAATTTTAAAACTCTAGGTTTTCCCAGCTTTTTAGTCATTTTCATTAAAAAATTCAATTATTCAGATTATTTTTTTTAATTTTTCAAGCTTCAGTTTTTTTTACCAAAATTATTTAAATTTATGTTGTTCTAGCATTGAAAGGTTTTGTGACAGCACTGTACTTGGGTTTTATTAAGTGTTGTCGGTCTAAAATTATGACTTTACATAAATTAGCCACCCATGATTAATATAAAATAAAAATTAATATTGGCTTTTTATTACTTTAGTTAAGACCTTTAATAATTGGTTTAATAAGTATATATATACTGATCACTTTCATTCTTGTTGATTATTTCTTGCTCTTGCCATATAGTTTATGCATATTTTTAATTATTATGTCTTATAAGCTCTGATGAACCTAGTTAAGTTAGAAAAGTGTTAGCGTTGCAAATTCATTTAGATAACTTTTTTTCTAATTTATCCTAACTATTTTTTTTACACTTGCAATTAAACAATTTTCTGTAGATTGTTTTTTGTTTTGGTTGATTGAAAATTTAGTTTTTTTATTGTAAGGTTTTCAAATTTTTTATTTGTAACTTATAGTATTGTTTTATTATAGTATTGTAATGTTTTTCAAATTAATACTCATTAAAAATTTAACACTAAATCCAAACATCTATGTATATATATATATTTATATATATATATATATATATATAGAGTGCCCAACTACTCAAGTTCGGAATAAGCTTTTCTTTTCTTTTATAGTTTTGATTAGTTATTTTTTCTATTATCACTGTAACCCCTAACCCTTACCATCGAACAGTATCTTTTTTTTTTGGTTTTAAACCTTGTAGTTTTCTTTTTTAATAACTTTTTTTGTTTTTTTTTATTTCTACTCTCACTGTTACTTATAACGCTTACTCTCGATTGGTAGCTCTTTTTTATTTATTTTTTAGTTGTTTTCTTCTATTTTTTTACTCTTATGCAAAAATGACCCTCAGTGCAAAACTATCAGTTGTTAATATTACCTGTTTCTATTTTTATTATATATGTTTTAGTTTAAAGTGTAGCTTATCTTGTTTGTAGCATTTATATAAATTGAGTATTGAAGCATAAGCAAAGATTTGTTCTTCCTAATTTGTTCATTAAAAAAAATCAAGTTATAACAAAATTGGTCATAAAATAACAAAAAGTTGCAACTAATTGAATTAAAACTCATTCAGTTTCTCTAAAAAACAACAACCTTAAAAGTTTAGAGAGATTAAAGCATTCTGACTGTCTTGAGTATCCTTAACAAGTGATAACCCTTTAAAATAAATAAAGGTAAAAGCAGCTTTGTTCTGATTACCTAAATAAAAAAAATAACGAGTTTTGAATCCAAACTTTTATTTTGGTATGAAACAAACTGGAAATAAGACTCAAGCTACAAGCACAAAACATCTAAACAGCTTATGATATTTAAGAGAACAGGCATTGTTTTAAATTTAACAAAATTTCACTTCAAAAGCAACAAACCCCTTCAACTTTTTATTAGTATTATCATTCAGTTGTAACAAGTTTGAAATTATAAGTTTTTTGCCAATACTTAAAAAAACAAACATTACTTTATCCAATTGAAAAAATTAACTATAAGTTATTCATAGTTTTTGCATTAGATAGAGAAAATAAACAACTGCAAGTAAACAAACCTTACACTTATTTTTATTGACTGATAGCAATAGAATTGAACTATACCGATAAACATGTATATACTTAAGCACAATAGTTAATTAACATCAATTTGCTCAATATAGTTTTTTACAAAACTTTTTAAACACACTATTTATACATATAGTCATATAAATTAAAACACCTTTTATAAAGATAGGGTAAATTTCTAAGATTAAAAAATCAGCAATGAAATAAATAAGTTTATAAAAAAAATAATAAGTAGATTGAAAACTCATTTTTTTATTATGATTGTTATTTTTATTGTCATTTCTTTTCAAACTAAATTTAGATTAACAGTTTTGAGTTTGATATTCATCATATACTTATTACCAGGTCCAAACCTCTACATATATAGAGTTTATAACTATTCAAATTCAGACGTTCACATTCTTTCTTTTATTTGCTTCAACTATAAATGTACTGTATATTAAAAAATAAAATTTTATTGACATTTACAAACAAATATTACTTTTCGCAAAACTTTAATTATTTTTTGAGATATAATTAAAACAAGTTTAATAACCCGTTAATTTAGAAAAATTTATAATATCTCAAATAACATTTTTTAATTGCTTGTAGATACTTTGTATAAAAGTTGTTTGTATCCTAATTATCTACTGATTTAAATATATTTATATTATAAGATATGGTATCTTACAAATTTTTACGAATTTGAATTAAATGTACCACATTTATATATTACAACATATAAAATTTAGATATACTTATTTATAACTTTTGATTATACAATAAATACAATACTTTTTAAATTTTTATACAATTATGGAGAATAAAATTAAATATATTAATACTAAACTACACTATACTAAAACTATTAAAGACAAACATTAATATTTTTTGGATATTTTTATTATTTCTTTATATTTTTTTTCACGTAAAATGCAATTACAAATTAAAAACTATCTTTGGTTTAAAACGGAAGAACTTTAAAAAAATTTTACTTTAAATAAAAAAAAGTAAATGAATACTTTTTTAAATTTATTTCTTAATTCCTAGGTTGTTTCTTTTAGTTATTTAAATATTTAAAAGATGATAATTAGAAGAAATTGCTTTTAAAATAAAGCTTTAACGGAATTTCAAACTATTAAGAAATTAAGTTTTTATTGAAAATAAATATCTTGAGTAAAGTATTTTTCTATATACTTAAAAAGGGTATGTTTTAAAGTTTTTAATGTTACGGAGAGTAGGTCTACATAAAGTAAATTTTATGTTAAGTTTAAAATGAAGACACAGTTAAAAACCTCTTTGATTTACTAAAATTTCATAATTAGATTATAAAACAATTTTTTGTACTTTTTAATAAGGTTTTGAAAAATTAAACCACATATTTTAATTAACTAGTGTTACACACTAATTATATATGAATGATAAAAAACTTTTAAAATTTTTGGAAAACTTTATGTAACTATTGACTTTACATTTTTTTCTATTGAGATTTTTTTTAATATAAACAAAATAACCATGAAATATCTAAAGTGGAGTTTAATAACAATTAAATCTGTAAATCGAACAAAAGTTTTATAATCAGATATCCTAGTAGAATAAAATACGGTAAGTTATCAGCTTTCAAAATATTAGTATTTTAATTGAAATAAACAATGGATTACGTTTTAACGACCATTTTATTAGCCTGTTTAAGAATAAAAGATAATATTTGTTAACAGCAGCAATTTAAAAATTTTATAAAACATCCTTAACAGAATCCTTATAGTAAAGTAATGACAAAATAATGAAAATTAGTAATTTTAGTATTAAAACAAACAATAAACATTTTGTTAGTTATAACAAAAATCAAACAGGTGCACCACTATTTAAATTCGAATAATTCAATTTCAAAAATTTAAAATTCTTAAAAAAAATAGAAAGGGCGGCAACTAAAAAAGTTTTTTATAAATAGTAAATAAAAAAATATATATATGTAAGTCCTATTAATATCTACAAGCAATTTTTTTTTTATAACATTAAAAAATAGTTTGAGATATGGCTTAAATAAAGTAAAAGATAAAGTTATTTTAGTATTTTTAAAATACCTTAAAATATATTTACATATTTCTTTTTTAGTTTATATTACTTTATGCAATACAATCTTTTAAATATTTTTTCAAGAATTTGAATTGGTAGAAATAAAACTTACTACAAGTGCTTTTAAATAAACATATTAACACTTTTCCAAGTTAAACAAAATACATCTGTTAGACGTCTTGTTTTAGTCTCGCATAAGTTGTCTTAGTTGTTTCAATACTTGAGTGATCGTAAACAAACTTTGATCAATGAAACAAAAGCAAAAAAATGTTAGTTCGACAAAGATAAATGCAGCTTCGTTTTGATAGGCTTAAAGAAAAACCGAGTTTTCAATTAACCCTAAAAAAAATCTAGGTCTCATTTAACTCGTAAATAAGGGATTTAATGTTTAGATAATGATAATTTTAGTAAAACTGCATGGACCATGTCTTCGAAAATAACAGTTTCGAAAAAAAAGATTTTTGTAATTTACAATCGGGTATATTTGTATATATAATTAAAATATTAGAATTTAAAAAAACAACAACGACCCTTTAGAACAAAAAAAAATTTTTTTTTTAAATATATATATAGTTATAATTTTTGTTTCTGGCAAAAACATCTGTTAGAGCGAAAATTCAAAAATAAACATCTTTTCCCACTAAAATTCAAACCCAAATCCGATGGATTATTTTTTTAATTAAAGGCAATGAATTATTCTTTAGAACAAAAAAAAATCATGATATATTTAAAGATAAGAAACTAATTTGATCTCAAGTGTGGATATTTTTTTAATTACAAAAGCTGCTAATCAAGCTAAATTATTGCTCAAAAAATTGTTATGGTCTGGTGAACTAAAAACTCAGAGTAAAACGAAATCAAAAATTTATGCATAAATATGTCAAAGTCAAAAAAGCTTAATAAGTGTAGTTCATACAAATCGAAATATAAAGCACATGTTAAATTAATTTACTAACTAAAAATCAAATATTTTTCTGACTAATAACCTTTTCCTTAAATGATAAGTTTATTGATTTAACTAATTTTTAGTAAATAATAAGTTTATTTAAATTGTTTTTCATATATTCAAATACTAAAACAAAATATCTTCTAAATTTAAACTTAAAAAAACTATTAAAATTGCCACAAAATCACTTTTAATAATAAAAGTAAACACTTTTTAATCGTATATTTAATATACTTATTATTTCAATTGTTGCAATTTAGCGAATTAAAAATATTCAAGTACTCTTATAAACTCTAAAACATTTATAGTACTATATATAACTTTAATATTTAAAAAGTATGAAGTAAAAAGTAAACAACTTACAAATTATTATTATTTTTTTCTTAATCATTCGTAACTTCTTTCAAAAAATTAATACATAGTTTATCTTGTTATCACCTGAAGTCAACTGTACGTTTTATGATTTAGTAAAGGCAAAATTAGAGACTCATAGTTTAACATGCTTTATTGACTATATTACCAATTCATCGCTGATGGTACACAGCTATCAGAGAAGAACTGTTTATAATTTTACTAACATTTGATTGTAACTTTACTAGCGGATCTAACAAAGACTTCATTCAAATGATTCACCTGTAAATCAGTACCTGTAAACAAGGAAATCTGTGGTGCGAAACGGGAGCAAAACACTAGCTCTCGTTATGATATAGCTCAGGGATCGTTTACGGGTCCAGAGTTATGCGAACTGGTAAAACTTTGATTTTTAGACAGGGCAAAAGTAATTTTAG
Organism: Thalia democratica; assembly: GCF_965202585.1. Lineage (NCBI taxonomy): Eukaryota > Metazoa > Chordata > Thaliacea > Salpida > Salpidae > Thalia > Thalia democratica. The sequence continues at coordinate 37,805,561 of NC_139165.1, read as the reverse complement.
GTTGTAAATAGTTGGGATAGTAGTGAAATAATATTGCCTAGTTCTTTTGGCTTTAATCTTAATAAAACGCATTATTTATAAAGTCTAAGTAGTTAAAGTCACTGATAAATTGGGTAGGTATCAAAATTGCACGAGAGGACTAAGTTACACAAAGAAAAAATTCCACGATGAGTTACTTGTACACTAAGAATATTTTGCAAGGAGGCATTGTATTTGGATTGATTTTTTTTGTGCTAAAACGAACCTCCGTGCAAAATTGTAACTAAGTCAAAGTTGACTCTCGGTGCAAAATTGTCTTCGAGTAGTTTTGTCCCCTCGTGCAGATTTTTCATCGTGCGAAATTGACCCTTCGTACAATTTTAACCCGTTCCTGTTGAATAACCGATGGTGAAAACTGAGCTGACTACCTGGATGCGAAGATCAACTTACATGATCGCTTTTATTTGCCATAAAAAAACAAGTTAAACAACTTTTTTTTATATTAGAATTGCTCTAGTCTCCAAAAACAGTATAAAACAAACACTTGATATAATCAATCAATGTTTTAATAGAAAGCTTTAAAATCAGAGAAGATTTTTTCAAAGACAGAGTACGATTACAAACAAATTCAAAAAAAAATTGTAATTAAAGATCTAACTCAATTAAATAAACCTGAGAAAAAAAAACTAAAACAAACAATAAAAATAAAAGAAACAAAGTAATAATTGGTTTAATCCCATATTTAGCAGTTTAGTTTAAATAAACATCCGAATAAAACTTTTAAGTTTAATACAATAACAAAACAACAAATACACTCCTGTTCAAAAAATCTTTAAGAGGCATAACTTGCTAATAAGTTAATCATACACAGCTGGTTTGGAGATTAATTAAGTCTAACATCAAAAATATTAAAGAAATATATGCACATTCAGAGTCAATTTATTTGTACCTTTGGCTTTAAATATAACTTAAAAAGCGCAATTTCCGTTTGTGAAAAACCAATTACAAGGCAGCACTTAACTCGGACCTTGAAAATAAGTTATTCATCGTTTATGTTTAACTCAGTGTAGACTCAGATATGCTAACCACAAAAAACTTTTTACAGAACATGAAATTGATCACTAAAAGTATACTTGTTGACTAAAAAGCATTAGTATTGTTTAAGATTTAATTTAGGAGCTGATAAAAATAGCACAGCCTATAGCAGATGGTAATCATCCGGTGTGTTGGCTGTGCTTAAAGAATCAACTACCGTTATGAACGCATTGTGACACGAACAGCAAATTTATATCGCCTTCCATACATATAATACCCATTTCTTAAAGTTCAATAAATTTCATAATTTTAAGTTCTGTAGTAACTTATTTTTAGGTTTGTTATTGTAGTTGTATATTCCAGACAAAAGTAAAGTTTAGCATTGATTGTGCTAAGGCAGGGGTCGGCAGGCAGTTGGTGCTCGCGGGCCAAATTTCAAGTTTTCTAAATCTTCGCGGGCCACAGTTTTAGATTTAGTGATATTTAAATAATCTTTTGGCATTAGTTTTGGTCACACCATAAATATTTTACTTTAATTTACTTTATTATTTTAAATGACTTTTAGACAAAAAAAGAATGCCTATTTAATATATAAATATCTGTTAAAATAGAATTTACATTGTTAAATATACTTATATCTTAAAAGAATTTGTAGTTTTTTTAATTCTTAATGAGTTAAACTTAATAAGTATTTTTATCATTTTTCTTACAACCTAACTTTCTAGAAAAACCGAGCTTAAAAAAACATTGATGGGTCAATTTTATACATTTTTTATGTTATGAACCACCTTTTCATATTTCAAAAATGATAACTTTTGAAAATAGTTTTTGCGTCTTAATATTTTGCACTCTTTTGAAAACTTAGTAATTAGTTAATTAAATAAAAGTTAAACCTATTTATATGTAGATCAGCTAATTAAAATTTTTAACATAATTAATGCTTTAATACTTTAATAAATACTTTATAAGTATTTAACTAGTCTTTCACACGGCTGCCACTTCAAAACAAAATTTCTGAATTATATTTAAAGTTTATTAAAAGTTTACTAAAAGTTAAAATAGCTGAAAATTTTTGTTAATCAAACATAAATACATAACTTAAGTATAATTATTATAAAAAAGCACAATATGTAAATGGACAAAAAAAAAACAATCAGTAAACTACACTACAGTCATAAAGAAATATTGAAGTTTATAAATAATGAATTAATTGTATAACTATTGTAATTCAGCTTGAATGGACAGTTAAGTTTTTAAACATTTGTAACACATGTATAAAAATTTATTAAGTTATTAATGAATTAGAAAAACGTATTTTTTATTGTGCATTATAGCTTTTCTTTATCTGCAATAAAAATACTGCATTTAAAAAGAGCAAATTTGAATTATAAGACGAGCTATAAAAACTATAAGACGTTAGTTTAGAATTAATTCGAAAAACAAAAAAAAAACCGCTTAAGTCAGTTTCAACAACGCACATGATTATTTTCAGTAACTACAGACTGATCAGAAAAGGCAAATTAGAAAGTAGCAAAGACAATTACTAAAAAAATATAGCGTTTAGAGTTGAAAACTCATTTAAATATTTTTGTTGGCGTTAGTAAAACATTTTTGTTTATTTCTTCAATATCAAAAAGAAATCGTGTTTAGGAAATTTCTGAAGATTATAAAGCCGCTTAAATCAAATTAACGCTCAAATTAATCTGTTAAGATGAGGAATAATACAACAAATATTGCTCATTAAAAAAAAAATATTACAGGTGGTTTTACTAATTTTGACATTTTAGAAGAACTTCTAGGTTTAGTTCCAAAACAAAGCACAACAATAGGTAAAACCATTTAAAAGCTAAGATGCAATGCACTAATAAAAAGTTTTTAAAAGTATGAATTTTTGCTTCTACTTTTAGTATAAAATTAAATTAAAGGTTAAAAAACTGTCTTTAATAATATAGAAAAATTTTAAAGATACTGTTAAGCTGCTTTAAACTTTTTTTAATAAAAAATAATTATGTGGTTGATTTTTTGTATCAAATCGAAATTTCTCTACTTTACATGTAAAAACTGTTTAAAATTCCAGGTTTTTTCAATAATTCTCAACTTTTAAAGCTTTTTCAGACTTTTTAAGTATAAGTTATTAGATTCCAAAATTTTCAAGGATTTTTGGCAACACTAATTGTTCACAGTTATATGTTTACAACTAAAATAAATAATAATTCAAATTATATCAGCTGCAAGAATTAAAATTTAAAATATATTTTAATTCAAACAAACACTGTGCATTGAACAAAACATACAGCATAAACTTTATTTACTACTCTTTAAAGCAAAAAAGTCAGTCCAAGTGATTTAAACTAGCCTGATACTTTAAATAAAAAAAGCAATTCAAGCCAAAAACTGAAAAATGACTAAATTGGACTGAGATTTTAAGATTTCAAATAGTCATAGTCTGAGTGTGTGGCAGTTTTTATTTGTTTATTTGATCGAATTTGAATTATTTTGATTAAAAATGTATAAACTTAATAAACTACTATATCTCATTTAAAAAACAGCAACTGTTTATATTAGTATGCAATGCATAAAAACCAACTTATTTCACCAAAAAATATTGTTTAAAAAATCAAAAAGTATACCTATCGAAAACCTTATTAATTTATGTCATATATTGTTTTGAATCTGTTAGTACACACTGATATTTTACATGTAGAAACAATAATGTTAGAAATATATGCAAAAACAAAAGTTTCTCTCGTTAAGTAGTAAACAAAAAGTGGTTTCAAATGTGAGCATCTTTGTACATTGGTTTGCATAGGAATTAATTAAAATGCAAAGAAAACTTTTAAAAAGTTAAAGGTGTCAAAACCTAAATAAAATCGTCCTTATTTTTTTTAATTATGTTATTTTAAATGTTTTTGTGCACACTAAAATGTAACATTTAGCAATAAAACATCTGTAATAGAAACTTAGGTATAAAAAACGTGTAAAAAAACTAAACTGTAAAGAAATGACATTTTAGTTAATTATTGTACATTACTTTTGTACAAAATGGAAAACATTTAAATTTATTTTATTTACAAAATAGGCATCATATAACTATTTAACTAATATAAAGAACTTTTTATTCTCGTTTTTTAGAAAATATTTTGCTGAAAGTTATTATGAAATTAATAAATCAAACTAGTGGAATGCTAACCTTTCTTTTACACATTTTTAAACTAAATAAAAAAGTCTTATAATTATATTAAAATGTTATACAGCGACTTAAAACTAAGTTAATCAAACAAATTTAACTTATAAAATATTTTTGCTTAGCGGGCCACATTTACATGCTCGCGGGCCGCAAAATTTTCTTTGGCGGGCCGCATTCCATTCAAAAAAGTAACGTGCTTGCGGGCCGCAGTTTGCCGACCCCTGTGCTAAGGATAAAATTTCATAACTAAATAACTATATTTTGTGTTTATGTACTTAAACTACTTATTAATACTAACTGACTTCTAAACATTGATTAGTTACGTTATATTAAATATTGAAAACTTATATCAAAAACTCAAGCTAAAAAGTATCATTTGCATTACAAAAATTAAAGTCTATTGAAGTAACAATATTTAAATAAAATGTTATAAAAACTTTACTAACTACAGTTTGCTTTACTTGAGTAAATAAAAGACAAAACAGTTTGTACCACACCAAGTTTTTTTTTCTAAATATATAACCACTTCCGATACTAATCTTTTTATGGCTTTTAACTTGAATTCAAAAATATCATTGTTTTGAGATATAATAAAAGTCTAAAAACAATAACAAAGGAGAGCACAATTAATGTATAGAACTAAGTCGAGTATTTTACACTAAGCAATAAGCATTTAAAGTTTTAAAATGAGAAAAAGTTAAAATTTTTTAATAATGATATTGTTGTATAATTTTTTGTTTTGTTTTATTAAAGCTTTTAGTGTTTTATTGTTTTAAAAAGTTTAGACAAGTTGTATATTACGGTAGGTATCAAATAAATTATTAACAATGTTGCAAGAGTTGTTGAACATTTTTAGAAGTACAAAATACTAAATAGTACTCGTATATCCAAACTGATATTTTTAAAACAATTAAATTAGAAATTAGTATATTTGGTGCATAACTGTAATACAATTTAGAAGTACCGTTCTAAAAAGACAAACTATTCCAAACTTATTAAGTTAGAGGTAAATTTCTAGAAACCCGATATTGACAGTTCTTGGTCATTAGAACATTTAAGGCCTTTTTAAGATGCTCTTAAAAAAGTTTTACATATACTTCAACTAGGCAGGGTGTCGCACACTTAAGCTACCGAGCAAGTACGGCTAACTTAAATTAATTCAAGCAACTTCAAACTTTTTACTTAGGATTTCAAAAAACTTAAGATGACTTATTTCAGTTCCTATAGCGAAGCTAAAGCAAGCTTAGATAAGTTTACTTAACAATGCTACTAGTACTACTTTGTACGTTATAGTAAAAGGTTACAATTAAAGTTTTTAACTAGTAGTTTTTTCTTGATAGTTTAAATCACATTAAATTTTTAAACTAAGTTTTGCTAATTTTGCGGGTAGTTAGTTTAAAAAAATTAAGTTATATTAACATTTATTAATATCAAAATTACTTTCATATAAAGTGAAAGTTGTAAAAGTTTATTACTACAATTTAGATTATTTTTAAAAAGTTAAACATATCCACCTTTTTTTCACCGAACAATAAATTTTATAAAACTAGTATATATCTATTTATTTATTTCTAGAACTACAAACTTGTAAAAACTTTTTATTACTTGTATTAAGTAATCGTTTAATAGACTATTTTGTAGATAAAATATTATGTTTTCCTTGAAACTTATGCGTAATTTATTTGGCAGTTGTATGTCTTTTAAAAGTACAAACATTTCAAAAAAGTAAAATCTGATAGAATTATCTTTTATAAGCGAACAAGTAAGGGAAAGGTTACCAGAATTATTGTCATTTTTCACCTTGTTGTTGTTTTGTGCTAAGTTTACATATAACATAATCTAATATGATTCTTTTATAACTTATTGCCGTTACCATTTTCCTAAAAAAGGTTTTGTAGTTATGCAAAAAAATCTTGTTTAGTTGACTTTAATTATTTTTTAGCAATAGTAAATTTATTTCAAGTACTAAGTACAACTCATTATGATCAAACATTATCGAGATTTAAAAGTATAATCATTTTTAATTTAAAGCTTTGTTGTATTAAGCAGAAATTTTTATAAAGTAAATGTTGAAAAATTTCATGTTGAACTTAAATAAAAATGCGCTAACGTATTTGCCGTTATTTTTTTACAAAAAACTTTTTTTTTCCTCTTATTTAATAGATAGTTGAACTGTATTTTAGTAAGATAAAAAAAATTAATTTTAGATTATGTATAAAAACATGATTTTTTATATAAAAAGTTTATTGACAACAACTACATATTATAAGCTTTCAAATCAACAGTAAAATGAGTACAGTTGTAATCAAACATCAAATACCATCAAAAAGAATAAGATTAAATATGCTAATACAAAAACAAAATAGTTTTTAGATATCAAACATCTAAAGATTTTCAACACTTAAATTTTTTAACTAAAATTATTATTTTATAACGTTTGAAAGTTTGACTTTAATTTTATATATAAAAACATATTTTTTTTTAGCGTTAAAACTTAAAATTGTTCTAATCAATCTTTAAAAGAATTTAAATTACTTTATAAGATAAAACTTTTAATTATTAAAATATTATTATATTTCATATTTTTTCAATAGAATAACAAAAATTTCACAATTAGTTTGTGTTTATATCATAATTATATATAAGTTTAAAGAAATAAGCTTAAATAAATGAAATGAATACATTTTTGTCATTAAAAATAAAGTATTAAAAAAACAATACATTTGCGAAACAAAGTAAAGACATATTTAAAATCAAAAGCGATAAATAACTTTAACAGGTGTAAAAATGACTCAAATAATTTGGCAATGTTAAAATCTAATCATTAGAATTAAACGCATTGAAAACTTCTTGTAGTCAAATAACATTTAAACTGCGACTTAAATATTAATTTGTAAACTGAAAACCTTGATTTAACTAAAAACTAAATTAATTTCAGCTTTAGTTAATTTCTTTTCTTTTAGAGTAGAATAAAACAAAATTATGAAAAGAGTGGTAACCCGAAACATTAGTACAAGATGCAAAAGGTAGTAGTCTACTAAAACTAAAAATATCTTCACATTTTGATTGTAAACACATATAAAATATTTCAGAGTGTATAAACTATTAGTATTTAACATATACAAAAACTATAAATATTTGTTTTATTTAACTTAAAATGAAAATAACTTTTTTATTTGTCAATATCACCACTTTAAGCTTAACTGCGATTAGAATACTTTAATTAAAAGTATAGAAAAATTAAGAAAAAAAGTTTGGTAAATATACATTCGTCAGAATTATTTACGAATTATAGAAGACACTAAAAATATACTTTAACTTAATATTAAAGTTCATGTTTAAATAGTTTATAAATTAAAACATCAACAAACGCGAATTCGTTCGACTACATAACACATACAAACTTATTTCAAACCCAAAAATTTTTTTGATCATTTTTTTGTGCAGCCGGTGTTGGAACTTTTGTTCAAAGAAGTTTTATCGTACACCTTGGGTTTATTCTCATTTGCTGCAAACCAGCATAAACAAACAGCTTTTTCAACCCTTGCAACTCGCAGGGATCTGTAAACAAGTATTGAATTAGTAATTGTAGTCCTAATAATATTAAAATATTAAAACTTACGGTTGTAGAGCATTTTTATTTCTTCATTGTTAATTTCCTTAAAAGTATGTTTTGTGTGGCGATAAAGTGAAACTGCAAGTTCCATATCGCCTTTGCAAATACATACAAAAATATTTTTAGCAACATCTGGAAAATCAACAGGTTGAACATTCATGTTTTTCAAAAAGCTCGGTGGATTTTTAGCATCTAAAAAAAAAGTCATTGATTAATAGAAATAACAAGTTATTAGAAACTTAAATAACTATAGCTCACCATAATTATTTCTTAAATATGCTAAAGATAAATCAAGATTCACCCCGTTCAATTTCATATCTAACAGAATTTTATTAGTTTCATTAGAACTAGAGTTTCGGTTTATCTTTTGTGATTGCTGAGTAGGGTTAGCAAATGAACGAGTTTCGTAGCCAGATAGTAAACTGGCTGTTTGTGTCCGAACTGTGTTTTGAATAGGAGCTTTCATACCGGAAATATTTCCATTGTCATTCTGTGTACTAGCTGACAACTTCGAAAGGTTTTGACTCAACATTGGAGATAAACCTAGTTGTGTGTCTGAAAATTTATTATACATTATGAATTTATTTTAAGCTTTTAGTTATTTGCAGTAAACTATTATTTTCGATATTAAATTTAAACGTGTATGTCAGAACAATTATTTTTTTCATAACCAAATCGTTTACCAGACATTTCAAAATAACTGACGTTTGTCTTTTAAGATAGAATAAGGTTTACGAACGTATGAATAACGTAACGAAAAGACTCTCTTTTACTTTGAAGTGTTTAGTTTTGGAACAAAAGTCATTTACTTTAGAAGGTTGCATTATTGATAAGCGTGGTGTTTGGGTCAAGCAACGATAACCGTGATGATCAGAGCCTTTTAGATTTCAAAGTTATCTAGTTTTCGTTTAAGTGATAGGTCTTAGAAATTCTTAATCCTTTGATGTTTTTACAATAATTTTATTTTGTTTTACGCATTTTTAAAATAAACATAAATAAAAAAATTCATATTCTTTTTGTGATGATAAGCTTTAACTCTATTAAATTAAATTGAGCATAATTAGATACAACAAACCAAATTAACTAACTGTTTAAACCAGAAGCTCCCCTGGTGTTTAAGTTTGCTGAAAACCCATAAGGATCAGTCATCGAAGCTGATGCTGTATTTTTGAAGGGAACAGTTTTATTTATCGGTTTGAAAAGATTATTTCCAGTCACATCCATCTTGCCTGGGTACTGAGAGTTTTGATTCATCAACGCTGACAAAACTTGTTGTTGTTGTAACGAGAGTTGCTGCGTATCTGACATGAGTTGTGAGGTGTAACGGGTTTGATATTTTGAAAAGAATATATAAAGGGAGAAATTTAATACCAGCCATAATTAGAAAATAACTATTTTAAATCTTAACTAACTACATTTATGTTTTCAGTTGTTTTATTCTAATATAACTAATTTAAATAATATGTTTAAAAAAAATATTATTTTGAATATACTTGTCTAAAAAGGTTATTAGTAATATAGTATAATATACATTAGTTTGAATAAATTAGTTTAAATATATTATTTTTACAAATGAACGAAGCGTAAACTTTAGTTCAAGATTACAAGAACAGCAAAAATGTTGTCATATAACACCTATACTGGACAAAAAATTAAAAAACAACATACTGTTTTGTTTTAGCACTGGGTAATTAACATTCATGTTTGACGAAACACTTGGCTGAGCTAACAAGTTGTTCAGCTGTTGGTTTGCTGGTTGGTTGATAAACTGAGACTGACCTACTGAATAAAAAATACCGATTATAAATCTGAATTTCACCTTAGTTAAAATAAACACAAATAAAAATAATTCAGACTCATTTGTGATGATAAGCTTTTACTCTATTAAATTAAGCATATTTAAAGTATAACAAACCAAAATAACTAACTATTTAAACCAGAAGCTCCTCTGGTGTTTAAGTTTGCTGAAAACCCATAAGGACCAGTCATCGAAGCTGGTGCTGTATTTTTGAAGGGAACAGTTTTATTTATCGGTTTGAAAAGATTATTTCCAGTCACATCCATCTTGCCTGGGAATTGAGAGTTTTGATTCATCAACGCTGACAAAACTTGTTGTTGTTGTTGTTGTAACGAGAATTGCTGCGTATCTGACATGAGTTATGAAGTGTACGGTTTTGATATTTTGGAAAATAATATATAAATGAAGAAAATATTCTACCAGTCATAAAAAAATAACCTTAATCAACTAAAGTTCTATTTTCAGTTGTTCTATTCTAATGTAACTGGTTTAAATTATGCTTTGAACTAAAGAGAAACAATTATTTTGAATATTTTATTTAAAAACATTTTAACTATTATTGTTAACTATAAACGAAGAGTCAAGTTTAGTTCCTGACTGCAAGCACAGCAAAAATTTTGTCATATAACACCTATATAGACAATAATTTAAAAAAACAACATACTGTTTTGGTTTAGCACTGGGTAATTAACATTCATGTTTGACGAAACACTTGACTGAGCGTACAATTTGTTCAGCTGTTGGTTTGCTGGTTGGTTAATAAACTGAGGCTGACCTACTGAATAAAAAAATCCAATTAAATATCTTAAGTATTAATAACATATTTCTGTACGACGTACATTGTACTATATATTACTTTTGTGTATTATACTGTAAATATATACGTATATACACTGTATAAATATACTGTTTATAATTTTATAACTTTCCTTATTTGTAAATAAAATGAACAAAATATACTTATAATATTTTACAAATAGTAAAACTAAAATATTTTAACAGTTAAATTTTATTTTTTTAACTAAAACTATTACTATTGAATAGCCTAACTCGGTACACTGCATAATACTAATAACAACATAAAATTTCAAGTATTTTAAATTATAATAAAATGTTATAATTAAAAATACAAAACTTTGGTAGCCTGACTAACCGGTTTTAATTGGCTTTTCAACTAGTTCACCTCTCATTGTCTTACCAATTTCTCCCATGGCTTTAATTGGTGGATAGGAATTGGTTTGTATGACTTTTGTTTTCTCCTTAGGAGACTCAGTGTATGTATGTAACAATCGATCAGGTATAGTTGGGTCAGGCAATTTATCTAATTCTATAAGTATAATAATAATAGTTTATAATATATATATATGCATAGTAATGTATGTATATATATATATATTTATGTAAAATATAAAAAAGATATTTTTTACTTGTTTAAGTATTTTTTCTGTTAATGCATATATAGATAACTTTGTATTAATGAAACGCTGTGATCATAAAAATTTTGTATTTAAATAAACCGAACTCAACAAAAAAATTAGTCACAGTTTAACTTGTTTCCTAAAATTGTCGACAACATTGCAATTACTACCAAAACTAATGTGTTAATTTTTAATTTTGAACTGAGTTATTATCATTTGTTTAATTAAACTAGATTTAAACTTTTGACTTTAATTAGTTAAAATATTGATTTAACGAGATGTTTTAAATTTTTAACTTGTTATCACAAAGTTGACTATAAGGAATATAATTTCATTAAACTTCATGAAAAAAATTTAAACAGATAAAATTCACAAGTACCTGGCAACAGTTCTAGTTTGTTCAAGTCTAAAACATTTTGTATGACGCTTTTCCAACTGTCGTAATAAGCAAGCTTTGTTGAGTCAAAATCGTAAATTTTAAACAAGTTTTCCATGTATCCAGCAGCTAAAATTAAAATTGTTTTTAGATTACGTAGATATTCTATAATTTATTTTTACTTTCAATTTATGCTACTTAATCTGCTTCGAAACAAGTTGCTTTAAAAATAATTCAAAAAACATATTTTTTTAAATATCACAATATTTCAACATATCTCTTACCTGTCAAATTTAGCTTATTGCAAATAGGAATATGATACTCAAGTTGGCTTGTATCTTTTATGCTTAATGAAATTCTTGCTTCAGAAACTTTTAAAATTCTTGCAGTTCGATTTAAAAAAACAACATTTTTTTTCTTTATGTCTAAAAAATATTTATTTCAAATTAAATATTCTACCTAAACTAATTCAAAACAGTAATACATTTTCTTATATTTTAAGAATTTTATATTAAAAACTTTAAGCTTACCAAAGTTTATGAGCTGTTTCAGTTTTTCAGGTGCAATCTCTGGGTACAAGTCCTTATACATATTTATTTTACAGTATAGAATCATACATGTAAAGTTGTAGGCACCATCAAAATCGTCAAAACTAAAACAAATTACTTTCACGTTGTTCAAATCTGAAATTAAATAATTTTAGTATCTAAAAATAACGATGAAATTAAACAAACTAACTATTTGCTACTCGGTAGGACATGACGATTGAAGTATTATTGCAATCCTCAGCAAATTCATAGCTTTCAATTGAGTTCGTCATAATGGTGGATACAACGACATTTGAAACTTTGCTTTTTACAAGAATAGCGTTATTGTTCTCCACAGCAGCAACACAATCATCTGTTTGAAAAATTTAATAATTTTATAAACTATAAACTATAAAAAGTGTAAAACAAATTCCAAATCACTTGGAATAATTTGTAAAAACAACCTTGATCATCATTTAATCCTTTGACTTTAACTTCTACACATTTTTTAAATAATGCAGGTTGCTTAGGAATTTCATCGTATCTAGTGACTTTTACCCAATGGATCTGTAAAAACAAAAAAAATTGCGTATTATATTAAGCGTAACTTTGTACATAATGTAAATTTAAAGTAATCAAAAATAGAAAAGTCATTTTGAATTTAAAAGCCGTTTTAATTGCTGCTATTATTTTTTAAGGAAACAAACAAAATTTTCAAAGATTAGGCAAACGTTACTGCAATAAAATAGTTTTATAAGTTTACACTTAAAAAAAAATCTACAATTAACACATTAATTTATCGAAAATAGTTAAAAAATAATTAAAATACCTTGAATTTTGTTACAGAGCTATGACATGGTTTTGGCATCCAGATTGGAAGTTCAGCACGTCTCTTTTCCTCTCTTACACCGAAATCTTTTAGCTCTTGAAGCTGTGTGGTGTTCACTAATTTGGAACTGATTTCTACCAAAGGAAATGTGGTTTTCCTTTCATTTTCTAAAACAAAAATAAATGCGTTCAATGTTTAACATAACTATTTTGTTTAAACTATAAGCTTACTTTTAAATGCAACATGGCCACATTTGCAATCTTTGCAGACGAGTATCACAACAGGATCCAGCAGTACGTGAGCTTCATCTTTGTTTTCAAAAGGTTTTGTACAATCGCCACACAACCTGTTGCTTTCACATTTCCAGACTTCTTCAGACAATTTCTTGACATCCGTGTTTTTAGACATTTTTGTTGTTGATTTAATAAAAAAAACTCTAAGTAATAATCCTTTAGAAATTGTTTAGTTTTGAATGAGTTTAATCTTTCTTAACTATATTTTAAACAACTTAATAACACATTATTGCTATGTTTTATTATTTTTACAGTCTTTCCTGCTTTTAAGTTTGCTTTAAAAATATATAAATTTTACCCTAATTTTCTTAAAACTCTTTAAATTTTTTGTTTATCAGATACAATATTAAAAAATAAAAATAATAAAGCAATTAAATTATTAAATTAATAACTTTATTATATTTATTCTCAAATGAAAGTCATCAATAAGTATATTTTAATAAACTACTTACTACTTTTTATCGTTGAAACTAAACAGTTTTTACACTCCTAAACTTGTATCATAACAATATATAGAATAACAAACGAACTACGGATGTTAAAATTTTATTAAGTCTGGTGTACTTTTACAGTTTTTTATTTTTCATTTGAAGTTTTGAGCTTTGCTTAACATAAGAATACGGTGTCTTTTAACTTATGAAAACACTAACAAAATAACTTTTAATACAAGTATAACAACTTATATATTTCTTAATACAAATATAATAATACTTTAGAACAAAAAATAGACAGTCTAAACTTAAATTTTAAGGTAAGAAAAACTATATCTACAAGTTTTACACAACTCTTACATAGTTTTACTAATCTCAACCCATAAACAAACAATTCATTCTCTTTAAAATTATATCTAAAAAACTAAGTACACTACTTTTGAAGATTTTATGATGGTACTTTTAAAAATTGAAACTTAAATGATCTTAAACTTTAAGGTTTATTTTTATTTTTTAGTATCTTTAGTTACTATAACCTACTCTTATATCAAAATTCTACTTTAGAAATATCTAATAATCAATTACTGAAAGCATTTAAGATGAATAAAATTATTTTGTGGAACTGTTAATCCCACAAATATAGCTGTTTTATTTTGATAAAAACATTATGATCTTTTTAATGATCTAAACATTATGTTCTTGGTAATTTTATGTGCATTTAATTTAATAAATCTGTATTTTTTAAAACAATTTTCTTATAATACTGATACTTCATTATCTAACAAATACTGTAGACAATCTAAATACAGGGTAGCCAAATTTTTTTTTCAAATTTCTTCCAAGTTATCAAAAATTATTCACGGTATATAAAAATATACATTTAAGAGTCTGTTTTTGGTTTTAAATTAACTTTAGGTAAAATACTGTGGTACGTAGTACAACAACATTGAAAAGATATTATAAAGCTTCAAATGTATTTGTTAATAAAATTTTCAATGACAGAATTTCTTATCTTTATGATTAATCTTTTGTCTCAAATCAAAATTTTACTACTTAACATGCAAAAGCTAATTTAAGATCCAGCTTTTTCCAGGTTTTTTAATGATATTTGATCAAAATTCCAGGTTTTATAGTGATTTTAAAGCAGGTTTTATCCAAGATTTTAAAAATGCCAGGTTTTTACAGGTTATTTTAGCCTAGTTTGTCGAACTCCAGGTTTTCTCAGGAATCCAGGTTTTTTTTGCAACCTTGTATATAAGTTCATTTATGCATGAAATTAATATTGCAGGTACACATGTGATCTTTAAGTTTAAAATAGTTAATTTTTAATAGATAGGTACCTTAAATTCTTCAAATCTAGCTTTATTTTGTACAACAAAGGCATTTTAGAGTATGTCTAATAGTTTTAAAGGTAATGAAATATTGCTATCAATTTTAAAGCAAAATTATGTTTTAGAGAGGTCTAAACGATAATTAAAGATAGACACTACAGTTAAAAATAATTAGCACAATAGTTGGTAAACATGTTCCTTATAAGTAGGGGGTTTGTCACTAATTTGTTGACCTTAAAACTATTCACTTGTGTTTAAATGACACAATTTGTTTTTGTTGGGTTGGCTTAATTTGAAAGCTTTCTATCTTGTACTATTTAGAGAACAAGCCCAACATAATCTGTAAAGCAGGGGTCATGAGCAGCAAAAAAGACACAGGGAAGCAATGAGGGCAAAATTTGAAACTTAGACCAGATATTCTGGAGTTGCAGATGGAGCAAAAAAATGTCTTAGGTTTTTTCAGTGGGAGGTTTTTGAGTCATCATTTTGGAGGGGAACATAGCTTTTTTAGTTCCATTAAAGGAGCCATTTGAAAAAACAGTTTGGGAAACTAAAAATTCCACATTTGAGTTTTCATTTGAAACTGTTTTAAATGTAGCAACTATCACAATAACTATATATGTAAAGTTTAAGACAGTTTAAAAAAATCTTTTGAAAAGGTTTTATTTTTAATATTTTAAATTATAATGATTTTAGTAAAGCACAGTTTTTGTAACCAAGAACTGCCTCTATAAGATTGTTTTTTCAAACTGTCTTAAATTTGACACAGGCATGGTTGCCACTGATCAAGCTGAGACAAATTTCTTGACTTTTCCTGACTTTTTCCTGACTTTTTACCAAAATTTTACTGATTTTTGTAAATCA
The DNA here is from genome assembly GCF_965202585.1 of Thalia democratica. Classification (NCBI taxonomy): domain Eukaryota; kingdom Metazoa; phylum Chordata; class Thaliacea; order Salpida; family Salpidae; genus Thalia; species Thalia democratica. The sequence continues at coordinate 37,789,877 of NC_139165.1, read as the reverse complement.
TACTCTTAAATTAAACTTATTCTAAAAAACATAATCTAACACTTGAAACTATATAAAGCTTTTAATCTTATTTTAATACAGGTTATCAACAACAGTTTTTTGCTGAATTCTATCAAACTTCCAGTACATAACTTAAACCATCAGTGTATGATTCATGTATGTAATAAACAGCTCTATCAGCAAAATACTTGTATTATCACCTTATAAACACAGCTTGTCTGAAAAAAGACACAATTTTTTAGCATTTCCTAGCATAAATGTATCTAGATAAACAAATGACATATAAGAAACTTTTACAATTTTTGTGTATATATCACAGTTTCACTATGGAAATGTCCTTGCACAGATCATGACTACTAAAAAGCTTACAAAATCTGCTTGTTCAAGTAGGGTACATGTTCAATATGTTAATAGAAAATTTTTGCAGTTTTATAAAGGATATTTTACTAATTTATACAAGATAAAGGCATTGGAAATAAAATTAAATATTTTTGTAAATTTCCAGGAAAATTTTTGATTTTTTTCTGACTTTAAAGGACTTTTAATTAACTTTTACCTTTTAAAGGCTTTGGAAAACAAGGAATTTTGTAAATTTAAACTGACGAAATCTGATTTTTTTTTAATTTAATAAAATTTCCTGACTTTTGTCTTTTTTTTTTTAATTTCCTGATTTCCTAAATTTTACTGACCGAGTAGCAACCCTGCCCTACACAGGCTATTTTGGTTGCAAAAGTAAAATAATTTTTATCTAAAAACTTGAAAATAGTATGTTAAAATTTTATTTTCCAGTAAATATTTAGATCATGGTTGCGACTCTTAGAGTCAAAAAATCTTCCCTGAATAACCAGAAACTTCCCTGAGTAACCTTAAACTTCCCTGAGTTTTTTTTTAAATCCTTAAAAATGTTATTATTTGATAAAAAATTACAATGTTAATTCTAAGAATATTAAAAAACTAGCCGCAAGCCTAAAAATTTCTTAATAACCACTTTAAAACAAACAAAAATAATTTTTTAAAACAAAATATTTAAAATGTATTAACTAAATCTCATTCTAGACTTAGATAAAATTTCCCTGATACTTTTAAAAACCTTAAAATTTCTCTGAGTTTCCCTGAACTATCTGATTGTGTGGCAACCCTGTTAGATCCATAAAAATAAGCAAATTCAATTACTTTTTTCAAACTTTGAACACAAAATTAAACTTTTAGAAGGTTAAAATAAAAAGTTTTAGAAATATAAAACCACATAGACCTCTACTATAGGTGGGGTAGTCAAAAACTATTTGTTTGTCCAGGAATAATCAATTAATTTAACTGAAGAAACTTTAAAAAATTAACTTATTACTATTTTTTGTAAATTTATATACTTCAACTTAAATATATTTTTCAATTGTTCACCAAAGAAAAACTATAACTATCAATTTCATTGGACAAACTGAATTTTTGAATTACACAAAAATTAATTTTTGATAAATACTATTTAAGCTACAAATTTTTACTTTTATAACAAAATAAATTGAACATATTATTAAATTTCTTAGTCATATAAAAGCATTTTTGTAGTGACATTTTAACCCTACCTATAACCTTTTATGTTAACTTTCTTTACAATCAAATACTTAAACTTTAAACAACCTTTTAAGTTTTAGTAAAAGTTAATTTGATATAAAAAAAAAACAATATTTTTTTAGGTTGGTTTTTTTAAATTAAAATAAATCTTAAGGTTTAAATAAAATTAAATGCTAAATGAGAATATATTTGTTTTATTATTTTGTAGAACATTTTTCAACTGTGACATAAGCTTAAATAATAAAACACAACCAGTAAATTTTATTATTTAAGAGTGTCACTGAAATTTCAAAAAAAAAAAATTAAATTACGAGAAATTAAAAATTTAATAAATAAATAAGTTAATAAAAAGTAAAATTTAATAAATTAATAAAACAATTTAGAATGGCTCGCAATAGACTATATAATAAACTTAAGCGTGTAGAAACTATTTGTTTCCAAATTAAGTTAATTTTGTTTATCAATTAAAAATTCAAACTTTAGGATGCTTGTAATATTTCAAACTATAGTATATGCTTTTAAACTATGAAACTTCATAAATTAATTGGACTAAGTAAAATAAAACGCAAAAAAAATTATAAAAGAAAAGTGATTTTAATTAACAAATACCAGTTTAAACTTATAAAACCATAAAAGCTATTATATTGAACAAGAATTCAAACTAACCTGTCAATGTTGTTTTGATTTTGAAGGTTTTCAAAAAAAATAACTGTGGGCAGATAAAAGGAAATATAAACAAGTATGGAAATCAATTTGCAATTTTTTTTTTCTAAAATGGCTCGGAGAATCAAAAACCAAAATAGTTTAAACTTTTGAAGAGGGTCAATATAGTAACTTAACTCATTTAGTCTCATTATAATCAATTAAAATAAAATTAAAAATTTAATATTTGTTAAATGTTTTTTAGGTTATTTACTGAAATGTTTTATTGTTTAAATACTTTAAGTATTTAAAATATTATTTATGACATTTTTATTTGCTATAGGACATTTAAGCTATATAAAACTTAACTTAAACTTCTAGTATTGTTTACTCAAGAAAAAAAAAAATTTGAAATATTTTAAGTGTTTAATTTATAATAAAATATTTTTTATTAATTAAAGATTAATTTGATACTATAAATTTCTTAAAAATTAACTCATTCAGTTTCATAATTATTTACTTCATTATGATGTGTTTTTCAATATTTCAATAATTTATTATATAATCTATAACATTAATCATTAACTTTATTACGTTATCCATGATATATTTTTTATATTGTTACTAAGATTAAAGTTCGATCCAAAACAGTAAACCAGTTGTGCTAAAACTTAAAAATCACAGCTGTTTTATTGCTATAGAAACTAAAAACTATAGTAACGAATTGTAGCTAATTTTCTTCCTAAATCTTAATATTATTTGTTTCATAAGTTTTTGTTTTTTTTTTTTGTTTTAATAGCTTTGTTATAATGTTCAATTGCAAAACTTAAACTTACAACGTACTTTATTATTTCAACACCTTATTTGTAAAATTAAAACTGTTTATAATAATATTTTTGATAAAATAAGTGTAATTCTGTTTTAGTAATCGTTTTAGTTTATAGTTTTAATAAAATAGAACAACTATTAGAGTATTTTTTTTCTGTAACTTTACCTTTTAGTAAACATTATAATTTATTGATTATCATTTTTTGTATTCATATTTTTTTTAAATAAAATACATAAGTTATTCGGTTTACTATCTTTTCTAACCCGCGATCATTTTAAACCGATCATATATAACCCGATCAATTCTAATTCGATCATTCTCAACCCGATCAATCGTAACCCGATCACTTCTAATTCGATTATTTCTAGCCCGATTATTTCTAACCTGATAATATCTAACCTGATCATTTATAACCCGATCATTTCTTACCCGATCACTTCTAACACAATCATATTTAAAATGATCATTTCAGACCCAGTTTAATCCGATCATTTTTAATCTTTTAATTTCTAACCCGATCATATCAAGCCCAATCATTTTTAATCCGATTACTTCTATCCCGAAAAAAGTTAACTTAATAAGAGACAAAAATGTTTTTTTTAGATTCTTCAATAACGATTCTTTATAAAAACATAAACATAACTGTTCTTCTCATAAAATCTGTTTTTTAGTCTCAGAAAACCTTATGTTTATTTAGTCTGCTTAAAAATGTTTTTTCACTAAAATTTTAATTTAAATTATTAAACATTTTTTCTTTACTATTTGTATTAGCTTGCCTAAAAAGAACCTTTTTTTCTAATATTTTAAGTTTACTAGAAAGTTTTTCAATTTTTTTTAATTTTGCTTTGTTTGACTTCTCAAAGTATACAGTTACATCTTCTTTTCCTTACGCAACTTGTACGTTTTAAACGCAAGCAAATAAAAAAAAGGATCAACTACAAATGTAATTTTCAGATAAAAAAACCTTCAAAATACAGTATATAAGCTACGCTCTGATTCTAGAGTAGTACAAACGTGGTATACTTGTGATCTAGTACTGTAGTTGTCAAGCTGATAAAACTTATTGCCTACTTAACTACAGGAAATAATTTCTGCGTACTACTAAACTACGCCGCTAGTGGAAAAACACGTAAACAACTTTAATTTTATATATGATGGTACTGCTTAAATTCTGCGCTAGAACCTAGTTTATTTATTAATGAAAAATTCCACAAATTTATGTTTTTGATGTTTCTATTATTTATTTTTTTATAAATTTTATTAATTTTATTTTCACAACAATATTCTTATTTGTATTGTTCAATTCTTACTACAGAGAAAATTAATAACTGAAAAACTTACAGAATCTAAGTGGAATCCGTCCCGCAAAAGGTAAAACTTTGCATACGAAAAAATCTTAAGTTTAACTTTGGGAAGTGAAAAAGTTCATAAATAAAAAAAGGTCATATAGGATATAGTTATGTCATAAAAAGGTCAATTATTTTTGGTTATCAAATAAAACTTAAACATTCTGGGCAACCCATAACTAGATTTTTCTGCATCTGGTCCGCTGAAAAAAAACATTGCACCCCCTAACTTATATATTCATTTGACAAAAACATTTCAGAAATTAAACTAATACTAAGTCATCTTAGTATGCATAGTATACCAACTACTACGCATTAAAATTGTATTTATTTTTCTTGCGACTTCTTATTTTGTATAAACAAAAAAGCGAAAAAACGACACAAAAATTGCAATAAAAAATTAGGGTCCATTAAAAGCTGTATTTCCTAGTCGTCTTTTCACTTGACATGCGTACCCACTGTTCAGGTCTGTTTATCCGATGCTGCACTGACATGATACTTTTCATTCCGTTCCCTAAATGTTAGGTGTTTTAGTTTTGTATTGTTGGTAATATCAATTTGGAAGTTAAAAGTTTTACTATTAAAGTTTTAAGATGTAATAAATTTTACAAATTAAGTACTTGTAAGCAAAAATTCATTGTAAAATCATCATACAAAATTTATAAAATTTTGTGATTTTTTTCAAACTACTTTAATTAAAAGGTAAGCTGCTTCTTTTCTGATGCATTGCTTCCTAATTTAATAAAACTGGACTAAATACATAGGAAATCAAAAACTAGTCAATTAAAAACTGTTTAGGATATTTAGGACAATTATAAAAACTTTCCTGTATTTTATAAAAAAAACAACCGAGCTAATGATTTTCTGCATTTTTTAAGTAGTCTTAGTTATACTGAGTGTGTGTCAAACCTGTTTAATGTTAAACAGAATGTCTCTACTTGCATTAAACCTTAAAGTAGTTTGAAAAATGTTTTAATTTTAACTTTTTTATAACTAATAAAAGAAATAAACAAATTAAACCTCGAAACAAAGCTGTAATTATCAAAATATCTTTTTAGATTCCCCTAAGTAAAAGTATAGTATTTATAGTAAATTTAAAAGTAAACTTATTTTAGTGACATTTTTATCTCCTTTTGAACAAATAATATTTACTTTACATAATGGAGTAGCAAATTTTTGACATGTTTATAACTAAGAAGTCTTTAAGACTAAACACATTGCAAAAATTCTTTATTAGAGACTAAATAAAATTCTTACTCATAATTAAATTATAATTAGCTAAAAATTGAAAAGTTCATGGTTAAACAAGTTAACAAAAACTAATAACATTATTGTAAGCGCCAAGTTGCTAAACATGGACTAAAATCCATATTTTTGAAATCATTAGAAATCAAACGAAACAGCCTGACATGCTTTTCAATTTTTAGTTTTGCAAGTGAACTTAAACCAAACTTAGGTTAACCGAAGAATTTTTAATCTACCGTAAGTGTGGCAAAACTGTATTAACCATACAAGCTAACTTTTTCCTTAATGTTTCATGCAGAATAAATTTTAGATCAAGTAAATTTAAACTAGATATTAAAAAAAAACTGTTCTTTAGAAAATTGTTATCGTTTTAAGAAAAAAAAAAGTTTAAGATAAAGTGGATGAGCTAAATTTAGAATTGTTTTATGTTAAATAATGTGCTGTGTTACGAAAAAATTGGAAAAAGTTGGCTTAAATAAATTTTTCAATTAACGATAACAACTTAGTTTAACCTGTAAAATATATTTAGGCTTTTAAAAATAATAATTACTAAAATGCATTAGAAAAAATAATTAAGTCTCGAATTTAATATTTATATGTATGTAGATTGTAGTGTTCATAGTATGTGTGTTGTTATACTTTAAATAGGCTACTTTATTGTTAAATCGTGAAATAGTTTCTTGAAACTTGTCACTTAAAATTTTTTAAAACTATAGGAATTGCCACTCTTTGAGAAAAAAAGTGAGCCTAGATGACTACAGACTGTATTGAGTTAATCAAAGCACCTTTAAAATAACTTGTAATTTATATAAAGATTGATTGTTCAAATATTATATGTTAGTTAGCAAAAATGTTAACTCAAATATTTAAAATATGTAACTATAATCATAATAATAATAAAATAAAGATATTTCAATATCAATAAATAAATAAAGATATCAATAAATGCTAACTTTTTGAAGTAGACAGGACTTAAATCTAATAATAATAATAATAACAATTAGAGAAATTGCTTTTTATACATTAAATTAAAAAAAATATATAAGAAACTTACACACATTAAAATATTATTACAAAAATATGAAAAATAAATGCTTTCTGAAACAATATCTGCACAATTATCATAAATATATTGCACTATTATAAAAAAATTGTTTACTTGCTTACATCTTTATATTGCTTTTATTAATACAATAGTTCAAAACTTATGCAAATTTAATATTAGTATTAAAGATGTGAATAGCTTCTAGTATAACAAAATCAACAATTATATAATAAAACAAAATATTAAAAAGTGTAAATAAATAAATATTGTACTTAAGAGAAAACAAGTAATAGAAACAGGTTAATAGAAAATGTTTGGCTTATTAGATACGAAACTAAAGAAACTGTTATAATCTTTGAGCTCATAATACTAGCTTTTGCAATTGTAGAAAATATCTATATTTAACGCTTTTGTCTCTGATAAAATAGTTAAAACTTACTATAAATTATTAAAAAATATAGGCTTCTAGAAATGGTCAGAATAACACCCTTGTAACACTTATATTGTATAGGTTTTGTATAAAACAAAGTTTAACAAAATTATACAAGCAAATGTCAGTGACCACCATCAGAGATGTTAAATCGCAGAGCACAAAATCCCCGCAGTAGAATAAAAAATAAAAAGCATGGCAATAGAATTAAAATTTCTTATGAAAGCAAAAGCTGTATTTTACAAGTTGAGAACATAAAAGTTTCATATATTCAATTACACCAACATATTTAAAAGCATATTGTTTTTATAAGTATGAATGCCTTAAATGTAAGTTTATGTTTTTTATTTTCATAAGGTTAATTTTATTCACTTTATTTTTAATTTAATCATAACTACCTTTTAACCTTGTAGTAGTAGGTAATGTTTGGTTAGAAAAATTAAAGAAAAGTATCTTCCACTTATTTAAATGGTTAATAAACTAAAAACATTGTAGCTTTGAAACTAATCGATGTTAAATTAATTTATTATTTGATTTTTTTTTCCAAAAATTAGATGCAATAGACAAATTATTTTTTCTTATATCCTACTTTTATCAAATTATTTGAATTTTTAAACTTAAAAAGAAAGTTTGATTATTATAATTTTTTAAGATTCATTATAAATTATTTTATTAAGACATAGATTTCACTTAAAAGTAATTTGAATATAATTTATTATTTTTGTTTACAAACTTGAAACTACTATTTGCTTAGATTAAATCTATTTAAAATTTTTAATGTGACAAATTTATTGAGTCTTTTTTTATTATAATTAGGTAGTTTATCTAAAAAAAATATTATACTTGAAAGTTTTAGTGTACAACTCAAGGTTTTTAAAACTAGTTTTGTAAATTAAGCAGAGTTGAAACAAGGTCAGGAAAAGTCAAAAAACTCAGGAAAAGCAGAAAAAAAAGATAAATAACAAGAATAGTAAGGTTTTTTTTTTAAACAGTCAGGAAGTTTGACTAAATATTAAAAAATACCAGATTTTGTCAGTTTAAATTCACTGAATTCCTTATATTCAAAAACAAGTCTTTGAATGGTAAAAAATTAATTTAAATTCTTCAAAGTGTGATTAAAATTATTTCCAAGAATTTTACAAAATTACTTAATGCCTTCATCTGGTAAAATTAAATGAATATCCTTTATAAAACTGCAAAATGTTTCTATTAAAATTTTTTTAAACTATCCTACTAGAACAAACAGTTTTTGTAAGCAGTTTGATAATCTGTAGCATTTTTTAGTAAAACAATGATAATACACATAAGTTTGTTTATCTAGCATATGTTAGAATTGAATTGTTTTTTGTTTAAGTAAATAAATAATTTCATTCGAATTAAACACTAGGTTTAGTGTTTTGGGTAATAAGTTTATGTTTATAATTTACCTCATTATAATTTTTTCAAAATTGTTTAAATTTTTAAAATAAATTATAAAAGAGGTGAACTTCATGGTTAAGTTTAATTATTTATAGTTTATTGTAGAATAGTTGTTTTTTAATATTTTTTACATAAATAAGGGTAAAATATTTACTACTAATTTTATAAATATTGATAAACTGAAATATAAAATTGAAGGCTTTATTAATTCCAAGTGTTTGAATATGTATTATATTATTTGTTTAAATTGATAATTTGATTTAGAAAAGTCAGGAAAATTGTAATAAAAAGTCAGGAAATTGTTTAAAGAGTGGATAATAACTATAGGGTTGCTATTTTACCTAAAAATGAAAAATTCTGTACTTTGACAATTAAGGCAATTAAAACCTTAGCAAAGCTGAAATTAGATATAATTTAAAAAAAACCTACATTTTTTAACAATAAACCTAAAAAACCTGAAATTCTTAACAAGTTTACATAGTTCGGTAATAAAATTTAACTTGATTCAAAAATCTATCATATAAATAAGTTTTTTTTTATCAGCAAAAAAAACTTTTTTTCATAAAACGCATTTCAATAAACTTAAGTATTTTTCAATGGCTTATGCTATCAGGGTTGCCACTTTACCTGGAAATCTGTTTTTACCTGGAAACCTGATACTTAACAACTAAGGCAAAAAAAACCTGGAATTTGAGAAATTTTTAACCAAAGACTTAGAAAAACATTCAGTTTTTAACGATTTCAGCATGTTAAGTAGTACAATTTTAACTTGACACAAAAAAACTATCATATAAATAAGATTTCAATTAAATTTTTTTAGTTATAATACACATTTTAATTAACTTTATAGTACATATACAATGTTTTTTTATTATTTAACACAGTTTTTTATATTAGACATAACTTTAAACTGAAAATAAACCAAAATACATGTAATTTTAAAAGCCTTGTAGAGATTTGAAAAACCAGGAAAAATTTATAAACATGAGTGGCAACCTTGTACTATTCCAAACAGTTTATTACAATAAATTTAACTTTAAACTAAAGCTATACTCTAAAATGTGTATTTTTGAAGATTTTTTGAAATCATGTAAAAAATTTAAATAAAAATCAGGTGGCTATTCTCAGGGTTGCCACATAGTCAGGAAAATTCAGGAAATCAGGAAAAACTAAGAAAAATGACAAAAGTCAGGAAAATTCAGGTCAAAATGGGGGGTTTTTGAAAAAATTCAGGAAAAAGTCAGGAAAAAAATTTATAAAAACCTCAGATATTGTCAGTTCAAATTTATTTATTTCCTTTTATTTCAAAGCCTTCGATTAGTGAAAAATTAATTAAAAATTCTTTAAAGTCAGACTAAAATTGCAAAATTTTCCTTAAATTTTACAAAATTACTTAATTTTCAATGCCTTTTTTAGTAAAATTATAGTAAAAAGTCAGAAAAATCTTGAAAAAAGTCAGGAAAACTTTAGTAAAATGTCAGGAAAAAGTCAGGAAAAGTCAGGAAAAATTTCTGAGCTTGACTTGTGGCAACCATGCTATTCTGTAGTAGTTAAGGTAAGTCTCTAATGTTTTTTTTTTCTTGGATTTACAAATAGTTATTAAGTTAAACACTAAATACATTACTTTGCAGTTACATTTTCGTAGGTAACAACCGTTGAAATTATTTTAGATGAAATTCCAGACCAAGAAGATTTACCAACTTTAGATTTTCCACCACCTAAAAAGATGAGGTACCAGAAATCTTGGGAATCTGTTTATGAGTTAAAAGGTTTTTTTATCTCTAACAATTTGTAGTATTTAAGAATACACATTTGAGTATTTAAATTTTGAATTCAACAACAATTTTTTTTTAATACTGAGCTTTTTTATTAAATATTATAAAGGAAAGTTCTCATTTTTTATAGAATTAAATTAATTTTTCCATTGTAATTTTTGAAAAAAAAATAATTTTTAAATAGTTTTTAAAGTATTTTTTGTAATTTTATTTCAATAATGCACAAAAAATTTTATCATATAAAGTCAAAAATTCCAATTCACTTTTTACCTAAAAATTAACATTTTGTTTTAATAATTTAATAATTAACAATACTTTAGCATGACATTTTTTTTTACTTTAGTACTAACCTTTGACTACTTTATTTAAATAAATATACTTAAAAAACATTTTATAATAACAACACACAAATTAAACTGTTAATTTTATTATAAAATTAAAACCAAAATTTGTTAGTATAAAACAAAGTTCGCTTCATAGACAAAAATTGAATTTCTAATTTTATTATTTAAGTAAAATGGTTCATAGAGGCCATAAGGCGGTGAGATGGGCAAATTATTTATTTACAACAATTTTTTGGTTTTACACCTTACAAATAATCATGATTTTTGTTTGTTGAACAAAAAAAAAATTTTTAATTTTTGTCATAAAATACATTTATTTGAATATTAAAAACTTTTTTCTGACAAATGGTTTGTGGTAATATCAAGAATTCTTTATAAAATTTTTTAGTATATTGCTTTCAAATACAAAAAGAAAATTTTTATTTACTATTTTATAAATGCTAAGAAGATTAGCTTTGACTGATTTAATTACTAGACAGATCTACTTAGTTTTTTTATTTCAAAAAAGAATTATTTCACTGCATTGATTAAATTTATGTATAAATTTTTGATAAAAGTTGTGATATAAATAACAATTTTTTTATAAGCAAATTTATTATCCCATTTGTAAGCTTAGATTTATAAGGTAGATTTAACTAAAGCTTTTATTAATTGAGAATAAATAAATTAAAAAAAAATTGTTATTTATTGATCTTGTAGTGAAACAAAACTTTAAAAAGCACGTTTTAAAAGTAAATACATACTTAATTAGCTCAAGTTGAACTGTGATGCTTACATCAGGCTAGCCACTTTACCTGGAAGCCTATAATTTGTCAAATTAACCCAAAAAAAAACCAGGAATGTTTGTATTTTTGAAAAAAAATCGGAAAAACTTCAAATTAAAAAAAAACCTGGAAATTTTAACATTTTAAGCATTGTCAGTGGTTAAATTTTCGATTTGACACAAAAATTTTTAATATAAATAATATTTTTTTTCTTCATCTAAAAATTTTTTATCTACCAACACATTTATTGTAAGTTTAAAGTATCTTTTTAATGTTGTCATACTATTTAACACAGTATCTTACTTTGAACCTAATTTTCGACCAAATAAAGATTAAAATTGTGAACTTTTAAAATTCTGTAAGAATTTTGGAATACTTTGAAAAAAAATTGAAAATACAAGGCAACACTATTACATCTATTAAACTGTTTAGTTTATTGTGAAACGTTTTTGTTAAATCATTGAAATCTCGATTGTTCACTTATTAACAAAATAAATATTAGATACACAACTTATTTATAAACAAATATAAATAGTGTTTAATGTTTTATTAGTTATATCTGTTATGTCAACTATGTGTAATGCTGTTTTACTTATTAGATTGGATTGCTCCAACAAATTGTGAAACTAAAGCTTATTGCAAGTGGTGCAATGTAGAACTACAAGCAAAAAAGAGCAACTTAAAAGTTCATTCTTATTCTGACCGACATAAACGCGCATCTCCAGTCACAAATAACCACAACTCAATAAATCAGTTTAGGATGGAAAAATCTTTTAAACAGCAATTCAACAATTTCCTTAAAGAAAACGTACGCCAGACAGAAGTCCGGTTAGCATTGCAACAAGCTCTTCACGGGAACTTGCTAGCAGGCGAACACCAGATAGATGTCATGAAGACACTTGGGACAGCTCACGAATCAGCAACGCTTAAAAGGAGGAAAGCAAAAATGATTCTGTGCAATACTCTCGCACCAATTTGCAGAAGACTAATCATAACTGATTTTATGGTGAAGCATTGTTCTTTCTATCTGGATGAGAGTACAGATACTGCTGGACAAAGTTTTCTAGGTAAGAAAATTACTTTTAAGCTTTGTTAATTTAATTAAGTTTAAATTTGTTATTTATTTACATAAATTCTGTTGAATATAAAAATATTTTAATACAAAAAGCTTATTAAATTTAAATTTCAAACATGAAATAAGCTTTAAACACATTGTTCTTTGTTTTATTTTTTTAATATAGATTAATTCTTGTAACACGTTAGCTGTAAAAGAAAATATTTTGTTATGCAATGAGTTGGACATTGTTAGATTACTCAGATGTAAGTAGGTTTAATGACAGTTAAAGGAAAAAGTTTTTATTTTACAGAATTTAATAGGTTAATAAATTAAAATTTACATAAAATTAAAGTTAGAATTACTATGATTTTTTTTAATAATTATACAGTAAACTCGTTCTAGTAAACTAAGTCAGTTTCATTTCTAACATATATTTGATTTTTGTGTTGACTTTTATTTAATAGTTTAAGAAATATGTCAAAATATTGTTGATTTTATTTTTCTAATAAGGAGAATGATTTAATTATTATAATATTTATTAAACAGCAAAAATTTTAATTAATAAAGAAAATAATGAATAAATTAGCAATTTGTTGCTTTAACGAGCAGGGTTGCCACTTCACCTAGAAACCAGGAAAAACATGGAGTTAAAATTTTAGGCATAAAAATACCTGGAATTTTGTACATAAATCTTTAAAAGACGTTGAAAAACCTGATGTTTTCAATAATTTTTACTTGTATAGTAATAAAATTTGGATTTGAATAGAAAATTATACCCTATTTTTCAAAGTTTTTTGTCATCATCAATTTTTTTTTATTAATGAACCATTTATAAAGCAGCTTTAGTGTACCTTTTCCATGTTTTTATACTCTTTAATACAGTTTTAACATTAAACTTAACTATTAACTTTAAACAGACCTTAATATGTGTAATTTTAAAAACGTGGAAGAAATTTAGAAAACCTGGAAAAAATTTTAAAAATACCGAGTGGTTAACCGGAAGCAGTTTATGTTCAAATAATTATTACAGTTTTCCTTTTATATACAGCGGTTGTAATTACAATTAAAGCTATACTTTCTTAAACTTTTGTTCTACTACCTTCAGTTGTTTAACTAGAACAAAGTGGTAGTCCTTTAATTTCACAGATTTTATGTACTTAAAAGTTCGACTATATTTGGTATTTTTTAACTTTCTTAGATATCTATTTAAAAAAGCATGAGTAGTAGTTACCAACAGATAATTTTAAAACATTTATATTTTTTTTTATTCCAAAGTATACAGATTATAAGTTCTTTTCATTCAAAATTTTACAGTTATTAAACTTATAACAAAAAAAATTAGAAAGCTTTATGTTTGAATCACAGGTGTTAGTATTTGTTATCTAAGCAAAATAAAGAAAACTTCAGTATCTACATTTTTACACCTCGAAGACCTTGGAAGAGACAAATCAGCGTTATCTATTGCTAACGCATTCAAAAGAGTCTTAAAGATGTATAATGTTCAGTTAAAAAATGTAGTTTCAATATGTAAGTATATATGAACTGTTACTGTTTTTTTTCATTTTTGTATTCTAGTTATGTATTTATTAAATATGTACTACTAACGTGTTTTTAATTTTAAATTTAGATATTAATAGTAAGTTAATTTTTGTTTATTTCAGCTATTCTCTGTGTATTCTTGCTAACTTTTATAAACTAGTTTTAATATCTTACAATGATCTATCTTTATTAATAGACTTAATTTGATTTTATTCAATTGTTTAAGAAAAGTATAAATTTAAGCACAAACTGGTCTTATAATTTAAGAAAAATATTTTTTTTTTTTAACTTAGTAAATATATTTTTAGGTACAGACGGAGCTGCTTCCATGACAGGAGTTAAGAATGGAGTAGGACAAATTCTGAAAAAAGATAATCCCAGGCTTATAACAATATCCTGTACAAATCATGCTTTGCAAAATGCATGTTTAAATGCAACCAAAGCTACAATACCTAATGAAGTAAGTATTAAAACTATTTTATATAAATTATTAATTCAATTGTTGAATGAGAATTTTAGTAAGCTGCATTTATTCAAGTTACAAAGTTGTTTTTTTATATTTATTTATGATATTTTATTATATTTTAATATGTTGTATTAAAAAAAACCATTGTTGTTGAATAAAAGTGTGTATACTTTTAAATTAAATAAGGTTGAGGAGCTTATTAAGAAAACGTTCAACTACTTCAAGTTATCTAACACAAGAAGAAGTGACTTTGAAAATTTAGGTGTGTGTATGACGGGTGAAATTCCGTTAAAATTTAAAGCCTTAAGCAAAACTAGGTGGATATCACACTTTCCATGCATTGAAAGAATTTTATTGAATTGGGAAGTACTCAAAGCTTTTTTTAATGAAGTAGGTATTAAACTATTACTATAAACTTTAAGACGCTTTAATAATTAGATAAATTATTAGTATAAAACTTAAAACAATCCTGTTTTAAATTATTTAGCATTTTTACAATTATATTTTTACAAATATCTATAAATTTAAAATTCAATCTGCCCTGAAACTTAGTAATCATATGTTTACTAAGGTAACATTTTATTAAATCAAATATATAATCAGAAGATATATAATAAATGTTTAAAAGCACAAATTAATTAACATAGATTTAATAAGAATATATATCTTTTTAAACAAAACTTTCTTTGTTAATGAGCCTTGTTTTATAAGTATTAGTGTTTATTAACTATAATGATGTTTGTTATCGAAATTTTTATTCTTACCTATAACATTTGTTTGTATATTAGCCAGAAAGAAGAAACGATTTACATGCTGAAAGTATTCAAAAAATGCTAAATAGCAATAGATTAAATTTTGTTTTTAAATTTATGGGCAAAATTTTAGAGAAAGTTAGTTTCTAAGACCTATTATCTGCTTAATAATGAATTAACACCCTAAGCACTATAACATAACTAATTTCAATCATTCTAATTTGATTTTAAATGTTTATTTTTAATTACTTATTTTGTAGTCATGCCAAGTTTAGCTGTAAGTATTAAATGTAAAGCAAGACTAAATTTTTACAGTGTAATAATTAATTATTTTTATTCATCAGGTAAATTCTGTTAATATTCTTCTACAAAAAAGTAAAGTAGAACCTTTTAAGTTTGGATTAGCAATAACAAAACTTATATAGCATCTAAAAGACCTCATTTACCAACCAAATTCAAGTAAGCTTAATTTAGATCACAAGGCAACTAAGAATAATTTTTAATTTTAGGCTATTAATAATAAAGTTTCGTTTGATTTTATATCTACAACATTTTGGCGTAAATAAACATTATTTTTTAATTAGTAACGCAAACAAACGTACAATAACGTTCTTATAACAAAACATTACTAACATTTTGTTAAAGGTTTAGTAGATTCAAATTTAGATTGGATTTTATACAGAGTAAACGATATAAGTAATTATTATCAATATTTTATATTTTTATTAAATTAATTGTTAAATTATTATTTTACTATATAAACTAAGTTGTAGTTACTAAAATTTACATTTTTTTTGTAGCTAACCTTTTGGAAGAACCTATCTTTCATGTAGAAGTAAACGAAGTTTATGCAAATTTATCCATTAGTAAGAAGGCAGAGGTTAAACTAATTAAAATTCACGTTGTTTAGTCAATTGGGTTTATTAACAACTAAACTTAATTGATTTTTTTTAAATAGGATTTGTTTAATGAGAATAATTTCTGAAATTGTTTTTACTTTACTTGAAAAAATTTTAAGTCAAAATACAAGTTATTATAATAACTGTGTTTTTTTTACATAATCGTTTTTTTTTTTTCAGTAAATTCTCATACTTTACTTAAGTAATTTACTTAATGTTGTGTATTACACGTGAAAAAATTTCTGTTAATGACACGCTACGGTTCTAATCTGTAACTAATTTTCCTATAATTCCAACATTTTTATAATTAATTGTTTTAATACAGGTAAAAAATATTTTTCAAAGTTTTGTTGTAGTGTTTATAATTGAATTGGAAAAAAGAATGCTGCAAAATCTTGAATTTATGAAGTTGTAAACGATGTTAGTTGGTATTAAATATATCTTCAAAAAATAAAATAACTTATTTAAATATCATTAAAACTTATAATTTTTTAAAGGCCTTAAATAGACGGATGCCGGATATTGAGAAGTTTTTAGAACATCCAAAAATTAAAAAATTGTTTGAAGGAAACCACAGAGATACTATCTCACTTCAATACAAAAGTTTGCATGGACGTCATCAAACAAGTATCGGTTAGCTAAAGGAAAATAACAATAGTAACCTACTACTTAAATATAAATTAAAATTTTCAGTGTTAATGTTAAACAAGTTTTGTAATTTAGTAAACATTGTAAATCTACCGAAAACTAAGTTCTGATAAAATAAAAACATGATTTATTATTGTAAGAGTACACTTACAATTGATTATGTACATAAAAAGTTATCAGTTTATTCTTAACAGATAAATCAACAAACGTTAACTTTTGGAGCAGTGTTCGCGTTGAATACCAAGAACTTAAGGAGTTAATGATGAAACTACAAACGATACCTTTTAGTAACGTGCAAATCGAGCGAGACTTTTCCTTGATGAATATCTCGAAAAACAATAGACAATCTAATATGGGCCATATTTTGTTAAACTCCTTAATGATTATTAGGTAAGTAAAATTTTAATGTATTTGGATTTATGTCTTTTTATTTTAAACTATTTATTTCATAGAAATGAAATTTTAATGTGTAATTTAAACTGTAAAGTTTTTAATCATTATTTAGATTATTTAATTTTAGTTAAAGTTGGGTATGCAACTCGATGACCGAGAGGTCTTTTTGTGTACCCGGATCCTTGAAACAAGAAATTTTTGAATTTTGTTTTGTTATTATTCAACAAACCTTATCATTTTGATTTTTACTTTTAAAAAACATATTTTATTATAGGAGACATAAAGGCCCTATTAATAACTTGTTTTTTTTAATGTAATCCAATTAAATTAATATTTTGTATTACAACGATTTGTTTTATATATATTTTTTTCTTTTATTTTAAATATAAGGGAAGAATAAATGCATAATAAGAATTGAAACATTTTTTTGCTAAATTTATCGGTATTTTATCAGTAAAATTCAATAATATATATCACTAGTAAAAGTTACTAGAACTTTTTTAACAAATTTTAGTTTAGGTAGTTTTTTAAATTTTTTATTCTAATTAAAACTATTTGTACAAGGTTAAAAAGCTTGGCGTTTGCTTATTATTTAGATATTATATAGGTTGTTGTCTTTTTAGATAAAGTAAAGTATAATGTTAATCTGTTTGTTGAATATTTTTATCATAAATATAATATTGGTAAAGTACAAAATTATAACTCAATGTATGGTTTATAAATTACTCTTTTTCATTCAAAGGTTCAATTCAAACATTAGTAATAAAAAAATCCTACAATTACTTTTTACATTCTTAAGCCAATTATTACCCAAAATTATAATAAATTCTATTTTTCTCAGATCAACCTGCAAAAGAATGGAGTTATGCTGTGACAAATTTCCACTTTCAGATACATTGATAGAAGAAGATGGTAAGTCTAGTTTGTACAAACCAAGAAGCCAAGATGTCAATGAAATCTTGACAAACGAAGAGTACAGCAAATTTAAACCTTCAAATTTGACAATGTTTGCAGCAAACAATGTAATATAAAATTTCAACAAAATTTTTGCGTGTTAAAAAGCAGTTAATTTTTTTCAAAAAAAAAAATGCTTTTCATTTAAAGTCAATTCACTATTTTAAAAACACTTTTACTTGAGTGACTGTTAAAGCATTCTACTGTTTAAATTTGTTGTGACTGTATTTTATTCAAAAATTTCAAATTTGTTTATTTACAAAGTTTTGTACATTAATTGCTAAAATTTCTTAGACTATTTGTACTTTTTTACATTTTTTGTAGTAACAATAATAAGTTCAATAATAATCCAACCGTTAATCGCGCTAATTTTTTATCATATGAGTATTATGCTAAATTTCTTTTGCCTAACAAACTTGAAAATTTCTCATTTTCTTAGTTTTTATTAAGTATTTTTTAATACTTAAAATTGTTATTTTAAAATTCCGTATTAACTTTTGTATTTTTTAAAATTTTTATTTAAAATTTTAGGTTTTTAAACAAAACATTTTTACTTCAATTCAGCTTTTTTTTTAAACAATTTTCTTTATTTACCAATATAGATTTTTTTTTAATTGCCATAACTGCTAGTTATTGAAATACAAATTAGTTTAAGTCATAGTGCTGTAAATTGCCCTTATGTTATGCACTTGTTCTTTTATTAATAAACATATAAAATTAATCCAAGCTCTTTATATATATATCAAAAAAGTACGTAGAGTATATAGCTTGTATTAGTATAATATTTTGTAGTGTCGAAGGTTTGTATAATTTTTTTAATTACAATATATCCTAGTTTTTATTTTTTCACAAACTTTGAAACTTGAATTAAATGAATAAACCTAGAAGTACATAAGCAACTTACAAAAATAAATTACTTTTTAGTTAACTATACTTACAAATTAAACATTGAAAATGGTTTAAAACTTAAAGATAAATGAAATAAGTAATAATAGTAACCTTTTAGATTTTTTTTCTCTTAAATAAAGTTTTATTTTATGAATTAAATTAAAGTAGTTTAACATGAATTCCTTTAAATGTACAATTTCAGTCTTTGCTTTATATCATAGTCATTATTATCTAATAAAATATCTTTTCACTAAGTTAACATTTTTAGCTGCGAATATTCTTACTGCAAAAGCTTTAGTATAATTAGATTGTTATAAAACTTATAGCAGAAAATATTTTTAATTTAGTTTAAAAAAGTAAATTAAGCTTAAATCTTTAACAAACCAGTTAAACTGACCTTATTTTTTTTCATTTAATAAAAATTTAAGGTATATAAACAAATAAATTTTTGATAAAAATTTTCATAAGAAAAAAAATTGTTAAAATAAGTAAGTAAATTGTAAATTAAACACTTATGTAGTTTTTCACTTTAATAAAATTTTTGCAGGAACAAAAAAAAATTTTGACTTTAAGAAATATAAGACAAGACGTGAAAGTTAGTTAAAACTTAAAAAATTAACATGCATTATTAAAGTTTTAAAATTAAGTGAATTACTCAAGCGTACGATTTTGGCTTATAAATTTCTTTTTTCTTCTAGCTCTCTCACTTTTGCGCTAAAACTTTGCGTCTATTTGTAAAGTTCTTAAATGAAGAGAATAACTCGAGCGCGCTCCAGCGTACCACTCACTTTTCACTTTAGTTTCTTTTATTTCTCCAAATTTCTCTCAATTTACTATAGAGCTTTAAAGCGCGTGTTTACAATTAAAACAGCTGTATTTAACTGCCATCTTGATTATACCATGTCTGACCACCATAACTATGTTGAAGATATTTAAACAGACTATTCTTTAAAAAAACTAGTACATTGCCTTAAACAAGCTTTTCAAAAAATAATTGACAAAAGGAACTGCGATTTAGTTTTTACGAGCTATCACTTTTATTATATTAAAGTTAACAATGAGCAAATTAATTAAGTTTTTTAATAAAAGTTTTTTTTATTTGTTATTTTGTTTTTGCTTTCTTTATTTAAAACTTTAAGATAAGTTAAATGTAAAAAAAAATATTTGAAAGTTATTTATGTAAAACTTGATTTAGGTCTTATTTGGGACAATAAAAACTTTATTTTTTAAAAGAATAAATTTGTCATTATTATTATATTTTTTAATTAATACTAACCAGTAATTGTTATGGACATCATCAAGAGAGTTGAGATGTTTTGCGCCATCAATAATAATCAATGAACTTTACCGCAAGATCAACAACAGCATCCGAGATAACTTACGAACGGTTTCGTCCTAGTTAGGACTCATCAGGATGGCATTGTTGCGTGAAATAGCTGTTGATATCTAACCTAGCGGGATTAAGTACGAAGTACTAAAGCTACCGTTTGTGGGTATATTGAAAAAATTGTCACAGCTAAAACATTTACATCCCAACGTCTTAGAAATTGTCAGCTTATTGTGAGATTATAGTCTGTGCTCGTTTGATCAGTTTTAACCAGTAGTCATTACGGCCTATTTCTTTCGGCAATTTTTTCAACTTTACCCACAAACAGTCGCTTCAGTACTTCGCATTCAAATCCGCTAGATTAGATATCATAAGCGGTTTCACGCGACTGTGCTTATCTGATGAGTACTTATTAGGACAAAACCGGTCGTAGGTTGTATCAGATGCTGTTGATCTTGCGGTAGAGTTCTTTAATTATAATTAATATATACTCATTTAAAATTTCTAAAAACAAACAACTTTTTTGGATTGGGATAGATATGATCGGGTTAGAAGTGATCAGGTTATAAATGATCAGGTTAGAAATGATCGGCTCCCAACTTTTTCAATGTACCACAAACTTAACTGTTTTAATATTTCTTTCAATTAATAAAATTTAGAAACAATTTATTTTTTAAGTCATATAATGTCTTACTTATAATTCATTAAAATGAGTTTTGTTTAATGCATACTTCGTTCACAAACGATATTTAAAAAAATATCATAAAGTATAAACTTGTGGCTAGAATATAAATTAAAGGTTTTAATGATGAAAAATGAAATATTTTTGTTTAAATTGTTTTTAATAACTTCAGAATGATAAACCAACCTTAAGATAAAAAATAATATTGTAACTATTTTGGTAAAGTCTATATATCTTTGAAATTTAAAAAAAAATGTATGTTGGTTTATCAAATTGATATATACTTAAATAATATTAATAAAGCTTATGCACCCTTAGGACGTTTCATTTGGGTCCTTTACCTATTTAAACCTACAAAGTTTGTAAAAAATTAAAAAAAAAAACCATTATAAAATAAAAATACTATATAAACCATATTACTTGAGTAAGCTATAATAACTTGGACAGCTTGTTCTTGACAAATAACAAACAAGAATTCGATTAAACAGTTTCATTTACAATAGAACGAGTTAACAAAATGATAACATTTAAGAAAGCTATTGCTTAAACTAGTTTTTATTGAAATTAACTTGGAGCTATTACGAATGTTTTATTTACCGAGAAAAGTACACAAGTCTATCATAGATCGTAAACCTCAACACAAAAGGAACAGTTAAACTTTATTGTTTAGAACCATACGTTTAAATTTTTAAACAGCAATTAATATTTATATATATATATATATATATATAAATGTTAAAACAATTGCTTACTTAATTTTTTTATTGGTAGAATAATAAATTCTTTTGAAATATAAATAACTTGTGATACAGAAATAATATATTTATTTACAGTTATTTGTGCACATAGCTTAAAAGTTAAATTTCAATATTAAATAAACACAGTTTATGTAACTACTTTTCAAAAGTTAAATTGTAACATTTAAGATGCTTTCAGATATGAAATAACAATTCTTGTCATTTAAAACAACAAAAAAAAAAGTTATTTGTATTGTACTATTTTATAGAAAACTTTTTATTTTCTGTTTAAAACTGTGATAGCACTAGTAATAACTGTCTAAAAATAATTAACAAGAAAAATATTTTATTGTAAAATGTTTACCAATCAAATTAAAAAAAAAAATATTATTTGAAAACTTAAAAAACCGTGAGCTGTAAAAAAAATCATTAATTGGTTAAAATAAATTCATTTATATTTTTTTAAATTTCAGTTTGTTATATCATTTTATTGTGCAAAATATCGTTCATAAACCTTGATTATTTATTATATAGCTGTAATAAAGGACTTTGATTGTGTATAATGTTTAAAATTAATTAAATTTATTCACAACAATTTATAAGAAATGTTTATTTTATAAAATCCTATAAAAAAAAAGTATGGAATACAGTATAAAAATAAATTAAAAATTAAACTTAAGCTTTTCAATAAAACATTAATAATTTTAATAAGATATATGGATTATATTCATCTTTAAAAAAATATTCAAAGGTTATATATGATATACAAATAAAAACTTATATTTATTTATTTTTCAGATTAAAAAAACTCTTTGAGGTTTAAACTAACAGCTAATTTTATAAATTAAATCAATATCTTTCTAATATTTAGCAGCCAAAAACTATAAAATATTCACAAAATATAAAACAGTGGTAATGAGTTTGACATTGAAACTCTTACTACTTCTAACTGCATAAGTTAATTAAAAAATGAAATTCATCAACATCACATCAATATATTAAAATCTTCGTTTAGGTTCGTGCAGACGTGATTCTTTCTAAAAAATTTTGTGTAGTTATCACATAAACTATATAGAGTAACAATATTGTACAAGTAATCTTATGTTAAGTATTAAATAGCATTATTAAGTTTTATACATTTTTTGTAAAATAACACCGCTTACAAGTTGGACTGTTTTTAAAAAGTTGTGATCAAACTTTTGCTTACAAAAAGTTTTGAGAACAACTTTGCCTGTACAAATAAGTTTACGAATAGTTGTAACTGCCAGTTACCTTTTACTGATATTTTGAAAGTGTATTTCCATTTTTATTTAGAAATTAGATAAGAAAAGAAAAGCTACCATAAGTTTATATGAAAGTTCAAAGAAGAAGTTGTATGAGTCAAAAATAAAACTTTTACAATTTTTTTAAATTACCTTAAAACCGCAAGGTTATAAGAAAATGACTTAATAATAAAACAATTAAAAAAAAGTTATAACAACTAGCATGGACACTTGAAAACTATCGAAACTATAATAACTTAGTTATAACATAATTAATATACAAAGTTATAACAACTAGCATGGACACTTAAAATGATCTTTTTTACATAACTACACTACATAAGTTACCCTCAGCTTTAAAAAATAATTAGTCTCAGTGTTTACGAACCCTGAAAGCAAAAGAAGTATAAAAGGTTTAAATTTATAACAAAATAAGTGAAACAGACTAAGTTTAAGAATTAAAGTAGAACACTATTGTTAACTGATGGCCACTCTTAATTTACAAACTAATTGTAATGGATTTAAAATGTGCACAAAGTTTTATTTTACTTTTGTCAAAGTATTTGGTGAAGGAACCTAACTATTTCACAAAAAATATTTAGTATGTTTTTGACATTATGACTTTAAAAATTTAAGTAGAATTCAACTAGTTTAATAATAGTAGTACAATACTTTCAAGTTTTAAAAGCTTTATATCATAAAAATTAACTTGATAAGCTAAACTTTGATCAAATAACTTTGAAAAACATCAATATTTATCTGTTGATGAACCTAAAAAATTAAATACTTAAAACTGTTTCAAATTTAAATACCTTAATAAGTATTAATGAGTTATAACTGGCAATTAACGTTATAACTTTTTATACCTTCGAGTGAATTTAAAAACATATGATAGCATACTTGTTAATTTCTTGACTTCTTAATTTCCAGGAATGTAAACAAACATTAATTATGTTTACTCTTACAACAAATTATATAATTATTAAACTTTATAAAGTTGAGCATTTTTCAAACACGATTACTTCTTGATTTTCTGTGCTATAGCTAAAGCCATAAGGGGGAGGGGGGGAGGAGTAAAACACTTTTTTTTTAATAATTTTGGCTTTTATATGAAAGCTTAAGTACAAATTACAAGCCAGTTATACAGTTCAAAAAATTCATTTAACTTTTGAATTTTTTTATTTTTGTACAAAATTTTCGATACAAATGTATGGACCGCAAATTTTTTATGGTCAATTTTCTCGGAAATTTTAAAAATCACTGAAATCTATCTCCTTCTTCATTTTTCAAGCAATATTCTTCAAATTTTTAGGAAATTTTCCTTATATTAAAAGAAAAAAAAATGTTACTTATGAGTTTTAATAATTTCATTAAATAAACATTTTATCACAATTATTAAAAATAAGTTTTTTTTTTTCAAAAAAATATTTTATTTACAATTTTTTTTTAAAGTTCAAAGTAACGTTTTTTGGTATTGTGATTAGACTGTGAAAGTTTGAATAGATTGCTTGAAAAATGTAGGAGGAGATAGATTTAAAAAAAAAAGTCTTTTTTTGCTGTTTTAACTTTCCGTTCTCATAGGGAACCTATTATTTGGCTCGACTTTGACTGGTCATATTTCAAAAAATATTTCGAACTTTCTAAAACGATAAAAAGCATCTTGAAGCTTAGAAAAACTCTATAAAATAAGATCAACTTTTAAAAAACATGGCTTAACCCCTCTATGGCCTTAATAGTTATAACTGATTAAATGAAATCTATCTAAAAATACTTAGTTAAATACAAAATAAATATTGGTCAAATGTTTGTCTACTTTAGTAATAGTGTTGACTCAGTATAATTGTTTAAAAATATAAGAAACCAAATATTTATTTAAGTTGTAGTATTGTAAATTTGTTAATGATGTTAAAATATATTTATATTTGATAGTGTGTTATGTTTTGTAATTTATTCGTAGGCCAATTCCATTTTACCTTTTTGTATTGTTTAAATACTTTAAAAAAAAGCTTTGAATGAATTTAAAGAAATTTAAATTTATGCTGCTACTATTTTAAAAGATCCAGCTTTTATTTATAGTAAGCTATTTTCCATAAAAATGGATAAGTTAAACTACTGCTGGCTTTAGAAACATGTTGCAAAACAAAAATATATTTATAACTTTTTATGAAAAAAATAATAACTTAAGTGTTGTATAAGCTTTTTCAAAAATCGTTTAAAAACAAACGTTCTTTGCGTAATGGAAAATAAGTACTAATATACAATAAATAAATAAACACAATCTCACATTATTAACCTTTTAACTTAACTAATAAAAAATAAAAATTAGGCATTTAAAATAGAAGCTGTTGGTAGAGAAATAGTAGACACTTACTAAGTTATAACGGTAAAGTGTGGGAAAATCGTGGATATAAACATAGTCTCTACCAACGCAGCAAGTATACAAAGTTATAACACTTATTCCAATATGAACAAATACTTACCTTATATCATAACAATAAACGAAATGTTCACTTTAAACAATAGTAAATAACTATAAATATATAAACTATTTTGAAAATTAAAAAAGTCCTGTGGTCCTTAAAATAAAAAGAACATGTTACAACTTAATAAAGCTGATATTTAACATGCATTTTTATAGTTACGTAAACAATAAAGAAACGTTTATTTGAGAAACTAAAAAAATTAGAAAATTATTTTTAAAATTTAATTGTAAATAAAATACCCATAAGCTGCAAACGGGCCAAAAATGAGGACGTGGTCTTGATAAGTAAGATGGGTCGTAGGAGGACCATAGGCCACATTTAGCAAAAAAAGGTTAGGCGTATTTGTATTATACTATAAATTTTATTTAAGAGGGCCATAGCTTTTTTGATTTCTTTAAAGGGGAACTTAAGAAAAAAAAAATGGAAAACTTTAGTAAAGAAAAACATTAGATTATTTTGAATGCATTCTGTGGAGATTAAAAAATTTAAGAAGTTGTTTTAAATGTTTTACTGTAATTAAAATGATGTTTGTCAGTTATACTATGTAGATTAGGGTTTTACAAAGTGGCCCATTTTAGAAATACAGGGAACCATAAACTGAAAACAGGCCAAGGAGGAATGGGTCTTCATTAGTAAAATGGATCGTATGAGGACCATAAGGCCACACTTACACTATATATTCTAGATTTGGTGGTGAAAAGCAAAAAAAATCTTATGCTTATTAGGGGTAGGGAGTACACCACATTTTTTTGGTCATGTTGTAAAATTTATATTTTTCTTTTTGATTTAGATGTGTTTTAGCATCATTAAGAAGAATTTAATATTAAAAAAAAAATTGCCAAATAAAAAAAAATTCCAAACCCAAAAATTGATTTTGACCCCAAAAGTCACTTATTTTCATTATTTTTGACTTAAATAGTAATAAAGTCACTTATACATGTCCTATACTTATAGTTTTTATCTTAAATTAAAGTTTACAGTTATAGGCAAACATTTAAAGACATTTCAACTGTTTTTGTTACATTATGATGTCATAATCACACAAAATATGTAAATGTTTTCGATAAAATAGTACTTTTTAAAAATTTAATAAGCATAGCTCTATTTAAAATTTTTTATTCTAAAAGTAACAGTTACTTTAACATTTTAAACAAACTTCTTACTTACCTTTAAAGATTTAAATGATGTGGTACTGGTATGTATATTAGCGTGATGTTTGATGTCATAATTCATTTAGTCATAAGTGTTTAAAAAACTCTTAGATAATTATTCAATTAGTATAACAACAAAATAAATAACCAAACATTAAAAAATTATAATGTATTATAGGCAAGATAATTTTTTATGGCATCATTAAGTTAATGATTAGTGCTAATGATAGTACTTCTACCATCATTTGAACTGGAAACTGAAGGTTCAACATCAACTTCCGAAATGTATGACTTCTCACACATGTCTCGCTTCAGAGCTGCTTGTGCTAATTCTAACTCAGTTTGCTTTTCAGTTACATATTTCAAATCAACATCTTCACTTATACGGCCACAACGGGAACTTAGTTGATCAGTATAAAAACATACCTCATCTCCAGTAAGAGTATCCATGTTTTTGCCTATGTCAAACAACTTGTTAACAACTAGAGGTACGTTTTTATGTCTACCTGTAAATATATTAGATTGTCTCCATTCTTTGTTGAGCTGCCTCAAACTCTTTTTGACACCTGATTTATCTCGGGTCTGCTCCTAATACACTTTACTAAAGTAATTATTTACTACAGTTAACAACTTTGATTGTACTTGTTTTATTTTCAGAACATATTCTTCACCAAATGCTTTGGTCCACTGTAAAATGAGAGCTGTTGCATACGCCTTAACACAATTTTTCATCTTTTGTGATTTTGGGTTAGAACAAATGTTAAAAATGTTAATAGCAACATCATAAGTTGTTGGTAGGCAATCTCCCAGAATTATACTTAAATTACTACTATTATTCATCTGTAAAAAATTAACAAAAACTGTTTTTTTTTACCTTTAACAGTATAGTGAACTTTATAAATCTTTAGGACAAAAGCAACTAAGAAGTAAATAATCAATTTTTTTTGAGTAAACTATAAAACACTTGAAGATCTTGTAGATATCTAATACTTTTCAAACCACTTAAACAATAAACTAAAAATTAAATAAATTTCTATCTAGTGTGTAATAAAACTATAAAAAATTTTATAACTATTAAACTTTTAAAATAAATTAATTAAAGCAGATAACATATTATTTAACTTTAACTTTTTATCTAAAACTCAAAATTAATATATTGATGATTTGTTGCACTAGCCAGTTTTACTGCACTGATAAAATAAAACTGATAAAAAGTTGCATCATTGATTTTAAACTTCATTTCTCATAACTGCAACAAGCTCTAAATATTCTCTTGAGTTCAACAATGAATGATGCAAGCATTAGTTCATTACACTAATGTAAAAGCACAACAGCAGAACAAATTAGCTCTTTTTAATAAATGTACCCTTACAGTCAAAATTTACATATTTTGTGTGATTATGACGTCATAATGTTACAAACACAGTTAAAATGTCTTTAAATGTTTGCCTATAACTGTAAACTTTAATTTAAGATAAAAATTATAAGTATAGGACATGTATAAGTGATTTTATTACTATTTAAGTCAAAAATCATGAAAATAAGTGATTTTTGGGGTCAAAATTAATTTTTGGGTTCGGAATTTTTTTTTTTGGAATTTTTTTTTTTTAATATCAAATTCTTCTTAATAATGCTAAAACACATCTAAATCGAAAAGAAAAAAAAAGTCTAGCAAACATCACCCAAGTACTCCCTACCCCTATGCTTATTTGTTTTTTTTTAATTATTAAAGAGGGCCATAGCTTTTTCAATATTTTTGAAGGGGGCATTAAGAAAAAAAGATTGGAAAACTCTAGTATACAAAGACAGTAGATTATTTTGAATGTATTAGTTGTATGAAAAACCAGAAATTAAGAGCACAAAACACACTACACAAATAATGCATTATGATGTCTTTAAAAAACAAAAACTTTAAGTAATTTCTATATAGAAGAATAAAAAAATGTAATTCTGATAACTTTAACAACTCTTCAAATAGTAATGATAGTACAAAAAACTAACTGGCAATTTTATTTTGAGTTGTTTTGATGTTTAAAATGTTGTGGAGATCTTCTAATCTTCTCATTCAAGCAGTCAGTGAAGTCCATGGTTTTTCTAAGTGAAAAAATAAAAATAAAAATTTTGACAATTAATAGTTTTAAAATTTTGTAAGTGTATTGTTTCTGAGTTAATTTAATCAAGCATTGTTTAAAAGTAAAGAAACGTACTGACAATTGGATTGACTTAAATGTAATTTGATAATAAATGCATTGTGAAAGTGAATACAAATATATTTTGGTAAACTTTAATAAGTATATTTTCATATAAAATAAAACAAAGGTTTGTATTATACAAAAATAAAATTATTCATTTATCATTTACATAGAATAAGTTCAGCTGAATAGGTAAGAAAAACTGAAGCCAATAGTTTAACTTAGTTATTATTATTTTTCAACTCAAAAAAATGATTTAAAGTTAAGTATTTAAAGGAAAAATTTTATAACTAAGCTTTTAAAAAACAAATATTGCATGGTATTAAAATTAAAAAAAGCAGTACAGACACAAACTAAGTTTAGTTACTTCTACCAGAAAATATCTAAAATAATAGTTTTGTATAAAAAGTTCAACATAAACTATTACAAATACAAGATTTATTAAAATATAGCTAAAAAAGTATAAAAATTTAAGATCATGTGAGGTTTAAAAAGTACTTGACTTTTAAAAGTTGTGCTGTTTTTTTAAATTATAAACTAACTATAAAATACTTTTTTATTATATATGTAAGAGTTATTTCTTTAGTATTTTTCATGTATATTCAGCTTTGTAAATTTTTCCACTAGACACAAAAGAAATAAGAATAAAACTTCAATTGTTATATAAATAAAATATAAAACTTCAGCTAATACATACTTTATGTTTCGTTTGTTTATGTTTATGATTTTAAGTTTTTAGAAAAAGGGCTTATTTATGAATTTAAACTATGAACGTAATTTTAAAAATGTATTAAGTTTTATTTTCGATACTAAGATACTTTGATACTTTGATACTAAGACGTTAAATTTATTTAGATGTTTCATATTAAGTTGATCAAAAAATAAATGTGTTTTGCTATTAATTATTCAGTTTTGTGCTATTAATAAACAACAACAAAAAATACTGTTTGTAATAACCAGGGTGGCCACTAGTTTTAAAGAAATTTCTTCTAGGATCATAAAGTTTATATTTTTGGGTCAATTTTTAGTTTAAAACTAAATTAAAGGGGAAAACTGTGTTTAAATAGTATACCAACGTTTAAAACATACAATGAAGGTGTTTAAATTGTGTTTTTTATTAATAAAAATTTGATGATGTAAAATTTATTTTATCTGTATGATAGATTTTTGCGTCAAATAAAAACTTTACTACTTATTAAATGGTTTAAAATTCCAGGTATTTAGTGATTTTTGTTCAAAATTCAAAGTTTTTCAAGGTGTTTAGATTACGTTGTCAAATTCAAAGTTAAGTGGCCACCCTGAACAACTTATACTGTAATGTCAGCTTGAAACAACTTTAATATTAAAAAAATAGCAACTTTTTATTAAAATAATGAGCTTTTGTCAAAAATTATTTTTAAAAAATTATATATACTAACCTGTTAAAAATTAAATGTAAAAAACTGTTATTTATAGTAAAGCTTTTCATTTCATTCAAACCAATTTTTGAGCTTCTCTAGTGTAACCATTGAGTTTCTTAAAGGTATCCTGCAACAATTAACAATATGGTTAAGTTCAAAAATGCATAGCAGCTTAGAAACAACACTTTGTTTGCTACTATTTAATTAAAAAAATATTACATATAACAAAACACATAAAGCAAAATAATTAAACAATTTCTCAAAGAAGTAATTTTAATTTTACATTAAAACTATTCAAACTCAGAATGTTAGAAGTATGGTTTGTTTACATTTAATTGTTGTAAGGTTTTGCAAACAAAACAACTAAATAATTAAACAAATTGAAAAAACCTTTAAATCTCAAAAAATCAAAGTTTTTATATATGTTTTTCCTGGGTTTATGTTATAAGTTTGACTGAACTTCATTTTTTATATTTGTAATACTGCTCACTAGGTGTTTTTGATAAATTTAGAACAAACTTTTTTATTAAAGGGGTAGCCATTTTTTTTTAATTATTTTAATCTTATTCTAAAGACCTTTAACTTAGTAGTAGTTAAGTTGTACTCTTTTTAATTTTAAATTATATTTAAATCAATGAGGAGAGAAGTTAGAGAGTTCAAAAGGTTTTTTTAGATTGGCCAACATAAAATAAAGAACTATGTTTTTCCTTAAACAGTACTTAAGCAACCAGTCTCAAACTTTATATGTCTAATTATAACTTAACAATAAACTTACATTAGTAGAATGATTGAAATTTTAAATTTTCAGCTAAAACTATTTTATTAATTAAAATAATTTTTTTCATATTTTTGATCATAAAATTATTTTTGTTTTTCAAATGTACAACTTTTTTTTCTTATAATGTAAAGAGTCTTTACCAAAAATTTGAGGTCAAAATTGAAGCAGAAAATATAATTTTAGAAAAATCTTAACTCTCAAAAGAAAACTCAAATAAAATGCATTTTTTATAACTGTAGGATTTTTTGTCCAAAATAAAACATATTTAAAAATTTTATTAAAATATGTATATTCTAGAAAAACTAACTAATTATTTATACTTAATGTCTTCGTAAATAAGGTAATATTTTACTTGTAAAAATGCTCTTTACCCTCTTAAATAATACAGAAACATTTGAAGTATCATACTTTGATTACTTTTATCTAAAAAACTACTTGCTAAGTAGTGCAAAGTAACTAGAAAGTGAGACAAAATTTACAAAACAAAACCTATTTGTATAATTATTAACAAATATTGTATAAAAAAGTGAAAGCATAAAAATAAATCATGTTTATACATAGTACAGGTAATCACGGAATTTTTAGAATTAGAATTTTGTTTTAGATTTTTAAAAGTACAAGCTTTTTTATCTCTTTGTAGTAGAAAACTAAAGTAAATTGTTTTAATTAATGAAAAAGATTAAGTCATGCTACTTCACGTGTGTTTAAAATCTAAATGCTATAAAAGTATTGGTGTATTCCAACCAAACCAAAATTTCTTTTTTTTTATTGTAAATATTTCAATATTGATTTTCTGTAAGTATCAAACCCAAGGTTTTTCCTTGTTGGTTTTGCCTAAACTTTAATAATCAAAGTTAAATGGGCACCCTGATACAGGGTTGCAACTTGTTTTTTCAAAATTTTTTCCAGGTTTTCAAAATTTCTTACAGGTTTTTAAAAGTACACATTTTTGGGTCTATTTTAAGTTTAAAGTTAATTAAGGGCATAGGGGGAGGGGGTCCAACTTGATTTTTACAAGTTGATCTTATTTTATAGAGTTTTATCTGAGCTATCAGACATTTTTAACCGCTTAAAAAATTCAAAGTAATTTTTGAGATATGAGCGATCAAAGTCGTTGACCTCAATAGGTTCCCAATGGAAGGCACAACTTAAAAACGCAAAAAAAAGACCATTTCACTAAAAATCTATCTCCTACTTCATTTTTTAAGCAATCTTCTTCAAATTTTCACAAAAAGTGTATTATTAAATTTTAAAAAGTTTGAATGCAGGAATATTTTTAATTTTGAAAAATAAAATTTTAGTTTTTAATATCTTTAAAATTCCAACATTCAGAGTCTTTTAAACTATAAAAGGAATATTTCCTGAAAGTTTGAAGTCTCTCGCTCAAAAAATGAAGAAAAATATAGATTTTTAGTGATTTTTTAAATTTCCAAAAAAATTGACTTTGAAAAATTTGCAGTCCACACGTTTGTATTGGAAAATTTTCATAAAAATCAAAATGTCTCAAAAATTAAATAATATTTTTTTTTTCTATAAAAAATGGCTTGTAGTTTGTATTTTAAGCTTTTATATAAGATCCAATGTTATTTTTAGTAAAAAAGAATGTCAGACCCCCCCCCATGCACTTAAGGTGAGAGACTGTGTTAAATAGTATAAAAAACATTGAAAAGATATTTAAAAGCTACTTTAAATGTGTTTTAATAAAAAACATTTTTGATGATGACAAAAAAATGTTCATCTCTACAATAGATTTTTTGAGTCAAATCAAAACTCTACTACTTGACATGTTAAAGTTGTTAAAAATTCCAGGTTTTTCAAGTTTTTTTTTCAAAAATTCTCAAATTCCAAGTTTTTCCAGGTTTCCAGATAAACAGGCTGATAGTAACAAAAATTTAAAATATTTTTACAGAAACGCATTTTTTCCTAATCTTTTTAATTAACGTATTCACACATTAATGACTAAACAAAATAAGCTTTAGGAAAGAAAAAATTATATAAAAATATCCAAAACCTTGAACTGTCTTAAGTCATTATGAGTTTTTAATATTAAAATAAAATTAACTTTTAAAAATTAGTAAAAATCAAGTCTTTTAACAAAACTATTAATAAATTATTAAAGCATTTAACTTATTCAACTTAACCTCATAAAAAATCTAGAAACAAAATTGTCTTGAAATTATTTAAAAGACCTAAAACTATTCTGAGTAAAAAATAAATCAAAACATTGTGAGATTTCCTGAGTATTCTGACTTGTGTGGCAACCCTTGTTTTTAACAAAAATTTCCAAACTACATCATAAAATTTTAATTTTAAAAGTTGTATTCATATGTTTATGTCATATTGGAAGCCACAAACGTATACTAAATATACAATAGACAGACATAAATAAACATTTTTAAATTATTATATAAATATAAACTGCAAAACAATTTAAATTTATTTGGGGAAATCTCTAACCAAAATTAAAAACTAAAGTATCTATTATTCTAATAACTAAATTGAAAATCTACAAAATTTTATAGGCTTCTAGAAATAAAAGTGCAAATTCTGATTATTTCACTATAAATGTCACAAGTGAGGAACCCTTAACTTCTTAGTTTTATCTTATTGTGTCAAATCAAAATTTTACTACTGAAAATGTGAAAATTATTAGATTTCCAGGTTTTTAAAGTGATTTTTGTTCAAAATTCCAGGTTTTTCCAGTTTTTTTTTTTTCAATACTTCTTTATTTAAAGGTTTTTCCAGGTTTTTTGTCCAAATAATAAAATTCCAGGTCTTTCCAGGATTCCAGGTAAAGTGACAACCCTGATACAGGTTTTAAGTAAATTTTATATAGGTTTTCTGATTTTTTTTTCAGGAATATTTTTTCAGAATATTTTTGCTTCAATTTTAGTATAAAATTTAACTTAAGTTTAAAAAACTGTCCAAAAAAGAATAACTACAGTGTTAAGACATTGTAAAGCTACTTCAATGGTATTTTTAATGAAAAAATTTTTTAATCAACAAAAACAGAATTTATCTTTATAAAATATTTTTTACATCTATTCGAGCTTTTATAACTTTACAAGTAAAAACAGGTTTTAATTCTAGATTTTTTTAGTAATTCTTGTTCAAATTGTTTTTTTTTTTTCAAAATTTCTCAAACTCCAGGTTTACCCGGTTTTCAGCCCTAAATTTTCCAATTCCAGGTTCTTAGGCAGTCCTGTATAAAATATAAGACACATTTTATGAAAAAAAACTTTTTTATAAACTTTTGAGACATAAACATAGAATAATAATTGTAAAACGTTATCTGAAAATATATTAGATATTTAACACACTTACTCCCTATAAAATGTTTCTTTTTGTCATGATTGAAGATCTTCTTTTGTTTAATGTAAGACATTTAATAAAATTTATCTGTAAGAAAAATAATTTTGTTTTTTTGCAAATCTTTTAAAAATATATAAACTGATACAAAAACTTATTAAAATAATAAATTTTTAAAAATTAAAGCTAGTTTTGTTAACTATCAAAAAGTTATTTTATAATTTTAATTGATAAAAAACCAGTATAATAAAATTATTAATTACAAAATTGAAAAACTCAAAAGTAATTTTTAACTATTCTAATTAACTCCAAAATTTTTATGCAATTTTTTGAAATTTTTTAGTGATTGAAAATCAATAAAACAAATGTTTTTAAAAGTTAAAATCCTAAAACAATTAAAATTCCAACTATGAAAGCACAAAAGTTTTCAAAGTATTCAAAGTTTAAACATTAAACAAAAAAAAGGATTTTATTTTTTAATCAATCTTTATAAAAAAGTTTTAAAAAATAAAAGTGATCTCAAACTTAAAAGCTGTATGTGTTTATCTTATTTTTATTTATAAAAAAATTTATGATAAAAATCAAATATTATTTGACAACTTTTAATAGATAATCCGTCAATGGAAGCAAAATAAGTTTTTAACATCATGTCTGTAAGAACTAAAAATAAAAGAAATTTTTACTTTATAATTTAGATACAATTTATAGAAGATAAAATCTTAAAAACAATTTATACAAAATTTCAACTAATTTTAAAATAAAATTACACTATTATTTTGTAAATTTGAGTGACAAAGAAAAATAACCTAGTCAATTGTAATTACTATAAAAATAATAGTTTGACCTATTTAAAACTAAAACCTAATGTTCTAAATTTACTATCAACCATGTGTCTGTCTATAAACCCCCTTTTTATTCAGAAACAGTTTTAACTTTTTTCTTTTTGTTCTTCTTTTTCTTTTCAGAAGCATCAACTGGGGCATCTGAAGACTTTTTCATTTTTGATGAAACTTCATCATCGCCAGCATGCTTCCTCTTTTTACCTTTCTTGGATTTTTTAGACTCAGTTTCCACAACAGCTGTCTCCTCTGGTGGGCTGAGCTTGCTCTTTGACTTTTTCTTCTTTTTAACTACCTTTGGTGCATCAGCATTCTCAATAGAAGCTGTATCTTCAGCAGCAGTCTGTTCAATAACTGCATCTTCGGCAGACTTCTTTTTTGACTTTTTCTTCTTCTTTTTTGTAGAAGTCACATCAATATTGTCATTTGCCTCAACAACTTTTTTGTCTTCTGCAACTGGACTTTTGTCAACTTTGGATTTCTCAGAGCTTTTCTTGTCAAGTGCCTTGTTTTTCTTGCACTTTTTAGATTTCTTCTTCTTTTTCTCGCAAACAGGTTCAGACTTGTCATCTTCAGGCTTCTTTTCCTTTTTTATACTCTTCTCGGCTTTCAAAATGCTCTGCTTCATCTCCTGCTCGGCCAGCCTGGCCATCTTGCCTTTGGAGTTCAGACCGTACTTAGAGCCTCTGTGGATGACCAACCCGTTGCACGCTGAAAACATTGAGTCCATTTTGTTGAGGTCAACTTTGAAGTCAATTTTCTTCTTGTCTGCTTTCTTTTCAACTTTAACCTCTTTCTTCGCCTCAACAACCTCAGATTCCTCAGCTGAGGCTTCCTCTTTTGGTGGGGTGACTTTCTCTGACTTGATGGTCGGACCTTTGACAAACTTCACTGGGATGAACAGGGCACCATTTGGCAGTCTGCAAGCCTGTAAAAATAATTCTATAGTTAACTTCGCTTTGGACAACAGTAACATATTATTTAATAAATGGATATGGTGAGAAATGTACAGTTTTAATTTTACTATCATTTTTTTGACAGCAGTTGTTGTTTAATATATAATATAAATTGAAGCTTTAACAACTTTTCTATAACTTAACTACTATTAGCTTATACATACCTTCTGAAACTGCAGAGGCTTTTTCATCTCGTCCTTCAGTAGCTCTGCGGTGCTCTTTTCAGGTGGTAAGTCAGAAGTACCGTTTTTTGCCACAGTATTATAGAGGCGGTTCCACCAGTTGTTTGACAATTCACTGCCTGGAACATCACCTAATCCTGCTTTGGTGTACTTTCTCTTGACAATTATGTTGAACTCTGCTTCACCTGTTTATGAACAAATTTAAAATTTAGAGAAACTTATACACATTTTTTTAGTAAGTATTAGCAATTTATCTAGTATATTTTAAATAGAGAAATTAAAAAAAACTTTCAGATGTAAAAACAAATTAATCTAGTTTTATTTAAACAAAAATATATTATAATAAAATTTAATTATTGACCCATACACTAACATAAGATTTTAGAAGTAAATGAATCTTAATAAATGAAAAATACCTAAAAAAAATGCATTTAAATGTAAAACTTTAAAGTGTATTTTTTTATTATTATATTTTTATTATTGCACACTAAAATGACATTTTAAAATTATTTGCTATCATTAATATATAAACTATTACTACCAACTTATTCCACTACAACTATAAAACTATAAATTTTATAATCACTCAGTATGCATTGAAATGAAAACCATAAACTTAACTAAAATTTATTTAGTTATATATGTATACTAAACAATTAATTTAAAACCATACATCAGTACTAAACATCAAACTCCAATCATTGAATAACTACCAACCTCTTTCCATGAGGCCAAGCCCTTGGCCCCTTGACCAGCCATGCTTTGTCATCATTGACTCAACTTTGTTGTTGGCAAAGCCAAAGTTGTTGGCCTTGTTCTTTAAAGCTTTTACCATTATAATTAAGTCTAAAATGATCCAACATTTTATTGTAAAGTAGTTAATGACAGTGATAATAAGTACAAAATGTGAATTTTAATCGCAGTCAATAGCAGTGTTAATAAAAAACAACCATTGTACCAACAATAATATAAATTTAGAAATTTTTAAGAAAAACAATGTTTACAATCTTAGCATTTAGTAAATAAAATCTTTTTAAAACTAGGATAATAAATTTGTTTGAAAAATTTTTAAGATTTTAAAAATTCTATTTTTAATAAGGAATAATAGAAAAATCATACTTGAATTTTTGTTAATTTTTTTCAAAAAAACTTTTCAAGTAATGCATGGGACAATGTTTTATTAATTAATGTTTTAAGCTAAAAAAAAAAGAAAGTATTTAAAAGCGTATGGGGCAAATACATTTAACTTTTTTTTTTTTTTAGTTTAGTGTTAATGTTTAAGGGAAGGTATAATTACAGGTGATGAAAAATGGTGTGCTTGGCCTTTAAAAAAGGTTTATTGTAGTAGAGGGAAGACTAAGTCTGATATTTTCCAACTTAAAAAAAGATAAAAAATTGTCTTTAAGTGTATTACAACATTTAAAAAATACTGTAAAGCTACTTAGCTATACTTTTAATAAATTTTTGGTTTCCTATTAGTTTTTTTACTTTCAAATAAAAAAACTTAAATTCTAATTTTTTTTTTTTTTCAAGTATATTTTTTTACCTAAATTGTCCAATTTCATATTTTTTCAGGATTCTAGGTTTTTTAGCAACCTTGTTTTTAAAAAAAGATAAATATCAACCTTAACACTTTCTGAAATAAATACTTTTAATTTAAATTATCAGTGAAACAAAAAACAACTCTAAATTATTTAAATTCATTAGCATAAAATAACATAAATACCTAACTAATATAAAAAATAATAAATGAATAAAACAAGCTTGTCCAAAAAAATCTTCAATGATTATTTTGTTAAAATCATAAATATTAAATTAAAAATGAACTAGAAACAAAACTTAATACAAATAAAGGACAAAGAAAACTTAATAATTTTAATAGAAAGAAGATAATCTTTATTTACAACATGGAAAGCAAATTTCATTGATATTTAACATTAATAAATTTGGATATACACAGAAACGTTATATCACTATACAACATGAAAAAGGTAACTTCTAGTTCATTTGGAATCCTGAAACTTTACAGTATTTACAGTATTATATCGTATTGAATACTCATTTATATGGTTTTTTTTGTGTTACTTCAAAGTATTTTTTAACAATCTTACTTTTTATATTATTTATTATTTAAATCCTAAGTAGTTGAATCTATTTTGTTCTATACATTTTTAAGTGTTTGCAATAGTTCTTCAACACAAATTGTTCATTCATTGTCATTCTTAGTTTTATATAGAGTAGCCCTAATTATTATTGAATATAAGCATTTAGTACATGATAAGTATATTATATAAGTTACCTACATCCATAGCTTACAAAAAGCACCATACAAATTCTAGTGAAATTCAGGATACCAGGCACCAAATAAATTTCTATAACCATTACAATAATAGGCTTTGCAGAATTCCTGGTGGAAACAAAGGTATTTGCCTGAAAAATATTTATAACAACAACATGTTGTAATCTAAGTCAAAAAAACATAGGGGGTGTAACAGTGAAATAATTATTGTATTGTAGTTTAAAAGTTCTTCTACATTTGTTTCATTTATCTTCAATTAAAGTTAGGAATTTTAATTAAATTTACAGAGTGTTAAAAGTAGTAAAATGAAAGTTTAAAAAATATAGAAATATTAAAAGAAAAAGACAAGCTTTTCAGGCAGCTTATTTGAAATGTTAGAAAAGGACACAACTAAAGCTTATGAAGTTATGTTTGATAAGCTTGGTTTGTCTACATGTTTTAAAGACAAAAAATTCCCAGTTGCAGTGTCAAATGTTTTTAGAAAAAAATACCAGGGTAAGTTTTAAATTTTTTATCTATATGTTCAAAAAATAATTATCAACAGTTTTCATTCATTTATTTTTCATTAGGCAGCTGATGAGCCACCTGCTAAAAAAATAAGGTAGTATGATTTAAAAAGCAGTCTAAAGAAGACAACCAATCAAATAATGAAATTGAGGATAAAAACTTATTAAGTAGAAAGGTTAAAATTTGCTATTATATAAAAAACTTTCTTGTTTTGAAAATACTAAGTTTTAAATACTTTATAACACTTATAATTAATTTTAATGCTAAGCACTACTTGTCTGGGGAAGTTAGTATTAATGTTAAAGAAATTTATTTGTATAAAAAATTAAAAACTGTTGAAAATATATATGATGACCAGGTATTATAACTATTATTGAAGTTTGTTGACAAACAAAGGACCTAGGCATTAAAACCTAAGCCACCTAAATTGAAAGACACTAACATAAAAAGAAAAAACAAATTACAGTGTAAAATAAACATAAAACCCATACAAGGCACAAACTGAAAAAAATAAAACTTTCACAACCAAAATATTCAACTATTCATAAGTCACTAATCTCTAATTATACATTCAAAAACAACAAACATTTGAAACTAGCTAATATAATTACTTTTGTAACTTAGTTTGTAAAATAAATTTTTGAAAGAATAAATATAATTACCTTTGTTAAGAAACAAATTTTAAATATTCAATTTTTATACATAAATTTGTTTAAAAAACTCAATTATTTTTAAGCCTGAGAACAACTTGTCCAAAGTAAATATTGTTGATGGTAAAGAAAATTATGTTTTTAAAAAAGCAAAAACTGTTGAAAATATGTTCAGTGATCAGGTACAATACTTTTCTAAAGAAACTATATTTTAATTTTCAACCTATAAACATTAATTTATTTAAAAAACTTAATTTTATTTTTAAGCCTGAGAACAACTTGTCCAGAATAATTGATGTCCATGATAAAGAAATGACTTTTATTGAAACATTTTTTTGTTTTTTTTTTCATTAATGATTTGTTAAACAGTCGGTTAAACTTTTTCTGGTATAATAAACCTTAAGTTGAAATGTTAAAAACAATTGTGGAGTAGGATTATTCTTTGAACTATTGTAATAAAAATTCATATAAGTTTTACCAAATTTTTGTTTTACTTATTTATTATACATTTTTACTAGGCTAAATAGTGTTAATATTGCCGTCAAGTATGTAGTTTTAAATTATAATTTTTTTTATTAAATTTTATAATAAAAGTTTAAAATAAAAAAATACACTTCTTCTAAAACCTCTGACAAAGAATCCTGAAAAGTTTCAGGATTCCAAAAAAATAGAAGTTACCATTCTAATTGCATAAAGTGATATAACTTTTCTGTGTAAACCATAATTTCTTAATGTTAATACCATTTAAACTTATATTCATAATTACAACTATATTTTTTTCAATACTGTTTTAGTGAGCTAAAGTTAAAATATTTTAATGTGTTATCTTTATATTATCATTACTTGATTTTTTTACAGCTATCAAGTAGATAAAATCAAAATAATTTTAATACTTCCTAAAAGAAAGTATGATGATAAATATCCAAAAACTGTACATATCCAACTTGTATATATAACAATAAAAATTATTTTAATGGCAATGGGGGGTTACATTTTTTTCACAATTTTATCTTATTTTGTATAGTTTTACAAAGCTATAACATGCTTTCTACAGATTCAAAAAATCAAAATAACTTCTGAGATTCAGCCAGTCAAAGTTGGAGGCAACAATAGGTTCCTTGTGGGAGGTGCAAACTAAAACAGCAAATAACTATAAACCACTAAAAATCTATCTTCTCCTACGTTTTTGGAGATAACTACCTCAAATTTCTAGGAAATGTTCCTTGCAATATTTAAAAAATTCTGTTAGAATTAAGTTAATAATAAATAATAAATAAATTTTTTTATAACATAAACACAAAAAAAAAAATTTAGATTTTAAATTTCTTTCTGAACAAATTTTCTAAATATATCAAGGAACACTTCCCAAAATTGTGAGGTAATTATCTCAAAAAACTTAGAAGAAGATAGATTTTTAGAGAAAAAGTCTAATTTTGTTGTTTTAGTTTGGGCCTTTCATAAGGGACCCATTGTTGCCTTTGACTTTAACTGGCTGAATCTTAAAAGTTGAATTTTTAAAATTTATAAAAAGCATCTTGTAGCTTAATAAAAACTATATAAAATAAGATGAAATTGTGAAAAAAAGAGTTTTATCCTCCCTATGCCCTTAAATTTACAAAGAAATATTTATCATTTAATACTTCTAAATAATAACAGTCACTAACATAAAATAAAATTATAATAGTTTTTGAAACAAGTTCATGATATAAATTCATATTATGAAACTAAAAGTATTCAAATTTTATTAGTTACATTTACCTGAAATAATTTTAAAATAAGGAAATAAACAAGTAATTTCAAATTATTTTTTGCCATTATTATTTCAGACAGAAGTTTAATAATTTGTGATCACTTTCACATAAGGTTTATTTATTTATTTAAAAATAATCATTTAATATTAAAATCCAGCCTAAAGTTACCACAATGCCATTAACTTTGTTATTAAAAAAAACCCAATAAAATCCTAGTGATATGATTCTTGAATAACAATATCTGTGCAAGCAAAACTATAAACTAAACATTCAACCTAAAATTGTGATTTATTTTCAATTTTTAAAATTAACTTTTACAAAACATTTATGTATATACTAAGAAAGCTTTGACTTATATCATTTAAACAATTGGTCAAATACATAATAAAACATTAGTTAAAATGAAAGTGTTAAAAATGACAACAATTATTATAACATTACCATTTTATATTTTTTAATGCAAAATATATGAATAAAATATTATTCATGTAGTAATAGAAATAATAAATAGATAAAATTTCTTTTCATTAATAATTTTCTTATGTTATTGTATTTTGGATTTGGTTAAAATTAATAACAAGTTGGCAACTTGGTTTCAGTTTTACATTCGTAAATATTTTAAGCAGGGATGTAAAACTATCGGCTGATGAGTTTCTTGCACTTTGCAGTAGTGATGCCAAAGTAACAAAATTACAGCGTTCTGAATATCGAATAAATATAGTTTTTGTTTAAATTTAAAAAAAAATTTCGAAAGCATAGTTTTTATATATTTTTTTTTGCCACAGGACAGCATGTAGATTATATATTTTTAAAATCATCTTTTGGAAACTAAATTTAAGTTTTAGGTCTTGGGTGGATAGATTAATTTCAAACTTATTATGGATGTTATGTTTTAATACAGTACTTAGTTTCACAATAAATTTTTTTATAAGCCCTAATTTATATTATAAAATATTAGGTTTTAGAAGTAAAAATATATTTTAAACTTAATGATATGATTATTGTACAACAAAAAAGCAGTCAAAAAATTGGTCCTAGGACCTGGTGTACGAAGGAACCTTTAATACACGACTTGGATACAGTTTAACTCAATGTACAGAAGAAGAGCAATAAAAAGCCGTTCAAATTTATTAAAAAAATATATTTTTAAATTTAAGTTAAAATACTTTTTAGTTTTTAGTATAACTTAAGCTTAATATTAACTTATAGCTATAGTATTATTATAAATATTAAGTATTTTGTTTCCTATAAATGGCTAATTAATATCAATAGGTTTTATTAATAAAAATGCAACATAAATAACTCTTATTGCTTAAATTTTTACAATAACAAACATTTTATAGCTTTTTGCTTGAATCAGTAAAAATGTTGTTAAAATTTGTTTTATGAATTGTTGTCCTTAAACTCTTAATAAAATACTTAACAATTTTTTCATCAAATTAACTTAAGTATTTAAAATATAGTACAAAGTAATTAAAAATGTTTCTAATTTTATATAGTTGTTTATATTATAAATTATTTTTAAACTGATCAACAAACGATTAGATTAGAACTAAAACTTATGTTAACATACAAAGACAAAACTTTTGATTTGAATAGCAGT
This sequence comes from Thalia democratica, assembly GCF_965202585.1. Classification (NCBI taxonomy): domain Eukaryota; kingdom Metazoa; phylum Chordata; class Thaliacea; order Salpida; family Salpidae; genus Thalia; species Thalia democratica. The sequence goes on along the minus strand of NC_139165.1, from coordinate 37,746,765 downwards.
TAAAATCATCTACAGATCATGGTTTCATTTTGAAATTCTTTTAAATACAGTGTGAAATGTTTTAGTAATTAAAACCATTTTAGAATGTTTTTTTATAATTTTTAAATCTTATATATAGAAATTTTATAAACAATTTAATAAGTTTAGTCGTGATATAAACTAGTATTTTAATTGTTGAATGTTGAACTTACAAATTATCTTCTGAGACAAGATTTTAATCAAATGCTGCAAGTGTTTGATTAAAACTTACCTTTTGTTTTAATAAATATTTGTTTATAGTAGTTACTTCTTTAAAAAAATAAATCACATACTCATCTTTAGAATTTAAAACTTAATTTACAACTGTTTTTATTTTTGTATCTCTAATGCACATTTTTGTTATATATTGTTGGAAAAATCAAAAACATATTGGATTTGATAAAGCAGTTTTTAACACTCTCTTTAGCATTATAGTTTTATTTAAGACTTCTGTTAGATTTTTTATTTAAGCAGTTCACTTAAAATTAACTGAAATATTGAACAATGATATTTCCTTAAACATTATTTCTCAAGGTAGTTAACAACTTCTTTTTTTTTTTACTATCTCTTAAAGATAATAGTACTTAAACTAGTAAGATTATCCAAAACATATTACCTTTTAAATATTAAAATAAATATATTTTTCTAAGATACTACAGTAAAATTAAACTGCAAAATAAAAAAGCAAAAATCTTAGATGAATGTTAAAAAAAATACTATTTAATATGTTAAGTCAAGATTAAAGAACATTCTAATGAATATTTGATAGACTTATACTAGATTTTAAAACTAGTTTTTTCCTTGGCTGTGTTTAAAAACTTTTAGTGATGCACTTGAAAAGGTTGCCTCAAAGTTAGAAAAAGTCAGAAAACAAAATTAAGATAAAAAATGACAAGTCAGTAAAGTTCAGGAAACCTCGGGCGCTTTAAATTAGGAAAGTTGACATAAATATGCACAACTTATCATTACTATAAACTGCATTTTGCTAATGTTGTTTAAAAACAAAAAGCTTTTCAATTATTTAATCTTTTAAATATTAGTTAAATTTTATGAATAAATTAAATTTTTCTATGATCACCATGTGGTAGGGTAGAGATACAAGTATTTTGTTTTTAGAGCTTTTTATTGCATATAAATCGATCATACACAGATGATTCAAACATTACAATAAAAGTTATATGGTTAAAATCAGCAAAATAATCGTTAATTTAACCTGTATAAAATAAAAAAATTTTTTATATTATTTAAAATATATATTTTTTTAATTTTAATAAGCTATAACTAAGAAATTGATCAAAAATTCAGGCAAAGTCAAAAATAAAACTCAACTAACTTTTTCAACTCTATCTGTGGCAACCCCGATTAAAACTATTAAAAGCAAAAGTAACTGTAAGCAAATGTTGATTTTTTAAATATAACTTTTAAATTATGTTGAAACTAATCTTTTTAAATGTATTTTATAAAACTGTGTTGTTGATTAGAAAAATAATTTGTACATTATTCTATTTTATAGAATAATTAAATTTTTATTTCAAAATTAAAGCTTCAAACAATTTAAACTCAACAGTCAGTAAATTTAGTATAACGAGTTTTTGTTTTATGGAAAGTTGAATTTGTGTTACTTACTTATAACAAAATATGTAGCTTTATCAAAAAACTGTTTTAAGTTACAATTAAGATAATTTAAGTCAGTAAATACCTTTATTTAATTATACTAAAAATATTAATTTTAATTGTTTCTTGAATCTATTAATAATATAATATAAACTTGTAAAATTTTAACAGGATTTTAAATAAAATAAACATGCATATAAAAGTGGATACCATGAACAGATGGTTTATGCTTTCTGTGGATCCATATGACACTTGTGCGATCGTCAAAGCTAGAATTCAGGATTGCCAAGGTTAAAATATTTAATTTACTGCGTTTTTAAGTTTGATTGATTTTTTTAAAATCCGATAGCAGTAGTAGACAACTATGTTTTAAACTAAAGTGTATAATATATACTATAATTGTTTTACTTACTAATTAGCCTTTCTTATTGGTATGTTACAAAATTAGTTGATGAAACTGAAAAATCAACAAATTTAAGTTACTAATAGTTATAATGTCAAGTGTTGCTGTTATTAATTTATTGTAATTAAAAAAAATAGTTAGTGATTACTTGCAGGGACGTAGCTATCTCAAAAAAGTTACGAAAATTAAAACATCTGAAATGACGCGTGAAAACTTCACAGCTGGTTCACAGCAACTTAAATTACCTTTAATGTTATTAAACTTAATCTGAAAATATGCAATTATGTTAATACATCAAAAATTGAATGTTGAAGTACGAGTGGTAACTGTATACAAAGCAATTTATTCTGCTCCACATTCCCTATGACTCTTTATGTGTTGCCAATGGTGTAAACCCAGAAAACATTCATTAAATATAAGTATAAGAAAATCACAATTTAACTCAAAAACATTAATTTTGTATTGAAAATCAAACACTTAACCAAGTCAATAGTAACAACAAGTTATGCAAACTTTTGTAACATAAGAAGTATGATTTTGAATTTTGAAGCTACATCTTTCATTAGAATCAATTTTGCAATGCAGCTTTTTGTCAAATTAAAGCTTTAACGCGCTAAGTGTTACAATTTAGATGTAGTTAATTTGTTTAATCTTTACGACACTAAAAATGCTAAAGAGTGCATATATGTCAAAGTTATCTCTCAGGAGTGCATAACTAGGTATAAACGAATACTGAAAGCTAAGAAAGCAGATTCTTTTCAAGCTAAAGCCAAATGAAGTTTTTTCGCACATAAGTATACGTTTCTTTATATTTGCAGAAACATCGTACCAAGCTACGTCCCTGATTACTTGTAAGAACCACTTTTGGTTAATAAATAAAATTTACATACATTACTTTTCAACAAATCAAAACTAATTAAACTTGGTATAACAATGAAAAGTGATGTTATCAAACTTGTTAAACCTCTTTTATTTGGTTAAATATTTTTTTCAGGCATTCCTTATGACATGCAAAAGTTGTTTTTCAATGGAGAGCAATTGGAAAGCGGAAAGTCGCTTAACGACTACAACATACAGGACGGGTCCTTCGTTGCATTGACTGTTTCCAATATGAAAATAAAAGTGAATGAGTTGGGCGGTGAGACTTTTGAGTTGGAAGTCAACCTAACAGACACCGTTGCGATTCTGAAAGCGAGGATCGAGGATAAAAGGGGTCAGTGTGAAAAAACTATATTACATAATAAACTGATTAGCAACTATATTGATAAAGTAACGATGACAAAATTTTAAGTTTTAGAAGGATACTTAATAAAATAAATATTTTTTTATATGACGAAAATACTGTTTGATATTGTAGAAAGAGTATATCGTTAGTCCTGCTAAAAGACTAGTTTTTAAATATAGTAAGTCAATATCATGCTTATTTCAGGTATTCCTTTCAGCAAGCAAATATTGAGTTTCGGACAACAAAAGCTTGAAGATAAAAAAGCTATTTCCGAATACAGCGTTAAGGAGGGATCTGCTATTGACTTCAGGCATGCTGATAAAATGAAAATTTTCGTGAAGAACTTGACCGGTCATAATATAACGTTCTTTATTAACGCTTCTGACACAGTTGAAAGTCTCAAGGCTAAGATTGGAGAAAAGGAAGGTAAAGTAGGACACGTTTGCAATATTTGTTTAATGTGTAGATTAAAACTATTTAGCAAAACAATAAAAATCATTTATACTTTAAGTAAGTTATTAAAAGTAAGTTAGTTTAGGTAAAGTTATAGAAAGTAAAATATTTCAGATCTTACTGTTAGACAACAACGTTTGATCTTCATGGGTACACAGTTAGATGATAGTAGAACTTTGTCTGACTACAATGTTGCCGAAGAATCTACTATTCACTTGGTTTTGAGACTTTGTTGCAAGGGATGCCCAGATACGAGTGAAACTAGAGTGTTACGCAAGCGTAAACGTAAATAGTTTTTTCATTTTCAATGCCTGACAGTAGTAGAAAATATTTTATCCAAATTCGTCTAGTCATTGATTTGAAATAACGATGAATTTAGATTTTTAGATGATGAGTTTTTTGTCCTTTTATTTAGTGTGTTTCAAATTAAGATTAGTTTTTATATACTGTATTATGTTGAGTGATTATAACAAATATGTTTGATATAAAAGTTATAATAAAATAATTTTTTATAGTTTTTACAGATTGTCTACAGCACTGACTCATAAAAATCCGTATTTTTCTCTTACAGAGTAAAAAAATAAAATTGACTAAAATTTTAATTGTTTTCAAAAATAAACATATTTTATATAAATTTAATGTAAAAAATTTTGTACATATTCAACTTAAAATTATAACAAACAACATTTCATAAAAAAAGGTCATTTTATTAATATTTAGTGTTTTTTGTGACAATAAGAAATAAATAGCTTACAAACTTTCTTAACTACAATTAGTGTATTAATAATTTGATGTCATACTAATTCAATTGAAATAAATTTATATATTTAAATTGGTAATTTCTATGTTAAAAATACTAAACATATTGATTATATTTGATGAATAATTGATTAAACTTTTGAGTTACAAAACAGTTAAGGAGAATACAAACTTTTAAAATACGTTAGACATTTAAATTAACTTTTGAGTAAAACTTGACTTTATAAAGTATTAAAATCTATAAAGTTGAAAGATATTCAGGAATAGTTTAATATTAAAAGATTTACCAAAATATTTAAAACTTTATTAAGTTTTAAGTTTATAAACTTTTAAGTCTGAAAGAACTAGACCATTAGTTTTCTAGCTAAAATTAAAATTTATAACAATTAATACTATATTTACAAATAAAAACTTTGAAATGACAAGTTAAAGGTATGCCAACAATAACTTTTTTTGTTTTTACAATTTCATAGTTAAATGTTTCTTTCATATGTGTTTTTTGATTCTCAATTATTCTTTTATCGTCGTAATTTTCAACTTGATTTTATATATAATTTTATAATTTATTAACTGACACATTGCGTTCTAATTCTAATTTTCGTGATTGTTAGTAAAGTTTTCTAAAGAATAAATGATAGTTCATTTAAACTATATAAAAAAAACCTTATAATATGTACAAACAAACTACTTTCAATTTAAACAGATTTTAAACTTTAAATTGTTTTAAAACTTTAAATGAATTAATTGTGATAAGTTTTTACACTTTCTAATGTTAACAAAATAGTTTTACTGAAATAAAAAAGAAATAAATAAATATGTAAAAATTTTTAAGAAACTATTTATCTTATTAAGTTATATATGTATATGTATATACCAGAGATGTTTTTGTGTTAGAACTTTATTCCGACTAAAGGCGTTTCACTGCTGTTAAATAAATTAAAAAATAGATCTACACAGATAAATATAAACACGCATTAGAAAAAAAGCATGTATAAGTATGTATAATATATATGTGAGTAGTAAAAATATACGAATTTTATGGTTTAAAAACAAAGTTTGGAATAAAACATAAAAATACAAATTGTTTATAAACATAACAAATTTAATAAAAGCATATACTAACCTCAAAAAAGCTCTAAGAATAGACAAATTATTTAAAACGGAACATAAATTGAGTTGTACAGAAATATTACCTCATAATGAATTTAATAAATTAATCTATAAGTTATTCAGCTTAAAAACAAACTATGCAACAAAATGATTACTAAAATTTAAACTAAATTTAAAATATTAATACAGTAAATCTACACGGTACATAATAAAATAGAAGAAGCATGTAGTAGTAAACTTAATGTTTCTGATTGTATATGAAAATGTTTTGAAATAAATAAGTACATAAGTTGACAGAGTTATTTAAAGTAGAATCGTCGATTGTTAGGACAAATATTCGATAAATCTTATCGCTTGTTAAGAAGTAGGTCTTTATATTCTTCTGCAACTACTGCTCTTTCTGTATTGCAGGTTGGGCAAGTTCTATTTACTCCGTTGGATGTATGTTTGATCTTTAAAACAATACTCTACTCCGTGTTTAGCCTTTTACCGTACCTGTGAAAAAAACTCGAGACATAATCCGACAAACGCGTGCTTTGTTCTTTATTTATATTTTTAAAAGTATGTTTATGGTTAGCCTATCTATCTTTGAAACTACCTGCTTTACTTCCGATATAAATTTTATCAGGGCCTTTACTTTCAACTTTAACTTCATAAATTACTTTTTTTATTAAGCAATTACCTTTTAATGGGCAGTTGGGTATCTTTATTTAATTTACGGCAATTACAAATTTTAAGAATTTTACTTAACTTTTCACTATTAGGCTTAGTTAGTTTTGAGTATTTATTCATAGTAGTGTTGTTATGCATTTTACTTATACTTTTGGCACGATTACCACTTACTTTTTGTAAGTTTTCAATTATCATTTCAGCAATACTTCCAGTTATACGTTGATTATTAGAATCTACACTATTTTAAGTATTATTGATATCAATATTTTCATTGTTATAACTATTAAAACATCATTACAGTTTATATCTTTTATGTTTAAAGTTTTAATAGGTTTTTTGTTCTTGTTACCATAATAAAAATTACTACTATTAAGATTATCATCATTACTAGTGTTATATCACTATTATTAAAATTATTAATTTTATTATTACTGTTAACATTATTATCATTATTATAATTAGAAATATTACTATCTTCAATTCTAAAGTTATTATATGCATTAGCTTTTATATGTCTATCATTAAAGTTTGAAATTACTGTTTTGTTGTGAGATTGTTTTTAAGTTTTATCATTACTCATGCAACTATAAGAAATTTTAACTGTCTTTCTATTGAAAATTTTGTTATAAAAGTGGCTATCGGGGAAGTGTTTATCAACAAGCTTCAAAAATTATTTACCTAAGATTATATTAACTGAAGAGCAATATAGAGGATTATACCGCGTTATATGTAGATTGCGCGGTTTTTTGCATTTTTTATCTACATCTAATTTCTCATACTTTAACTTACATTTAAAACCTCGAATTTTTAATTTAGTTTTGTACGGTTCTTTTATTTCGTTAACTATCCTTTCTTTCAAAGAAAGAGTGCTTAAACGTTTTTGTGTCATTATTGGGAGGCATTTTTTTACATGATAAGGGTGGTCAGAACTAATATTTATAACGTTTAATAAAGAGTTTGGTTTATGATACGGACGGTAAGTACTATTAGATAAATTTAAAGTAACATCTAAAAAAATCGTTATTTGTGCTTCTATTTCTAAAGTTATTTTGAAACCGACATCATACATGAATCTAAACATTGACTTTTTAATCTTTTCGTAAATAAGAGGTTTTGAAAGATCAATGACACCGAGTCCATCATCTCTATAAAATCCACAATTATTAAAAATACTTTTGAGTATATCTAGAATATATAGCCCTACAAGATTGCATACCTCCGCTCCATGAAACCTACCTATTGGTATATCAAAATAACTATCAGTGTCATTTTTCTTCCATCATCATCACCCGAAAAAATTAAAAAGTCACACGAATGAAATACAATGTCTGTATCTGTTTTTTTATATACATATATATATAACTAAACTAATACTTAATTAAATTTTTAAAGTTTGATCAGAATGAATAATTTGTTCATATTACTCAAAAAAATTAAACTAAAGAAAGCTTATTGGAAAGTTTAAACTAAACGTACTATTTTCTTTAAACAGTTTTTTTTCTAGTGTTAGTTTTAAACCTTTTGTTTTTAATTTCGAATGTGTTTAAATTGGAATTTATTTAAGTTATCAGTCGTAAAAATACAGGTTCTAAAACTGGGGAAATTAAAGTTGAGCTTCAAATTTAGTACTTTAAAGTAAACAATAACCTTATTTATGAAGTATTAATTTTAACATAAGTCATTTTACTTTAAAGGCACTTAATTAGAAGTAAAAATAATTTGAATATCTTAAAAAGTTAAATTTTGAGCAAAAGTCCATAAAATTTTTTTAAGTATCAATTTTCTTAGTAACTAAACTAGCTGTCCAGTAAACTATTTAACATTATATGTTGATAAGTTATACTTCAATGTAACATAAAATATTTAAGTATTTAAACTAAACAGCAGTATTATATTATTTAACATCCTAAAAAATTCTTAAAAACTCACTTTAAAAAATAAGTAGTTTTTATATATAACAGTTTTTTGGTTTCCACGTTTAAAAAAAAGTTATGCTAATACAAAAATATAACAAAACCGAAATGTAAAAAAAAAACATAAGTTTATTAAATACAAATGTTTGCAGTTTATAGAAATAAAATAAAACTTTGATACAAAGCTAAGAAATAAAAACAAACTGTTGTTAACCTTTAAGATAAAAAATTGTTATTTATGAAAGTAAAATGTATGCCAAATGGTCGGAACATGGAACTGGTCGTAGTTTACCGTCACCTCTAGTACATAAAAAAAAATATTTAAAGTTTTAATCCATACTGTGGTAAAACTAAACTAAACTTGTTTTTTGTTTTTGTTGCTACACTCATATGTAATAGTAATCCTAATTAACTACAAAATTTTGAAAGTATATGACACAGTGTGGACTGTGGTGTGACTTTTTATCTACAAGTTAACTTTACAAAATAGATCCGAAAATTATAAACAGACGAGCCCTTATTTTGTACATTTAAGGAATTCCTTATTAAAGATGTTCAATAACTTTAAGAAAGAAAGAAAAATGTGAACACTTACAACTTTGGTCAAAGGCTTGGTGTGAAGCAGGGGCGTGTCTAGACTTTTTTCAAAGGGTTTCAAAGTTTTTTTTTGTTCTTAATTTCTAGCTTAAGTACGCATTTCCTAGGTATGCACTGTCAGTTAAGTACGCAATATTTAGCCGAAAAACTCTGTGTTTAAAATGCTTTTTTCTGCTTAGAAATAAATAAAAACATATAAGTAGTAATAAAAAAGTATTATGTTTTTTAATTATTATACTGTATCAAATTTAGAAAAAATAAAACTAAAAGAGCTGGATAAAATTATATTTATAACAAGCACATTTTTTCAGGTAATTAAATTTCTAAAAATTGAAATTTCACTAAAACAATGGGTAATTACCTAGGACGATGTCGCACCAATATCAAGCTGAAATTATATTAAATTCAATGTTGTTTTTTACCATAATTATAGGCTTTAAAAAAAAAATTATAAATGCATAAATAAAACTTATTTATCATAAACCAATAAAACTTATATGTCTTATTACTTTTATTTTTAAAATAAAGCAAATGATACAATAACTTATATACATTCCTATACTGTAAAATACAATCAATTAAGTGTTTTAGTTTATAACAAATGAATTTGGTTCTAACTATGTATTTATATAGCTTGTTTCAAACGAAGAATAATTTTAGATCGATAATATAAATTAGATCTAAAATTATGGTTCAAAAAGATATTAAACACAATATAATTTCAGCTTGATATGGTAATTACCTAGGTAATTACCAAAAAATGTTTAGACTTTTACAACGAAATTAAAATATCTTAAGAATGTTATTAAATGTGTGCCTGATGGTGCAGGAATACTGATAATGATTATGAAATCTCTCTGAGATAAAAATTTCAAAATTATCAACAACCAACTTTGTGGCCAACACATATACAAAAATAAAACAACTTAAATAAAAAATATCAAAACACTATTAAATGGTAAAAGAATAAATTGCCAGGTGGTGTAGTGGTTTAAAGATAATTTTGAAAACTCTCTAAATTGAACTTTTCAAGGTTTAAACCCAGTTGGTTGACACATAAACAAAAAATATAAATGTTATAGTACAAAAGCTTCACAAGACATTATTATATACAACCAATTTGGTAAAAAAAAACTTTAGTGATTATATTTGATATATTTTAAGTAAAATTGTAGTTACTAGTTCAAAAACAGTGCTGTATCAAAAGTTATTTACACTAAGTAACAATTTATAGTGGGAACTAAGAGCATCTTAGTAAAAAGTTTCCTAGAGTTTCCATGACGTCACAATTAAGATTTTATTTAAAATCTATTTCATCTGGGCAAAAATGAGCTGTTTTTGTTAAGGAAACTTTTTAATCTTTCAGTGTTATAAATTCAACATTAATTATTTAAAGTTTATCAAATAACCAAAACAAAGTCAATAAACAAAGTTTTTAGTGAAATTCTAATTTTTTTCTTTTCTTTTTTCTTTTTTTTTTTAGGGGGTTCACAGAAAACAGGATACCAGTCAAAACACGCCCCTGGTGTGGAGGAAGACCTTCCGGTCATCGAGCCTCACACCTTATATTTTTAAGTTACTTTGATAAATTTTACTTAGAACTAAAACAATATGTATCTTTAAGATCCATGTAAATATTTTTTTTGACTTGAATTAAATAGATTAATTGCAAAAGAGAGAGAAAAAGTATACAATCTTTTTAAACCAATTACTATCTATATTAACTATGAAAACCATAGTCTACTATAGGCACCGAACCGTCTCCTCCGTAATATATCGAGCATGTACGTTCAAATTTTTATTGTTGGCCTGACAAGATCAACCCTGATTACGTTTAAGGAATTCCTTATTAAAGATGTTTAACAACACTACAAAAAGTTTGGTTAACTAAAAAATCAAACTAAAATTAAATAGTGTAATTACAAAACAGTAAGTGTAAAATATTATAAAAAATAAGACTTCTAATCAGGTATGCTACAAATAAAATAAAATTATGCCAATCTTTAACATAAATTAATAAACTGTTAGCAATTATTATGACATTTTTATACATTTTTCATATAACGTACTTTTCTATTTCGAAGTTAACAATGAAATATTGAAAACATAAGAAAATAGTTGTTCTTAAATTTTTATTTTAACAAATGCATTTTAGGAAATATAGTTTTTTTTTATCTTTTATTGTTCTTTTAGCGGCATTAAAACGATTGTAACTAATAAAAATAATATTTGAAAGAAAAAAGTTAAAAAAACATATCAACCTAAGACGAAGTGTGACGTAATTTAAATCTTATTAAAATAGTAATAAAAAAATTAAACTACGATAGAAGTTACAAAGGTCTCGTATAGATATGATAAAGGGTTGTTATTAAAGTACTGACAAACACATTATACCCTATTTAACTCTGTCACTTTAACGCTAGCAGAAGAGGTTAAGATAAAACTGATCAGTATTTAAATTTAGTTAGTTATCAATAACAAGCACATTTTTATAATATAAAACTGTAGTAATAAGTGAATTAAATTCGTCTTTTTAGAGAACAGTTAATACGTGAATTTAAATTGTTTTTTTTTTTGTACCTTTTACCAAAATTCTAATAAATAAAAAGTTTTATGATTCAAATAAAATAAAATTCACGATAAAATTGCCGAATGTACAATTGTTATTATAAGCTTTTTATTGTTAACTTATTTATTCTTAAACATACGTAAAAACAAAAGAATTAATCCTTTTTACATTTCTTGATATTTACACTTATGCGATGTTTAATTTTATTTTCAAATATCAACATTTGTCCTAACCTCTTAATTTTTTTCTATATTTAACAAAAATTTTTTTTTAGTTTACCTAAGGTCATACGTTTATCAGCAAAAACAAAAAGAAAATGCACAGTGCACCACCTAATTTTGTTTCTCCATGAAGTTCCGACGGAGACCTAAAAATGACCTCAAATCAAATTTTATAAGTGTTAAACTTATAACTATTAATTGTTTATTGATTTTGGTTATATGTGGCGTGAGGAAATAGGTTTGGATAACATATTGAAAGTCCGTTAGATGAATATTTAAATTTTATTTTAGTTCATGTATTTGATAAGAAATTTCAATACTAGTTTTTGCATCCGACTTACAAAAGAAACATGTTGCTTCCTTTAGCAAATCCTAGTTTTGAAGGATTACTTTGTTAACTTACAGTAAATCTCCAAGTTGATTGATGTGATGTACTTGGTTATCTTTCAAGTTTCGAGAATTATTTTTACTTGCTGGGTTTAACTTTAAAAGTTGAATGTGCGAAGTAGGTTACATTTTTTACTCAATTCAAATAAAACTTTATAAGAATTTTTAAACACAAAAATCGCTTAAAGCATTTGAATCTTTTAATTTTTTAAAGGTGTTTTATTATGATAAAAATGTATAAACAAAAATGTTATCTACCACATAAGTATAATCCTTTTTGATAAGTTAATGAACGTAAAAAGTATTATTTATAATACATAATTTCACTATGAATACTTTGTATGCGATTTATACTCAACCAAATAAATTTCAATGTTTTATCAACTTCTATATAAAACAATTTTAATCAAGACAATTAGTACTACATCTTATGGTTTTGATATAGTTATATCTATTTTGATTTTATTTTTTAGTAAGCCTTGGTATCTGGTTAAAACTAAAACATGCCTAGAAAATAATTAAAAAAACTTGTTTTTTAATTTATTAAATGTTTACTTTATTCTTTAACCGAGCATAAATATGAATAGTTTTATATAGTTAACTTATAACTTTCCAGCTCAACTACAAAATTTAGTTTGCTAATTTTTATATCAACTTAAAAAAAAGTTTTTAATAGTTGATTTTGAAATTAAGCTAATATTGTTATGTTTTTAGTATAATTTAGGATAATGTACTAAACTTTATTTTTTTTTTATCAAATAGTCATAAAATGCAGCTTAGAAATTAAAATGAAACCTTTTTTTATAGTATTATGTTTACTAGTAATATAATTACTTTCATAAACTCTATTTACAATATTTTACTTTTATCTACGGAATGATATATTTTGTTAAAATTCTACATTTTTTTTAATCTTTAAAGGGAAAGTTGTCTTACAGCATAATTTAAAAATGAGGGTTTGTTAATCTTATTTAGTTTGTGTTTAGTACTTTATAATAAAAGCTTTTTTTATGTGCCTTAAGTAAACTGTTTTTCTGGATATAATTAGTTTATATGCTGTGGTCGTAAAATTCTCAATCGGTGGACTCGTTTATTAATCAAAATTGACTATAATAAAAAAAAGTATTTCACTTTCGATTTCTTGACTAAATGTAATTTGTAAATTAAATAAAACTAATGTTTGTATATTTAATATGTAAGTAGAAATATACATTAATATTTTTTAAAAGTTAAATTGAAAAACCTATATAACTTATAGTTTTGAAAACGATTATTAAAGATAACATGTAAAGATTTTCAAAATACGAGGGTTACTTTCGCTCTAATGGCAATTTAAAAAAAAATCCAAACTTTAGATCCAATTGTTTTCCTTCTTTTAAAGCTAACCAAGATTTTTTTAAAATAGAAAACGTTACTTTGCATCAAATTAAAAACAAATCCATTGAATTTGGGTTTGAATTTAGTAGTGAGCCCCTTTAAAAGGTTAAGATTTTTTTGTTTTTGTTTTTTTTTTTGTTTTTCTCTAAAAATAAAATAATATTATTTTAAAGTTAATTATAAAACTAATCTTTTTATGATAGAAATATTCTTTTGATATTAGATTTTTTTTAAGATATCTCCAAGTATTCCTAAATACGATTTTCAAAAATATTCTAATTTATCATGTCTTTACTAAAAAATAAATTAAATAAATTTTGATATCATTATTTTAATTTAGCTAAAATTTGGTTTTATAATAAAGTTTTACATAAATTCAAAGCACTTGAGCAAGAAATCCCTCAAATAATGTGAATTTAAGTAAAACTTGCATACTTTAAGTAATAGAAAAAACAAAATTGGATAAATTAATATTTCCTTATTGAAAATTTGGTTGAGTAAGATTTAATTAAAAACAAAATTATTTGAAAACTATTATATCTTAGCAGTAAAGAAATAATAACTTTGAACATTTAAAAAATTTTATTTAGGAATATTTGGGAATATCTTAATAAAAAAAAATTAATGGGGAAAAAAATTAATTCATAAAATACTTAGCTTAATGATAAAGTTAAAAATATTCTTATTATATTTTCGAGAAAAGCTATTATAAGTAAAAAAATTCAACTAATGTCAATTTTTTTAAGGGGCCTGAATGCTAAATTTAAACTCAAATCCAATGGATTTTTACTCAATTAAAGGTAAAAAGGCGATCTCTAGAGTAAAAAATCAAAGTTAGATTTAAAGACAAGGAAAACATAGCAGTGTAATTTTTAACATTTTGAAAAATAACAAAGTAGCTATTCAAGCAAAAGTAGCCCTCGTCTTCAAAATTAAAGTACTATACTTTTTATCAATCTTAAGTTTGAACAATGAATATCTCAGTTATGTTTTGATAAAAGCTAGACCCCGCTAAAACATAAAGTATGCTTTGAAAAAATTAAAGAGTTTACATATATAGTCAATATAAAGTTCATCATTAAGCAATATACATTGTTAGTTAACTTTTTTCATTGTTTTAATTTTAAATTGTGCACTTAGATTTCATATACCTTTGTTAAAAATATTTGACCCATAATGTGGCTTATAAACCAGCAAATAAATTAAATTTAAATTATTTTCAAAAATAACTATTTTATTTTAATTTAATAAAATTAAAAAGGGTACAAAAACTCTTTTAAAAAACTTGAAAAAAAAAATAACTTGATACAACATAAAAAAAAAGTAAAGCAACTTTCTAAAATCAGGGTTGCTACAAACTCAAGAAACTCAAGAAAATTCAAAAAAAAAGTTAGGATCACTTTTCCACAAATGTGCAACACTTAAGATGATAATACAAATAATAGTCTTTTAATTCAAAATAATTTATTTCTAATTTTTATTTCAATTTCTATCATTAATTAATATTTGAAGTAATGTGCTAACTAAAAAAGTTTTTATTTAGTTAAAACGGCAATTTTTTCTATTCTAAAAATATTTTAAATAATAAAACATTCAGTCTACCAAATTTCTCTTAATTATTATGCTAATATTCTTTATCCTTAATAAGGCTATGTAAAACAGAGTTTCCCAATATTTTAAAATTGCCCCCGAAATAAAAAAAAAAAAATTTGACTACTCTAAACTACCTTTGAAAACTTCTATGACCTTTATTTTCGTTTAGATTATCTAATTTAAATTTTAAAACTACGATAAAGATCTCAAAAGACATTGGTTTTTCATCAATAACTCCAGATTATTTAGTGTAAATTTTAAATTATGACCACATAACCCCCCTATGGCTTCTTTTCTACTCGTGGCCCCCTTTACTACTTCAACTTCCTGAACATCTGTTGTGGCCAATTTTGGAAACCCCGATGTAAAAGATATCTACTATTAATTTTAGTTAACTTTGTGAATTGAAAAAGGTGTAACTCTTAGTTCTACCTATTCTTATCATTCACCTTTTTTAGTTAACATTTTTCTAAACTTTGTATTAATAATAAGAAAGAATTGGTAAATACTAAAAATTTTAACATACGGTTGAAACAGACTTAACACAGGAATCAATTCAGATTGAAAATTAATATTTTTAAATTATAAATCATTACAAAAACTTACAGTAACTCAGTTGAGGGTGAGTAGTGGCCACTAAGCCCGGAACTTGACAACTTAGATTTGAAAAAAAAAACGGACTTTTGAACAAAAATCACAAATATCTTGAAATTTTATAGTTATTTTAATAATATCACACTTCAGCCAGAAACCCCTCAAATATGTGAGTTTAAGTAAAACTTGCATACTTTAATAATGGAAAAAATAAAATTGAAAAATTAATGTTTCCTTCATACAAAATTTAGTTGAGTAAGAATAATTAAAACAAAAATTATTTGAAAACTATTATATCTTAGCAGTAAAGCCATGATAACTTTCAATATTCTTTAAGATTTTTTTTAGGAGTATTTGGAGATATCTTAATGAAAAAAAAATGAAAAAATAATATTTACACCATAAAAAATTAGCTCAATGAATAAGTTAATAAAAAATCTTAATTTTTTTTTGAGAAAAGCTAAAATAAGTAAAAAAAAAATTAAACTAATGTCAATTTTTTTAAAAGGGCCTGACTGCTAAATTCAAACTCAAATCCAATGGATTTTTTCTCAATTAAAAGCAGAGGAGTGATCTCTTGAGTAAAAAAATCCAAGTTAGATTTAAGGGAAGGAAAACATAGGGATCTAAACATTTGACACTTTTTAAAAATTCCAAAGTAGATATTCAAGCCAAAGTAGCTCTCGTCTTCAACTTCAAAGTACTATACTTATTAACAAACTCTAGTTTGAACAATGAATATCTCAGTTATGTTTTGATAAAAGCTAGACCCGGGCTAAAACATAAAGTGTGCTTTGGAAAAATTACAGAGTTTACAACTATAGTCAATATAAAAGTTCATCATTTAGCAATATACATTGTGAGTTAACTTTTTTCATTTTTTTAGTTTTAATTTGTGCACTTAGATTTCATATACCTTTGTTAAAAATATTTGACCCATAATGTGGCTTATAAACCAGCAAAAAATAAAACTTTAATTGTTTTGAAAAATAACCATTTTATTTCAATTTATTAACATTAAAAACGAAAAAATCTCTCTTAATAAAATTTGAAAAATATTAAATTGATACAGCATAAAAAAGTAAAGTAACTTTCTAATATTAGGGTTGCTACAAATTCAAGACACTCAAAAAAAAAAGTTAGGATAAGTTTTCCACAAGTGTGCAACACTTAAGATGATAATACCAATAATCATCTTTTAATTCAAAATAATTTATTTCTAATTTTTATTTCAATTTCTATCATTATTTAATATTTGAAGTAATGTGCTAACTAAAAAAATTTTTATTTAGTTAAAATGGAAATTTTTTTCTATTCTAAAAATATTTTAAATAATAAAACATTTAGTCAACCAAATTTCTCTTAATTATTATGCTAATATTCTTTATCCTTAATAAGGCTATGTAAAACTGAGTTTCCCAATATTTTAAAATTGCCCCCGAAATAAAAAAAACTGTGACTACTCAAAACTACCTTTGAAAACTCATAAAACCTTTTTTTTTTCTTTTAAGTTATGTAATGTAAATTTTAAAACTACGATAAAGATCACTTAAGACATTGGTTTTTTATCAATAACTCCAGAATATTTAGTGTAAATTTTAAATTATGACCACATAACCCCCCTATGGCTTCTTTTCTACTTGTGGCCCCCTTTTCTACTCCAACTTCCTGAACATCTGTCGTGGCCCATTTTAAAAACCCCGAAGTAAAAGATATCTACTATTAATTTTAGTTAACTTTTATGAATTGAATTTTATTTAAATATGGTGTAACTCTTAATTCTACTTATTCTTATCATTAACCTTTTTTAGTAGACATTTTTCTAAACTTTGTATTAATAATAAGAAAGAATTGGTAAATATTAAAAATTTTAACATATGCTTGAAACAGACTTAACACAGGAATAAATTCAGATTGAAAATTAATATTTTTAAATTATTAATTATTACAAAAACTTACAGTAACTCAGTTGAGGGTGAGTAGTGGCCACTTAGCCCGGAACTTGACAATTTAAATTAAAAAAAAAAACCTGAATTGTGAACAAAAATCACAAAAATCTTGAAATTTTATAGTTATTTTAATAATATCACACTTTAGCCAGAAACTCCACAAATTATGTGAGTTTATGTAAAACTTGCATACTTCAACAATGGAAAAAATAAAATTGAAATATTAATGTTTCCTTCATACAAAATTTAGTTGATTAAGAATAATTAAAACAAAAAATATTTGAAAACTAATATATCTTAGCAGTAAAGCCATGATAAATTTGAATATTTTTAAAATTTTATTTAGGAAATTTGGGGACATCTTAATGAAAAAAAAATAAATGGAAAATAATTATTTACATCATAAAAAACTTAGCTTAATGATTAAGTTACAAAAATTCTTATTATTTTTTCGAAAAAAGCTAAAATAAGTAAACAAAAATAAACTAATGTCAATTTTTTTTAAAGGGGCCTGACTGCTAAATTCAAACTCAAATCCAATGAATTTTTTATCAATTAAAAGGTAGAGGAGCGATCTCTAAAGTAAAAATTCTAAGTTAGATTGAAAGACAAGGAAAACATAGGGATCTAAACTTTTGACACTTTTTAAATTCCAAAGTAGCCCTAGTCTTCAAAATCAAAGTACCATACTTATTATAAAACTCAAGTTTGTACAATAAGTGTCACAGTTATGTTTTGATTAAAGCTTGATCCGGATAAACATAAAGTATGCGTTGAAAAAATTACAGAGTTTACATGCATAGTCAATATAAAAGTCATTAATTATCATCATTAAGCAATATAAATTGTGAGTTAACTTTTTTCATTGTTTTAGTTTTAATTTGTGCACTTAGATTTCATATACCTTTGTTAAAAATATTTGACCCATAATGTGGCTTATGAACCAGCAAATAAATCAAATTTTAATTTTTTTTTCAAATTAACAGTTAATTTTATTTTAATTACATTAAAAAGGGTATAAAAACTCTTTTACTAATTAAAAAAAAAATATTAAATTGATACAAAATAAAAAAAGTAAAGCAACTTTCTAATATCAGGGTTGCTACAAATTCAAGACACTCAAGAAAATTCAAAAAAAAAAGTTAGGATAAGTTTTCCACAAGTGTGCAACACTTAAGATGATAATACATATAATCGTTTTTTAATTTAAAATAATTTATTTCTAATTTTTATTCCAATTTCTGTCATTATTTAATTTTGAAGTAATGTGCTGACTAAAATCGTTTTTATTTAGTTTAAACGGATATTTTTTCTAGTCTAAAATATTTTAAATAATAAAACATTTAGTCTACCGAATTTCTCTTAATTATTATGCTAATATTCTTTATCCTTAATAAGGCTATGTAAAACAGAGTTTCCCATTGCCCCTGAAATAAAAAAAATATGTGACTACTACAAACTACCTTTGAAAACTCCTATGACCTTTTTTTTTCGTTTAGGTTATCTAATTTAAATTTTAAAACTACGATAAAGATATCTTAAGACATTGTTTTTTCATCAATAACTCAAGAATTTCTAGTGTAAATTTTAAATTATGACTTCATAACCCCCCAATGGCTTCTTTTCTACTCCAACTTCCTGAAAATCTGTCATGGCCCATTTGGAAACCCTGATGTAAAAGTATCTACTATTAATTTTAGTTAACTTTTCTGAATTGAATTTTATTTAAATATGGTGTAACTCTTAATTCTATTTATTCTTATCATTAACCTTTTTTTAGTAGACATTTTTCTGAGCTTTGTATTAATAATAAGAAAGAATTGGTAAATATTAAAAATTTTAACGTACTGTTGAAACAGACTTAACACAGGAATCAATTCACATTGAAAACTAATATTTTTAAATTATAAATCATTACAAAAAAATACAGTAACTCAGTTGAGGGTGAGTAAGGGCCACTAAGCCCGGAACTTGACAACTTAGATTTGAAAAAAAAATGGACTTTTGAACAAAAATTACAAAAATCTTGAAATTTTATAGTTATTTTAATAATATCACACTTCAGCCAGAAACCCCTCAAATTATGTGAGTTTAAGTAAAACTTGCATACTTCAATAATGAAAAAAAAAAATTGAAAAATTAATGTTTCCTTCATACAAAATTTAGTTGAGTAAGATTTAATTAAAACAAAAATTATTTGAAAACTATTATATCTTAGCAGTAAAGCCATGATAAATTTGAATATTTTTTAAGATATTTTTAAGAGTATTTCGGGATATCTTAATGAAAAAAAAAATGGAAAAATAATATTTGCACCATAAAAAATTAGCTTAATGATTAAGTTAAAAAAAATTCTTATTATATTTTCGAGAAAAGCTAAAATAAGTAAAAAAAAATTAAACTAATGTCAATTTTTTTAAAGGGGCCTGACTGCTAAATTCAAACTCAAATCCAATGAATTTTTTATCAATTAAAAGGTAGAGGAGCGATCTCTAAAGTAAAAATTCTAAGTTAGATTTAAAGACAAGGAAAATATAGCAATCTATATTTTTAATACTTTTGAAAAATAACAAAATAGCTATTCAAGCCAAAGTAACCCTCGTCTTCAAAATTAAAGTACTATACTTTTTATCAAACTTAAGTTTGAACAATGAATATCTCAGTTATGTTTTGATAAAAGCTAGACCCCGGCTAAAACATAAAGTATGCTTTGAAAAAATTACAGAGTTTACATATATAGTCAATATAAAAGTTCATCATTTAGCAACATACATTGTGAGTCAACGTTTTTCATTGTTTTAGTTTTAATTCGTGCACTTACATTTCATATACCCTTGTTAAAAATATTTGACCTTTAATGTGGCTTATAAACCAGCAAATAAATTAAATTTTAATTATTTTCAAAAATAACTATTTTATTTTAATTTGATAACATTAAAAAGGGTACAAAAACTCTTTTAAAAAACTTAAAAAAAATATTAACTTGATACAACATATAAAAAGTAAAGCAACTTTCTAATATCAGGGTTGCTACAAATTCAAGACATTCAAAAAAAAAGTTAGAATAACTTTTCCACAAGTGTGCAACACTTAAGATGATAATACAAATAATCGTCTTTTAATTCAAAATAATTTATTTCTAATTTTTATTTCAATTTCTGTCATTATTTAATATTGGAAGTAATGTGCTAACTAAAAAAGTTTTTATTTAGTTAAAATGGCATTTTTTTTCTATTCTAAAAATATTTCAAATAATAAAACATTTAGTCAACCGAATTTCTCCAAATTATTATGCTAATATTCTTTATCCTTAATAAGGTTTTGTAAAACAGAGTTTCCCAGTATTTTAAAATTGCTCCCGAAATTAAAAATGACTGTGACTACTCCAAACTACCTTTAAAAAACTCATAAGACCTTTTTTTTCGTTTAGGTTGTCTAGTGTAAATTTTAAAACTACAATAAAGATCACTTAAGACATTGTTTTTTCATCAATAACTCCAGAATTTCTAATGTATATTTTAAATTATGACTTCATAACCCCCCTATGGCTTCTTTTCTACTCATGGCCCCCTTTACTACTTCAACTTCCTGAACATCTGTCGTGGCCCATTTTGGAAACCCCGATGTAAAATATATCTACTATTAATTTTAGTTAACTTTTATGAATTGAATAATGGTGTAACTCTTAGTTCTACTTATTCTTATCATTCACCTATTTTAGTAGACATTTTTCTGAACTTTGTATTAATAATAAGAAAGAATTGGTAAATATTAAAAATTTTAACGTACTGTTGAAACAGACTTAACACAGGAATCAATTCAGATTGAAAATTAATATTTTTTAAATTATTAATTAATACTAAACTTACAGTAACTCAGTTGAGGGTGAGTATTGGCCACTAAGCCCGGAACTTGACAACTTAGATTTGAAAAAAAAAAAACGAAATTTTGAACAAAAATTACAAAAAAATTGAAATTTTAAAGTAATTACAATAATATTTAATTGAGTAAAGAGCTAATTACATCAAGATGAAGTCCAAAAGTTTAAGTTGAAGTTGAAGTCAAAAAAGCTACAGCTGTATCAGAAGACAAGAGTTGTTGTTTTTTTTAGGCTTTAACAAAACAATGTTTTTATTTCTTAATTTTTTTGTTTAATAAAAGTAATACTCACTAGATAATGAAAATAAAGCTAAAAAAATTACACAGGTGCAAAATATTATCTTGTAGTCTGCTCTGTTATTAGACTTGAGAGAAATAAGTACAGAAGACTTTTTAAAAAACTATATATAACCACGCATGAGCAGTTTTTTGTCAGTTTGTTAAGACTCAATAGTAGTCAATTATATTCTATTAGTTCTTTTGTGCTTTATACTTCTAAGTTTTAATCGTTTAGTAGTTTTATATCAATAGATAGTTTCGTTATATTTCTTATTGTCATATTTTGATATAACTTTAAATACAGTTGTAAATAAGAATTTTTAAAACTAAACATAATTATTTTGCATTATAAATAAAAACAATGTTAGCAAGTTAATTAATAAGATGTCTACTAAAAATTTAAATATAAGTCTTTTTTTTTGTAAAAAATATACAAAATAATATTGCAGAAATTAAATATAACAAACATGAATGTTGTTGTGGAAGCTATGAATACAAGTTTCAAACTTTCAGTGGAGCCCACCGACACTTGTGCTATTGTCAAAGCTAGAATTCAGGAGTTTAAAGGTAATAAAATAAATAAAATTATTAATTTAAAGTAATTTTTTAAAGAGAATATGTACTATTTTATTTAATTTGGTTAAACTAAGAGCCTTTGTAGATCACTTATAGTTGCCAAAAGGTCAGGAATATCAGCAAAAGTCAGGAAAAGTCAGAAAAAATGGGGGTTTAAAAAAAAAAAACAGTAAGAAAAATTCAGGAAATTTGACAAAATTTATAAAAATTAAGATTTTGTCAGTTAAAATTTACAAAATTTCTTTTTTTCCAAATGGTAAAAATTTTATTAAAATCCTTTAAAGTCAGAAAAAATTTTCAAAGTTTTCCAAAAATTTACAATTTTTTTAATTTTCAATGCCTTTAACTGGTATAAATTAACAAAATATCCTTTAAACTGCTGTAGAAATTTTCTTCTATCATATTGAACAAATACCCTACTTGAACAAGCAGTTTTTTTAAGTTTTTTAGTATTATGATTTGTAGCAAGGACATTTCTATAGTGAAATTGTGATATATACACAAATTTTTTTGTTGTTTAAGTATATAGTTGAGTTCTTTATATTAAAGCAGTTAGTTTAGTATTTTATATAAAAAAATTATGTGTATGCTAAATCTCTTTATAACTTTTTCAAAACTGTTTAAATTTATAAGATAAGTTATAAGAGAGGTATATGCCATGATTAAATTTCATTATTTGTATATTTTGTAGAATAACTTAAGTTTTTAAAATAAATAAGAGTATATTTATTTTTTACAAATTTTGTACTAAATGATATGAGGAAGTATTTTATACAACAGATATATAGTTTACTTTGTTATGTATTTTTTTACAGTAACTTAAGTATTTTCATTTATAATTGATTTATAACTTAACGATTTTATATTAAATGGTTTGAGTAGTTTTTTATTAAACTAAATGATCAATTTGTAAAAGTAATAAATGTTTTTGATAACTATTTATCAATATTAGATGTTTTTACCTTTTAGGTTGTTTTACAACTTTTATGCTAAGTCTGACTAAAGATTTCTTTTTTAGTTAGATAAATAGCTTATTAGTTGTAGAGAGTAACTTTATTTTACTTATTAAATTGTTAGATTAAAGTTTTTTGTACAGATAACTAATACTTTTTGTATTGGGTTTTCAAACTCAGACTAATCATATATATTTTTTTACAACAGAATTTAATTGTTTTTGTTATTTTTATTATGCCAAAGTTAACATATTTCCATAATTCCTTGCTTTCTGAAAAAGATTTTTCTGAATGGCTAATAATAGATGCTTTTGATAAAAGAGTTTTAAATGCAAGTGGTGTACATGTACTCTGTCATTGTCAAATATGGGAAATAAGCACTCAATGTACATATGAATGGATCTTAACATAGAAATAAAAGGCCGGGAGTTCAACAAATCCAATAATTTTCTTTAATGCTGGATCAAGCTCCGGTGGGGTGAGAGCAGCGGCAGAGTAGCAAGTTGTGAGAGCAGTGGTGTAAGCCCATCAATAGGTTTGGTAAGTTAATCAAAAACCACAACCAATGAAGTTTTATGGGCAACACATGCTGTCAAGCACAATCACTCAACCAGTTCGTGTAACAAATTGGCGGACCTGAACAAAAATATATTTCCTGATAGTGCAATAGCACAGTCATGTCAGATGGCCCGATCAAAATTATCATACATGATAAATTATAACCTCAGATAACATTACGAAAACATCTTGCCTGAAGTTAAGTCTAAAGAGTAAGTGTCCTGACAGCAGATGTTACCGAGTTGTAAGGAATGCTGTGGCTAATAATCTTGTCTTAGTGAAGATGCATTTCTTTAGTTATGTAGCATCTTTTATGCAACATTTTTTGACATTGTACCGTACCAGAGTACCCAGCTTATTGTTGCCTTTATTCATGAAGACATTTCGTGCTTGGTAATTAAATTTTTGTGTACCTTTATGAAAAACAGGATAGTTTCCAATCTCAGCCTTCCCCAGTTATTCAAGATAGAATTGAATGATCAAGCTTCTCTAAAACCTTCCCTTGATCTAGGTTGTGCTGCAACCAATTTGCTTTCAAACTTGAGAAAAAAAGACATAGTTGAGGAACAAAAGGTATTAAATTTAAAAAAGAGTATAAGTAATAGTTAAAAAAGCTGTTGAAAATATCCGCAGCAGAATGGCTATTGAAACTGCACTTGTAAAAAATATGTCACGCATAACTCCGCATAGCCTTGAATAACTAGGAGTCATAATTGTTGTTGTCATTTATCTAGTTTAATTTACTTGACTAGTTTGTAATGCGCTTTCTTTGTGAGCGTTCCATATAACTTGACTTTTACGCCTAAAAACATCAAGGTTCGCGTCGTAATACTCTTTAATTTTACTATTTAATGTGGAGGGCACTAAACACGCAAAAAAAATCAATTCTGTCATCTTTTGGACACTTGGCCTATTTGGTTGCCGTCGAATAAATAAAAGTCGAAACAGAAGCTTTTTAGCGAGTTATGATTTCTTTCAGCTCTTTCTATAATCTTATAGTAGTCTGAGATATCTTCCCTTGGCCAAAACCATATTAGACAATTGTAATTTTCTAAGTCGCTTACAACGTTTTCGTCGTACAGCTCTTCCTCGAAATAACTGATAGTGTCTCGCAGATTTCTTACAACATTTAATCTTTTAAATTTTTTACTTTTTCCTTGTGCTCTAAGTGTATCGTTAAAATTATTATTATAATTATTTTGGCTGTTTTCATAATTATCAAAAAAATGTTTGCTTTTTTGTTGCAAATCGCGATCGTAATAGTCTTGTATTTGTTGTACTTTGTTTTGATTTAACCAAATATCTAGTATTTTAATTTCTTTTCGCAATCTTACCAATTCCTCCTGCGCATCTAATTTTTGGACCTCTATTAGTTTTTGGTTGTACAATAACCGTGTTATCGGAAGATCGTCTTGGGAATTAGTTGAAAATTTAAAGTTTTCAAAGTTTTCCCCCTTGCTTATAACCTTATTTGGGTCAAAGTTATTAGGACTAAAATTAGATTTTGCTCGAATTTCCGCTGTCAAGTTTTTAGTTATATTATGCTTCGAAAACTCCGGGTTGTTATCGGACGCTGCTGGTCTCCACGGACCTGTATCGATATCCATCTGTTCCTGTCTGTCGTCTTTGTCCTTATTGTTAGACCTTGTCAGAATACGTTGAACAGAGAGCTTCTTAGACTTTGAGGCCTTTGTACGTGCGGCGTGGTTCAGAACTAATTTAGTTTTATTTATATATTTTCCTGGTTAAAAAATACAAGCTTTAAATGTGAATAAGTAACATAATGTTTTTAAACCTACATTTAATGAGAATGAAACACAATTACACAATAAAACTTATAACTAACAGTTCACGATAGAAATATCCTTTTGAACACTGCTTTACAATGTGTTGAAGCTTTGGTCGTTAAATTCTTTGTCACGGCGTTTAAGTGGATTTTGCGACTTGATTAAAAGAAACATTGCGTACGAGTGGAACTGAGTCGAATTCAGTAAACTCTGTATATACAAAATATATTAAAAAGATATAATGGTAGCTTTATCCACAACTTATTTCCTTGCAGGGACGTAGCTAGCTCAAAAAAGTTACGAATCTGCAAAAATTAAATTATCTAAAATAACGCGTGATAACGTCCTAGCGGGAACACAGCATTTTAAACTACCTCTAATGTTATTGAATTTAATCTGAAAATATGCAGTTATGTTAATAAATCAAAAATGGAATGTTGAAGTACGAGTGATAGCTGTATACAAAGCTTTTTTGTTGCTCCACACCAACTATGACTCTATTTGTCATGCCACTTGTGTAAACCAAGAAAACATTTATTAGAAATAAGTAAAAAAAAATCACAATTCAACTTAAAAGCATTTAAATTGTTTTCAAAATCAAACATTTAACGTAGTCAACAGTAACAACTAGTTATGCAAATTTTTGTAACATAAAATTGTACGATTTCAATTTTTGAAGCTACAGCTGCCATTAGAATCAATTCTGCAACGCAGCTTTTTGAAAAAATTAAAGCTTTAACGCGCTAAATGTTACAATTTGGATGTATTTAATTTGTTAAATTTTTACGACACTAACAATGCTAAAGAGTACATATATGTCAAAATTATCTTTTAGAAGTGAATAACTAGGTATAAATGTATACTACAATCTAAGAAAGCAGAGTCTTTTCAACCTGAATTAAAAGCAATTTTTTTCGCACACAAGTAAACGTTTCTGTAGATTTTAGAAACGTACCAAGCTACCTCCCTGCTTTTCCTTGGTGAATAGCGATTTATGACATATTTTGTGTTCTATCTAGGTAAATATTAAATTATTTCTGAAGACCTCGTACAATAATTATGGACATTTTTAACGCTTTTATTGCAGTTTTTAAAGTTATCTGGTAACAAGTTATTGTTAAACATAAACCAACCTATATCATATAGATACAGACTTTTAACATCTAATATATTTATATGAGTTTTTTATTCTCTTACTTTATCATTATATATATTATAACCAATGCATCTAAGTGCTCCGTTTATGAGAACATTGATATCATTTATACATTTTTCATTTGCCCTTACCCAGCACAACATGCCATATCTTACATTGCTGATAAATAAAGAATTAAAGATTAAATATAACGTTTAGAAATGTCTTGTTTTATAAAATACACCCAATGTTTTTTGTATTTTTGTTTTTATAGCTTCTATGTGTTCTGTCCATTTTAAACTTCTGTCTAAAATTATTCCCAAATATTTATAGTTATCTGTATTTGTTATAACTGTTATACTTATTTTAACATTAAGTTCTATATTTTCCAAAAACTATTTTTTGATTGGTGTAGAATCATGCTTCTAATTTTATTAAGGTTTAGTTTAAGTTTGTTTCCCATAAGCCAATCTGATACTTTATTTAGTTCTGTATTAAAAGTTATACTGTTATTTAGGTATAAGTCTTTTTTTAATGATTTGTATAACATTGTATTAGCTGCAAAGTTGAGGACTTTAAGACTAGTACTATTTGGAAAGTAATTTATGTGTAAAAGGAATAACAACGGTCCTAATACTGAGCCTTGTGGTACCCCAGCTTCACATTTTTCACATGTTGACTCATATCCTCCAAAGCTAACGAACTGTTTCCTTTCATCTAGATATGATCTGATTAGTAGATGCATATTTCCTTGCACATCATAACACTCTAGTTTCCTTAGTAAGATATTTCTATCTACACTATTAAATGCTTTACTTTAAACCAAAAAGACTGCACAAACTGTGTTTTCTTTATTAAAATTGGGCAAAGCCCCTTCAACAAACTCAGACAAAGCTAAAGTTGCGGAATGATTCTGTCGAAAGCCAAAATGAGATTTATTTAGAAATTTATTTTTAGAAAAAAAACTGTACAAGAGATTATAGATTACTTTTTCAACTATTTTATTTAAGTTAGATGGAAGTGAAATGGGTTTATAATTTCCTGGTAATATTTTTAATCCTAATTTAAAAATTTAGTTTTGGTATCACTTTAGCAAGTTTTGAAGGCTACTTGGATAAACCCCTTCATAAAATGCTTGATTTACTAATTTGCTTAGTACTGGGGATACAAGATTGTTTACTTTATTAAGGATCTATACAGACATACTATCCTCGCCTCTGCCTTTGTTTGGATCTAAACTCTTGATAATATAAAATAATTCAGTCTCTATAGCATCAAACCAAAAAACACTAAAACTAACATTTCTGATATTGTCAGTAAAACCTAGTTGGTAACCTTTTTGTGTTGATGTTTGCGTTCAAATGCTAGTAAAATAAATGTTAAGTTTGTTTACTACGTCTAATAGTTTTATATAATAATTTTGATTGACATCTAGTCTATGTGAAAAATGGCTGTCTTTTTTCTGTCTACTAGTAATGTTATTTATTACTTTCCAAACTTTAGATGTATTTATGTAAGAATTTTTTAGAAAGTTTTCATAGTATGCTTTTATATATTTTCTTACTATTTTTGTAATTTTATTTCTGTATTTTTTGTATTCTTGTAGTTTAACTAAGTTATTAAAACTGTTTTTGAAAAGGTTTTTATATAATTTATTTTCTTCTTTTTATAGACTTTAATATTTTTCTTGTTATCTAGGGTTTAGATTTTAGTTTTAATTTAGCTATGGACATTTTTTTAGTTGGAACATTTTGGTCAGTAATCTCTTTATTTTTGCTAATTAAGTGATCAAATTTGATATCTATGCAATTTTTAGATTTAATAACTTTATCTGTTTCATGTTTGTTTAGAAATTAAGTTGCATCAGTTAAAAATTTGTTAGTGTTAATCATTGAAAAGTCTTTAATATACTTTTTCTTATTTTTTGAGTTATTTGTATTTAAGTTGCAATTTTTTAGATTAATGTAAAGTGGAAAGTGGTCTGATATATATGAAATTAATATGTAAGAACTAGTAACTTTTTTCGGACATGAACAATAAAGATGTTCAATCAATGAACTTCCCATGCTATTTATTCTAGTAGGTGCTGTAATAAGATTTTTTAAGCCAAATCCTAGGAATTGGTTTTTAATATTTTTTCACTGACTTAACTTTGTCATTTAAAGAGTTTATACTTATGTTTCTAAAAATACATATATCCTTATAACTATTTATGTTTTCTATAAAAAAAACGGAGTTTTTTTTTTTAATAAATGCCTGAAAATGTTTTCCATGATAACTATAAATTAGCCCTACTAAGATGTTTTTACTGCTATTACTATTTATTCCTACAGATATTTCTGGCCATA
The DNA here is from genome assembly GCF_965202585.1 of Thalia democratica. Lineage (NCBI taxonomy): Eukaryota > Metazoa > Chordata > Thaliacea > Salpida > Salpidae > Thalia > Thalia democratica. The sequence goes on along the minus strand of NC_139165.1, from coordinate 37,717,796 downwards.
GTGATTCATGATCTTTGCAAGTAAATTTAAAATTTTGTCTTATTGTATATAAAATAAATTTTTAAATATAATTAAGCACACCGCCAGTCTGGTTTCAGAGTTGACAAAATGTAGATTGTAGTATTCCAGTAATATCAAATCTATGTTGCTGTTTGTATTAAGTTTTGTTTCACAGATACCTATGGTATATGGAAAAATATTGCATGTGGACATTAGCTCCCCAAGGAGAGATTTATTTTTATTAAGATTTCTTATGTTGACATGCATAAAACTTAAACCTTTATCATTTGAATTATTATTTTTTTGTAATTCAAGGTCTTCAGCAGAAATGTATTAAGTACTAAAAACATTTGTTTCAGCATTTAAGTTAAATTTTCAATTTAGGTTGTTATTATTTATTAAGAAAAGTTCAGTGTTATTAATATTTCTAAATGGAAAAATATCTTTTTTAAAAAGAATATAAATATAACAAAAAGGGTTTTTTAAATCAGAATTGTTAATTAAGCTAAATGGCATTTCTATTAGAAAACTATAATTAACAAATATAATAAACTGTTTGATTTTCATAAATTGTTTTACTTTAAATGTTACTGAATTAAACTTTTATACTTACAATGTCTTTTTCTTTTCTTACTGGATAAATATGCAATTCTTTATTTTTTCTTAAGTGAACAATGCCTTTTATTGTCCAGAAAAACTTCCAATTTTGTTGTTTTTTGAACTGAAGTGCTGTGGTGAATACTTTCTGGTTTCTGTATGTGAGGTTTTCACTGATGTAAAGTAAACTTTCTTAGTGGATTGAAATTTCACACTTGAAAGTCTTTTTTTATTTTTAAAGATTTCATTCTTTTTTGTACAGGATGCAATTTTTACTCTAATTTGGGCACTTTAATTTTCTTTCTTGTCATTTATTTTATTTTTCAATCTATAGACAGACATAACCTAATTTTTCTAATTTCTGGATCTACTGTTTTTAGTATTTCCACAGCTATTTTAGTGATTTTCTCACCATCTATCTCTACTACACCACTTATAACTATACTGTTAGCCTTTTGATCTCTTTCAACGAAGTCCAGGTGTAATAAATTCTTCATTGACTCCTCATTGACTTGTTTTAAAGTTTTGTTTAATTATTTGTTTTCCGTTTCCAGAACAGAAATTCTTTGTTTAATTTCAGAATTTTTTAACATAATTTTTTAAATTTGCTGTTCATGAACTCAAGTGACTTTTCCATTGAGTATATCTTCTCTTTAATGTCCAATAAGGAGGTTAACATACCTTTAATTTCCTTCATCTCATCTACTAATTCATTTTATTTATCTTGCTTGTTCTTGCAAGTTGCCATTTTAATTTAGGTTGTTTTTTTAAATTACTCCTGTCATATTCAAATAGAAATGTAAAATTAGAATTGAAAATTCACAAATTCAATTAATTTTTGTTTAGTTTTATTTTCTTTCATTTTTCTTTTTGTTTAATCGATTGTTCATTACTAAAGATCAAATATTTAAATGATAAAAAAAAACTATGTAAAGTAGCTCATAAGAAACTTTATAAGCATGTGGTGTACGACTCGATAACCAAAAGGTTCCTTTGTACACCAGGTCTTTAGACCTAACTTTTTGAGCGCTTTTTTTATCGTTCATTGAACAAAAATTAAAATAAGTTACAATTTAAACTAAAACATCCAAAGCTCTTCTAAAAACTTTTAGTAGCTAAACTTTTAAGAAGCATTTTAAATTGTAAATGAAATAATTAAGACTTTGATTGTAAAACAAAAAATTCAGGCTTCCCATTTGAAAAGCAAAGCTTGTTTTACAATGGAACACAGTTAAAAGGTAAAAAGTCCTTGAATGACTACAAAATTAAGAATGAGTCGACAGTTCAGCTGAGGGTATCAAATATGAAAATATATGTGAATATGTTGGATGGTGTGAAATTTCAGTTGGTTGTCAATCCAACAGATACTGCTGTAACTCTGAAAGCTAGGATTAAGGGTGTAAAAAAAAGTAATTGTAAGTTTTTTTATTACTTATTTAAATGATCAAAAAAGTAAAAACCTTAATATGTTTTTAGATTACATTTGTCTTTAAGTACAGAATTTTGGTAATCAGTATTTAATAAAAGTTCTAATAATTGTTGTTTGTTTTTTCTCATAAACTACATTGATTTAAAACTATTATCATTTTTTTAAATGTAAGTTATTATAAAAACAAAGTTTATAATAAATATGTATATCTACTAAGTATTAAAACTTTCAAAAAATTTTTAAGAATTTACAGTACTTAAGTTGTACACAACATTATTAATTTTTGTTAAAGTAAAACATTGCAAATCCAATTAAAAGTTTTTATGTCGAGCAAATTTTTAGGTACTCCTTCTAGCAAGCAAGTTTTGAGTGTGAGCTTAATGGGAGAAGAGCTCAAAGGTGAAAAGACTTTATCTGAATACAACATTCAGAAAAAGTCTGAAATCTATTTGAGACTTGCTGGCCAATTTCGAGTGTTCGTGAAAAATGCTGGTTTTTTAAATAAAGAATATATAATCGTGGTAAATGCTTCTGACACAGTTGGAAATTTAAAAGCTAAGGTTGGAAAAAAGACAGGTAAAGTATTAAACTTGTAGACTGAAACAATGTTTGTTAAAAATTAAATAAAATTGATGAAAAAAAAGATTTAAATTTAAAAAAGCATGCTTTAAATTACAAAAATATTTTAATTAAAAAAAATGTTTAATAGTTTCTTATTTAATTTTGTTCAAATTATTAATATCAAAATATTTTTGGTTTACTTACATGTATTGATAGTAAAATGTTTCAGGTTATACTGTTAGACAACAACGTCTGATCTTCCAGTGTAAAGAAATTCATGATGACAGTAAAACTTTGTCTGACCTCAATGTTGTCGAAGAATCTACTATTCACTTGGTTTTGAGACTTCTAAGTTGTAAGAGATGTCCAGGCACAAAAGAAACTAATGTGTTACGCAAACGTAAACGTAAATAATTTATTCATTTTCAACGCTTGACAGTAGTAAAAAATATTTTATCCAAATTCGTCTAATTATTGATTTGAAATAAATTATAATTTAGATATTTAAAAGATGTGTTTTTTGTCGTTTTATTTAGTGTGTTTCAAATTAAGATTAGTTTTTATATACTGTATTATCTTAATTTATTATAACAAATATGTTTGATATAAAAGTTGTAATAAAACAATTTTTTATAGTTTTTACAGATTGTCTACAGCACTGACTTACAATAAAATAATTTCTTACAGAGTAACAAAATAAAATAGACTAAAATTTTGATTGTTTTCAAAAATAAACATATTTTATATAAATTTATTGTAAAAAATGTTTTACATATTTAACTTAAAATTATAATAAACTAAACTTCATAAAAAAAGGTCATTTTATTAATATTTAGTGTCTTTTGACAATCAGAAATAAATAGCTTACAAACTTTCTTAACTACAATGTAGTGTATTAATAATTTCATGTCATACTAATTCGATTGAAATAAACTTATATATTTAAATTGGTAATTTTTAAGTATAATACGAAAAACGATGTTGATTATATTTGATAAATAATTTATTAAACTTTTGAGTTACAATACAGTTAAGGAGGATACAAACTTTTGAAATACGTTAGATGTACAATATTTCATTTGATTTTGAGACCTACAGTTGTAAGATGTTCTAGAAATAAAAGTAAAGTCTTGAGAAAACGTAAATTTAAATAATTTTACCTAACACTGGTAGAAAAAATCTTTTAATTCAAATTCGTCTAGTTATAGATTTGAAATAAATGTGAATTTAGATCTTTAGATGTTGTATTTTTGTCCTTTTATAAAATGGGTCTCAATTTATGATAAGTTTTTATTTACTGCATTATCTTTTGTCATTATAACAAATACGTTTGATATGAAAACTTTAATATAGTAATGGTTTATACTTTTTACAGAGTGTCTACAACACTAACACATAAACATCTGTACTTTTCTTTTAAAGAGTAACAAAATAAATAGACTTACATAAAAAATTCGTACAGTTAATTTCTAAATCATTATAACAGAATAAAATAGGCTGAAATATTAAATCCGAAATAAACATGCTTCATATAAATCTATTGTATTAAATGTTGTACATATTGATTAGAACAAAACATTATTTACTAATGTCGGTTTATACCAATATAAATAATTAAAGTTTTTCTAAAGTAAACAGTTTTTCAAGTTGACTAGTAGGGTTCAGGGGCGTGTTTTGACTAGTTTCCTGTTTCCTAGGAACCCCTTGAAAAAAAAATTCTTAGCATATAACTAAAAACGTTGTTTGTTGACTATGTTTTGGTTATTAAATAAACTTTGAACAATGAATGATAAATTTATAACATTTAAAGATTAAAAAGTTTCCTTAACAAAAAATGCTCTTTTTTGCTCAGCTGAAATAGATTTAAAATAAAATTACAATTGTGACGTCATAATAGGTAAAAATTTTAAAGTAGCAATTTTATTTTAAAAAACTTCTTACGAAGATGCTTTAGTTCCCACTATAAATTGTTACTAAGTGTTAATTGCTTTTCATACAGTATTATTTTTGAACTAGTAAGTGCAATTTTACATAAAAAATGTCCAATATAATCACTAAAGTTTTATTTTGCTTAGTTTATTGTATATAATAATGTTGTGTGAAGCTTTTGTGTTATGCTGTTATACGATAACGTAAAACAACGTTTATACTTTAGCATTTATATTATTTTTTATGTGTAGACCAACTGGGTTTAAACCAGGAAAAATTCAATTCAGATAGTTTTAAAATTATCTTTAGACAACTACACCACATGGCAATTTATTCTTTTATCATTTCATGGTATTTCAATATTTTTTATATAAGTTGTTTTATTTTTGTATATCTGTTAGCCACAAATGTTTTAAATCAAAATCACCATAAGAATTCCTGCACCATCAGGCAAACATTTAATAATAATTTAAAGATATTTCAATTTAGTTGTAGAAGTCTAAACATTTTTTGTAATTACCTAGGATGATGTCGCACCAATATCAAGCTGAAATTATATTGTGTTGAATATCTTTTTGAACCAAAATTTTAGGCTTAAAATAAATATTTCAAGCCTTGTATGAGTGATTTAAAATTGTACTTCGTTTTAAACAAGCTATATAAAATCATAGTTAGAATTAAATTCATTTGTTATAAACTAAAATACTTAATTGATTTTATTTTACAGTATAGTTATATATATAAGTTATTGTATCATTTGCTTTAATCTGAAAATTAGAGCAAGTAGATATTTAAGTTTTATTGGTTTATGATAAATAAGTTCTATTTATGTATTTATAAAATATATTTATTTAGCCTATAACTATGGTAAAAGAGATTACTTAAAAAAATGACAACATTAAATTTAATATAATTTTAGCTTGATATTGATGCGACATCATCCTAGGCAACTACCCAATTATTTTAGTGAAATTTAAATTTTTATAGATTAAATTACTTGAAAAAATGTTTTTATTTTAAATATATCTTTTCCGGCTCTTTTAGTTTTAAATTATCTAAAATTCGGCTAAATGTTGCGTACAAAACTGGCAGTGCATACCTAAGAAATGCGTACTTAAGCGAGAAACTAAGAACAAAAAATTAGTGAACCCTCTTTGAAAAACGTCTAGACACACCCCTGGTAGGGTATAAGCTTAAAAAATGTAGTTCCCAACATTTGAGGCATTTAAAAATAGATGACTAAATTAAGCAACTGTTTAAACCTATAAAACAAACTACAATCGCAAAAGTTTGTCTCTGTTATACTACAAAAGACTATTCTTGTTTTTTTTTAAGTTGCTGTGAAGAAATAAAAGCCTTTCGCCGGAAATTGAAAGCAACCAATTGCGCTTTTGCTCGTACAAATTCCCAGCTTCAGAAAATAATCTTTAAGTATACTTACAAGATGATGATGCAGCACGATATTTCCTTGCAAAACTTGCAAGATGTGGGAATTATGTCTTCCTCAAATATCTCCAGTTTAAGGGTTTATCATTTTCAGTTTCTGCATTCAAACTTTCAGTAGTAAAAAAACTTTCTGTAGTTTGAGGTTCAATTTCTACATCGATAAAATCCTGTTACTCGTCCTCCTGTGTAGCTGTGTTTGATTATATTTTAATCAAAGAATAATAATTTGAAAACTTCTTCGGATCAAAATTTACAGAGTGTTGTGGTTTTGGTATCTTTCGTTGCAATATAGGACAATAACTACATTGTCTAGCCTCGAAACGGATATACATTTTATCATTTAATTTTAACTGCCCTTTAACAATATTTTTTAGGTAAAGAGGGAAAGCGTAAGGTCGATATTGTGGATCAACAGCTGTTGTGACTAACAGTAATTTGTTGTCATTCAGGTTAAGTTGTTGTTATTGGTATAGAACCTTCTTTCGCAAACCTTTCCTATGTTTTTAGCTAAAGTTTTACAAACATTTGACACTTCTTCTAAATTTTCATAAAAGTTAACAAACTTTGACACATATTTCGCATGCAGGACCATGCTTATGAGCAATGTTTTACTTTACTCCTTTGTTACAAAAAACAACAAAACTTTACCGAATCTTTTCAATTTTCTTTCAAAAATAAAGCAGTCATCAGAGGCTCTTTTAAAGAGTCTAAAGTTGTAAAAAAACAGACTTTAGTTACTTTGTTAATCTGTTAAAAAATAGTTGTGATGAGTTAAACACGTTTTATGTTGAAACGCTGGGAAGTACAGAGCCTTAAAGTTATTTAAAACTTATTTTAAAAAAATCAAGACTAAAACTCCAGTTTTATTTACACATACTCTGATAAAGAACCATAATAGAAATAAAGTAAGGACTTTTAAGTACTGAAAGTTTTTTGTGATCTTTAGCTGTTTGCGTCATTTGCAAAATTAAGTTATCAGTTTTGACAATTTTCTTTGTTTGTTATCTACGTATTTGGTTATAGCATTCAAAGAAAACTGTTATTAAAGAATTACTTAATTAATCATTTCTGTATAAATAGTGTTTAATTTTAGTTTTTATCATCTTTTTAAAGCACGTGATACGCAAAGAGTCTTTTAAAAAAAACTATTGATTGTAAAAGCTTTTCCTTTGATTTATCTTACCTTTCCACCAAAAAGTTTTCCAACACGCTCGTTTACTATGGCAGTGAACTATCTATTTAAACGGTAATATGATGATTTAAAACATGATAATTGCAATTCTATAATTAAAATTATTATAAAAACATTTTAGCAAATTTTTTATTAATTTATGTTATTATAAAAATTTTAAGCTGCCACAACTTAATAATTAAAATAAAAATTAAAACTTTAATTGTACTTGAAGGCGTAAGTGATAAAAACGTTATAATAAAAAGACTCTCAAAATTGTTCATTTGAAAAATTAATCATCTTCACAAAAAACAATAAGTTTTTGTATTAACCGTTTTAATTTATTATTAAAGATAAACAACATCTTAAATTAAAAATTAATCTGAAGTTTTTTATAATAAGGCTACGATAGTACAATTAGTCTAGAAAAGCAAAACTTAAATCTCGACTCATTTGATTATTTTTTACAGGTCGTGTAATTTCAAAAAGTATTTTACCTTTTAATAAAATAGTCGAAAAGTTATTAAAGAAAATTATAAACAGATATTGCATTACCTACGCAGAATCTTTAATTTTGTTTACTAAAAAAAGTTTTAATAACAATATATATTTATTTTAGATTCTTAGCGGATGATGGGTAAGTAATAATTATACTCACTAAGAAACTTTAAATACTAATGATGTCGATTTCAATTGAAGTAAGTAAAGATAAACTTTTTAATGCCTTAAACTACTAATAACGAACAACAAAATATTTAACTATAGATGTATATGTTTCGTGTATACTGGTGTTTAAATAGCAGTTTGATTAAAGAACTTGTAAAGATATGTCGTTATTTATCTTAGAAATAAATTATGGATTACACAACCTTGTAAAGATGTTTTTTTTTCACTTATTTAAGAATAAAATATATATGCTTTACAAACTCATGAAGCAAAACAATACCTAAGTTTTATCAACTATTTATGTAAAACATTGATCTTAAGCAAAATAGGATATCAAAACATTTCAAATTAAAATTTAATCTAAATGAAAGAATGAATTTAAACCCTGTAAGAAAACAAAACTTTAAATCAGTACAAAAAATCAATTAAATGTATATATGATATTTATTTTAATGCTGTATTTGTCCTATTTGTTCGTTAAATTACAAACATAGAGTTTTCTTTTACATTTACTGTGAAAAATTAATAACTCATTATTCTATCACAGATTTATTACTCAAAAACTACTTTATCGGTATTAATTACATAATAGTAAAATGAAAGTTACAACGCTAAGTAAAATTAAAAAAGTCTATAAACTATGTTTTAACAATTTTTTTTTAAGTAGTTTGAATTTTTTGTTATATGTTTTTTCTAAGTCAAAGAACATTTTGTTTTAGTTTTAACCGTATTGTTATGTTTTTATACATAAAAAAGTCTTCGTGTTATATATATGTAAAACATTTTAGGGGGTTTTCTGACAAAAAAGTACATGTTTTATATTTTTGAGAAAAAATAAATAATACAATATAAACAAAAAAAACTGAGATAAATTTTTAAACTGTGAACTATAGTGATAATATTTAAAGATTTTACATAACATGAAGCCGATTATATACCTCAAAGTGTAACATGGTTAATAATGTTTTAACAATTTTTGTTTAACAAATAACAAGAATATGCAGGATACTGATAGTTTATAACTTTTTTTTGATGCGGCTGAAAACTTTTTTTTATTAAATAATTAAGTACGTCGATTTATTAATTTTTTATTTACTTAAATTCAATAGTTGCCTTTAAGTTTGTTTTTATATTAATTATTGTTATTTTACATATAAAAAGTTAATTTTGTTAGTATAAAAGTTCAATTGTTTTTTTTTAAATAAATAAACTTGAAAGTTTTAATATATTCAAATTTAACACTTGCATCTTTTATTATATCAATATGTGTTTTGTTAATATTGTAATTTTTCTTAAAAAATGTCACAAAAAATAAAAAAAACGATCAACGTAAACTACGGCGCAATTCCTACTGAAACGAAGCCTTGACTTTCACATGCCGTGATACAAACTCAAGCTTAATATGAGGCTTAGTTATATTAATACGATCATCAAACCAAATCCTTCGGTAGACTGAGATAGGTTTTGTCCTCATTAGGACTTATCAGTCAGTCACTACCGAAAAACTTAGATCGAAAAAACAAGTATATATATATGAAGAAAAATAATATAGTATGTTTTCGATAATTCTCGAGAGCTAAAAAACTACTTTTTGTTTTTGATGCCGTATATAATTTTAACAAAGCAAATTTATAGTTTCTAAGATAATAAAAAAAAACATATGCTCGCTAATACCTTGTGATGAATTGTAATCGTATGTAAAGCTTTTTATAAGTTTTTACGCTTTTAATAATAAGTATATAATTTTATAATATTGCGTGTTTTTTTTTTTAATTTTTTACTTGTTTTTGAACGAAATTTTTTAAACATCATTTTGTATAAATATATTATGTCTTATAAGCTTGCTTATGGAAAATTATTATTTTATTGTCATTTTTCATGAATGTGTATTTAGTTCTTCTTTTTTGTATGTAATAAGCTAGCAAGTTTTATATTAAATAAAAATAATAAGTATCACGCGTTTTAAATATAAACAAAACAAGTTCTTTAATAACGTAACCACAAGATCAAGATCTCGCCAGCTACCAAATCCAGCAGCGAAATTATTAATTACATCTCAGCCACCGACTCCAATTAAGAGTAGTGTAGTGTCAGGTGACTGTGATACTAATTCTAGTATTATTTTTTATTGATAATTTCAAACTTAGTCTGGTCTTTTTAATCCAATCAAAAATATAATTTACAACTAGGTAAACTATTTTTTAACCATCTGATCAGATCTCCTCTAAGATAAATTAAATTAATATAAATGAATTTTCAAATTAGATTTTTATAAAGTTTAAAACACTTTATATTGTGTAATATAAAAACGAACTCAAATGTCAGATATGTAAGGATATTAAAACAACTAATTAAGCATATATTTATATTACAATTGAAATGTTTTGTTTCTATCGAGACAATTACTTCAACGAAGAGAAAAATTATTATAACAGAAACTTTACTAAAGAACCTTATATTTTTTACACTTTTTCAAAAACTTGTTTTTATTCACATGTTAAACTTTTATTCTAATCAAATAAAAAATACTTTCAAGTTATATGATACAATATTTACTATCAAACATTAAGCTTCAAGACTTTAAAATCTTATATTTAACCAAATACTTAAAAAAATTTTTAAAGAACCATTTTTTTAAGAAAATACGTTTTAAATAAAAAATAATTTTTTATGCTCAATACTTTTTAAATACCTTTTATTATTACTTTATTTTAAAAGTTATACTTAAGCGTCTATAACTTAGATTTTAGTTGCTAAAAATTAAGTTTAGCAAAAACATCGGTTGTCTTTGCTAGAGTTTCGTAGACTTTTATTTCAATTTATGTAATAGTATTTATTTATCAAAACGTAATGTTTACAGTCTGAAAAAACTAGACCAAAATTAAAATTTATAACAAAAATTACTAAGTTACAAATGAAAACTTTGAAATGACAAGTTTAAGGTATGCCAAGTAATTTAGAGTAAAGCCCCTTTTTTTGTTTTTACAAATTCATGGTTAAATATTTCTTTCATATGTATTTTATGATTCTCAATTATTCTTGTATAGACGTATTTTTCAAAATGATTTTATATATAATTTATTAACTAACAAATTGTGTTAGAATTTAATTATTCTGATTTTTGCGATTGTTAGTAAAGTTATCTAAAGAATAAATGATAGTTAATTTAAATTATATGAAAAAAATTTAAAAATATGTACAAACAAACTACTATTAATTTAAACAGAGTTCAAACTTTTAATTGTTTTAAAACTTTTAATGAATTAATTAAGATTTAACAGTCATAACATTTATCATTTTTACACTTTCTAATGTTCAAAAAGTAAAACAAAATAGTTTTACTGAAAAATAAAAAAAAAAATATGTAAAAAGTGTTAAGAAAAAGTCTTATAAAGATATATGTATATGTATATAAATATACCAGATATGTTTTTGTGTTAAAACTTTATTCCGACTAAAGGCATTTCACTGCACTTAAACAATTTTTAAACAGATCTACACAAATAAATATTAAGACACATTAGTAAAAAGCATGTATAAATATGTATATTTTTTATGTGAGTAGTAACTATAAACGAACTTTGTGGTTTAAAAACATAAAAATATCAAGTTGTCTTCAAAAATTACAAATTTAATAAAAGCATATACTAACCTTAAAAAAGCTCTAAGAAAAGACAAGTTATTTAAAATGGAACATAAATTAAGTTGTACAGAAATATTACGTCATAATTAATTTAACAAACAATCAATAAGTTCTTTAGCTTAAAAACAAACGAGCATAAAGTTATTGTTATAGGAAAATTTATTAATTTTTCAAAAAACACAAAACTTTAATGTCAATTATTTTCCTTATCTTAAAAGCTATCTATTTTTTTTTTTTATTTTAGAGAACGCACCTTTGCCTTTAATTTAAAAAAAAGTTATTTAATTTGGGGTTAAAATTATTTCATGGGGTCCCTCCAAAAATAAAGGTTTTTTTTTCGTTTTTTTTCATCAAATGGTATTAGAACCAAAAATGAATATTTTTTTTTAATTTTTTTTTTTGATTTCCCTTAGTTTGCATGTTAAAAAAACTCGTAAATAGTTATTTTATAAATAATGTTAATATCTTTTACGATTTAGCCCAAAATCAAAATGTAGTATATTACACTATCATTTGCCTTGGCCATTTCTTCGAAAAAATTGATAAAAGGAAAAAAAAACAGTTAATAAGAATGTGAATATACAACAAATTTAATAAAATTATTTTATTTTAAATTAGTTTGATTGACATTAAAGTTTTATGTTTTTTGAAAAATTAATAAATTTTCCTATAACAATAACTTTATGCTCGTTAAAAACAAACTCTACAATAAGTTGTTTACTAAAAATTTAAACTAAATTTAAATATTAAAATAGTACAATCTACACGGTATAAAATAAAATAGAAAAAACATGTTGTATTAAACTTAATGATTTTGATTGTATATAAAAATGTTTTGAAATAAATAAGTACATAAGTTGACAGAGTAATTTAGAGTAGAATCGTTGATTGTTAGGACAAATATTCGATAAATCTTATCGCTTGTTCAGAAGTAGGTCTTTATATTCTGCTGCAACTACTGCTCTTTCTGTATTGCAAGTTGGGCAAGTTCTACTTACTCCGTTGGATGTATGTTTGATCTTTAAAACAATACTCCACTCCGTGTTTAGCCTTTTACGGTACATGTGAAAAAAGCTCCAGAAATAATCCGACAAACGCGTGCTTTGTTCTTTATTTATATTTATAAAAGTATGTTTATGGTTAGCATATTTATTTTTGAAACTACCTGCTTTACTTCCGATATAAATTTTATCAGGGCCCTTACTTTCAACTTTAACTTCATAAATTACTTTTTTTATTAAGCAATTACCTTTTAATGGGCAGTTATGTATCTTTATTTATTTTACGGCAATTAAAAGTTTTGGGAATTTTACTTAACTTATCACTATCAGGCTTAGCTAGTTTTGAGTATTTATTTATAGTAGTGTTGTTATGCATTTTACTTATACTTTTGGCACGATTAACGCTTACTTGTTCTAAGTTTCTTTTTATTATTTAAGCAATACCTACAGTTATACGTTGATTATTGTTATCTACACTGTTATTAGTATTATTGATATCAATATTTTCGTTATCATTACTATTAAAATATCATTACAGTTTATATTTTTGTGTTTAAAGTTTTAATAGGTTTTTAATTATTGTTACCATAATAAAAATTACTACTATTAGAATTATCATCATTATTAGTGTTATTATCGCTACAACTAAAATTATTTTTTTTATCAATACTGTTAACATTAATATCATTAGTATAATTAGAATTATTATATATATCCACGTTATTATTATCTTTATCACTAAAGTTTGAAATTACTGTTCTGTTGTGCGATTGTTTTAAAGTTTTAGCATTACTCATGCAACTATAAGAAATTTTAACTGTCTTTCTATTAAAAGTTTTGTTTTAAAAGTGGCTATCGGTGAATGTTTATCAACTAGCTTTAAAAATTCTTTACCTAAAGTTACCTGAAGAGCAATATGTAGGACTATACTACATTATATGTCGATTGCGCGGTTGTTTTGCGTTTTTTATCTACATCTAACTTCTCATACTTGAACTTACATTAAAAATCTCGACTTTTTAATTCAGTTTCGTACGGTGCTTTTCTTTCGTTAAGTATCCTTTCATTCGAAGAGAGGGTACTTATACGTTTTTGTGTCATTACTGAGAGGCATTTTCTTCCATGATAAGGGTGGTAAGAATTGATGTGAATAAAGTTTAATGAAGAATTTCGTTTACGGTGCGGACGGTAAGTACTATTGGATAAATTTAAAGTAACATCTAAAAAAGTTTTTTTTTGCGATCCTATTTCTTAAGTTATTTTGAAACGACATTAGAAGTAAATAAGAAAGTATCTAAGTAAGAAAGTAAGTAATAATCTTTTCGTAAATAAGAAGTTTTAAAGATCAATGACACCGAGTTCCTCATCTCTATACAATTCACAATTACTACAAATTTTACTTTTGAAATTATCTAGAATGTATAGCCTTACAAGATCGCATACCTCCACTCCATGAAAACTACCCATTGGTATTTCAAATACCTATAAGTGTCATTTTTCTTCCATACATCATCACCCGAAAAAAGTAAAAAGTCACACGAATAAATACAATGTCTGTATCTGATTTATTAAAATTAGAATATAATTCTCATATATATATATATATATATAATATATATACAACAAACGGTTAACTGGTAACTTGTTAAACTTAAGTAAGACTTAATTTATATTTGAAAAGTTTTATCAGAATTGATAATTTGTTCATATTACCCAAAAAAATTTATAGTTAAGAAAGCTTACTAGAAAGTTTAAACTAAACGTTCTATTTTGTTTAAACAGTTTTATTTTTTCTCGTGTTAGTTTTAAACCTTTTGTTTAAAATTTCAAATGTGTTTAAATTGGAATTTGTTTAAGTTATCAGCCGTAAAAGTACAGGTTCTAAAACTGGGAATATTTATAGTAAAATTAAAATTGAGCATCAAATTTAGTACTTTAAAGTAAACAATAACCTTATTTATAAAGTACTAATTTTAACATAAGTCATTTTACTTTAAAGGCACTTAATAGAGAGTAATAATAATTTAAACATTTTAAAAAAGTAAAATTTTAAGCAAAAGTTTATAAAATATTTCTATCTCCCAATATTCTTAGTAGTTAAACTAGCTAATCAGTAAATTATTTAACATTATATGTTAAAAAATTATACTTCAATATAAAATTCTGAATCCTTTAAACTAAACAGTTGTACATTATTTAAAATCATTAAAGAGTGGTTAAAAACTCAATTCAAAAAATAACTCGTGTATTAAATAAAAAAATTTTTTGTTTGCTAAGACAAAAACTTAAAAAAAAGAATGTAAATAAAAACATAAGTTTATTAAATAGAAATGTTTCCAATTTTTAAAAAATAAAGTAAAATAAAACTTTGATAAAAAACTTAGGTTGAAAAAATAAAAACACACTGTTTTTAAACTATAAAATAAAATATATTACTTATCAAAGTAAAACTTATGCCAAATGGTCAGAACTGTATTAGTTTACCATCACCTCTAGTACATAAAAAAAAAATATTTAAAGTTTTAATCCATACTGTGGTAAAACTATTCTAAAATTGTTTTTTGTTTTTTTGTTATACTCATTAATAAAAGTAATCCTAATTAACAATAAACTTTTGAAAGTATATGACACAGTGTGGACTGTGGTGTGACTTTTTATCTACAAAGTTAACTTCATAAAAAAGATCCAAAAAATATAAACAGACGAGCCTCTTATTTTGTACATTTAAGTAATTCTTATTTAAGATGATTGATAACACTAAGAAAGAAAAAAAAACCGTGAACGCTTACCACTTTGGTCAATGGCTTGGTGCGGAGAAAGGGCTTTCGGTCGTCGAGCCTCATACCTTATATATGTAAGTAACTTTGATAAATGTTATTTAGAACTTTAACAAAATTTAACTTTATGATCAATGTAAATGATTTCTTTTTACTTAAACTAATTAAAAAATTAATTCTTAAGGATAAAAATAAAAATTTAATAAAAAAAGTATGAAAAAAAAAACTTAAAAACGATAACTACTTAAGTAAAAAAAAAATTGAATGATAAACCTCACTTGAAAATAAAAATAAACAAATTAAGGTTCAACTGTACATATTCAAAAACTTTAGTTACTTTAAAATAAACTTAACAACTGTTAAAAAAAAAAAAAAATAAAAATAATAATTAGACTTAATTACCAAACTCACATGAAAAAACTAAAGTAAAGTTAGGAAATGAAAACTGCATTTTTAAAACTATAACCAAGACCAAATCAACTCGACTTACACCAAACCAACACAACTGCCATTGACTAGTCTTAAAAAGAAAAAGTAGGGAGTTAAACTTAATATCAAAAAAATCATTTTGTATGATACTATATAAAACAGAAAATTCAGATTGACTTTTGTAGGATTTATTTTTGAGTAAAAAAAAAATTACACCAGATTGAAAAGCTATAAGATAGTTTTGTTCTTTTAAGCTTTTCGGAATTTCCTCGCGTACCTTACATCCAAGATAGGATAAGATTTGGAACCGTATAGACTATTTTCTCTTGGGAAAAAGTAATTTGTCTCTTAAATTCTCTTGAATGATTGTGAGTTTTGTTTATATTTGTAAAGTAAGGATTGAAATCAACTGGCAATATACCTTTTTTGAATTTGTAATAAAGACTTCTAACTCATACGGAAACATATTTTTAACATCTGAAACTTTTTAAAATATTTTATAGTGCTAATGTTTTCATTCCAGCTTTTAAAATGCATACACATGATTGCTCTATTTACAAGTTTAATGATCTAAGTAATTTAGTTCTACTTGCTTTACTCTAACAAAGTAATCCATATCTAACATGACTCATCAGAAGTGAATTAAAAATGTAATACAAAGAGTGTTGATTTAAATATTACCGTGTTTTGTGTAAAATACCTATTGTCTTTAATAGTTTTGTTTTTAATGTTTCAATATGGTTAGATCAATTTAAGATTACTGTCAAATGTAACACCCAGATATTTATAATTATTTACCTTTGATATAGCTACATTACCAATTTTTATATCTAAGATAATGTTTTATCCGAATATCAATTTTGCCAAGAGTGGAAGAGCATGTATCTTGTTTTATTTAAATTTAGTCTGAGCCTGTTGTCCAATAATCATCTTGATACATTTAAGGTTACACTGTTAATCAACATTGTTAGATTTTCGTTGGTAGGTAATTACTTGGCAGTGAATCTTTTTTTGACTGCAATGTTGTTGAAGAAGCAACTTTTGGCTGTCTTATAAGACCTATTGGTATTGTACGACACTGGAAGAGTGAAACTAGAGTCCTATGGAAACGCACGAGGGGATATTTTGAGTTTGGACTGCTAAAACTAGAAAAAGTAGTTTTTTTTCAAACTCTTTTTGTTATAAATTTAAAATAAATGTATATCTAGTGCTTTAAAAGTTTGCTGTCCCTTTTGTTACGTGTGTCTATGAAAACACTTATTTCAAACTTAATTTTAATTGTCTTAATTTCTAAAAAAAAAAATTTATATAATAACATATTTATAGTTTTAAGTTGATACATTTTGTTTGTTACGGTGGCATTTGAAATTTACATAGTTTAAACTATTCTATTAAAAGCACGCATTTATCAGATTTTAAAACAGTATATGTAATACTAATGTGAAAACATTTTTTTTTACATAAAAACAACACTATAAATACTCATTTTAAGTTTTTTTTCGAACATAATTATTTTGAAGTATGTCCTTATGACTGAAATATGTATGAAAAAAAAATATTTTAAGGGTTTAAAATGTACATTACATATTATGTAAGTAATTTTAATCTGGGGTCAACAAACTGTGTCCTGCAGCCAAATGCTGCGCTAAAATATTGGGTAAGCGAGTTACTTTTCAGCTCAAAACTTACCTTTTAAAACCAGTAACTTTTTATGAGTCAAAAACTTGTATCTGGACTCTTAGTTTCATAGTTTCTGAATACTAGTGTGCTTCTATTGTTTATTTTATCATATTTCAGCTTAAATGCTTTTTTTTTAAGCTTATCACAGTAACCTGCCAACTAAGTACACACTTCAAAGTACGTTCTTTTCAGTCAACAAACGCTTTGTTAAAGAAAGAGAAAGAACAAAATCGAGATTAACTGACTTTTTCAAGAAATTTAAGCTAGCCTGAATTGTCCTGGTAAGCCTAAGTGACCCGAGATTATGGTACGCATGCCAAAAAAACAAAAAACTTTAAAATGTTTTAAGCACTTTGTATAAAATGCAATACTGCAAATCAGTGGCGTCACGTGGTATTTTTCCTAGGTGGTGCAGATAAATAAAATTAGAGTTGCTATTGCTTTAATAGCCCCTACTCCAGTTGTCCCTACTCGAGTTGTCCCTGCTTGAGTTGCTTCTGCTCGAGTTATTTCTGCCCGAATCGCCTTAGCTTGAATTGCCTCTACTTGAGTTTCTTCTGCTTGAGTTTCTTTTTCTCGAGTTTCAAGTTCTCGAGCTGCCTATGCTCGAATTGCTTCTGCTCGAGTCGCCTCTGCTTAGCTTTGATTTCATTTTTTGTTCATAATCGCATGTAAAATGATACTTAAACCTGTACTGTTTTAGTGAATTTTAAACTTGCTATTTGAATATTTAACTTTTTATCTTGCTTTTTACCGCAAGATATTGATTATACGGTAATTCTTGAAGAATTTTTGCTTTTTTAAGTTCATTTATGGCAGTGCAATGAGCACCATAGTCGTTGTCAATATAGAGTTTTATAAGAGATTTCGTTCTAAAAAATAACTAAAACGTTAAAGATACTTAATTTTTTCTTAAAAATTTTAAGGTGATGTAATTGCGGCAGTGCAACACCCAACGCAACGCCCCTGATGCAAATACTGACTATGGTAAACATAGTCTACTATAAGCACCACACATTTCCTCTTAAGAGCACCACGATGTTATATCCTTTATTGTTATGGTTCTTACCAAAGTAACCAGTTAAAATACATTTTTTTGTTTTGTGTTTTTTTGAAAAAAAAATAAATAGATCTCAACTACTAGAGGAGAAATAATAAAATTAATTTTTCAAGACTTTGTTATGCAAACTAAGTTAAGCTTCCGTCAAAGACCTCGTCAGTGCCTAAAAAAATAAAAAATCTAAAGAGGTATGTAACAGTTATGGAAAATAGTATTTGATTAATTTAATAAAAACAAACCTTTACTTAACAATTGAAACAAAATAAATTATAACCTTAAGGTTGAATTTACGGTTAAGTTTAAACTTTTGTTAATTTCAAGTAAAAATATAAGTAATAAAACAATAATAATAATTAGAACCTTGATGTAGGCTTTTTCTTTTTCTTCTAGTGAGCTTTCAAAATAAACATAGCTTAAATAAAAATGTGTTTTTAGTAGTAAAAAAGCTTTAAGTTATTATACATTCTATTGTAGCTAGTTTTTATTGTGACGTAGCTATCAAAAATTTAAAGATTTTTATGCTTGTAGTACCTATGAAATTTTGAAACTTGGTTAAATAATTAAAAAAAAAATGTTAGTTTTCAATAAAACTTTTTAAGAGCATGCTAAAACCAACATTACTTAGAACTTAAGACTTGTATTAATAATTGTATTTTTTTTAAATTCGGGCCAAGAATAGAAGAGTTCGTATCGTTTATTTAAGTTATCTCTTCTCTCGGTTTTGGCAATCGCGACTTTTTCTAGTATGCAAGTACTGCAAATACAGAGGGTTTTATCCAATTTGGTGGACAATTTCCCAGTCTGTTTTAAAATATTATGTTCTTATTTAAAGATATTATCGATATTTCTTAACCGTTTTTCTTTGTAGTTTTCAAAAATACTGATGTGGTTATAACATTTTTTTTTACAATTCCCACCCATTGAGTACAAATAGTCTTTAATTTTGTTTTCTGATCTATTTGTTGCTTTATATATGACTTTTAAACAAAGCATTTGTTGTTGAGTACCGTTTACTTTTTGTTGCAAAGTGTTTCGTTTTCTTCATTGGTTTACGTTTAAAACATCAATAAAAAATACATGGATCACCTGTGTACATAATAACTTATGGTAAAAGAAAATCCCATTGAAATAACAGTTGACATACAATAGTTAGAAGTTCTCCTTTGTGTGCTATACAATTATGCTGGTTATGTTTATGTATTAGATACGTGGCCTCCAGTAACTTACTAACTGACTGCTATACTTACGATTAGTAAATAATATGCTAGCAGTAATAAGTTACAAAACTTATCTCTAAGTTATGAATTAAACACACTTTGAATAAACGCAATTTTCTTTATTTTCAATAACAATTCTTAGTTCTGAAGAAAGAATCTATTATATCACGGCACTAATAAAATCTATAAAAAGTATTAAGAATCGTAAAGTTATATAAATTTTAACATTAACTCCGCAATGTAGACGTTTTCTTGATTCTCGAAACTAGTAAATTAAGCTTAAGTGAGTAAAACAACTAAGCTTTACCGACTTAGCAACAAACGTGTACTTGAAAGACAAACGCAAATATATACGCATTGAAATGAAATTAAATCTTTAAAATAAAAAGTGTTTGTTTTTAATACTAAAAGCACGTTACGAAAACTGCGTAAAGCAGTTTACAACATCAGCTTTAAGATAAGAAAATGTAATATTAATATCATTACACATTGATAAACAGAGGCAAACAATACAGGTTTAATTTATCGTCATCGTCTAGTTTACGCTTTTTTTGAATTTCCGTATAAAGTTTTGTAATTTTGCCTCTGCCTCCTCTCTGATTTAAATTATAACTAAAAAAAAATTCTTTAAAATTATAAAAAGAAAAAATTGTTGTTTTAAGACTTCTGATGAGGATTCTTGTAAAGTTTCATGATTCCAATGAATTAGAAGTTACCTCTTCAATATCGCAAAGTAATATAACAAAATTTTTACTAGGCTAGCTAGCGTTAATATTGTGTTCAAGTATGAAGATTTGAATTACCTTTAATTTAAAAAATCATTAAATAAAAAAAGAATATCATTATTTTAAGACCTCTGAAGAGGAATCCTGTAAAGTTTCAGGATTTTAAATGAACTAGAAGTTGCCTTTTCAATGTCGCAAAGTTATATAACACAATATTTATTAGGCTAGCTAGTGTTAATATTGCGTTTAAGTATGTATATTTAAATTATATTTAGAAAAAATTTCAAAGAAGTCATAAAATAAAAAATTATCTTTCTTCTAAAACCTTTGAAGAGGAATCTTGTAAAGATTCAGGATTCTAAATGAATTAGAATTTACCGTTTTAATATCGTAAAGTTATATAATGTCAAAAGTTAATAAAGATATTTATGTAAAGGTGGGCTATCATTTAAATTGTATTGGAATCTTATTTATAAGTTAAGATATGACCAAATCTTAACTTTGAAAACATAAGGTCAATTTTAGATTAAGTAGATCAGTGTTATGATTCAGTTTCAATACGATAAAAATAATATATGTAGTACGTAATAGTGTTGCCAGAATGCCATTATTTGCTTTGTCAACTGATTCTGAATACTTAATAAGTGTTTGTTGATTAGAAACAATAGTATAACTTTAAAGTATTTAATTTTTTAACTAGGCAGTTGTTATTAAACAGCATTGTTTTCAATAATATATAGTTCTATCACATATCATACTAGTAAAAAGAATCTTAATTTTTAAAGTTATGTTATGGTGTAACTAATTTAAGTTTGGTGCCGAGAGCAGCATACTTATAAACACATATATTATAAAATTTGACATTAGAAAACCAATTAGCTTAAAATGGTATCTCAATGATGGTTTTGGTAATACTAAATTATTATAGCTATTATATTGAAATTATTTGTTGTAAACATATTTCCTAAAGTTTTTAAAACTTGTAGTTAATAATTTCTAAGCAAGAATTACCTTTCGCTGTTATCAAAAAAAAATACTATAAGCTTGAGTTTTACATGGACCTCCGTACAAAATTGAGTTTTTTCTTGGTTCTTGAATAATGAGTTTTTTTTATTAATATATAACATTTGACTAATTGTTTAAATTTAATAAGTTATTCCTGCATAAAAAAATTAGTTGATTATTTTTAAGAATAATAAGCATATGTATCTTTTTTAATGTTGATAAAAACTTTTAAGTATGCTTTTTATTTACTAACTGTTTACGATCATTTTAAATTTAAGGAATATTAAATGATATAAAAATAACGGATTATTGAACTCTTGAATTATATGTTAAGTATGATTTAACTTTTAGTCTTGATGTATTGTAACGATTGTAGATAGAAGTTTTAATTTGTTATAGTGTCTGTTGAAACGTAAAAGTTTAATTGTTCTCAATTGTTTTAAAGAATTGCTCATAAAAACAACCCTTTAACAGTTGTATCTATTTAACATAAAAAAAAGAATAAGCTCCAAGTCTACCGAAGACTTGCAGTCTGATGATCGAGTTAGTATAATCGAACTTTGTGGTAACTCAATACAGAAATAATTTAAAATCTACATTTAATAAACTACAAAACATTATAATAAATATATATGACAAACCCTAGAAAAAAAAAAAGCTAAAACTAAAAGATAATTAAAATTAATTATTCCTAAAATTTTAAATTTAAGTAAAAGTGGTTGCTCCTTTGGTTTGAGCTTTTATGCCGAAGTTTAAGCTTCATATATTAATTTAGAACTACAAAATATTAAAAAACTTCGTTCCTTGCAATCTTTATGTCTGTTTTATACGAGTCATATATAAGTTATTTCTTTGTTAAGTAGAGTAAATGATTATTTTTTTCATAAAACTTTGTTTATATTAACTTTAAAGAAGTTTTGTTTGTGTTTTTGTTTTAGTTAAAAGGTTTTTTTACTGTTAGTTTTTATACTAAACCTGCTCAAAGTACATTATATATTATTTTATGTTATTGTTTTGCTAAAAACCTGTACATAAGAGGTTTTATAAGCGTTTTTATGTTTTTTAATTCTAAAAAGTCTATTTAGTTATTTTTTTAAACTGTTAACTAACCATTAAAGCTGCCACTCTAATTTATGTACGTAAACAGTATTTTATAACTTTGGATATTATAATTGTGTTTTTGTGTCTTTTAAAACTCAAAAGTACATTTATTCTCATATTCTCTATTTGAATTTCCTATAAAACAATACCTCGACTAATTATTAATGTTATTTATGTACAAAAAGGTTCTACTAAGGACGTTTAAAACGGTTTTAGTTTTTTTTTTAACTGAATGACTAATTATCGAATACATTTGATTAAAACGTTTAAAATTATTAGTGATAATCACTAAAAATTAATTCTAATTAATATGTTTAAACAAATTTTTAATTATTAATTTCAATAAAAATTATGTCAATGTCATTTTTTATTTAAGCTGACCGAATTCCAACCTTTTAATCTATATATTTATTTATCGTGTAAATTTGTCTTTCGTGAAATGTACAAAATTTATAAAAGCTTTTGTTAAAAATAATTTAATTGTTATTATAAGTTTTATTAAATAACATTCATCTTATCTTTATATTTCATTTTTATATCAAATAATTTAGTTTAGTGTTAGGATATTGTAAATAAAATACTTAGAAATATGGTATACTGACATTTAAATTTAATTTATCCAACTCCAATCGGTTTTCATTGTTATTTGACTATTTAAGGTAATGAACTTTCATATTAGATGACAGTTGGCTTAGTTTAAACGTTGAACACACTCTTAAAAAAAGCTTTTTTTTGTGCTAAGTTGAGCGAAAAATCTTGTGGCCTACTGCGAAGCCACCAATCATTTAGAGGGTAAAAAAATAACCACTTGAACATGTTCAGTTGTTTAAAGAAATTAGTACTAAAAATAATTAAAGAAACAATACAAATGTTATTGACTAATAAAAGCTTTTTTTCTTAAGAAAAATGGGAGTAACTAAAAAATTGATGACTTTTTTATCTTACTTTTCTTTTTTTAAGTATACTGAAATAAAATTGTAAGTTAAAATTTGTTAAGATTTAATAAATCTGTTTACAGTTGTTTTTGTATTAGATTAGAGAAGTAATAGTTTTATTTATTACCTAAAAGATTATTTGTATATTTTATTGTAAAAAAGCAGGGTTGCCACTTGGTCAGGAAAAGTCAGAAAAATTTTAAAAAATGAAAAGGTCAGGAAATGGCAGGAAACAATTAGGGGGTTTTGAAAAAAAGTCAGGAAAAGTCCGGAAATTTGATAAAATTTAAGAAAAAGTCAGTTTAAATTTACAAAATTCTTTGTTTTCCAAAGCCCTAAAATGGTAAAAATTAAATAAAAGTCCTTTAAAGTCAGAAAAAAATTCCAAAGTTTTCCTAAAAATTTACACAAATATTTAGTTTTATTTCCAATGCTTCCATCTGGTATAAAATAGTAAAATATCCTTTACAAAACTGCAAAAATTTTCTATTAACATATTGTTCAAGTACTTTAGTTGAACATGCAGATTTTGTAAGCTTTTTAGTATTGAAGATCTGTAGCAAGGACACTCCATAGTGAAGCTGTGATATATACACAAGAGTTTATCTAGCATAATTTTAGAATCAAAGTGTTTTTTGTTTAAGTAAATAATTGAGTTTTTTATAACTAAGCAGTTAGTTTAGTATTTCATGTAACAAATTAATGTGTATACTTTACCTTTTTATAATTTTTTCAAAGTTGTTTGAATTACAAAATTAGTTATAAGAGAGCTATATGCCAAGATAAAATTTACTTATTATTTGTATTTTTTGTAGATTAACTTAAGTTTTTAAAGTAAACAAGAGTATATTTATTTGTTACAAATTTTATACTAAATGATAAGAGGAAATATTTTATAAATGAATGTAAAAATAAATGAGTGCCAAAAGAAAAGAAATGAAGCCCACAAGTTGTGGCTTGATTTAGAGAAAAGATTCTCTTCAACAAGTGTAATGGGCAGCAGATGAGAGCTATTTAAATAAAATGAGGCAAATGATTTTAACTGTCAAGAAAATGTAGCGAAATGCAGTTCAGATGAACGAAACCATACCTTCATTAGATGAAGAGGTTGAAGTGCTAATAAAAAAACGGAGAAAATAAAGTTTAGTACATACATTAAAAAAAAAGTATTTGATTAAGTTCTTTATTATTTTAATGTTTTAAGTGTAAAAGTTCATTATTGTTTTAAAGTTTGAGTTGTGAAAGTTCCTTATTGATTTAAGGTTTTAATTGTAAAAGTTCTTCATTTGTCGTTTCGTTTATTTAGATACATTTATGCTAGGAAATTCTAAAAAATTGTGTGTTTTATTGTTTTAAGGTTTCAACTGTAAAAAATTGATTTTGTGAAAGTTTGTTATTAATTCAAGGTTTTAATTATAAAAGTTCCTTATATGTCGATTGTTAATCTAGATACATTTATGCTGGGAAATGCTAAAACATTGTGTCTTTTTTCAGATAAGCTGTGTTTATAAGGTAATAATACAAGTATTTTGAAGATAGAGCTGTTTATTACAAACACCAATCATACACAGATGGTTTAAGTGATGTACTGGAAGTTTGATGATAGAATTCAGCAAAAAACTGTTGTTTTTAACCTGTTTAAAATTAGATTGAAAACTTTATATAGTTTCAAGTGTTAGATTATGTATTTTAGAATAAGTTTAATTTTAGAGTTTGATTTAGAAAAGTCAGGAAAATTTTGGTAAAAAGTCAAGAAAAAGTCAGTTGAACCATTAAACCATTAAAAAGCAAACTTCTTAAAACAATATTGGTGCATACTTAAATAAATAAACTTTAAAGATACCTGTAAGTGTGTTTATAAATTTGATAAACCTTGTTTAAATAGTTATTTTAGTGTAGAATTAGTTATCAAAACAAAAATAAATGTTTAACTAGATTTAAAGTTTTAGAACATTATTCAAAACAATTTTGTTTATTTTTATCACGGTTCATTTTTAAACATAAGCTGTTGAATTAGGTCTACTTTATATTTGCTCTATCTTAAGATATAAAATTTAACACCAAACTTTTTTGTAAAAAAATCAATAACTTGATAAAAGATACTAAAAATTCATATTACATGTATTTTTTTATTGTTCAAAACATTTTAAAACGTACAAAACAAAGTTTTTGGTTTTTCTAAACATTTCTAAACAAGATAACAATGTATAATTTAATTCTACTTTTTTAGCAAAATAAAAAACTTATTGTTTATTTTATTTTTATTGTTTTAATACAATTCTAATGTAAAAATGAAATTTTTTTAAACTAACAAAATTAAGTTAAACAAATATTAGCTAGTAAAAATGAAGATTCTAAATAAATTCCAACTGAATTATTTAACGGTATGTTTTAATAATTTTGTTTCAAATATATTCAAGCCATCTACCTCTTTTCTGACAGATGAATTTTTAATTTTAAATAATGAACCCAAAATTACTTTCTAATATCTTATTAAGCCTTATTTTTGTTAATTATTAAGCTATTTAAAATTTTGTTTTGAAACTACATGGTAAATATTATACAATTAAGATTTTATCAAGCTATTTAAAATGTAAAAAAATGAGTTTCTTAATGCATACAATTTTTTTGTAAGTTTGAAAATATTATCAGAATTTTAACATTATTTAATTCCTGGAAAATCCTGGAATTTTAGAAATTAATAAAAATGGAACAAACCTTGGAATTTTTAAAAAGTTTACTAAAGACCTGGAAAACATGAAACAATTTTTACATAAATGTATCGAAATTTTGTTGTGATACAAATCTTCTATAATATAAAAGATATTATTTCCCTATCAACTGAAAATTTAAATATTATGTACTTTTTAAGATGCATTACACTATCTTCAAAATTTTTATTCTATTGAAGGTAGTTTTTAACCTAACAAATAATTTTATATTATAAGTAGACTAAAAACTTGTATTTTCAAAATCTTTAAAAAAATTTAAATAAAATATTGCAACTCTATACTGTATATTAACAAAGAATTAGGTAAGTTTATTTTTTTACTCCATGTTAAATGAAAAACCTCATAAAACAAGTAACTTTTTTTAGATAATAAACCAGTAGTTAGAAGCTTGACTTTAAAAAAACTAATTAAAATCATTAAATGTTCTCTTAAAAATAGAAAAAAAGTATTAACTATTTATTTGTTATCAGTTATAAAATGAACACTTAAGTCTATCATTCAGTTAATGATTTTGTGAACACACTTAACCAGCAGTTGTTGACCATTTTCATGTTTTACCCCTAAAATAATGTTTAAATTTAAGGAAAAGAACAATATTTTTTTGAAACTTATGCTTATTAATTATAAAAATATGTAAAAATAATTTTAAGTTTAAGAAGATTACACTTAAATACTAGCTTATAAATTGAAAAAAATAATAATAAACATTTAATTACATAAATTATAAGAAAGAAAATTTATGCTTACAGCAAGTGTATGTACCACCAAGGATAAATTTACCTGAGGTTATACATCACTGTACTAAACAATTATATAAAGTGTATTTAAAGGTTAGTTTGAGCCGAAAAAATGGTAAAAAAAATCAGTAGTATTTATAAAGACTTAATTCATTTTATATTTGCACCCTTATCCCTTACTTAATTAACCAAAAATGTTAAAAGTTAGTTGAAAAATAATGCTTGAACGTTATAAATTAAAATAAAGTATTATAAAAAATGTTTTTGAAATAATTTTATTATCAGCTTATTAACTCAGACTTACCTTGAAATATACTAGCCGACCTTTGTTAAAGGCTGCTTTATTTTCTTATAAATATTTTTTAAAAACTCCACTTTATTATAAATTGTACATTTTTTTATTTAACCAAAAGTAAGAATTGGATATTAAAAAAAATCTATTTAAGAAAACTTATACATGCACATAAAATAGTTTCTATTATGTAGAGGATGCCAAAAAAAAAAAACTGGAGGCCTAGATATTAAAACTTTTGGATAAAGTACTTGGAGAAAACTTGAAATTGATAAAAATTTGAAAACTAAACTCTGAAAATCGTGAAGTTTTGAAAAAATCTTATGTGCTTAGTATAGAAGGCTTACTTGAAATTTGAGGTTTGCATTCCAGTCTACTGCTTTAGTAGATAGTCAGCTTAATAGTTTCATTATAATGTTGTTTTACTATATAATAAATGATATAATTAATTTTATACATTCTTTCTATGACCATAGATTTTTTATTTAAAGGTTTAGAAAAGTGTAAAAAGTTTATTATCTTAAACATAAATTTCAACTGAAAAAGACTCAATAACATGTATATACTTTTAAAATTTAGAAAAGATTCATAAAAAAAAAACGAGTAAGTCAAAATCGAGTATGTTTTGACAATATGAACTTTTCAATACCTTTGGAAAAATCCGTGTAAATTTTAAGAGAGTGTATTAAAGTTTATTATATAAAAAGAGTGTAAGAAAAAGTTACCATTTAGATACTTATAATATAACTAGTTTAAAAACTTAGATTTTCATGTCTTTATACTTAAAAAATCAAAAAATTGCTTTTGCGACGTTTTAGGATCATAAATAACAATTTAACTAGTATTTTTATAATTTATTAGTAGTAATTTAGTTATTAAAACTCAAGGGGAGTTTAGAATTAAAATCAGCTACCATACAAAAATATTGATTTTAGTATCATTTTGATTCTTTATTAATGATTATATCATAAAAGTGGACAATTCTCAGCTAAACATGAACTTAAGCAAACTTTACACAATTTGTTATCAAAATATACTGTATAAAACAATAGTACTTTTAAAAAAATGTGTTATTATAATATAAAAATGATAATAAGTTTCAATTTAGAATAAGTAACAATTTGTGATTTTTTGTTAAAAAATAAGTTCATTTAAAGTATACTAGTGGTCAATCCTTAAATTAAAAAATATCTGAGTATAATCTTTTTTTTTTTAATTAAATTAAAACATTAAATTTTTTCATAGTCAAATTTTTAAGTGCACCAAACTTTGAGTCTCAACTTTTTAGACGACTTATAAAATTTAGATATTATTTAAAGGTCAGTCTAAGCTGGAAAAATTTTAGTATTTTTATTTACTTTTTTTTATAAATTTTTAAAAAATATACTTTATCCCTTGACCACCTTACCAAAAATATGAAAAGTTTATTAAAAAAAAATTTAAATTTAATATTATAAAACTAGGTTTTTTTTTTTCTGGTTAGCAATGTTTACAGCTTAAACGCTTAAGTACAGTAGACTTGGAAAAATGTTTGTAGTAAAACTTCTTAAATTTGTTTTAGATTTCAGAAAATTTCTGTAGCAGTAATTTTTTACTAGATAAAATTTGATTCTTTAAAAGATAAACTGTTATTCTAATAGCTAAGCTATATACATAAAATTAAAAAAAATTTTCAATCATATTTTGTAAAACAACTAGCAAAGTCCAGTTGTCAAGTTTAGTTAAATATGATTGTTGTAGTTGGTTTTAAGATAAACCTCTTTATAAAAAAAAGCAACTAAAAATAGTAATGTTAAAATAACTATTATTTTGTTTTGTTTTCCATTGGAGGTTACGATTGCTGTTTAGTTATTTACTTTTTGTAAAGTATCTTTATTTTATAAAAACTACAAATTATTAAAATATATTTTACAAATTTTAAGTGAAAGTCTTTATTAAACTAAAAAATTTTAACAAAGATTTTTGTGTAAATTTTAGGTTTTTAAATTTGTATAAATTGTAGTTTACTTTTAAAAATCCATACAATTTTTTAAGACTGGTTAAGATTTTTTTAAATTTTTAGGAATAAAGTTTACTTTCAAATGAAAAGAGTATTTAATTTGTTTTATTAAAGTAAATAATAATTTATAAGTACCTTTTTATTACTAAAAAATAAAGTAGTTAACTAATATAATTTAAACTATTAAACAAAAAAATTTAATGTTTTGGCTATTTTTCTATCTAGAATTTATATTTCTGTATTTATTTATATATTTAAGTTTGAATGCAAAAAACTTGTTTTAGTAACTACAGTTATGTTGTTACAGAAAGTAAATTAGTATCATGGTTAAAATTGATTATAATATTGAAGCTTTTACTTTTCCGAAAAACCACAAAAAAGATGGTGTGAGAATGCTCAGTATTAAGTGTATAAAGGAAAAGAATATTAACTTGTCCTTTGAACAACCAGTTGTCAGTGATTTCAAACAAGGAAACATTGGTAACTGTGGAGTAGTTTCAGGACTTGCTGCTATTTCACAGAGAGAAGAATTCATGAGCGAAATTGCTCCGACAGTCAAAGATACAAACGAAGGTTGCAAACTTCATTTCAACATGTATTCCAAAGGAGTTGCAACAAAAGTAACAATTGATGACGCCTTACCATTTGATAAAGATAATGAGGTAGCTTATGCAAGTTCTTTGAACAGCAATATGGCTTTAGCATCATATTTAGAGAAAGCATTTGTAAAACTTGCTTGTCAGAACTCTTACTCAATTTGTGTGGGTACATTTTCAAACTTTATCTTCTCATCCTTCAGCGACTGCTTAACCTGTTATCGTGTATGGTGTAAAGAAGAACAGAAAAATAACATGATAAAGTATATTATATCTGAACTTAAGATGAAAAGCTCGGTTACAATTGGTGTTAGACAACCTTTTCACACGGATCCAGATGAAGAGATTTATAGTGGCCATTCATACGTTGTAACTAATTTTAATGAGGAGAAAAATGCTTTAAAGTTGTATGAACCCAATTGTTACCCCCCTTTTTGTGTTCCATACAAAAGCTTAGCTTCTTCTATTACAGAAAATGCCGACCCAAAAAAAGGTGAATTTTGGGTGACAGATGATCATTTTGTAAATAGAAAAGTAATGCTGTATAGTTTGCATTCAAAGAAGAGATATAAATCATTGTTTGAAGTTAATAAAAATATAGAACTAAGTAGTCTGGATAATTATGATAAATATTCAATTTTCTCCTGTAAGGTCTCACTTAATGAAACTTCAAACTTTACAGTGAATTTCTATTTATATTCTCATGAACTTGAAAATATAGACTTTATAGTAAAAGATGCTGACAAGCAAAAGTTGAAAATAAACTTTGAATTACTAAATCCATTATGGACTAATGAAAATAGCAATCGTTTTAATGGAGGCGAGCAAATTCAATATTATCAGATATTCAAACTTGATCCTGGTTATTATGAATTTACTTTTGTAGTTGGATTTTCAAAAGAAGAGTTTATGAGTATCAAAAATGCAAGTTACTCTGTTAAAATTGGTTCGACGGCAAATAGTCATTTTGAAGAATTTGAGGACAAAAAAGATGCAGACATTACAGAACTTTTCAAAAAAATTAAAGTTTAACTTTTTGGAAAAATAATTTCTTATAAACTTAAATTATTAGATATTCTGAATACTTTTTGTTTTTATTGAAAAAAAACTAAATTAACTAAATATTTACTGTAAAGTTTCAGTAAATTATTATATTTTATGATAGTTTTTCTTTAAAACGCAATACAAAACAACAAAAAAGTCCGTTTTCAACATAAAGTACTAGTCTATACATATTAACTTCAGATTGCTATTTTAGTTATAGTAAAATACTTAAATTATAAAATGACATAAAACTTCTCTTAAAAAATGATATAAATTTGACTTCTGCATATAAAAGTTTGAAAAGCTGTTTGGTTTTGTAACTACATAAAAAAATGCAAATTAAGTCATTTAAAACTTATAAAAGAAAACTGAATTTTATTTTTTAACATTTTTTTCTTTGGTTATTAAAAGCTGTTTGACTTTAAAAATATTTGTATAAGGATAAATAACTTTCTTGTTCTATATTTTTTTATTCAATACTAAAATTTAAATGATCGGTTAGATAGTTGAATAAAGAGTTTATAAATTTCAATAGTAAGCATTAAATATTTAGAACAAAAATGTTTTATTTTGAAACGAAGTAAGTGTTTTTAAAATATTCTAACATCTCGTTTTTGTTTCTCATGGCCATAATGCATAATCGTTTTGATAGCTTTCTTTATTTATACTTTAACCTTAACTTGTAAAAATAATTTTAAAAAATTTTTCATTTAGATGAATTTATTGTTTAATCTAACACCCTTTTATATATCTTCCACTTATTTTTATTTTATTTTATTTTTTGCCTAAACAGTTTTTTTACTTAAGTATTTGAAAAAAAAAAGAAAATTATTATTAAAAACAACTTTTTTTTTTGCCAAAATTTGCGTACTCAAGACAAGTATTACTGTATTGTAACTTTCAATTGTCTAATAATTGCATAAATAGTATTATTTTTAATTAGATGCATATGACTCTGAATTTTAAGAAAATTTTAATATAATTTAACAACTTTCATAATTCAATTGAACAAAGTATTCTTAGAAATTAAAATTAAATTTAAAAATAGTAAATATGTATGTATAAAATATAAATGTACAAAATATTTTAAAGTACTTTTGTTAAACTAGTGAAAGAAAATTCCTAAAATTGGTTTTAGGAACTTAAATTAACTTGTCTAAAATTTGTTTAGTGTTTTAAGATTGTGTAAAAAAAGTACTCTATAACTTGACTTAATCTTACATGCTCCTCAATTTTTTTAGATACTTTTGTTTTAACACAGTTTTCACTAGGTATTTAGAATAAACTGATTGAATAATTCTCAAGCATTTGGCTCTGCACTACACAAAAACAAGGGTGTTGTATACCTAAAACTAAAATTAAATAGGTTAGTTTTCATTTATACTAGTTGTACTTTTTAAATATGACTTTAATTAATCTAAATACACTATTTTCTTAATTTTAAGTCAATTTCGACAACTATTTTCTGACAATTTAATCAAAGTTATCAAGTACATAAGTTGAAATTAGTATAAATTAGAGTGCTTAATAAAGCCTTATTATCAAAAATTTATTCAAATTTTGGTACTTTAGCTGAGAATTTGCTCTAGTACTCGAAAAGCTTTGATAATTTTCTTTAGAGAAACAGTCTCAACTAAAAAAACAACTATCGAATAAAATGATTTAAGTATTAACTTCGTTTTTGTTCTCATTTTGTTTTTACTTACAATTTTATATGTTATAATTGAGTTTAATTTGAATGAATTTTGCTATTACCACGTAACTAAACAGATATTTTGTTTAACTATTTATATGCTACGTGGTTTCTGATTTCTTAAATATATATTGTCAGTCTACAAAAAAAATTATTGAGGAAAAGAAAATAACATAAGAATAAAAAAATACTTTAGGTTCGTACAGTTACTTTAAAAAAATTAAGTGAATTATATTAATATTTTATAAGATTTTATAATAGAATATAAATTATATAGAATATAATAAGAATTATTTAAGATAAATAAAGCTATTTGTTTTACTTTTCTATCTCATGAAAATGTTTTAACATAAGATTATTAACTAAAATCAATTTAACAAAAATAATACGAATTAAATAGAAAATAGTTGTGATAAAATATCTTTTGATTAGTTTGATTTTTGTTAAATTTCATTTTAGTTACATCAAAAGTAGGTGGTAAATAGTGTTCTAAATAATTTAATAAAACAATTTTTAAAGAAATTAAAATAGACAATTTTATTTATACGAGAAGTTAGCACCTTCAACCTGAAAAATTGTTTAGATTGATATATGGTATTTGATATAAAATTTTATTATTAGAAAAAGTGATTGTTAATTTATAGTTGAAATTTTCCATAAATTTTCTTAAACTTGTGATAGCAATTAAATATAAGAATGATTGCCGGAATGCATGTTTATCATAAGAGGACGAAATAAGGTCAAAGAACAGGTTTTCCACAGTGGCCTAATTCAGAAAACCAGGGTAAAATAAGCTGCAAAAAGGCCAAAGTTATGATAAAGGGGGGTAAGGGGAAGAAAAGGTGCCATTAGGGGCCATTAGACCATAATTCAAAACCTATACTAGAGCCCAGGGGTCTGCAGCTAAAAGAGGAACGTTTATTATGTGATTTAAAAAAAAAATTCTTTAAGACAATTTTTTGAACAAAATAATTAGGCGATTGATTATGTTTTAAAAATAACAATAAAAATTAATTTTTCTAAATTAAGATTACTAATATACAATACTATCTAAAAAAAATATATTAATGCGACCCGCAAGCAGCAGTTTGCCGACCCCTTTACTAGAAAAACTGAAGTTGACGATGAAGTGCAAAAAATAGTTAGTTAACATATGTTTTGTGAGAGAGGGTCTCATAGATTATTTTATTTCTTTAAACGATGTATTAAAAAAATAAAAAAGAAACCCTTTCCTAAAACTTTATTGATTTTCGTTAGAAGTGGTGCTTTTTTAACGATTGCAAAACATTCCAGATCTGCGAAATAAAAAGTTTAATCTAAACAGTAGTAAGCATTCTATTAATGATTTAACTAAAAAAATAATATTCTTGAATTAAAGTGATAACTGGCCGAAATAAAATTATTCAGAGGTAATATGTGTGCAAAAAAGTGAATCTCGAAATTTTTAGCACCCTCTTCAGTTTTTGAAACTTTTTTTTTTTGTTTTTTACCAATGTAGACTATAGTTTTACATGCACGCAACATTATTCCGCTCATAATAAATAAAATACGTGCACGCAAAAACAAACAAAAGCTTGCCAGATGGTTGATGGGTGCTTGTAATCTAGTAGTTTTAATAGTTTTAGGAGGCTTGAGATGGTAAATACCAGGCTTGATAAAAAGCAGTACTATATTTACTCAAGTATTAAACTGTTAACATAAAAAAGACAAAAGGCACCCAATTTGCTATTCATTTTTTCCATTTAACATTTAACATTAAATTGATTGGACTCCTAAATATTTGTATAATTTAAGTTGTGGGTTCTAATAAATGTTACGTTATGATTATAATTGAAAATTTAGAATCTAATAAATACTGTTCCCCAAGATATGCTTTGTATTCAATCGTATAAAAGAAATGTTTAAACTTATTATTCTTTAAAGTAACGAAAATGTAAATATTTAATGCATTGATTTTTCTTTATATATTTTTAAATTTAAGATACATAAATGGTTTCGTAAAGCTTGTAATTATGGTCATAGGGAGTAGGCTGTTTTTAACAAGTTGATCTTGTTTCATAGAGTTTTTACAAGCTTCAAGTTGCATAATACTGTTTAAAAAAATATTTTTATTTTGAGATATGACAGGTCAAAGTCGGGCCGCATTTTAGATTCCTTATAGGAAGGGTAAACTAAAACGACAAAAAAAAAACTAATTGTTTAAAATCTATCTTCTCCTACATTTTTCAAGAAATCTATAAATTTTCGCAGTCTAATTTTTAAATAATAACAAAAAAACATTAATTTTGACTTTAAAATTTTAATTAAAAATAGTTTTTTTTTAATATCATTGTTTTAATTTTTTTTATAAAGTTTTAACTTTTTTATTTATTAAAGTTCATAAGTAACATTTTTTCTTATAATATGAGAAAAATTTCCTGAAAATTTGAAGAAGATGGATTTAAAAATAAAATAGGAGATAGATTTTTAGTGACTTTTAAAATTCCCGCAAAAATTGACCCTAAAATATTTGTGGTCTATACATTTGTATAAGCATTTTTCAAATTATAAAATATCTCAAAAAGTTAAAAAAAAAATTGTATTCTATAAAAACTGGCTGGTAGTTTGTACTTAAAACTTTCATATAAAAGAAAATTAAATTTTTGGAAATAAAACTGTTGAACTCTCCCTCCTCTGGCCTTTTCAAAATTTAACCTTTTTTTAGATTACTTGACTTATAGAATTTTTTCATCCTTTTTATGATTAGCAATAACTTAAGAACTTATTCTGTTAATTGTCTATGTAACTTTCAACTGACAAAAGAATTACTTAGAGACTTTGTTTTATTTTACTTAGTAATAAATTTTAACTCACATAGTACAACTTAAGATTTTAATGTTATGGTAAAACAAGAAATTTAAGTTTTATTAGTTATTTTAACACACTTCTTACTACTAATAAAAAAAATTAAATGTACTGTTAAATTTAGAAATATTAATTATAAAATTAAAATTACATATCTATAAAGTTAACATTGTCTTAGGAAAATAAAAATACAAGTATCACTATTAATGTAATATTATATTAAGGTTATTTTTGAAGAAATTCTATTAGTCTTTACTTGTTTCTGTTTAAACTTTTTATTCTAACAGTGAGATGGATTGATTGAAACTGTATTATATTTTCCCTAATTATTTCTTTTTTATATATTTTTTCAACTTGATAAATGAAATGGTTTGATTGATTCGAAGACTTAGTTTAGATTTATGTAAAAACAAACTACAATTACAATTTTTTTTTAGATGATAGTTGTTTTTAAATAGTAAACAAGTAACTATTGAAAATTGCAAAAAGAAAACTTGAAGAAGAAAACAAAAGAGGTTCTGTTAGGAAGAAAAGTTTTGACGACACAAAACCATTTATACATGAGGTAACCTCAAACTTGAAAACTGACAGGACGCTAATGGAAAATAAACTCTAGTTTGGTTATTCTAATTAACGTAAGTTTTATTGATAATATAAAACTTCTGACTAAGCCGTTCGTTTTTAATAAAAATATAAGATTTGCTGATAACAAATGGTTGTTATAATAAAATTATTACTGATTTGTTTATAAGTGGTTGATTTTCTAATAACTTTTTTTGTTAATAAATGTTTATGTTTGAGTATACTTGAAAATATGGCTCATTGTAAATATTCAAAGATAATTTTTTCATTTTAAATAATAAATTAATATTATATGTTTTGATTTTTAAAAAACTAGTAAAAAGATCTGACCTGTAAAGGAGAAATAATATTATTTTGTATAAAAAAGTGTTAAAAGAATGAATGTATTGAATTAATCTATAAACTGTTTTGACTAGTTTTTTAAACTAAATTAACTCTAATCCTAAAATTTTTAGTTTTTATTAACTAGTTTATTAAAATACATTAAACTTATTTCTATTTTGAATTGAAAACTATTTTAAATATTTTATTTTATTATTTACATTATCTACGGGGTTCACGTCAAAAAAATATTTTGTTAACTAACTTTAACTCTCAACTAACTTTTTTTTATTTAACTCAAAAGGTTAAACTTAAATAATTTTTAAATAAAAAAGAATAAAAACTGCAACTCTGCTATTAAAACATTGTAGACAATAAAAAAAAAATTGTTAAAACTTATATTTTTACTGAATACTAATATTGAAAATCTGAAAAGTTTAATTCTATCAAATGACTTAAGATTATTTTATAGAAACTCAATCCTAAAAAAATAAAAATGCGCTTCTTCTGACTATTATAATTGTGATTGTAAAAGATGTTTGAGAAAAAAAAACTTGTAGAAAACAAAAATTATTAAAACAAGCCATAGTCTTACTGTAAACAATGCAGTAGTGAAAAACTATTAAAAAAATTAGAGACTTATTTCTCAATAACTAAAGTTTTTTGTTGCTTTACTAAATTATTTATTTTAGGCTTTGTCATATTTTTGATTTTTGTGCTAAGTTTCGTACTAATATTATCAATTTCAACCTTTTTTTCTCGCTGTATATATATTCGATTTATGTGTCCTTCTGTTATTGAGTTGCTGTTCTAGGTGTTTAACGTTAATAAATAGTAAACTTTCAAAACTTTTAGATCCACGGCACTCAGTATAACCAGTTCAATTAAGATAATTTAGGACGTTTTATAGTTTTTTTTTCAGTTTTATTATGTCTTATGTAAATTTGTATATGCCTATAAAAATCTCAGGTTTTAAAATAAAAATTTTTGAAATTTTAAATCAGTTTTGTTTTTCTAAAACTAGAATGAGATATAACTGTTTCAGATTTGAATAAAAACTATTTACAGTGGACAAAAATTTTTCATGCCTTTCAATTATGATTTTTGTACAGTGACTATTGTACTGCTACTTAGACAAGTCTACAACTTTCAGAGTCTTCATACATTTACTTTTATTAAAAATTTAGTTAAACGTGGAAATTTTTTCTTTAAAATTTTGAAGATGATGCATTTTACTGCAAGAAACATTAAAAATTTCGAACAATACCTTACAAGTTTGTACATCATTTATGTATTAAGATATGCTTAATTTCTAGAGAGTTAACTACAGCTAGACCTTTATTTAATAAACTTGTATATATTTTTTAACATTATTCTCAGGTGAATAAAGAAATCTACTTGAACTATGTGTTTTATTTTACTTAAAAAGTGCAAGTTAAAGTTTACATTATCTAATAATACTCATTTTTATTCTTTTTTTTACTTAAACACTATATGGTACAGATTTTTTTACTTTTGAAAATTTCTAAGTATATACTATTGAACTAACCTTGTCATTTAACATTTAATAGTGAAATTTATAGTTTATCAGATTTTAAAAAACCTTTAAAATTGTTTTTTTTTTAACAAACTAAGTTCAATTTAAATTTACTTATTTCTTTTTATAAATTTTTTTTGCTAGAAAATTACAGTTCTTTAAAAGTTTTTATATATTGTTTCCCCTAATAAAAAATAAATTGTAATTAAAAATAAGAAAGTAATATTTTCATGAGATTTAGTAATCTTATATTATAACAACATGTTGTAGCTAACCTTTTATGTTATTAGTATTTATATTCAAATAGTAAAAATAGTAACTATATCAAAGTACAAAAAGAAAGCTGGAAAAAGAAAAAAAAAAAAGAGGAGGTTCTAGTAGGAAGAAAACTGTTGAGGGACCAAAACCGTTTGTATTTGAAGTAACTATTTATTTTTAAAATAACAGGAAACTAAAGATGAAACTACTTTAATTTTTTTAATGATTTTTTAATAAGTTTTATTGAGAAAAAACAGCGTAATAAAACCGTTTTTGAAAAAAAATAGTTGTAATACCAAAACTATTGTTAAAATGTTTAGAATTATAATAACCTTTCTTTTTTATGTTGTTTATTGAACGAAAAAAAAAAACGCTCAAATATTTGGTCCAAGGACCTGGTGTACTAAGAAACTTTTCAGTTATTGAGTCATACACCAGGATACAGTTTAAAGTCATGTCCACGACAATGTTTTTTTGAATATATTTACGAATATGGGTTTCTTATAATCAAATTTAAATATTCTTACGCATATTATTTAAGAAGAAATAATTTCAATAATAAAATAATATTACCCATTTTTTTATTTAAAATGCAGCAATATCAACAAATTCTTTTTTTATCGTTTAAAATCAATTTAGATTTCATCCATTACCAATATCAGTATTTCAACATACTTTAAAACTTATTTTAAACAAAAAATACTAAAAAGTAGTTTGTATTAAACAACGCTCTAAAATAATTAATATTTACATCCTTATTAACACTTAGCTTACTTAGCTATAGAAAGTATATAAATATATACTTAGTATATAAATAAGTGACTAAGAAGCGAGTATGAATTGCATAGATAAATATTTTTAACTACATTTAAAAAGTAAAATACTTGTATTAATGTTCAAAAAATAAAAAATTTAGAGCTCTTTCTGACAAAGTATAAATATAAGTGAGATTTAACCTATAGCATAAAACAATTGAAAGATTACAGATCTATAGGTATTAAAACGAACACATATTTTGAACTATTTTATTTTTTTATTTTTAGTACTAAAACTAATTTGCATAAACAAAATAAATCCAAAGACTCATAAATAAAAATAAGTTTACAATACGTTGAAGCTTTAAATATTTTAATAAATGAGCTATCGTCAAGGGTACTTGTCAAAATTGCAAGATGATAAAGTTGCACAAGGTTACTAAATTGCACGAGAACAAAATTTCACGAGTGCACAAAATTGCTGAAAAAACTTTTGCATGAAGACAAATTTGCACGAGGGCCAAAAATGCACGATCAAACAAAAGTGCACGAAAAGAATTAAGCACCAACGGTTAATTTTGCACGAGTTAAATTTTCGCACGAGAGTATAAAAAAAGACAGAAAAATAAGGAAGAAAAAAAACTCAAAGATAAATTAATAAAAAAGTATTAAAAAATAAAAGTTACTGACTGAGGGTTAAGGTTAGAAGTAACAGTGATAGAAAATAAAAAATTTAAAAATAGGCATGAAAACCCTATCTACCGAAGGTTAGGGTTAAAGGTTATAGTGTGAGAACAAAATTAAAAATTAAAACTAAAAAAAATTAGAAAATTATATACATAGGTTACCGACCTAGGGTAAGGATTAGGGGTAACACTGAAAGTAAAAAATAATTATTAAAATGACAATTAAATAACTAAAAAAAAAGAAACAACCCGTGCAAAAACGTATACATGCAGAGTTGTCTGTTCGTGCAAAAGTTTCTTTGTGCAATTTTATCCCCTCGTTCAATTTTATCCACCTCGTGCAAATTTGACAGCTACCCGTCTTCAAAGTGTTTATTTTTTTGTTTAACGAATTTATTTATACTTAGTATGTTTTTTAACTTTAAAAAACATTTAGTAAAATCTAATGTTCATCATAACTACTAACATTATAACTAAACATTTATTACTTTAAATCTTCTCAACTATTCTTTTCCGAACTCAATAAAAGCAACTTGAACTTTTTTTATTATATACAAACAGTGCCAAAGAATGAAGAATCAACATTAACTTTATTTAAACTAACTTCAGTTTAATGAAAGCTAAATACATTAGTATTTTAACTGTTTATCATAGCTTGCATTTATAAGTTTTATTTAACATGATAAGTATAGTTTGTTGCTTAAATTCAATTACAACACACTGAAGATTTTGATACAGCGGTAAAAAACAACATTATTTTTTGAAGGTTTATTAAAGTGAACAGAATTTTAAATTTTAAGATAAATTACATATATTGACAGATTAAATAGTCAATTTACTGATATCGTTGGTTAAGGTTGTTAAGCTTGATGAGTAAGTAGTTTTTAATAAGATTTGATTTGATAAACATCATTTGTAAATTATCAAAATTTTGATATAATATATGTAAGCTAAACAATTTCTCATCTCCTTAATATATACACCTTAACTCAAGTTATCTTACAGCCAGAAGTTTAGAAACACAGTATTAGAAAGTTATTAAAATAAAAGTTTTTATGATTTTCATACTGGCTTAAAAACCATACCTTAAAAAAGCATTCGTAATATAAGATTTCATCATAAAGTTTTCTACAGCTAAATTTAGTAATAATGTGGTTGTACAAATCAGTTTTTGAGTTTTTAGTTAAATGGTATACTTATTGATATACGAGTCCGATGTATATATTACATTCTACAGGTTTTAACTAATAAAACCATTTGTGTAAAACGGGGATCGGTAAACTTAAACCCGCAGGCAAAAATCAGTGTGAAAATATAATAATGTGGCCACCTAACATCTATTTACTTGTTTTGAAATCATTAATCAAACCACCTGCTCTAGTAGACTTCTAACTAGACTTTTTATTTGATTAACAATAACTAATAGTTAAAAAAATTTTATTGACGTCTTAAAGAATAATTTCATACTTTTGATTGAAGTTATTTAACTGCGGTCTGCGGAAGAGAGACACGTTAGCAGTTTTTTTTTTGGGAGAATTAATTTACTTAAAGTCTATGACGATTTTACATAACCAAATAAAGCAACTAACAATAGCAAAACGTCATTGCTAAACAACTTATTTATTTTAACGTAAAACGAAAAACATTCTTTAAAAAAACGAAGCATTCAAAAGCAGTAATAAATAATAACATAGTGCAAAACAATTGTCAACTTCTAAAGCTCAACAGTAACTAATATACTCACTGTATTTGTATTTGGACCAGTGTTCCTTATAAGCTCTCTGAACTCAGCAACGGTTCCCTGCAAATGTGGATCGGAAATTAGATAGTCTACACCTAACACCGTACAAATGTAACTGATTCTTCCATTATGAAGAAAATTAAAAACATCTCCAATTTGAGTCTGGTTACTGACAGTAGTTCTGATAAATTCTGCCTTACGAAATACGCTTAAAATAGACATATCATGCAGAGCCCAGATAAAGTTTCTCCGGGTTTACCTATTGTCTTGCGTATAGCCATCTCTATTTCCCCTCTGTTGAATCCAAGCAAACCTCTAAATTGAAAATCCATTGGTCAAAATTATAACGATGAGCTGTTATAGTAAAATTCAATACTGATAAATCGAGCTTAATTTAAATAATAGTTACAAATGTTATCACATTAATGATAGTAGCAGATTTTAAAGACATAAAGGAAACTTTCTTTAGCTAGGTACAACACTTTTAAATTAAAAAAATATAAAACAATCACTAAACCTCAAACTCAAAGTTTAAGTTTATAAATATTATTGTCAGTTGGTAAATAACTGTTGATACTTTAAAATTAACAATTTGATATAATGTATTTGCTTATTTCTTATTAAAACCTTTAACTTTTCAAGTTTTGTTGTTAATATAAGTTTAAGAAAACAGCAAATAAAATAGGTTTATTTTATGTAAATAGTATAAAAACTTTCTCAACAGTTACAACATTTAATTAGTTTCAATATAAAAACATTTAAACTATATTGATAGATTTTAGATTTTAAAATTTTAATCTATTCTGCTACATGATTAAAACGTAGTTTTGATTTCAATTTTAGAGGAAGTATACATTATATAACTCAGCTATACTTAAAGCAAGGTAATTTTTTTCTTTTTAATTAATAGTTCAAAAAGCTACATAAAGTTCAGATAAAGTAAGAAAATAAGAAAGAAAAAATTACTTCTTAATTATCAGTTCTCAGATTTAAACTTTATCTTTAAAAAGTTACCGAAGATACCTAAGATTTAATAAGATTTTATATTAATAAAAATGTAAAGAAAAGTGTATGCACGAATAAAACACATTCATAAATTTGTTGTAGCTGAACTAAATCAAACTCTTTTTATAAATCTTTTATTGTCTCAAAGTTATATTTAATGAGTTTGAAAAATGTATTTTTATGATAAAAGTAACACTAAAATTTTCTGTGAATTGAATTTATCTACAATTTCACTATAAATTTTGTTAGTTATTACTTTCAATATTACAGAACTTACAAAAGTACAAACAAGACAGTTGTGTTAATTTACAGTTTTCAAATATTTATGATAAGTAATTAGTATATCATCTTCATAACACACCACAATAGTTCAAATACATATATACTTTGAAGAAATTGATACCAGCTACTTTTTATGAACACGTGACTACTAATAGCTACAATGTTTTGATTTTTGACTAAAACTTTAATCTAAAGTTGAAAATTAGTTAAATATAAACACATTATTCGTAAGCACATAGAATTATGTGTTAGTTTAATAAAGAAAAAGTACTGTTTAAATTTGATATATATATACTTTCTTATTTTTTGACGTCAGTTTGTTAATTAAAATCTTTTCGGAGTTTATTTTCTAACTAAGAATAAAGTAAACTTTCTCAGAAGAAGCTTGTCAAACAAAAATTGAACAACAACAGTTAATATAAAACTTAGAAGCTTTGTATAATAAGGATAAATTAGTTTATATAGTACTAATTCACAAGTGTGAAACAATACCTATTTACTAGATTTAGTATGCTTAAAAATATTTTGAACTAGGCTTGTTGTACTAAAAAGTTTGTTTTATCATTTTATTAAGCTTTTAATAAGAAAAAAACTTGATTAATTTATTCTCTTTACTGACTGTATGTCCGAAATACATCGCCGTTTAAAACAATTTTAAAATCTAGTAGAAAAAAAAAAAAAATTATAAAGACTTTAATTTTTATGTCCTTAACAAGATATTCGTGCACCAGGTCCTAGGACTAAACATTTAGAGCTTTCGTTTTATCGTTCAATAAACTATTAAATATAAAGTTAAGATAGTATGAAACTCTAGAAAATGCTTACGATTTAATATGTACTGTTTAAATAACAATTTTAGCAAAAATCTGGTTTTTTATAACTCTGTATGATTTTTTATTCTTTCTATTTAAAAAATGAATAAATTAATGTTGTGCAGACTGTCAACTAATTAATCGAACTGAGTTAAATTAAATAGTGAATTTGCTGTTTTTCATATGACTATTTAGTTTTCTAATTTAATTGTATTTAAAGAAAATTAAGTTTTAAAGCAATATTTTTATATTATTGAACTTTTGATGACAAAAATACTGCAAAAGCATTTTCATGCAAAAGCGTCTTCGTGCATAATTGACGTCCGACCACTTCGGATTATTGAATGTCCATATGAAGAAAGTCCGGACAAGTGAATATGCACAGTAGTTTTTTTTCATCAAATTAACTATAATTAATCGGTAAACTAATATTTCTTATTACTTAATTGAAAAATTGTAAACTATTGTTAAATTTAAACATAGATTTATTTGAATTTTAAAAACATTTACAATTTTGTGTTATTGAGAAATGTTAATTTAAACTTAAGCCGTGCTCTCAAGCTAATGCATGATAAAATAAGTTTTTTTTATTACAACTCAGTTAACTAAAATTGTGTTAGCGTTAAATTTAAAAAAAAATAAATCAAGAAAACAAGTTTATATTCACTTCTAGTTTATAAACTAAATCTCAACATACGGTTTTATAAATTCACTTAAAATCATGAATGATATTTATCAAATAATATTAAGTTACTTAATTTTATTTACTAATAGTTTTTTAGTATCCATATCAAAAATAAATTGTTCACTATGATAAATAACTAAAAGTCCACACTGTTCGTTTTCAGAACATAAAATTATTTTAAAGCATTAAAAAAAAATAAAACCTTTACCGTTTAAATGTTTTAATGTTTCAAAATGTTTAAAACTTAGCAAACATTTTTATCCAGAGCTTAATATATCTTTCCTTATCAGGTGTTTTCTTTAAATCATCATTATGTGATTATTTTAAAAATGCGTAAGGCTTAAAAAAAATATTTTTTGTAAATTAAGTTTTATTACAGCAAACTATCTGAACTAATATCTAGAAATTCTAACAAACACTAGTGTGAGTTGATAGTTAGAAAACTTATACTTTTTGTGATGTTTATAAACTAAACAGCATTAAATTGTTTATACAAAACCAATATAAAAACTTATACTTTTTCATTGTTAAATAGAATTTTTTTTAAAATTTAATTAAAAAAAAAACAATCTCAATTAATTAAATATCAAATTTAAAGCTTTCCTTAATTTTACAGACAAGCGGAAGTCATGTGGTTATGACGTCATAATTGTACTCAGTATTAATAGACTAGTTCATATTAATTTTTTTTTTAAATTTTATCAACTAAACTATTTAGCTTCACAACAACGATGTACCATAATTTGCACTACAATTAAAAATCAAAAAAGCATGTAGCTATTTGTAAAACAGCTAAAAAAAATGTTTATTTTAAATTAATTTCGGAAGACTGAAATCAAAATTCTTATTTTTATCATCATGGTATGTAACAAGTTTTACTGTTATTTTAGTATGAACTTTAAAGTTAAACTTATTAATTTTTCTAAATCTTAAAATCTTAATTCAACTGCGGCTGAATTTTTTTTTTTTTGTCAAAGTGTAGTTGTACCACGGCATATCTA
The DNA here is from genome assembly GCF_965202585.1 of Thalia democratica. Taxonomy (NCBI): domain Eukaryota; kingdom Metazoa; phylum Chordata; class Thaliacea; order Salpida; family Salpidae; genus Thalia; species Thalia democratica. The sequence continues at coordinate 37,672,822 of NC_139165.1, read as the reverse complement.
AAATTGTTATTTAAAGTTAGTACTAGTGATCTATTGAATCTAACATTAAGATTAATAAGTTTAATAAATACAGACTATTAAGCACTAACTCCTCTTGTGGTGATTTTCAAGTAAAAATATTTTAAACAGATATTAATCTTTATGTTTGTTAGTACATAAATTAATAAACTAAACGTTTTGGCAATCTTGCGTGCAACTTATTTGTATGAAACAAACAAATTTTATTTTATCTTTATAATAAGTTTATTTTAGGCAAGTTATAAGCAAGTTCAGAAAAATGAGTTGGTTCTGAAGTCAAAAATATTCGATAGTTTCTTCTTTTAGTAATTTATCATAATCGTTTTTTTAATGTTATTAACTAGTATGAAATTTTATCTACCTTTTCAAAAAAAAGCGTTTAATAAAATTTAAACACGTTTTGTGATTTTGTTTTAAAAAACTAGCTTGGCCAAAACACTTAAATCAGAATTCAGAGTTTAAAGATAACTTAAAATATAAATTTTTCATATGTTTTTGTCTTGAAAAATGTCTAAAAACTTCTTAATAAGTTGTAATAGCTACACTGAACTTTAAAAAAATTGCACTGTCATTTTCTATACTCCAATCAAAGTAATAACTTACAAGTTAAAACTAACAAATATTGAAGATTTTGACTTAAGAATAGAGTTTGATGAAACGTTTTTCTATTATTCAGTTTAAATAAAGATTTGAAAAACTAATTCACATGTCAAAAAAGCTTTATAGACTACCTAAAGCTATACATAACCGACTATTTTACAATAATCGTAAGTCTTAAATACTTTTTTTAGCATTTACTTTTTTATAATATGTTTATGCTATTTTGTAGTGAGACCTATTCGTTTAAACATAACGCAAAAAACAAGTAACACGAGTAAGAACTATATATATTAAAACTTAAGTACTTATCATAACTCTTCGTTTAAATATCAGCATAAGTGCTAAATTTTAATATTTAAAAAAACAATTAATTTCAGCAAATCGCTATCTTGTTAAAAGCTTTTGAATGTAATTTAGTTTTAGTACTTTACTACTAAAAATTAAGTTCTAAAAAATTTATTTTATATTTTGCTTTATAAAAAAAATTGCAAATTAGTTATTGTAGAACCACATAAATTCCTTTAAAACAAAGACCAAGTTTAATGAAATTAAGCAACTCGTGTTCAATATTTTTTAAAGCTATAATTTAAATAAGTACGTTGTAATAAGCATAGACTCTGTTAGTGGTATGTTCTGAGTACAAATAATCTAAAATAAAAACAACGGTGTATTTGTTAGTTAATAAATATAATTTATTTTTTGCATTCAAGCTGTAGAGTACAGGTATTTTAATAAAACAAAAACTATCAATTTATACAATTTAAATTTGTTAATTTCCAGTAAAATACAATAGTTGTTAATGAAGTGAAAAAATTCTAACTAGTATTAAAAATTCAACTAACTGCTAGTATAACAACATTGTTGTAAAAGTATACTTGTTGCAATGTTGATAAGCTAAAAATCATGAATCTGTCTATAAAACAACCAAAAGCATAATATTAAGTTTTAATACTTTAGCATAATTAACTAAAGCAAATCCTATTAGATTTTTATATTTCTAATATATTTAATATAAAACTTACACAACTACTAAATAAAAACAGATAAACCTTAGGTTTTACTTATTTCTACACTCAAGCGGAAGTCGTGTGGTTATGACGTGATAATTGAACTCAGTGTTAATAGTTAGTTCAAATAAAATATTTTTTTTCAATTATAAACTTAACTATTTAGCTTCATAACAACGATGCATAAAAATTTGCACTACAATTAATAACAAAAATATATTTTTTGCTATTTATAAACCACTTTAAATGTCTGTATTTTTTATCCATTTAGGGAGATTGAAATCTAAATTTAGATTTGTCTTTCATAGTTTGAAAAAAGCTTTACTTTTAATTTAAAATAAACTTAAGAATTAGTTTATGACCTTATTTAAACCTAATAAACGCAAATTATTTAGACAAGACCTTGTTTGTTTTAAAGTGTAGTTCTACAATGTTATTTCAGTTTTTAATATTGTTACTTAGTGTTTTTACTAATGATCTACTTGATCCAGTCTAAACATAGACAATTTTAAAAGTACAGTCTGTAAAGCATATGCTCCTTTAGTGGTGAGCTTTAAGTACAAATAACTTAATCTAGATAGTAATGTATATACAACTCTAGTACATAAAATATTACAATCGTCGTTTTTCCAATACATGTTCTTGGAGGCAACTATTTGTATGAGACAAAAAAGTTTCATATTATACTTGAAACAAGTTTTTTTTTCTGTAAAAAATATGGAAATTCACAACAATGTTTTTGAAGAATAGTCAAAAATATTTAAAAAAAAAATTTAAGTAATATATCAAATTTGTTTTTGTGATGTTATTAGTAAGTATGATATTTTTTATTTGCCTTTTCAGAAAACATGTTAAGTAAAATTTCAACAAGTTTTGTCAAAACTATAGTCTTTAAAAGTGTACTATAAATCAGCTTTGTTTTTTCCTTAAAATGTTTAAAATGCTTTTTAAGTAGTTTAAAACTTTAGCCATACTTAAGTGATAATGATTTGCAATGTTAACTTGTACAGGCTAAATCAAAATTGAAAATAGACAAGTTTATTTCAATGTACAAATTGTTAAGACTTTAATTCAAAAAACGCGTTTCTTGATAGATTTTCACTTTTCTAAGTTTACATTGAAATAATGATTAAAAAAATTACATCTCAAAAAAGCTTTTCTAGTTCATTAAAGCTAATCAAAAACAAATATCGTATAATAATAAATTTAAATATATCCGGTTTTTGAGTATTTGTTTTAGTTGTTATATTTTAATATTTTTGCAGTAAAAACTTTTTATTTAATATTAGTTCAAACAATAAGTAACATATGTAAGATTAAATTATGTAAAATTAAGATAGTTAAATAAACTATTCTACCAGTTATCAGAGTAAGTATTTACATATATTACATTTAAAAATCATTTTAATTTTATTATACTAAAAAAAACAACTGCTCTGTTGAAAAAAGCTTATGAAAAAAAATGATATATTATGAAAATACTAAACATTAAAAGCTTCAAAGTATTTTTGATAGTTTGCTTTAAAAAAAAGGTACAAATAAATTATTGTAAACACATATAAACTCCTTAAATATGAAAAAAAAGTTATTAAAACTTATTTGGCATAAAATCCAATGATAATAAAGTTAATCAAATTGTGTACCATAAATTTTTGTAGCAATTAGATGTAAAAAAAATTATTAAATGAATACTTTTTAATAAGCATAGACTGCACCAATTCTGTTTTTTGAGTACAAATAATATAAAGTTAAAAAATAATGAACATGTCAGTTAATAAATATGTTTTGTACTTATATAGAAAAGTGTAATATAATACGGTTATTTTCAAGAAACAAACAGTTTCATTTAACACTAATTAAAATTTCTTTTATTCCGTAAAATACAATGGTTTTAATGTAAATACATACTTAAAAACATTATAAACAAAAATAATGACTTTCACATAAAAAAAACTTTTTTTTTTTCAAAAATTACTTATTTTAATATGTTACAAATAATAAAATTTTTAGTCAATAAGATTATATTATGTAATTTATATTAATGTTCTTTTTTATCATATTAACTGTAATTACTTGGTAGTTGGAAATTTGTAATTTGTTAATGATAAAATTTTAAACTATTTTGTAATGTGAATTTAGCTTCATAAAGTTTTTTAAAACACTTACAACTTTGTAACATTGATAAATGTTAATAGAAGTTTTACAAACTGCACTCACAAGCTAATGCATGAAACAAAACAGTGTTATATATTTATATACTTTATACCAAAGTAATAGTGGCATTAAGTTTCTAACATAAAAATCAGTAAAACCATATGGTCAATAATTATAATTAAGAAAATTACACCATACATGTTTTTTAAAGTTACTTTAAAGCTTAAATGTTTTTTAATAAATGATGTTATGTCAATTAGTTCATGACTTAATAAGTTTTAGTAATCAAAATAATAACTAGCTAGGAAACTTTTAAGCGGCCTGCATACAAAAATGATTGTTGGATGCAAAAAAATCATCGTGCCAAAATGTCGCTGTGTAAAAATGTCACCGTATAACGTTCCATATAACTTGACTTTTACGCCTAAAAAAATCAAGGTTCGCATCGTAATACTCTTTAATTTTACTTTTTAATGTGGAGGGCACTAAACACGCAAAAAAATCAATTCTGTCGTCTTTTGGACACTTGGCCTATTTGGTTGCCGTCGAATAAATAAAAGTCGAAACAGAAGCTTTTTAGCGAGTTATGTTTTCTTTCAGCTCTTTCTATAAACTTATAGTAGTCTGAGATATCTTCCCTTGGCCAAAACCATATTAGATAATTGTAATTTTTTTAAGTCGCCTACAACGTTTTCGTCGTACAGCTCTTCCTCGAAATAACTGATAGTGTCTCGAGGATTTCTTACAACGTTTAATCTTTTATTTTTTTTTACTTTTTCTTTGTGCTCCAAGTGTATCGTTAAAATTATTATTATAATTATTTTGGCTGTTTTCATAATTATCAAAAAAATGTTTGCTTTTTTGTTGCAAACCTTGATCGTAATAGTCTTGTATTTGTTGTACTTGTTTTGATTTAACCTAATATCTTGTATTTTAATTTCTTTTCGCAATCTTACCAATTCCTCCTGCCCATCTAATTTTTGGACCTCTATTAGTTTTTGGTTGAACAATAACCGTGTTATCGGAAGATCGTCTTGGGAATTAGTTAAAAATTTAAAAATTTCAAAGTTTTCCCCCTTGCTTATAACCTTATTGGGGTCAAAGTTATTAGGACTAAAGTTAGATTTTGCTCAAGTTTCTGCTGTCAAGTTTTTAATTATATAATTCCGGGTCGTTATCGGACGCTGCGTGGTCTCAACGGTCCTGTTACGATATCCATATGTTCCTGTCTGTCGTCTTTGTCCTTATTATTAGACCTGTCAGAATACCTTGAAACGGAAGTTTCTTCGAATTTGAGGCCTTTGTACGTGCGGCTTGGTTCGGCATTAATTTAATTTTATTATATATAACTTCCTAGTTAAATAATACAAGCTTTAAATGTGAATGAGTGAAATAATGTTTCTAAACCTACATTAAATGAGAATGAAACACAATTACACATTAAAACTTATTAGTAACAGTTTACGATAGAAATATCCTTTTGAACACTGCTTTACAATGTGTTGAAACTTTGGTCGTTAAATTCTTCGTCACGGCGTTTAAGTGGATTTTGCGACTTGATTAAAAGAAACATTGCGTACGAGTGGAACTGAGTCGAAATCAGTAAACTCTGTATATACAAAATATATTAAAAAGATATAATGGTAGCTTAATCCACAACTTATTTCCTTGCAGGGACGTAGCTAGCTCAAAAAAGTTACGAATCTGCAAAAATTAAATTATCTAAAATAACGCGTGATAACGTCCTAGCGGGAACACAGCATTTTAAACTACCTCTAATGTTATTGAATTTAATCTGAAAATATGCAGTTATGTTAATTAATCAAAAATGGAATGTTGAAGTACGAGTGATAGCTGTATACAAAGCTTTTTTGTTGCTCCACACCCACTATGACTCTATTTGTCATGCCACTTGTGTAAACCAAGAAAACATTTATTAGAAATAAGTATAAAAAAATCACAATTCAACTTAAAAGCATTTAAATTGTTTTTAAAATCAAACATTTAACGTAGTCAACAGTAACAACAAGTTATGCAAATTTTTGTAACATAAAATTGTACGACTTCAATTTTTGAAGCTACAGCTGCCATTAGAATCAATTCTGCAACGCAGCTTTTTGAAAAAATTAAAGCTTTAACGCGCTAAATGTTACAATTTGGATGTATGTAATTTGTTAAATTTTTACGACACTAACAATGCTAAAGAGTACATATATGTCAAAATTATCTTTTAGAAGTGAATAACTAGGTATAAATGTATACTACAATCTAAGAAATCAGAGTCTTTTCAACCTGAATTAAAAGCAATTTTTTTCGCACACAAGTAAGCGTTTCTGTAGATTTTAGAAACGTACCAAGCTACCTCCCTGCTTTTCCTTGGTGAATAGCGATTTATGACATATTGTGTTGTTGTTTCTAGGTAGGAATTAAATTGTTTCTGAAGACCTCGTATAATAATTATGGACATTTTTAACACTTTTATTGCAGTTTTTAAAGTTATCTGGTAACAAGTTATTGTTAAACATAAACCAACCTATATCATATAGATACAGACTTTTAACATCTAATATATTTATATGAGTTTTTTATTCTCTTACTTTATCATTATATTTCTTATAACCAATGCATCTAAGTGCTCCGTTTATGAGAACATTGATTTCATTTATACATTTTTCATTTGCCCTTCCCCAGCACAACATGCCATATCTTACATTGCTGATAAATAAAGAATTAAAGATTAAATAAAAATTTTAGAAATGTCTTGTTTTATAAAATACACCCAATGTTTTTTGTATTTTTGTTTTTATAGCTTCTATGTGTTCTGTCCATTTCAAACTTCTGTCTAAAATTATTTCCAAATATTTATAGTTATCTGTATTTGTTATAACTGTTTTACCTATTTTAACATTAAGTTCTATATTTTCCAAAAACTATTTTTTGATTGGTGTAGAATCATGCTTCTAGTTTTATTAAGGTTTATAGTTTAAGTTTGTTTCCCATAAGCCAATCTGATACCTTATTTAGTTCTGTGTTAAAGTTTTACTGTTATTTAGGTATAAGTCTTTTTTAAATGATTTGTATAACATTGTATCAGCTGCAAGGTTGAGGACTTTAAGACTAGTACTATTTTGTAAGTAATTTATGTGTAAAAGGAATAACAACGGTTCTAATACTGAGCCTTGTGATACCCCAGCTTCACATTTTTCACATGTTGACTCATATCCTCCAAAGCTAACGATCTGTTTCCTTTCATCTAGATATGATCTGATTAGTAGATGCATATTTCCTTGCACATCATAACACTCTAGTTTCCTTAGTAAGATATTTCTATCTACACTATTAAATGCTTTACTTAAACCAAAAAGACTGCACAAACTGTGTTTTCTTTATTAAAATTGGGCAAAGCCCCTTCAACAAATTCAGACAAACTTAAAGTTGTGGAATGATTCTGTCGAAAGCCAAAATGTAATTTATTTAGAAATTTATTTTTAGAAAAAAACTGTACAAGAGATTATAAATTACTTTTTCAACTATTTTATTTAAATTAGATGGAAGTGAAATGGGTTTATAATTTCCTGGTAATATTTTTAATCCTAATTTAAAAATTTAGTTTTGGTATCACTTTTGCAAGTTTTGCAAGGCTACTTGGATAAACCCCTTCATAAAATGCTTGATTTACTAATTTGCATAGTACTGGGGATATAAGATTGTTTACTTTATTTTAGATCTATACAGACATACTATCCTCGCCTCTGCCTTTGTTTGGATCTAAACTCTTGATAATATAAAATAATTCAGTCTCTATAGCATCAAACCAAAAAACACTAAAACTAACATTTCTGATATTGTCAGTAAAACCTAGTTGGTAACCTTTTTGTGTTGATGTTTGCGTTCAAATGCTAGTAAAATGAATGTTAAGTTTGTTTACAACGGCTAATTGTTTTATATAATAATTTTGATTGACATCTAGTCTATGTGAAAAATGGCTGTCTTTTTTCTGTCTACTAGTAATGTTATTTATTACTTTCCAAACTTTAGATGTATTTATGTAAGAATTTTTTAGAAAGTTTTCATAGTATGCTTTTATATATTTTCTTACTATTTTTGTAATTTTATTTCTGTATTTTTTGTATTCTTGTAGTTTAACTAAGTTATTAAAATTGTTTTTGAAAAGATTTTTATATAATTTATTTTCTTCTTTTTATAGACTTTAATATTTTTCTTGTTATCTAGGGTTTAGATTTTAGTTTTAATTTAACTTTGGACATTTTTATAATTGGAACATTTTGGTCAGTAATCTCTTTACTTTTGATTATTAATTGATCAAATTTGATATCTATGCAATTTTTAGATTTAATAACTTTATCTGTTTCATGTTTGTTTAGAAATTAAGTTGCATCAGTTAAAAGTTTGTTAGTGTTAATCATTGAAAAGTCTTTAATTTAATTTTTCTTATTTTTTGAGTTATTTGTAATTAAGCTGCAATTTTTTAGATTAATGTAAAGTGGAAAGTGGTCTGATATATCTGAAATTAATATATAAGAACTAGTAACTTTTTCGGACATGAATAATAAAGATGTTCAATCAATGAACTTCCCATGCTATTTATTCTAATAGGTGCTGTAATAAGATTTTTTAAGCCAAATCCTTGGATATGGTTTTAAATAATTTTTCACTGACTTAACTTTGTCGTTTAAAGAGTTTATACTTATGTTTCTAAAAAAACATATACCCTTATAACTATTTATGTTTTCTATAAAAAAACGGAGTTTTTTTTTAATAAATGCCTGAAAATGTTTTCCATGATAACTATAAATTAGCCGTATTAAGATGTTTTTACTGCTATTACTATTTATTCCTACATATATTTCTGGTCATAGTGGTTCATATTCTCTGCAAGTAAATTTAAAATTTTGTCTTATTGTATATAAAATAAATTTTTAAATATAATAAGGCACACCGCCAGTCTGGTTTCAGAGTTGACAAAATGTAGATTGTAGTATTCCAGTAATATCAAGTCTATGTTGCTGTTTGTATTAAGTTTTGTTTCACAGATACCTATGGTATATGGAAAAATATTGCATGTGGACATTAGCTCCCCAAGGAGAGATTTATTTTATTAAGATTTCTTATGTTGACATGCAGAAAACTTAACCCTTTATCATTTGAATTATTATTTTTCTGTAATTCAAGGTCTTCAGCAGAAATGTATTAAGTACTAAAAACATTTGTTTCAGCATTTAAGTTAAATTTTCAATATAGGTTGTTATTATTTATTAAGAAAAGCTCAGTGTTATTAATATTTCTAAATGGAAAAATATCTTTTAAAAAAAGAATATAACTAGAACAAAAAGGATTTTTAAATCAGAATTGTTAATTAAGCTAAATGGCATTTCTATTAAAAAACTATAATTAACAAATATAATAAACTGTTTGATTTTCATAAATTGTTTTAGTTTAAATGTTACTGAATTAAACTTTTATACTTACAATGTCTTTTTCTTTTCTTAATGGATAAATATGCGATTCTTTATTTTTTCTTAGGTGAACAATGCCTTTTATTGTCCAGAAAAACTTCCAATTTTGTTGTTTTTTGAACTGAAGTGCTGTGGTGAATACTTTCTAGTTTCTGTATGTGAGGTTTTCACTGATGTAAAGTAAACTTTCTTAGTGGATTGAAATTTTACACTTGAAAGTCTTTTTTTATTTTAAAAGATTTCATTCTTTTTTGTACAGGACGCAAATTTTACTCTAATTGGGGCACTTTAATTTTCTTTCTTGTCATTTTTTTTTTCAACCTATAGACAGACATAACCTATCTTTTCCAATTTCTGGATCTGCTGTTTTTAGTATTTCCACAGCTACTTTAGTGATTTTCTCACCATCTATCTCTTCTACACCACTTATAACTATAGTGTTAGCCTTTTGATCTCTTTCAACGAAGTCCAGGTGTAATAAATTTTTCATTGACTCCTCATTGACTTGTTTTAAAGTTTTGTTTAATTATTTGTTTTCCGTTTCCAGAACAGAAATTCTTTGTTTAATTTCAGAATTTTTTAACATATTTTTTTTTAAATTTGCTGTTCATGAACTCAAGTGACTTTTCCATTGAGTAAATCTTCTCTTTAATGTTCATTAAGGACGTTAACATACCTTTGATTTCCTTCATCTCATCTCCTAATTCATTTTATTTATCTTGCTTGTTCTTGCAAGTTGCCATTTTAATTAAAGTTGTTTTTTTAAATTACTCCTGTCATATTCAAATAGAAATGTAAAATTAGAATTGAAAATTCACAAATTCAATTAATTTTTGTTTAGTTTTATTTTCTTTCATTTTTCTTTTTGTTTAATCGATTGTTCATTACTAAAGATCAAATATTTAAATGATAAAAAAAAACTATGTAAAGTAGCTCGTAAGAAACTTTATAAGCATGTGGTGTACGACTTGATAACCAAAAGGTTCCTTTGTACACCAGGTCTTTAGACCTAACTTTTTGAGCGCTTTTTTTATCGTTCATTGAAAAAAAATTAAAATAAGTTACAATTTAAACTAAAACATCCAAAGCTCTTCTAAAAACTTTTAGTCGCTAAAGTTTTAAGAAGCATTTTTAATTGTAAATGAAATAATTAAGACTTTGATTGTAAAACAAAAAATTCAGGCTTCCCATTTGAAAAGCAACGCTTGTTTTACAATCGAACACAGTTAAAAGGTAAAACGTCCTTGAATGACTACAAAATTAAGAATGAGTCGACAGTTCAGCTGAGGGTATCAAATATGAAAATATATGTGAATATGTTGGATGGTGTGAAATTTCAGTTGGTTGTCAATCCAACAGATACTGCTGTAATTCTGAAAGCTAGGATTCAGGGTGTAAAAAAAAGTAATTGTAAGTTTTTTTATTACTTATTTAAATGATCAAAAAATTTAAAACTTTAATATGTTTTTAGATTACATTTGTCTTTAAGTACAGAATTTTGGTAATCAGTATTTAATAAAAGTTCTAATAATTGTTGTTTGTTTTTTTCTCATAAACTACATTGATTTAAAACTATTATCATTTTTTTAAATGTAAGTTATTATAAAAACAAATTTTATAATAAATATGTATATCTATTAAGTAGTAAAACTTTCAAAAATTTTTTAAGAATTTACAGTACTTAAGTTGTACACGACATTATAAATTTTTGTTAAAGTAAAACATTGCAAATCCAATTAAATATTTTTATGTCAAGCAAATTTTTAGGTACTCCTTCTAGCAAGCAAGTTTTGAGTGTGAGCTTAATGGGAGAAGAGCTCAAAGGTGAAAAGACTTTATCTGAATACAACATTCAGAAAAAGTCTGAAATCTATTTGAGACTTGCTGGCCAATTTCGAGTGTTCGTGAAAAATGCTGTTTTTATTAATAAAGAATATATAATCGTGGTAAATGCTTCTGACACAGTTGGAAATTTAAAAGCTAAGGTTGGAAAAAAGACAGGTAAAGTATTAAACTTGTAGACTGAAACAATGTTTGTTAAAAATTAAATAAAATTGATGAAAAAAAAGATTTAAATTTAAAAAAGCATGCTTTAAATTACAAAAATATTTTAATTAAAAAAAATGTTTAATAGTTTCTTATTTAATTTTGTTCAAATTATTAATATCAAAATATTTTTGGTTTACTTACATGTATTGATAGTAAAATGTTTCAGGTTATACTGTTAGACAACAACGTCTGATCTTCCAGTGTAAAGAAATTCATGATGACAGTAAAACTTTGTCTGACCTCAATGTTGTCGAAGAATCTACTATTCACTTGGTTTTGAGACTTCTAAGTTGTAAGAGATGTCCAGGCACAAAAGAAACTAATGTGTTACGCAAACGTAAACGTAAATAATTTATTCATTTTCAACGCTTGACAGTAGTAAAAAATATTTTATCCAAATTCGTCTAATTATTGATTTGAAATAAATTATAATTTAGATATTTAAAAGATGTGTTTTTTGTCGTTTTATTTAGTGTGTTTCAAATTAAGATTAGTTTTTATATACTGTATTATCTTAATTTATTATAACAAATATGTTTGATATAAAAGTTGTAATAAAACAATTTTTTATAGTTTTTACAGATTGTCTACAGCACTGACTTACAATAAAATAATTTCTTACAGAGTAACAAAATAAAATAGACTAAAATTTTGATTGTTTTCAAAAATAAACATATTTTATATAAATTTATTGTAAAAAATGTTTTACATATTTAACTTAAAATTATAATAAACTAAACTTCATAAAAAAAGGTCATTTTATTAATATTTAGTGTCTTTTGACAATCAGAAATAAATAGCTTACAAACTTTCTTAACTACAATGTAGTGTATTAATAATTTCATGTCATACTAATTCGATTGAAATAAACTTATATATTTAAATTGGTAATTTTTAAGTATAATACGAAAAACGATGTTGATTATATTTGATAAATAATTTATTAAACTTTTGAGTTACAATACAGTTAAGGAGGATACAAACTTTTGAAATACGTTAGATGTACAATATTTCATTTGATTTTGAGACCTACAGTTGTAAGATGTTCTAGAAATAAAAGTAAAGTCTTGAGAAAACGTAAATTTAAATAATTTTACCTAACACTGGTAGAAAAAATCTTTTAATTCAAATTCGTCTAGTTATAGATTTGAAATAAATGTGAATTTAGATCTTTAGATGTTGTATTTTTGTCCTTTTATAAAATGGGTCTCAATTTATGATAAGTTTTTATTTACTGCATTATCTTTTGTCATTATAACAAATACGTTTGATATGAAAACTTTAATATAGTAATGGTTTATACTTTTTACAGAGTGTCTACAACACTAACACATAAATATCTGTACTTTTCTTTTAAAGAGTAACAAAATAAATAGACTTACATAAAAAATTCGTACAGTTAATTTCTAAATCATTATAACAGAATAAAATAGGCTGAAATATTAAATCCGAAATAAACATGCTTCATATAAATCTATTGTATTAAATGTTGTACATATTGATTAGAACAAAACATTATTTACTAATGTCGGTTTATACCAATATAAATAATTAAAGTTTTTCTAAAGTAAACAGTTTTTCAAGTTGACTAGTAGGGTTCAGGGGCGTGTTTTGACTAGTTTCCTGTTTCCTAGGAACCCCTTGAAAAAAAAATTCTTAGCATATAACTAAAAACGTTGTTTGTTGACTATGTTTTGGTTATTAAATAAACTTTGAACAATGAATGATAAATTTATAACATTTAAAGATTAAAAAGTTTCCTTAACAAAAAATGCTCTTTTTTGCTCAGCTGAAATAGATTTAAAATAAAATTACAATTGTGACGTCATAATAGGTAAAAATTTTAAAGTAGCAATTTTATTTTAAAAAACTTCTTACGAAGATGCTTTAGTTCCCACTATAAATTGTTACTAAGTGTTAATTGCTTTTCATACAGTATTATTTTTGAACTAGTAAGTGCAATTTTACATAAAAAATGTCCAATATAATCACTAAAGTTTTATTTTGCTTAGTTTATTGTATATAATAATGTTGTGTGAAGCTTTTGTGTTATGCTGTTATACGATAACGTAAAACAACGTTTATACTTTAGCATTTATATTATTTTTTATGTGTAGACCAACTGGGTTTAAACCAGGAAAAATTCAATTCAGATAGTTTTAAAATTATCTTTAGACAACTACACCACATGGCAATTTATTCTTTTATCATTTCATGGTATTTCAATATTTTTTATATAAGTTGTTTTATTTTTGTATATCTGTTAGCCACAAATGTTTTAAATCAAAATCACCATAAGAATTCCTGCACCATCAGGCAAACATTTAATAATAATTTAAAGATATTTCAATTTAGTTGTAGAAGTCTAAACATTTTTTGTAATTACCTAGGATGATGTCGCACCAATATCAAGCTGAAATTATATTGTGTTGAATATCTTTTTGAACCAAAATTTTAGGCTTAAAATAAATATTTCAAGCCTTGTATGAGTGATTTAAAATTGTACTTCGTTTTAAACAAGCTATATAAAATCATAGTTAGAATTAAATTCATTTGTTATAAACTAAAATACTTAATTGATTTTATTTTACAGTATAGTTATATATATAAGTTATTGTATCATTTGCTTTAATCTGAAAATTAGAGCAAGTAGATATTTAAGTTTTATTGGTTTATGATAAATAAGTTCTATTTATGTATTTATAAAATATATTTATTTAGCCTATAACTATGGTAAAAGAGATTACTTAAAAAAATGACAACATTAAATTTAATATAATTTTAGCTTGATATTGATGCGACATCATCCTAGGCAACTACCCAATTATTTTAGTGAAATTTAAATTTTTATAGATTAAATTACTTGAAAAAATGTTTTTATTTTAAATATATCTTTTCCGGCTCTTTTAGTTTTAAATTATCTAAAATTCGGCTAAATGTTGCGTACAAAACTGGCAGTGCATACCTAAGAAATGCGTACTTAAGCGAGAAACTAAGAACAAAAAATTAGTGAACCCTCTTTGAAAAACGTCTAGACACACCCCTGGTAGGGTATAAGCTTAAAAAATGAAGTTCCCAACATTTGAGGCATTTAAAAATAGATGACTAAATTAAGCAACTGTTTAAACCTATAAAACAAACTACAATCGCAAAAGTTTGTCTCTGTTATACTACAAAAGACTATTCTTGTTTTTTTTTAAGTTGCTGTGAAGAAATAAAAGCCTTTCGCCGGAAATTGAAAGCAACCAATTGCGCTTTTGCTCGTACAAATTCCCAGCTTCAGAAAATAATCTTTAAGTATACTTACAAGATGATGATGCAGCACGATATTTCCTTGCAAAACTTGCAAGATGTGGGAATTATGTCTTCCTCAAATATCTCCAGTTTAAGGGTTTATCATTTTCAGTTTCTGCATTCAAACTTTCAGTAGTAAAAAAACTTTCTGTAGTTTGAGGTTCAATTTCTACATCGATAAAATCCTGTTACTCGTCCTCCTGTGTAGCTGTGTTTGATTATATTTTAATCAAAGAATAATAATTTGAAAACTTCTTCGGATCAAAATTTACAGAGTGTTGTGGTTTTGGTATCTTTCGTTGCAATATAGGACAATAACTACATTGTCTAGCCTCGAAACGGATATACATTTTATCATTTAATTTTAACTGCCCTTTAACAATATTTTTTAGGTAAAGAGGGAAAGCGTAAGGTCGATATTGTGGATCAACAGCTGTTGTGACTAACAGTAATTTGTTGTCATTCAGGTTAAGTTGTTGTTATTGGTATAGAACCTTCTTTCGCAAACCTTTCCTATGTTTTTAGCTAAAGTTTTACAAACATTTGACACTTCTTCTAAATTTTCATAAAAGTTAACAAACTTTGACACATATTTCGCATGCAGGACCATGCTTATGAGCAATGTTTTACTTTACTCCTTTGTTACAAAAAACAACAAAACTTTACCGAATCTTTTCAATTTTCTTTCAAAAATAAAGCAGTCATCAGAGGCTCTTTTAAAGAGTCTAAAGTTGTAAAAAAACAGACTTTAGTTACTTTGTTAATCTGTTAAAAAATAGTTGTGATGAGTTAAACACGTTTTATGTTGAAACGCTGGGAAGTACAGAGCCTTAAAGTTATTTAAAACTTATTTTAAAAAAATCAAGACTAAAACTCCAGTTTTATTTACACATACTCTGATAAAGAACCATAATAGAAATAAAGTAAGGACTTTTAAGTACTGAAAGTTTTTTGTGATCTTTAGCTGTTTGCGTCATTTGCAAAATTAAGTTATCAGTTTTGACAATTTTCTTTGTTTGTTATCTACGTATTTGGTTATAGCATTCAAAGAAAACTGTTATTAAAGAATTACTTAATTAATCATTTCTGTATAAATAGTGTTTAATTTTAGTTTTTATCATCTTTTTAAAGCACGTGATACGCAAAGAGTCTTTTAAAAAAAACTATTGATTGTAAAAGCTTTTCCTTTGATTTATCTTACCTTTCCACCAAAAAGTTTTCCAACACGCTCGTTTACTATGGCAGTGAACTATCTATTTAAACGGTAATATGATGATTTAAAACATGATAATTGCAATTCTATAATTAAAATTATTATAAAAACATTTTAGCAAATTTTTTATTAATTTATGTTATTATAAAAATTTTAAGCTGCCACAACTTAATAATTAAAATAAAAATTAAAACTTTAATTGTACTTGAAGGCGTAAGTGATAAAAACGTTATAATAAAAAGACTCTCAAAATTGTTCATTTGAAAAATTAATCATCTTCACAAAAAACAATAAGTTTTTGTATTAACCGTTTTACTTTATTATTAAAGATAAACAACATCTTAAATTAAAAATTAATCTGAAGTTTTTTATAATAAGGCTACGATAGTACAATTAGTCTAGAAAAGCAAAACTTAAATCTCGACTCATTTGATTATTTTTTACAGGTCGTGTAATTTCAAAAAGTATTTTACCTTTTAATAAAATAGTCGAAAAGTTATTAAAGAAAATTATAAACAGATATTGCATTACCTACGCAGAATCTTTAATTTTGTTTACTAAAAAAAGTTTTAATAACGATATATATTTATTTAGATTCTTAGCGGATGATGGGTAAGTAATAATTATACTCACTAAGAAACTTTAAATACTAATGATGTCGATTTCAATTGAAGTAAGTAAAGATAAACTTTTTAATGCCTTAAACTACTAATAACGAACAACAAAATATTTAACTATAGATGTATATGTTTCGTGTATACTGGTGTTTAAATAGCAGTTTGATTAAAGAACTTGTAAAGATATGTCGTTATTTATCTTAGAAATAAATTATGGATTACACAACCTTGTAAAGATGTTTTTTTTTCACTTATTTAAGAATAAAATATATATGCTTTACAAACTCATGAAGCAAAACAATACCTAAGTTTTATCAACTATTTATGTAAAACATTGATCTTAAGCAAAATAGGATATCAAAACATTTCAAATTAAAATTTAATCTAAATGAAAGAATGAATTTAAACCCTGTAAGAAAACAAAACTTTAATTCAGTACAAAAAATCAATTAAATGTATATATGATATTTATTTTAATGCTGTATGTGTCCTATTTGTTCGTTTAATTACAAACATAGAGTTTTCTTTTACATTTACTGTGAAAAATTAATAACTCATTATTCTATCATAGATTTATTACTCAAAAACTACTTTATCGGTATTAATTACATAGTAGTAAAATGAAAGTTACAACGCTAAGTAAAACTAAAAAAGTCTATAAACTATGTTTTAACAATTTTTTTTAAGTAGTTTGAATTTTTTGTTATATGTTTTTTCTAAGACAAAGAACATTTTATTTTAGTTTTAACCGTATTGTTATGTTTTTATATATAAAAAAGTCTTCGTGTTATATATATGTAAAACATTTTAGGGGGTTTTATGACAAATAAGTACATGTTTTATATTTTTTAGAAAAAAATAAATAATACAATATATACTAAAACAAACTGAGATAAATTTTTAAATTGTGAACTATAGTGATAATATTTAAAGATTTTACGTAACATGAAGCCGATTATATACCTCAAAGTGTTAACATGGTTTATAGTGTTTTTAATCAAAGTTTATTTTTAAACATTCAATAAAGTTTAATGATTTGATAATTTGTGTTTAACAAATAACAAGAATATGCAGGATACTGATAGTTTATAACTTTTTTTTTGATGCGGCTAAAAACTTTTTTTATTAAATAATTAAGTACGCCGATTTATTAATTTTTTATTTACTTAAATTTAATAGTTGCCTTTAAGTTTGTTTTTATATTTATTATTGTTATTTTACATATAAAAAGTTAATTTTGTTAGTATAAAAGTTTAATTGTTTTATTTTATATAAATAAACTTTAAAGTTTTAATATATTCAAATTTAACACTTGCATATTTTATTATATCAATATGTGTTTTGTTAATATTGTAATTTTTCTTAAAAAATGTCACCAAAAATAAAAAAACGATCAACGTAAACTACGGCGAATTCCTACTGAAACGAAGCCTGGACTTTCACATGCCGTGATACAAACTCAAGCTTAATATGAGGCTTAATCATATCAATACGATCATCAAACCGAATCCTTCAATAAACTGAGATAGGTTTTGTCCTCATTAGGACTTATCAGTCAGTCACAACTTAAAAACTTAGATCGAAAAAACAAGTATATATATATATGAAGAAAAATAATATAATATGTTTTCGATAATTCTCGAGAGCTAAAAAACTACTTTTTGTTTTTGATGCCGAATATCATTTTAACAAAGCAAATTTATACTTTCTAAGGTAATTTAAAAAAATATATGCTCGCTAATACCTTGTGATGAATTGTAATCGTATGTAAAGCTTTTTATAAGTTTTTACGCTTTTAATAATAAGTATATAATTTTATAATATTGCGTGTTTTTTTTTTAATTTTTTACTTGTTTTTGAACGTTATGTTTTGAATATTATGTCTTATAAGCTTGCTTATGGAAAAATATTATTTTATTGTCTTTTTTCATGAATGTGTATTTAGTACTTCTTTTTGGTATGTAATAAGCTAGTAAGTTTTATATTAAATAAAAATAATAAGTATCACGCGTTTTAAATATAAACACAACAAGTTCTTTAATAACGTAACCACAAGATCAAGATCTGGCCAGCTACCAAATCCAGCAGCGGAATTATTAATTACATCTCAGCCACCGACTCCAATTAAGAGTAGTGTAGTGTCAGGTGACTGTGATACTAATTCTAGTATTTTTTTATTGATAATTTCAAACTTAGTCTGGTCTTTTTAATCCAATCAAAAATATATTTTACAACTAGGTAAACTAATTTTTAACCATCTGATCAGACCCCCTCTAACATAACTTAAATTAATATAAATAAATTTTCAAATTAGATTTTTATAAAATTCAAAATTTTATACATTGTGTAATATAAAAACAAACTCAAATGTCAGATATGTAAGGATATTAAAACAACTAATTAAGCATATATTTATATTACAATTGAAATGTTTTGTTTCTATCGAGACAATTACTTCAACGAAGAGAAAAATTATTATAACAGAAACTTTACTAATGAATCTTATATTTTTTACACTTTGTCAAAAACTTGTTTTTATTCACATGTTAAACTTTTATTCTAATCAAATAAAAAATACTTTCAAGTAATATGATACAATATTTACTATCAAACATTAAGCTTCAAGACTTTAAAATCTTATATTTAAACAAATACTTAAAAAAATTTTAAAAGAACCATTTTTTTAAGAAAATACGTTTTAAATAAAAAATAATTTTCTATGCTCAATACTTTTTAAATACCTTTCATTATTACTTTATTTTAAAAGTTATACTAAAGCGTCTATAACTTAGATTTTAGTTGCTAAAAATTAAGTTTAGCAAAAATATCGGTTGTCTTTGCTAAGTTTCGTAGACTTTTATTTCAATTTATGTAGTATTATTTATTTATCAAAACGTAATGTTTACAGTCTGAAAGAACTAGACCAAAATTAAAATTTATAACAAAAATTACTAAGTTACAAATGAAGACTTTGAAATGACAAGTTTAAGGTATGCCAACAAAAACTTGTTAAAAATTTATAGTTTAGAGTAAAGCCCCTTTTTTTTTACAAATTCATGGTTAAATATTTCTTTCATATGTATTTTATGATTATCAATTATTCTTATATCGACGTATTTTTCAACATGATTTTATATATAATTTATTAACTAACACATTGTGTTAGAATTTAATTATTCTGATTTTTGCGATTGTTAGGAAAGTTTTTTAAAGAATAAATGATAGTTAATTTGAATTATATAAGAAAAAATTAAAAATATGCACAAACAAACTACTATTAATTTAAACAGAGTTCAAACTTTTAATTGTTTTAAAACTTTTAATGAACTAATTAAGATTTAACAGTCATAAAATTTATCATTTTTACACTTTCTAATGTTCAAAAAGTAAAACAAAATAGTTTTACTGAAAAAAAAAATATGTAAAAAGTGTTAAGAAAAAGTCTTATAAAGATATAAGTATATGTGTATATATATATACCAGATATTTATTTATTTAATTATATAAAAATTATAATTCAAACAGCTGTTTCACACAATGAAATGTAAAATTTCATGTGATCGTCAGTAAGTTACAGTTTATTATAATAGTGGACAGAAATTTCGATTTTAGAATTTTTTATAATAATTATGACGTAGTAATGGTACAGTTTATTGTACGATTAGTTGAATTTGAAATACGAGCATAAAGTTATTGTTATAGGAAAGTTTATTAATTTTTCAAAAAACATAAAACTTTAATGTCAATTATTTTCCTTATCTTAAAAGCTATCTAATTTTTTTTTTTATTTTAGAGAACGCACCTTTGCCTTTAATTTAGAAAAAAAATTATTTACTTTGGGGTTGGAATTATTTCATGGGGTCCCTCCAAAAATAAAGGTTTTTTTTCGTTTTTTTTATCAAATGGTATTAGAACCAATAATAAATATTTTTTTAAAATTTTTTTTTTTGATTTTCCTTAGTTTGCATGTTATAAAAACTCGTAAATAGTTATTTTATAAATAATGTTAATATCTTTTACGATTTGGCCCAAAATCAAAATGTAGTATATTACACTATCATTTGCCTTGGCCATTTCCTAGATAAAAAATTGATAAAAGGAAAAAAAAGAGTTAATAAGAATGTGAATATACAACAAATTTAATTAAATTATTTTAACCGAGTTCCTCATCTCTATATAATTCACAATTACTACAAATTTTACTTTTGAAACTATCTAGAATGTATAGCCTTACAAGATCGCATACCTCCACTCCATGAAAACTACCCATTGGTATATCAAATAACTATAAGTGTGATTTTTCTTCCATACATCATCACCCGAAAAAAGTAAAAAGTCACACGAATGAAATACAATGTCTGTATCTGATTTATTAAAATTAGAATATAATTATTCATATATATATAATATATATACAACAAACGGTTAACTGGTAACTTGTTAAACTTAAGTAAGACTTAATTTATATTTGAAAAGTTTTATCAGAATTGATAATTTGTTCATATTACTCAAAAAAATTTATAGTTAAGAAAGCTTACTAGAAAGTTTAAACTAAACGTTCTATTTTGTTTAAACAGTTTTATTTTTTCTCGTGTTAGTTTTAAACCTTTTGTTTAAAATTTCAAATGTGTTTAAATTGGAATTTGTTTAAGTTATCAGCCGTAAAAGTACAGGTTCTAAAACTGGGAATATTTATAGTAAAATTAAAATTGAGCATCAAATTTAGTACTTTAAAGTAAACAATAACCTTTATAAAGTACTAATTTTAACATAAGTCATTTTACTTTAAAGGCACTTAATAGAGAGTAATAATAATTTAAACATTTTAAAAAGGTAAAACTTTAAGCAAAAGGTTATAAAATATTTCTAACTCCCAATATTCTTAGTAGTTAAACTAGCTAATCAGTAAATTATTTAACATTATATGTTAAAAATTATACTTCAATATAAAATTCTGGATCCTTTAAACTAAACAGTGTTATGCTATTTAAAATCATTAAAGAGTGGTTAAAAACTCAATTCAAAAAATAACTCGTGTATTAAATAAAAAAGTTTAATGTTTGCTAAGACAAAAACTTAAAAAAAAGGAATGTAAATAAAAACATAAGTATATTAAATAAAAATGTTTTCAATTTTAAAAAATAAAGTAAAATAAAACTTTGATAAAAAACTTAGGTTTAAAAAATAAAAACACACTGTTTTTAAACTATAAAACAAAATATATTACTTATCAAAGTAAAACTTATGCCAAATGGTCGGAACTGGTATTAGTTTACCATCACCTCTAGTACATAAAAAAAAATATATAAAGTTTTAATCCATACTGTGGTAAAACTATTCTAAAATTGTTTTTTGTTTTTGTTGCTACACTCATATGTAATAGTAATCCTAATTAAGAACAAAATTTTGAAAGTATATGACACAGTGTGGACTGTGGTGTGTCTTTTATCTACAAGTTAACTTCATAAAAAAGATCCGAAAAATATAAACACACGAGCCTTTTAATCTGTTCATTTAAGTGATTCCTTATTAAAGATGATTGATAACACTAAGAAAGAAAAAAAACCGTGAACGCTTACAACTTTTGTCAATGGCTTGGTGCGGAGAAAGGGCTTTCGGTCGTCGAGCCTCATACCTTATATATGTCAGTAACTTTGATAAATGTTATTTAAAACTTTAACAAAATTTAACTTTAGGATCAATGTAAATGATTTCTTTTTCCTTAAACTAAGTAAAAAAAATAATTCTTAAGGAGAAAAATAAAAATTTAATAATAAAAGTATGAAAAAAAAACTTAAAAACGATAACTACTTAGGTAAAAAAAAATTGAATGATAAACCTCACTTGAAAATAAAAATAAACAAAATAAGGTTCAACTGTACATATTCAAAAACTTTAGTTACTTTAAAATAAACTTAACAACTGTTCAAAAAAAAAATAATAAATAAAAATAATAATTAGACTTAATTACCAAACTCACATGAAAAACTAAAGTAAAGTTAGTAAATGAAAACTGCATGTTAAAAACTATAACCAAGACCAAATCAACTCCACTCACACCAAACCAACACAACTGCCATTGACTAGTCTTAAAAAGAAAAAGTAGGGAGTTAAACTTAATATTAAAAAAATCATTTTGTATGATACTATATAAAACAGAAAATTAAGATTGACTTTTGTAGGATTTATTTTTGATTAAAAAAATTTTACACCAGATTGAAAAGCTATAAGATAGTTTTGTTCTTTTAAGCTTTTCGGAATTTCCTCGCGTACCTTACATCCAAGATAGGATTAGATTTAGAACCGTAAAGACTATTATCTCTAGGGAAAAAGTAATTTGTCTCTTAAATTCTCTTGGATGATTGTGAGTTTTGTTTATACTTGTAAAGTAAGGATTGAAATCAACTGGCAATATACCTTTTTTGAATTTGTAATAAAGACTCCTAACTCATACGGAAACATATTTTTAACATCTGAAACTTTTTAAAATATTTTTATACTGCTAATATTTTCATTCCAGCTTTTAAAATTCATACACATGATTGCTCTATTTACAAGTTTATTGATCTAAGTAATTTTAGTTCTACTTGCTTTCCCTAACAAAGTAATCCATATCTAACATGACTCATCAGAAGTGAATTAAAAATGTAATACAAAGAGTGTTAATTTAAATAGTACCGTGTTTTGTGTAAAATACCTATTGTCTTTAATAATTTTGTTTTTAATGTTTCCATACGGTTATATCAATTTAAGATTACTGTCAAATGTAAAACCCAAATTATTTTAGTTATTTACCTTTGATACAGTTATATTACGAATTTTTATATCTAAGGTTATGTTTTTTCCAAATATCAATTTTGCTAAGAGTGGAAAAGCATGTATCTTGTTTAATTTAAATTTAGTCTAAGCGTGTTGTCCAATAACCATCTCGATACATTTAAGGTTACACTGTTAGTCAACAACGTTAGATTTTAGATGGTAGGCAATTACTTGGCAGTGAAACTTTTTTTGACTGCAATGTTGTTGTAAATTGAGCAAGAAGCAATTATTGGCTGTCTTATAAGACCTATTGGTATCGTACGACACTAGTGAGTGAAACTAGAGTCCTACAGAAACGCACACGGGGATATTTTTAGTTTGGATTGCTAAAACTAGAAAAAGTAGTTTTTTTCAAATTCTTTTTGTTATAAATTTAAAATAAATGTATATCTAGTGCTTTAAAAGTTTGCTTTCCC
Organism: Thalia democratica; assembly: GCF_965202585.1. Taxonomy (NCBI): domain Eukaryota; kingdom Metazoa; phylum Chordata; class Thaliacea; order Salpida; family Salpidae; genus Thalia; species Thalia democratica. The sequence continues at coordinate 37,649,158 of NC_139165.1, read as the reverse complement.
TTTTGTTACATGTGTCTATGAAAACACTTATTTCAAAATTTAATTTTAAAAATCATAATATCTTTAAAAAAAATTTTATATATTAATATATTTATGTTTTTAAGTTGATACATTTTAGTAGTTACGGTGGCATTTGAAATTTACATAGTTTAAACTATTCTAATTATAGCACGCACTTATTAATATTAAATGTTATTAATAAAAACAATATATGTAATACTAATGTGGTTTTTTTTTACATAAAAACAACACCATAAATACTCAATTTAAGTTTTTTTGTATTTATTGAACGTAATTATTTTAAAGTATGTCCTTATGACTGAAATATGTAAAATAAAAATAATTTATTTTAAGGATTTAAAAGGAATATTACATTTTATGAAAGTAGTTTTAATCAGGGGTCGACAAACTGTGACCTGCAGCCAAATGCGGCGCTAAAATCTGGGGTAAGCGAGTAACTTTTCAGCTCAAAACGTACCTTTTAAAACCAGTAACTTTTTATGAGTCAAAAACTTGTATCTGGACTCTTAATTTTATAGTTTCTGATCACTAGTGTTCATCTATAGCTTATTTTATTTTATTTCAGCTAAACCCAGCTGGACTTTTTTATGGTTATTACAGTAACCTGCTAACTAAGTACACTTTCAAGGTACGCTCGTTTCACTCGAAAATTGTTTTGTTAAAAAAAAAAAATCAAATAACTGAGTTTTTCAAGAGTTTTAAGTTAGCCTGAGTTGTCCTGGTTAGCCTAAGTGATCTGAGATTATAGTAAGCATGGCAATTACATATCAAAAAAAATGAGAAAAATTTAACTTAAAAAAAATTTAAGCACTTTGTATAAAATGCATTCAGTGGCATCGCGTGGTATTTTTCCTAGGTGGTGCAGAAAAATAAAATCAGAGTTGCTAGTGCTTTAATATTCCCCTACTCCAGTTGTCCCTGCTCGAGCTGCCTCTGCTCTAGTTGCCTCTGCTCAAACTACTACTGCTCGAGTTGTCCATGCTCAATTTGTCTCTGCTCTAATTGCCACTGTCGAACTTCCTCTGCTCGAGTTGCCTTTGCTTAAGTTGCTTTTGCTCGAGTTGCTGGTGCTCGAGTTGCTTCTGCTCGAATTGCTTCTGCTCGAATCGCCTCTGCTTCGCTTTATTTTCATTTCTTGTTCATAATCGCATGTGGAACGATACTTAAAATGTACTGTCTCAGAGAATTTTAAACTTGCTGTTTGAATTTGTAACTTTTTATCTTGTTTATTACCGCAATGTATTGATTTTGCGGTAATTCTTGTAGAAATTTTGCTTATTAAAGTTAATTTGCGTCAGTCAGCTAATAGTTTGCGGCAGTGCAGTGAGCACCGTGGTCGTTGTCTAGATTAGAATTTATAAGAGATTTTGTTCTAAAAACTAAATAAAACGTCAAAGATATTTTCCTTACAAAACTTTAAGGTGGTGCAATTGCAGCAGTGTAACACCCAACGCAACGCCCCTGATGCAAATACTGACTATTGTAAACATAGTCTACTATAAGCACCACACCATTTCCTCTTAAGAACACCACGATGTTATATCCTTTATTGTTGTGGTTTCTACCAAGGGAACTGGTTAAAATACATATTTTGTTTTGTGTTTTTTTTAAAACAAATAAACAGATCTCAACTACTAGAGGAGAAATAATATATTTTAATCTTTCAAGACTTTGTTATGCAAACTATGTTATATTTCCGTCAAAGACCTCATCAGTGCCTTAATAAATAAAAAACCTAAAGAGGTATGTAAAAGTCATGGAAAATAGTCATGGAAAAAATTTGAACGTTTTAATAAAAACAAACCTTTACTTAACAATTAAAACAAATTTAAATTATAACCTTAAGGTTGAATTTACGGTAAAGTTTCGACTTTTGTTAAGTTTTAAGTCAAAATAAAAATAATAATTAGAACCTTGATGTAGGCTGTTTATTTTTCTTTTAGTGGGCTTTCAAAATAAACATAGCTTAAATGAAAATGTATTTATAGTAGTAAAAAGCTTTAAGTTAAGATACTAATGTAGCTAATTTTTGTTGTGATGTTTCTATCGAAAATTCAAAGAAGTATATGCTTGTAGTAACTATAAAATTTTGAAACTTAATTAAATGATTAAAATAAAACTTGTAATTTCCACAAAGTAGTAATAAAAAAAACTTTTTAAGAGCATGCTAAACCCAAAACTACTTACAACTTAAGACTGAAGTTGTCAATTGTAATTTTTTGAATTCAGACAGAAATAGAAGAGTTCGTATCGTTTATTTAAGTTATCTCTTCTCTCGATTTTGGCAATCGCGAATTTTCTAGTATGCAAGTACTGCAATTACGTAGAGGGTTTTTTTTCAATTTGGTGGATTATTTCCCAGTCTGTTTTAGAATATGTTGTTGTTTTTTAAAGATGTTTTTCTATATTTCTTTACCATTTTTCTTTGTAGTTTTCAAAAATACTTATGTGGTTGTACCATATTTTTTTGAAATTCCCACCAATTGAGTCCAAATAGTCTTTTGTTTTGTTTTCTAATCTGTTTGTTGCTTTATATATGACTTTTAAACAAAGCATTTGTTGTTGAGGACCATTTACTTTTTGTTGCAAAGTGTTTCGTTTTCTTCGTTGGTTTACTTTTAAAACATTAATAAAAAATACATCGATCACCTGCGTACATAATAACTTATGGTAAAAGAAAATTCCATTAAAATAACACTTGACATACAATGGTTAGAAGTTCTCCTTTGTGTGCTTTACAACTTTTGTTTGATGAGCATAAATCATCGTGATTAATATCTATACAAAATCCAGTTTGATTGCTTAGTACTGATGTTATAATAATATTAATGTTACTATTTATACTTTACTCTTTATTCCATATAAATCTAACCTGTAAAGATTTAAATTCAACAAAAAAGTCTACTTTAACTAAAACTACGAAAAATAATTAATTAACTTGTCCTTCAGGATCTTTAACAACATTTTGTTTATATTCGGGTATTTTGCAACCTCTTTTTAATGGTTTTACGGATAGTTTTTCACTTTTCTGTAAGAAAATAAGTTTTCTTATGAATTTAAAGTTTTTGTTATAGGTTTTCACAAATTCTTACCGTCATTATTGAATGTTGATCATTATCTTCATCGTCTTTTATTAGTTGTTTTTCTTCTTTGTTTTTTATCACCTGTGATCTTTGAAAATAAATTTAAGACTAAAAATCCATTTTCTAAAGAAAAAATGAATTTACTTTTGGAGTAATTTTCTGCACATCATCCACAGTTGAATACTTTAAACTTTTTATCATGTCTTTTTTTTTTCAATCAAACAGTCTTGTTGGGACTTTCAAACTTCTTTTAAAAAAGTGTGGGATATGTCATTATGCACTTTTATAGTTAGATTCCAAGCAATTTGCTATTTTTTCTATGCAAACTGTACCTTTATTAAATTTAAGTTATCTAACAAAGTTTTTATTTTATTGAAACATTTAGTTTAAAAATAAATTATTTATTTACTTCGCTTTCATGTTTCGATACATTATTTGCATAAAAACGCTCGGCTTCATTCTTAACTTTTTGTTCAAAATTTGATGTTTTACAGTTCTGAATCACTTCTCTGCATAAGCATTGGTATCTCTGAAATGATTTTAATTTTAAAACACTTAGTTTTTTCTTGATTCTCGAAACTAATAAATTAAACTTCTTCAAGTAAGTAAAACAACTAAGCTTTTCCGATTAAGCAACTAACGTGTACTTCAAAAACAAACGCAAATATAAACGCATTGAAATGAAATTAAATCCTTAATATAAAAAAAAGTTTGTTTTTAATACTGAAAGCACGTCACATAAACTGCGTAAAACAGTTTCAAAATCCGCTGTAAAATAATAAAAAGAATTGTAAATATCATTACACATTAATAAACAGATTCAAACAATTCAGGTTTATTTTTTCGTCATATTCTGGTTTACGCTTCTTTAAAATTTCTGTATAAAGTTCTGTAAATTTGCCCTTGCCTCTTTTCTGACTTAAATTATAGTTAAATAAAAAACAATTCTAAAAGTTTTATAATAAAAAAGAGACATTATTTTAAGACTTCTGATGAGGAATCCTGTAAAATTTCAGGATTCTTAGTGAATTTGAAGCTAACTTTTCAATTTGGTAAGGTTGTATAACACAATTTTTATTAGGCTAGCTATTGTTAATATTGCGTTTAAGTATTTAGATTGAAGTTATAATTAAATAAAAACGATTTCAATGAAATTTTAAAATAATGAAAATCGTTCTTCTAAAACATCTTAAGAGAAATTCTGTAAAGTTTTAGAAATCCAAATGAATTAGAAGTTACTTTTTGAATATCGTTAAGTTATAAAACACAATTTTTACTAGGCTAGCAAGCGTTAATATTGCGTTCAAGTATGTAGATTCAAATTGTGATTAAATAAAAAAAAAAATATCAGTAAAATTTTAAAATAAAAAAAAATCATTATTTAAGACCTCTGAAGAGGAATCCTGTAAAGTTTCCGGATTTTTAATGAACTAAAAGTTACCTTTTCAATATCCTAAAGTTATGAAACAAAACATTTACTAGGCTAGCTAGTGTTAATATTATGCTCAATTATGTAAATTTAAATTATAATTTAATAATTTAATGAAAATATAAAATAAAAACGAATCGCTCTTTTAAAACCTCTGAAGAGGAATTCTGTAAAGATTCAGGATTCCAAATGAATTAGAAGTTACCTTTTTAATATCGTAAAATTATATAACGTCAAAAATTATTAATGACGTATTAACATTTTTTTGTAAAAATGGGCTTTCAATTATTACTATTTAATTGTATTGGGATGTTATTTATAAGTTAATATATGACCATATATTAACTTTAATATAATAAGGGCAATCTTAGATTAAGTAGATCATTGTTATGATTCAATTTCAATAAGATAAAACTAATATATATAGTACGTAATAGTGTTGCCAGAATGCTCTTATTTGCTTCGTCAATTGAATTCTGAATACTTAATAAATGTTTGTTGGTTAGAAACAATAGTATAACTTTAAAGTATTTAATTTTTTAACTAGGCAGTTGTTATTAAACAGCATTGTTTTCCATAATATATAGTTCTATCACATATAATACTAGTAAAAAGAATCTTAATTTTTAAAGTTATGTTATGGTGTAACTAATTTAAGTTTGGTGCCGAGAGCAGCATACTTATAAACTCATATATTATAAAATTTGACATTAGAAAACCAATTAGCTTAAAATGGTATCTCAATGATGGTTTTGGTAATACTAAATTATTATAGCTATTATATTGAAATTATTTGTTGTAAACATATTTCCTAAAGTTTTTAAAACTTTTAGTTAATAATTTCTAAGCAAGAATTACCTTTCGCTGTTATCAAAAAAAAATACTATAAGCTTTAGTTTTATATGGACCTACGTACAAAATTGAGTTTTTTCTTGGTTATGGAATAACTAGTTTTTTTTACAATATATATAACATTTGACTAATTGTTTAAATTTAATAAGTTATTTCTGCATAAAAAAATTAGTTGATTATTTTTAAAAATTATAAGCATATGTAACTTTTTTAATGTTGATAAAAACTTTTAAGTATGCTTTTTATTTACTAACTGTTTACGATCATTTTAAATTTAAGGAATATTAAATGATATAAAAATAAAGGATTATTGAACTCTTGAACTATATGTTAAGTATGATTTAACTTTTAGTCTTGATGTATTATAAGGATTGTAGATAGAAGTTTTAATTTGTTTTAGTGTCTGTTGAAACGTAAAAGTTTAATTGTTCTCAATTGTTTTAAAGAAATGCTCATAAAAACAATCCTTTAACAGTTGTATATATTTAACATAAAAAAAAGAATAAGCTCCAAGTCTACCGAAGACTTGCAGTCTGATGATCGAGTTAGTATAATCGAACTTTGTGGTAACTTAATACAGAAATAATTTAAAATTTACAATTAATAAACTACAAAACATTATAATAAATATATATGACAAACCCGAGAAAAAAAAAAGCTAAAACAAACAGATAATTAAAGTTAATTATTCCTAAAATTTTAAATTTAAGTAAAAGTGGTTGCTCCTCTGGTTTGAGATTTTATGCCGAAGTGTAAGCTTCATATTTTAATTTAGAACTACAAAATATTAGAAAAACTTCGTTCCTTGCAATCTTTATGTCTGTTTTAAACGAGTCATATAAAAGTTATTTCTTTGTTAAGTACAGTAAATGATTATTTTTTCATAAAACTTTGTTTATAATAACTTTAAAGACGTTTTGTTTGTGTTTTTGTTTTTGTTAAAAGGTTTTTTTTATTGTTAGTTTTTATACTAAACCTGCTCAAAGTACATTATTTATTATTTTATGTTATTGTTTTGCTAAAAACCTTTACATAAGAGATTTTATAAGGGTTTTTATGTTTTTTAATTCTAAAAAGTCTATTTAGTTATTTTTTTAAACTGTTAACTAACCATTAAAGCTGCCTCTCTAATTTATGTACGTAAACAGTATTTTATAACTTTGGATATTATTATTGTGTGTTCGTGTCTTTTAAAACTCAAAAGTACATTTGTTCTCATATTCTCTATTTAAATTTCCTATAAAACAATACGTCGACCAATTATTAATGTTACTTATGTACAAAACGGTTCTACTAAGGACGTTTAAACAGTTTTAGTGTTTTTTTTAACTGAAAGACTAATTATCGAATACATTTGGTTAAAACCTTTAAAAATATTAGTGATAATCACTGAAAATTAATTATAGTTAATATATTTAAACAAACTTTTAATTATTAATTTCAATAAAAACTATGTCAATGTCATTTTTTATTTAAGCTGACCGAATTCGAACCTTTTAATCTATATATTTATTTATTACTTTTTAACAGTTTCTTTTTTTTTTTATCAGATTAAGTAAATCGTTTACAATTTTTTAATCATTTTTATATTTGTAAGTTTAAATTCTTTTCTACAGACACTTTATAAATATTATACGATAAGTAAGTAAATGCAACTTTTTATTAGTTTTTCATTTGAACTAGAAACAATTAAAAAAGTAATTTTTATAAAAAATGTCCCTATTTGTTTGTAATTTTATTTTCAAAAAAGCTATTTTAATTTCTTCTTAACTTGAAATGTGTTTAAAATCGTGTAATTTTGTCTTTCGTGAAATGTACAAAATTTATAAAAGCTTTTGTTAAAAATAATTTAATTGTTATTATAAGTTTTATTAAATAACATTCATCTTATCTTTATATTTCATTTTTATGTCAAATAATTTAGTTTAGTGTTAGGATATTGTAAATAAAATACTTAGAAATATGGTATACTGACATTTAAGTTTAATTTATCCAACTCCAATCGGTTTTCATTGTTATTTGACTATTTAAGGTAATGAACTTTCATATTAGATAACAGTTGTCTTAGTTTAAACGTTGAACACACTCTTAAAAAAAGCTTTTTTTTGTGCTAAGATGAGCGAAAAATCTGGTGGCCTACTGCGAAGCCACCCATCATTTAGAGGGTAAAAAAAATAACCACTTGAACATGTTCAGTTGTTTAAAGAAATTAGTACTAAAAATACTTAAAGAAACAATACAAATATTATTGACTAATAAAAGCTCTTTTTTTTGTTAAGAAAAATGGGAGTAACAAAAAAATTTATGACTTTTTTATCTTACTTTTCTTTTTCTAAGTATACTGAAATAAAATTGTAAGTTAAAATTTGTTAAGATTTAATAATTCTGTTTACAGTTGTTTTTGTATTAGATTAGAGAAGTAATAGTTTTATTTATTACTAAAAAAATTATTTGTATATTTTATTGTAAAAAAGCAGGGTTGCCACTTGGTCAGGAAAAGTCAGAAAAATTTTTATAAATGAAAAAGTCAGGAAAAGGCAGGAAAAAATTAGGGGGTTTTGAAAAAAAGTCAGGAAAAGTCCGGAAATTTGATAAAATTTAAGAAAAAGTCAGTTTAAATTTACAAATTTCCTTGTTTTCCAAAGCCCTAAAATGGTAAAATTTAAATAAAAGTCCTTTAAAGTCAGAAAAAAATTCCAAAGTTTTCCTAGAAATTTACAAAAATATTTAGTTTTAATTCCAATGCTTCCATCTGGTATAAAATAGTAAAATATCCTTTACAAAACTGCAAAAAATTTCTATTAACATATTGTTCAAATACTTTACTTGAACATGCAGATTTTGTAAGCTTTTTAGTATTGATGATCTGTAGCAAGGACACTTCCATAGTGAAGCTGTGATATATACACAAAAGTTTATCAAGCATAATTTTAGAATCAAAGTGTTTTTTGTTTAAGTAAATAATTGAGTTTTTTATAACTAAGCAGTTAGTTTAGTATTTCATGTAACAAGTTAATGTGTATACTTTACCTTTTTATAATTTTTTTCAAAGTTGTTTGAATTACAAAATAAGTTATAAGTGAGTTATATATAATAAATAAACTTTAAAGATACCTGTAAATGTGTTTATAAATTTGATAAACCTTGCTTAAATAGTTATTTTAGTGTAGAATTAGTTATCAAAACAAAAATAAATGTTTAACTAGATTTAAAGTTTTAGAAAATTATTCAAAACAATTTTGTTTATTTTCATCACGGTTCATTTTTAAACATTAGCTGTTGAATTAGGTCTACTATATCTTTGCTCTATCTTAAGATATAAAATTTAATACCAAAATTTTTTGTAAAAAAATTAATAGCTTGATAAAAGATACTAAAAATTCATATTACATGTATTTTTTATTGTTTAAAACATTTTAAAAAGTACAAAACAAAGTTTTTGGTTTTTCTAAACATTTTTAAATAAGATAACTATGTATAATTTAATTCTATTTTTTTAGCAAAATAAAAAACTTATTGTTTATTTTATTTTTATTGTTTTAATTCAATTCTAATGTAAAATGAAATTTTTTTCAACTAACAAAATTAAGTTAAACAAATATTAGCTAGTAAAAATGAAGATTCTAAATAAATTACAACTGGATTATTTAATGGTATGTTTTAATAACTTTGTTTCAAATATATTCAAGCCATCTACCTCTTTTCTGACAGATGAATTTTTTATTTTAAATAATGAACCCAAAATTACTTTCTAATATCTTAGTAAGCCTCATTTTTGTTAATTATTAAGTTATTTAAAATTTTGTTTTAAAAATACATGGTAAATATTATACAGTTAAGATTTTATCAAGCTATTTAAAATGTAAAAAAATGAGTTTCTTAATGCATACAATTTTGTTGTAAGTTTGAAAAATATTATCAGAATTTTGACATTATAAGGGTTGCTAATAAATTTAAATCCTGGCAAATTCTGGAATTTTAGAAATTAATAGAAATTGAACAAACCTTGGAATTTTTGACAAAGTTTACTAAAGACCTGAAAAACATGAAAAAAATTTTACATAAATGTATCAAAATTTTGTTGTGATACTAATCTTCTATAATATAAAAGATATTATTTCCCTATCAACTGGAAATTTACATACTATCTACTTTTTAAGTAGCATTACACTATCCTGAAAATTTTTATTCTATTGAAGGTAGTTTTTAACCTAACAAATAATTTTATATTATAAGTAGACTAAAAACTTGTATTTTAAAAATCTTAAAAAACTTTTTAATAATTAATTGCAACTCTATACTGTATATTAACATAGAATTAGGTAAGTTTATTTTTTTATTCCATGTTAAATGAAAAACCTCATTAAACAAGCAACTTTTTATAGATAATAAACCAGTACTTAGACGCTTGACTTTAAAAAAACTAATTAAAATCATTGAATGTTCTCTTAAAAATAAAAAAAAAGTATTAATTATTTATTTGTTATCAGTTATAAAAAGAACACTTAAGTCTATCATTTAGTTAATGATTTTGTGAACACACTTAACCAGCAGTTATTGACCTTTTTCATGTTTTACCCCTAAAATAATTTTTAACTATAAGGAAAAGAACTATATTTTTTTGAAACTTAAGCTTATTAATTATAAAAATATGTAAAACTGATTTTAAGTTTAAGAAGATAACACTTAAATACTAGCTTATAAATTGAAAAAAAATAATAAACATTTAATTACATAAATTATAAGAAAGAAAATTTATCCTTACAGCAAGTGTATGTACCACCAGGGATAAATTTACCTGAGGTTATACATCACTGTACTAAACAATTATATAAAGTGTATTTAAAGGTTAGTCTGAGCCGAAAAATGGTAAAAAAAAAGTCAGTAGTATTTATAAAGATTTAATTCATTATATATTTACACCCTTATCCCTTACTTATTTAACCAAAAATATTAAAAATTAGTTGAAAAATAATGTTTGAACGTTTTAAATAAAAATAAAGAATTATAAAAAAAGTTTTTGAAATAATTTTATTATCAGCTTATTAACTCCGACTTACCTTGAAATATACTAGCCGACCTCTGTTAAAGGCTGCTTTATTTTCTTATAAATATTTTTAAAAAACTCCACTTTATTATAAATTGTACATTTTTTTATTTAACCAAAAGTAAGAATTGGATATTAAAAAAAATCTATTTAAGAAAACTTATACATGCACATAAAATAGTTTCTGTTATGCAGAGGATGCCAAAAAAAAATGGAGTCCTAGATATTAAAACTTTTGGATAAAATACTTGGAGAAAACTAGAAATTGATAAAATTGTGAAAACTAAACTTTGAAAATCCTGAAGTTTTGAAAAAATCTTATATGCTTGGTATAGAAGGCTTACTTAAAATTAGAAAGTTTGCGTTCTGATCTACTGTTTTAGTAGATAGTCACCTTTATAGTTTCTTTATAATGTTGTTTTACTATATAATAAATGATACAATTACTTTTATACATTATTTCTATGACTGTAGATTTTTTATTTAAATTTACAGGAGTTTTCTAAAGGTTTAGAAAAGTGTAAACAGTTTATTATCTTAAACCTAAATTTCAACAGAAATAGACTCAAAAACATGTATGTACTTTTAAAATTTAGAAAACATTTATAAAAAAAAAACGAGTAGTCACCCTGTTTTGACAACATGAACTTTTCTATACCTTTGGAAAAAATTCGTGTAAATTTTAATAGAGTGTTTTAAAGTTTATTATATAGAAAGAGTGTTAGAAAAAGTTACCATTTAGATACTTATTTTATAACTAGTTTATAAAGTTAGATTTTCATGTCTTTATACTTAAAAAATCAAAAAATTGCTTTTGCGACGTTTTAGGATCATAAATAGCAATTTTACTAGTATTTGTATAATTTATTAGTAGCAAATTAGTTATTAAAACTCAAGGGGAGTTTAGAATTAAAATCAGCTACTATAAAAAATATTGATTTAAGTATCATTTTGATTCTTTTTAATGATTATATCATAAAAGTGGTCAATTCTAAGCTAAACATGAACTAAAGCAAACTTTACACAATTTGTTAAAAAAAATATACTGTATAAATCAATAATACTTTTAAAAAAATGTGTTATTATAATATAGAAATGATAATAACTTTCAATTTAGAATAAGTTACAATTTGTGATTTTTTGTTAAAAAATAAGTTCATTTAAAGTATACTAGTGGTCGATCCTTAAATTAAAAAATATCTGAGTATAATCTTTTTTTTTAATTATAATAAAACATTAAATTTTTTCATAGTCAAATTTTTAAGTGCACCCAACTTTGAGTCTCAACTTTTTAGACGACTTATAAAACTTAGATATTATTTAAAGGTCAGTCTAAGATGGAAAAATTTTAGTATTTTTTTTTACCTTTTTTTATAAATTTTTAAAAAATATACCTTATCCCTTGACCACCTTACCAAAAATATTAAAAGTTTATTTAAAAAAAAATAAAAATATAATATTATAAAATTATGTTTTTTTTTTCTGGTTAGCAAAGTTTACAGCTTAAACGCTTAATTACAGTAGGCTTGGAAAAATGTATGTAGTAAAACTAATTAAATTTGTTTTAGATTTCAGAAAATTTCTGTAGCAGTAATTTTTTACTAGATAAAATTTGATTCTTTAAAAGATAAACTGTTATTCTAATAGGTAAGCTATATACATAAAGTTAAATAAAATTTCAATTATATTTTGTAAAACAATTAGCAAAGTCCAGTTGTCAAGTTAAGTTAAATATGATTGTTGTAGTTGGTTTCAAGATAAACCTCTTTGTAAAAAAAAAAACAACTAAAAAATAGTAATGTTAAATAAGTATTATTTTGTTTTGTTTTTCATTGGAGGTTACGATTGCTGTTTAGTTATATACTTTTTGTAAACTACAAAACAACAAAAACTACAAATTACTAAAATATATTTTACAAATTTTAAGTGAAAGTCTTTATTAAACTAAAACATTTTAACAAAGATTTTTGTGTAAATTTTAAGTTTTTAAATTTGTATAAATTGTAGTTTACTTTTTGAAAAACCATACAATTTTTTAAGACTGGTTAAGATTTTTTTAAATTCTTAGGAATAAAGTTTACTTTCAAATGAAAAAAGTATTTAATTTGTTTTATTAAACTAACTAATAATTTATAACTACCTTTTTATTACTAAAATATAAAGTAGTTAACTAATATAATTTAAACTATTAAACAAACAATTTTAGTGTATTATGCTATTTTTCTATCTAGAATTTATATCTCTGTATTTATCTATATATTTAAGTTTTAATGCATAAAACTTGTTTTAGTAACTACAGTTATGTTGTTACAGAAAGTAAATTAGTATCATGGTTAAAATTAATTATAATATTGAAGCTTTTACTTTTCCAAAAAACCACAAAAAAGATGGTGTGAGAATGCTCAGTAATAAGTGTATAAAGGAAAAGAATATTAACTTGTCCTTTGAACAACCAGTTGTCAGTGATTTCAAACAAGGAAACATTGATAACTGTGGAGTAATTTCAGGACTTGCTGCTATTTCACAGAGAGAAGAATTCATGAGCGAAATTGCTCCTACAGTCGAAGATACAAACGAAGGTTGCAAACTTCATTTCAACATGTTTTTCAAAGGAGTTGCAACAAAAGTAACAATTGATGACGCCTTACCATTTGATAGAAATAATGAGGTAGCTTACGCAAGTTCTTTAAACAGCGATATGGCATTAGCATCATATTTAGAGAAAGCATTTGTAAAACTTGCTTGTCATAACTCTTACTCAATTTGTGTGGGTACGAATTCAAACTTTATCTTTTCATCCTTCAGCGACTGCCTAATCTGTTATCGTGAATGGCGTAAAGAAGAAGAGAAAAATAACATAATAAAGTACATTATATCTGAACTTAAGATGAAAAGCTCGGTTACAATTGGTGCTGAACAGCCTTTTGACGAAGATCCAGATGAAACGATCAATGAAAGCCATTCTTATGTTGTAACTAATTTTAATGAGGAGAAAAAAGCTTTAAAGTTGTATGAACCCAATTGTCACCCCCCTTTTTGTGTTGCAAGCAAAAATGTAGCTTCTTCTATTACAGAAAATGCCGACCCAAAAAAAGGTGAATTTTGGGTGACCGATGATGAGTTTGTAAATAGAAAAATAAAACTATATAGTTTGCATTCAAAGAAGAGATATAAATCATTGTTTGAAGTTAATAAAAAGATTAAACTAAGTCCTCTGGATAATTATGATAGTTATTCAATTTTCTCCTGTAAGGTCTCACTGAATGAAACTTCAAACTTTACAGTGAATTTCTATTTATATTCTCATGAACTTGAAAATTTCGACTTTATAGTAAAAGATGCTGACAAGCAAAAGTTGAACATAAACTTTGAAATACCATGTATTTTTTGGATTAATAATGATAGCAAATGTTTTAATGGAGGCGAGCTAACTCAATATTATCAGCTTTTCAAACTTAATCCTGGTAAATATGAATTTTCTTTCGTAGTCGGATTTTCAAAAGAAGAGTTTAAGAATAAAAAAAAAGCAAACTACAGAGTTAAAATTGGATCGTCATTTAGTTGTCACTTCAAAGAAATTGAGGACGAAAATGGTGCAAATATTACAGAACATTTCAAAAAAATTAAAATTTAACTTTTAAGAAAAATTATTGCTTATAAAGTTAAATTATCAGTTATTCTGAATACTTAGTTTGATTTTATTGAAAAAAAAACAACATTAACTAAATATTTATTGTAAAGTTCTAGAAAATTATTTTAATTTAAAACGCAGTACAAAACAACAAAAAAATCCATTTTCAACATACAGTACTAGTCTATACATATTAACTTCATAATGCTAGATAATTTATAGTCAAGTACTTAATTTATAGAATAACATTAAACTTCGCTAACAAAATAATATTAATTTGACTTCTACAACTTTTCTTAAAAGTGTGAAAAGCTGTTTGGTTTTTTAGCTACTTAAACAAAATGCAAATTAAGTCATTTAAAACTTATAAAAGAAAATTAAACACTCATTTTTAACACTTTTTTTCTTAGGTTATTAAAAGCTGTTTGACTTTAAAAATATTTGTATATGGGTAAATATCTTTCTTGTTCTATATTTCTATATTAAATAATAAAACTTCAACGGTCGTTTAAGTAGGTGAATAGTTTATAAACTTAAATAGTAAGCATAAAATATTTAGAAAAAAAAATTGTTTTTTTTGAAGTGAACTAAGTGTTTTAGAAATATTTTAATATCTCATTTTAGTTTCTCATGGCTAAATGCAATATCGTTTTGATAGATTTCTTTATTTTTACTTTAACATGAACTTATAACGATAAACTAAACAATTTTTTCATTTAGTTAAATTTATTGCTCAATCTAACACACTTTTTCATATACTTCACAAGTTTTTTATTTTTTGCCTAAACAGTTTTTTTTCCTTTAATATTTGAAAAAGAAAGAAAAATGGTTATTAAAAACCACCTTTTTTTGCTAAAATTTGCGTACTCAAGACAAGCATTACTGTCTTATAACTTTCAGTCTAATGTTTGCAAAAAGAATATCATTTTTAATTAGATGTATATGACTATGATTTTCAAGAAAATTTTAATATTATTTAAAAACTTTTATTTTTAATAGAACAAAATATTCTTAGAAAAAAAAAATTAATAACAGCAAATATGTATATATAAATGTTTAACTAGTGAAAAATTAATTGTTTTTATGAACTTAAATTAACTTGTCTAAAATTTGTTTAGTGTTTAATGGTTGTGTAAAAGGATATTAAAGAAATAGTTTGTTGATCGAATAAAATAAAATTGTTGTTTTTAGTGAATTTTATCATCTGAATGAGTCAAGATATTTTAATTGAACTTAAATTGTATTGATTAAAGCTTAAAACATGTACTCTATGACTTGACTATTTTACATGCTCCTCAATTTTTTAGATACTTTTGTTTTAACACAGTTTTTTTTGGTATTTATAATAAACTTTTTGAACAATTCTCACCCATTTGGCTCTGCACTACACAAAAGCAAGGGTGTTGTATACCTGAAATTAGAATTAAATAGGTTAGTTTTTATTTGTACTAGTTGTTTTTTTAAATATGACTTTGATTAATCTAAATACACCATTTTGTTAGTTTTAAGTCAATTTAGACAACTATTTTCTGACAATTCAACTAAAGTTATCAAGTACATAAGTTAGAAAACATTTTAAATAAGAGTGCTTAATAAAGCCTTATTTAAAAAAAAATATTCAATTTTTGGTGCTTTAGCTGAGACTTAGCTCTAGTACTTGAAAAGCTTTGAAAATTTTCATTAAAAAAAGAGTCTCAACTAAAAGAACAATTATCGAATAAAAGTATTTGAGTATTAATTTCGGTTTTGTTCTCAGTTTGTTTTTGTTTACAATTTTATATGTTGAATTTAAATGAACTTAGCTATTACCACGTAATCGAACAGATATCTTGTTCAACTATTTATATGATGCATGGTTTCTATTTTCTTAAATATATATTGTCAGTCTATAAAAAAATAAGTTGTAAACTAAAAGAAAATAACATTAAAAAAAATATTACTATAGGTTGGTACAGTTACTTTAAAAAATTTAAGTGAGTTATAATAAATTATATAAGATTATATAATAGATCATAATAAGAATTATATAAGATAAATAAAGCTATTTGTTCTACTTTTCTATCTCATGAAAATATTTTTACAGAACATTCTTAACTTAAACAAATTTATCACAAACAATACGAATAACTATTAAATAGAAAATAGTTGTGCTCAAATATATTTTGATCAGTTTAATTTTTGTTAAGTTTCATTTTAGTTACATCAAAATAGTCGATAAATAGTGTTTTAACTAATCTAATAAAACAATTTATAAAGAAATTAAAATATACAATTTTATTTTTACGAGAAGTTAGCACCTTCAACCTGAAAAGTTGTTTAGATTGATATATAGTATTTAAAATAAAATTGGATTATTAGAAAAAGTGATTGTTAATTTAAAGGTGAAATTTTCCGTAAGTTTTCTTAAACTTGTGATAGAAATTAATTGTGAGTATGATTACCGGAATGTGTGTTTATCATAAGATGACGAAATAAGGTCGAAGAATAGGTTTTCCACAGTGGCCCACTTCAGAAAACCAGGGTAAAATAAGCTGCATAAAGGCCAAAGTTATGATAAAGGGGGGAAGAAAAGGTGCCATTAGGGGCCATTAGACCATAATTCAAATCCTACACTAGAGCCCAGTGGTCTGCAGGTCAAAAAAGGAAAGTTTATTATGTGATCTAAAAAAAATTCTTTAAGATAATTTTTATGAATAAAATAATTTAGGCGATTGATTATGTTTTAAAAATAACACTAAAAATTATTTTTTCTCTTTTAAGAGTACTAATATACTAAATTAGCTAAAAAAATTTAATTATGCGACATGCGAGCCGCAGTTTGCCGACCCCTTTACTAGAAAAAATGAAGTTGACAATGAAGTGCAGAAAAAAAGTTAGTTAACATATTTTTTGTGAAAGAGGGTCTTTTAGCTCATTTTATTTCTTTAATCGATGTATTAAAACAATAAAGGAGAAACCCTTTCCTATAACTTTATTGATTGTCGTAAGAAGTGGTGCTTATTTAACGATTGCAAAACATTACAGATCTGCGAAAAAAGAAGTTGAATCTAAATAATAGTAAAAATTCTATTAATGATTTAACTAAAAAAAAAATTCTTGAATTTAAGTGATAACTGGCCGAAATAAAATTATTCAGACGTAATATGTGTGCAAAAAAGTGAATCTCGAAATTTTTAGCACCCTCTTCAGTCTTTGAAACTTTTATTTTATTTTTTATTAATGTAGACTGTAGTTTTACATGCACGCAACATTATTTCATTTATAAAAACAAACAAAAGCTTGCCGGATGGTTGATGGGTGCTTGTAATCTAGTAGTTTTAGTTTTTTAGGAGGCTTGTAATGGTAAACAGCAGGCTTGATAAAAAGCAGTATTATACCTACTCAAGTGTTAAACTGTTAATATAAAAAAGACAAAAGGCAGCCAAAATGCTATCATTTTTCTCCGTTTAATATTTAACATTAAATTGATTGGACTTCTAAATATTTGTCTCATTTAAGTTGTGGGTTCTAACAGATGTTACGTTATGATTATAATTGAAAATTTAGAATATAATAAATACTGTTCCTCAAGATATGCTTTGTATTTAATCGTATAAAAGAAAAGTTTAAACTTATTATTCTTTAACGTAACAAAAATGTAAATTTTTAATGCTTTTATTTTTCTTTATATATTTTTTAATTTAAGATACATAAAAGGTTTCGTAAAGCTTGTAATTATGGCCATAGGGAGTAGGCTGTTTTTAACAAGTTGATCTTGTTTCATAGAGTTTTTACTAAGCTTCAAGTTGCTTTATACTGTTTAAAAAAAATCTTTTTTTTTGAGATATAACAGGTCAAAGTCGGGCCGCATTTTAGATTCCTTATAGGAAGGGTAAACTAAAACGACAAAAAAAGACTAATTGTTTAAAATATATCTCCTCCTACATTTTTCAAGAAATCTATAAATTTTCGCAGTCTAATTTTTATATAAAAACAAAAAAACATTAATTTTGACTTTTAAGTTTTAAGTTAAAATTACTTTTTTTTTGATATCATTATTTAAATTTTTATTCATAAAGTTTTAACTTTTTTTATTTATTAAAGTTCATAAGTAACATTTTTTCTTACAATATTAGAAAAATTTCCTAAAAATTTGAAGAAGATAGATTTCAGAATAAAATAGGAAATAAATTTTTAGTGACTTTTAAAATTCCCGCGAAAATTGACCCCAACATACTTTAGGTCTATACATTTGTATAAGCATTTTTCAAATGATGATATATCTCAAAAAGTAAAAAAAAAAATAGTATTCTATACAAACTGGGTAGTAGGTTGTACTTAAAACTTTTATACAAAAGAAAATTAAATTTTTGAAAATAAAAGTGTTGAACTCTCCCTCCTTTGGCCTTTTCAAAATTTTACCTTTTGTTTTAGATTACTTGAATTATAGAATTTTTTCATCCTTTTCATGATTAGCAATAACTTAAGAACTTATTTTGTTTATTGTCTATGTAACTTTCAACTGACAAAAGTATTACTGAAAGATTTTGTTTTATTTTAAATACTAATAAATTTTAACTCACATAGTACAACTTAAGATTTAAATGTTTTGGTAAAACAAGAAATTAAAGTTTTATTAATTATTTTAACACACTTCTTACTATTAGTAAAAAATTAAATGTACTGTTAAATTAAGAAATATTATTTATAAAATTAAAATTACATATCTATAAAATCAACATTGTCTTAGGAAAATAAAAATACAAGTATCACTATTAATGTTATATTATATTAAGGTTATTTTTGAAGAAATTCTATTAGTCTTTACTTGTTACTGTTTAAACTTTTTATTCTAATAGTGACATGGATTGATTGAATTTGTATTAAATTTCCCCTAGTTATATCTTTTTTATATATTTTTATAACTTAGTAAATGAAATGGTTATTTTCGAAGACTTAGTTTAGATATATTGTAGAAACAAGTTACAATTATTTTTTTTTTAGATGATAGTTGTTTTTAAATAGTTAAAAAGTAACTATTGAAAAGTCCAAAAAAAAACATTAAGAAGAAAAAAAAGGAGGTTCTGTTAGGAAGAAAAGTTTTGACGACACAAAACCATTTATACATAAGATAACCTCTCACTTAAAAACTAACAGGACGCTAATGGAAAATAAACTCTAGTTAGGTCATTGTAATTAACGTAAGTTTTATTGATAATATAAAACTTCTAACTAAATCATTCGTTTTTAATATTAATATAAGATTTGCTGATAACAAATGGTTGTTATAATAAAATTATTACTGATTTGTTAATAAGGGGTTAATATTCTAATAACTTTCTTTGTTAATAAATATTTATGTTTGAAAATACTTGAAAATATGGCTTATTGTAAATATTCAAAGATAAATTTTTCGTTTACAATAATAAATTAATATTATATGTTTTCATTTTTAAAAAAACTAGTAAAGAGATCTTAGCTGCTAGAGGAGAAATAATATTATTTTGTATAAAAAAGTGTTAAAAGAATGAATGTATTGAACTAATCTTTAAACTGTTTTGACTAGTTTTTTTAAACTAAATTAACTCTAATCCTAAAATTTTTAGTTTTTATTAAGTAGTTTATTAAAATACATTAAACTTATTTCTATTTTGAATTGAAAACTATTTTGAATATTTTGTTTTATTATTTACATTATCTACGGGGTTCACGCCAAAAAAATATTTTTTTAACTAATTTTAACTCTCAACTAACTTTTTATTATTTAACTCAAAAGGTTAAACTTAAGTGCTTTCAAATAAAAACTAATAAAAACTGCAACTCTGCTATTAAAACATTGTAGACAAAAAAAAATTGTTAAAACTTATTTTTTAACTGAATACTAATATTGAAAATCTAAAAAGTTTAATTCTATCAAAAGACGAAAGATTAGTTTATAGAAATTTAATCCTGAAAAAATAAAAATACGCTTCTTCGGGCTATTATGATTGTTATTGTAAAAGATGTTTGAAAAAAAAAACTTGTAGAAAACAAAAGTTATTAAAACAAGCCATAGTCTTACTGTAAACAATGCAATAGTGAAAAACTATTAAAAAAGTTAGAGACGTATTTCTCAATAACTAAAGTATTTTACTGCTTTACTAATTAATTTATTTTAGGCTTTGCCATAGTTTTGATGTTTGTACTAAGTTTAGTACTAATACTATCAATTTCAACTTTTTTTCTTACTGTTTATATTTTTTGATTGTATGCGTCCTTCCATTATTGAGTTGCTGTTCTAGGTGTTTAACGTTAATAAATAGTAAAATTTCAAAAATTTTAGATCAACGGCACTCAGTATAACCAGTTCAATTAAGATAATTTAGGACGTTTTATAGTTTTTTTTTCAATTTTATTATGTTTTATGTAAATATGTATATGCTTATAAAAACCTCAGGAATTAAAATAAAAAATTTTGAAAATTTTAAATAAGTTTTTTTTTTTCTAGAACTAGATTCTAGTTATTATTTCCTTAATTCTCGAATTCCAGACTTTTCCAGGTAAAGTTGCAACCCTGTATGTAATACAAAATAGTTTACAATTATAAACAAAGATGAACTCAAAAAACTTTAAAACTTTCAACCATAATAAAATGATCTTTTTTATAACGTATCATTGTTTTTTCTAGCTTATTTTGTAAAAAAAAAATTTTTCTGTGTTGTGTAAGTATAACATAAAATATTTGTGCTGTTTTCAACCCTAAGAGAGAGTGTAAACAGTTTCTGGGTTGTCAAAGGTTTTAGAGAAAATTTTTCTTTTTTTTCTGAATTCTTTTAAGGCTTTTAAAAATACAATTTGTTGGGTCTATTTTTAGTATTAGATGAAGTTTAAGGTAAAAAAAAAATTGTTTTAAACAATGTAGCAACGTTAAAAATGGTGTTAAGCTACTTTAAATGTGTTTTTTAATAAAAAAAATTGTATGGTAGATTTTTTGTGTATATTAGAAGTTTCAATACTTTACATGAAAAAAACCCAGTTTTTTTTTTAATTCTCAATTTCCAGGTTTTTGTAGCCAAACTGTCAATTCAAGGTATTATGTCAACAATGATTTTTAACACTTGTAAATTAATATCAACAATATTTCAAAGTATGGCAGCTGCAAGACTTAAAATATAAAACATGTTATAATTATAACCACAACTGTGAGTATAACAAAACATAAATCATAAGTTTTGTTTTTCTCTCTTCAAAGCAAAAATTCTAGATTTAAATTTTAGAACAAAAGAAGCAATTCAAGCTAAATACTAAAAAAAATGCTTAAATTGGTCTGAGATTTGAAAAGTATTCAAACTAACCTGACAAAGTCCAAGCTTGTGACAAAGTTAAATTGCCTAATTGATGAAACTTTAACTATTTTGATTTAAAATTTGTAAATTTAATGAATTTACCATCACTAAATATAGTATATTGTGCAGTTTATAATATATAATATTTAAATTTATTACTAAGAACGTTGGTGTTTTTAAACGTTTTTGTGCACACTTACATATAGTTTACTGTGATAAAACATTTATAAAAAAAAAAAAGTATTTTTTACATATTAAACAAAATACCTCAACTATAAAGAATTAAGTTTTAGTAAATTACTGTACATTACATATACACCATGGAAAACTATTGCGTTTAGTTTATTTGCTAAATAAGTATTATATAAACAAACTTTTGAATCCAAGCACTTCTTTTTTCAGCTAAAAATTTGCTGATGCAATAAGAATGTTATTGTGAAACTAATGGAGTTCACTTAAAAAATGATAATCTGTCTTTTTAACAATTTCAAGTCAAAGCAATAGAGTCTTTTAGATGTTTTAAAATGATAAACGGGGAATTAAAACGATATAATCAATTAAAACTAAACTAACAAAAAAATATTCAAAAAATTAATTTTGCTCAGCGGGCCACATTTAGTAGCTCGCGGGCCGCAGAAATTTCTCTCGCGGGCCGCATTCCATTCAGAAAAAAAAACGTGCTCGCGGGCCGCATTTGGCCCGCGGGCCGCAGTTTGCCGACCCCTGAACTAGAATGAGATATAATTGTTTCAGATTTGAATAAAAACTATTTACAGTGTAAAAATTTTTCATGCTTTTCACTTATGCTTTTTGTACAGTGACTAATGTACTGTTACTTAGACAAGTCTACAACTTTCAGAGTCTTCATACATTTACTTTAATTTAAATTTTATAAAACTTGGAAAAATTTTGTTTAAAATTTTGAAAATGATGCATTGTACTGCATGGAAACATTAAATATTTCGAACAATACCTTACAAGTTTGTACATCATGTATGCATTAAGATATGCTTAATTTCTAGAGATTAACTACAACTAAACCTTTATTTAACAAATTTGTATATATTTTTTAATATTATTCTCAGGTGAAAAAAGAAAAATACTTGAACATTGTGTTTTGTTTTACTTAAAAGGTGCAAGTTAAAGTTTACATCATCTAATAACACTCATTTTTATACTTTTTTTTACTTCAACACTATTTAGTACATACTTTTTACTTTTGAAAATTTCTAAGTATATACTGTTGAACTAACCTTGTCATTTAACAATAAAAAGAGAAATATTTAGTTTATTATTTTTTTAAAAAACCTTTAAAGTTATTTTATTTTTTACAAAATAAGTTCAATTTAAATTTACTGCAACACAAACGTATATTTAAATAGACTACAAACTTAAATCATGTAGTAACAAAATAAACATATGTAAAAATAGATAGCACACATAATGTATTTATATATATATGTATATTAACAACCAAAGCTGAACATCATAGTTTAGTTTGTGTTTCAGCATAATCACTTTAGTTTTCCAACTTGCTCCATTCTTCAATCATCTTCTTCAATACCTCAATGTTTTTGTCTGCATAGTGTTTCAACTCTTCAGGCAACTCAAGTAGACGAGACTGGCCATCTTTATAAGCTTCATTAGCGATAGTAAGTGCTTTATCAACAGAATCATATAAACGGATATTAATTGAGGAAAGATTGACTGCAATATTGAGTTTAACTGGATGAGCTGGATTAATTTTACCATTCACAATCTCGTATGCATCTTCAAAACACTTCAACGCTCTGGTTTCTAACAAAATTCTATCAAGTCCTGATGTAACAATAGCTTTATTAGAATACTGAATTCCTCGACATTTTTTGTAATCAGCAACAGCTTCGATATTGGTATCTCTTTTAATCCAATAACTATCTAAAAATTCAGTAGCTTCATCACAAACTTTGTTTATTGCTGTTGTAGATTTTAATTCCAACTCTTTTTTCAATTTATCATCTACATCGGTGTGACAAAGGGGACAAAAAGAGCACAAGTGTGGTTCTATGAGCTTACGATAACTGTAAAATAACATTTTTCTTTCTTCGTAGTTAAGAGGTGTCCCCATTTTTATTACTTCCTTCATGTAGCTAATTCCGTCAACAAACTGTCTATTTTTTAAAGACATTTCAACAAGAGACACTAATTCACTTCTATCAAACTGAGACATTTTGATAATATGCACAAAAATAAAGCAATCTTTATAACTGATACGATCATATTATGAAAGTCTGAAAGATAACATATAGAACAATATAAAGTCTACGTGTTTTTAATGATTATAACTATTTAAGAATAAAAGTAAACAATCAAGTACATTATTTTTGTTAATAAAACTAACATTTCTTATTTTTTCACCAAAAAGTTAGAACTTAGTATTTGAAAAACATAAAGCTTATTTTTGACTTACAATTTTTTTTTATATTGATAAAAGTGTTGCATTTAAATTTAGATAATTTATTACCATAACGTTTATACTTATGAGTTTTTAAAGATGTATAAATTATATTATCACAATATCAATATAATGTCTTTACTTTATTGATATCATACTTAATTAAAATTAACTATTAGCAATCAGTCTCAGATTACACTACAAAATATACTATAGCAACAAAACCTTTAAAATAGAGCTTCTATTTTAGAAAACAGTAATTAACACCATTAAAAACTAAAAAAAACTTGAATGTTACTATATAAAAAGTATAGAAAACATAAAATAGTATTAATAAAAGTAACAGTTTATATTGCTTTACGTGGATAAATTATGCTTTTAGTTTTTAAAGGAAACTTTATTGTGAGAAATAGCTCAACTACGTTTTCTAGTTATTAAATAAAACAAACTTGAAATATATTGTTATCAAACTTATCGCTAGAAATGTAAATATTCAACTTTTTTGAAGTTAATAAAAAAAAAAATTACTGGTATTTTAGATTATTTAGTATATAAAAGAAATTATTGAAAAAAAAAATTGGTTTAACGTTTAGTAACTTGTAAAACTTAGGTGTATAAACAAGATTTATAAGTCTTATTTTAGTCTGTTTTGATATCATTAAAAATTATGTTTTATAATAGATATGTTTAAAGGTAAGTTATTTTTAAAGACATCTTTAATTTTAATTATTTTTTCTAGTTTAAGTTTTTTTTTAATTTAACTCAGTTTGAACATTCTTAAACAAAAATCAAAACAAAAAATATTTACTTTTTTAAAACTTATTTAAGTTTCTTAAAAAAAAATTACAGCTGCATCAATGAAAGTCTTTATAGCAAACATAGTTTTGAAGAATATCTAAGTTAGTTTATGTAGAAAAAGTACAAAAATAAACATTAACAGTTTTAGTGTTTTGTTTGCTTCCTCAGCTTTGTTTTAAAATTTTGAGGTCAAAAAAATTGACAATTTTAATAAAAATCTTTACTTATACGTTCAAATATTATAATGTAAGTCTTAAAAAAGTTTTTAAATCATTTTTTTTTCTTTTAATTCTTGGATAGTTTTTTGTAAACATTGTCTAGTGCATAAAAATGTGTATTTTATAATCTCTAGATGTAAAGCTGCATCAAATTGTAACACATCAAATTGTAAGTCGGATGTGATAATTTAATACACTTTGTACCTCTTAATTTTATTTGATAGCGTGAAGCATTAATTTTTCGCTGGCTTAATTAGATTGGGCAACCACCCCTTCTTTTTATCAAAGTAGGTTTTATAAAAAGTAAATAAGCCAGGAATTGTTTACTTAATTTAATAATAATTTTTAGGTAGAACTTAGTTATCGGTCCATTCACCAAGCAGAGACTTTATAACTATTTTTTTTTATTTAATGATAAATTTAACAAAGCTTCTAACAATTAGCTTTTACAAAACAAATTTGTTCCTTTAATAAGTTAAAAAACTAATGTTTATGTTTAAGTTATAATTTCTAAATTTGAAAAAAGTTTTATGGTCGTTGTTTTATTTAATACAGTAAAGAACTATATTTTAAAATGTTATAACGAGTATAAGTTATAAAAAGTAACAAAACAATAGAAAAACTGAGTCAATAGTAAAGGAGTAAAATCGTAATTTAATTAATTGTATTTGCAATTCGCTTTAAAGTTTTCATTTTAAATCAGCTATTGAACAAACATTTAACTTGCTAGTAAATAGTTATATTTTAAACCTAGTTGCATCCTTCTATGCAATACCTAGTGCTTCTCGTAACGTACTTTGGAATTATTTCGTTTAAAGTAAGTAATAAAATAGCTTTTTAATTGTTAGTTGATATTTTTCGATAAAAATTTAAGTAAACTGTTACTTAAAGCACTGTATATCTTTATTTTATGTTTTTGTTCTCAATGCAGAACCAACTCATACTATTTGATTTTATATCAGTTTTTACAATAAAGTACAATGTATGTTGCATAAAATAACATTTATCAATCCTTGTATTTTATGTGTTTGTTTTTCGAGCTCAAAATAGTATCCTGTCATTATTTTTGTAAGTTTAAGAATTCAATATTACAACAATGTTATTTAAATGAAGAAATTACATTTTAAACAATGAATTTGATCAGAGGTAAATTTAAAGATTTTCCATCACTTTTCGAATATTTCTATTATATGTAGTAATGTCCAAAAATGTTAGAATCCATTTTTTTTTATAAGTTTGAATTATAAAATTGAGTTTATGTTATTCGCTTTTTATTTACTCGTTGCTGTCCAATCTATCTAAACTTTCATTTTTAGCATGTACTATGCTTATAATTTTCAGCTATAACTTATTTTGTATAGATAAAGTGTTAAGCACAATTTTTATTGTATTTTGCTTCCTGGATTATCTAAGTTGAATACATAGATTCATATAGTACTTTTTTAAAATAACAATAACCTCTCCGCTGATAAGAGTTCTTAAATGTGGTTTAAAATATATTTTAGTTTACACAGAGTAAAACTCTTGTGATAGACAATAACTTATTAGACAAATAATAATTAAATAACAAATATAAATAAAAAATAGATTTTTGTCGATAATGTATCTATTAAAATAAAAACCTTTACATATACATTTAAACATATTTACTGCCAATCGGCAATATTAATAGCTTGTTTTATGATTGTAGATAAAGTTAAGAATTAAAATAAAAACAAACTATTTTAATTAAAGAATCATAAAAAATAGTACAAATTACTTAATAATAATATTAAAAATACAAAAAAAAATTTAGACAAATTATTAATTATAATAATAAATTTTTTAGTAAGTTGTTAGTTACAGTAGTACATACTTCTATTTAAGTTTTAAATAAAAAACTGTAAAATAATTTAAACTAAATTAATTTTTTTAGGTAAAAAGTTTAAAAGCAAAGCAGGGAGGTTGTTATTAAACATTAAAAAGAAAACCAAAACAAAATTAAATTATGTATACAGATTTTTTAATGCGTATCAAAGTGTAACGTTCACATTCAGATGATGACTACTATTTTACAAGAAGGGGAAAAGTCTGTTAAAATTCAACTACATTGTTATTTGGTAAATTTTCATGATCCAATACAAAGGCAAAAGTTAGTTTTCTTTACTTAACTTTAATGTTATTTAATATATACAGTTTTAAGGACATAACATTTAATACCTGTCGGAGTTTAAGGTTTGTAAGCAATTATAGAAACTAGGAAAGCTATCCCAAGTGCCAAATTTTATTTAAAAGATATAAGTATACTGTACATAAAACTAGAATGTAATTATAATTGCACATTTAGAAATACTACACAGTTTAACAAACTACTATCAGAGTACTAAAAAAGATTAAACAAACAAATCAGAAAGTAAAAAAAACTTTGTTTGAAATTAACATTAATTCACTAGGCATTTAGTTTACTCCGACTAAAAGTTAAATGTAAAATGTTTAGTGTGGTTAATCGCAAGCCACATATGGAAAAACGCAAGAGGTAAGAGCGAAGAAATTGTGTTGACCACTGGCAAAGGAGAATAAATTGTAAGTAGCAATCTTCGCAGTAATTAAATAACCTGTGTGATCTCTACGAATTTCGTAAAATTTATTGTTTGATCTATCACCTTTGTAGTTAAATTGTCGGTTTTTACATCCTATTGGTTAGAAAGTCACCTTGGAGTCGCGGAATTTGTGAACATTGCTTCGAGAGAGGTTAAAAAGTTTAGAAATTTGCTACTATTTTTAGTATTATAACTTGTGCGGCGTAAGAATGTTGGTTGTAAGGATGTAATCAAGAAAAGTTAAAAAGTTCATAAAAATTTAAAAATATTTTCCCCTTTTTTTTGATTTCTTGTGAAGTATTCTAAAAGGTGAAAAATCAATTTAAAATATTCGGTTTTAACTTATATTTTGCTATAGCTTTTAAATGTAAAATTACTTTAAATGTCTTCAAACAAGCAACTGTGATGTGTGCACAGAAGATTAAACAAACCTGATGAAAACATTTTACTTGTTAATACTTAAAACATAGGATACTTTAAAAAGTAATAAAGTTTTATTCACAGACTGAAATTTTAAATATTAAACAATTGAGAAAAGTATATTTTACACTTTCTTTATCTTTAAAGATAATTATTTTTATATTCTCTTAATCAGTCTACTTAAATTGTTTAATTAACAAAAAAATGAAAGCTGTTAACACTAAAGTTCTAGCCGATAAAGATAAAATACTTAAATAGATAAACAAACACTTAATCCAATTTATAATCAAAAGTTATCAAACAGAAATAGTATGTGCTTGATAAGTTCACAAGTTTTTAGTTATAGTATTTATTTTAGATAAAATATACCATATTATATAACTACTATAAATGGTGTAGCATATAGCAAACTAAATTTTAGTCAGCTAGCTAAATTTATACTTTCTTTAATAAATAAGCTATAAAATTCTAACCAAATTATAACTTTGAATTCACTTTCACTTAGATACAAGGTGTTACTCATCAAAGGCCATCATCAAATAGTATGTAACTTTTCCACACTTTCCCGATAGTGAGTCAAAAATAGCACAATTCTTTTTCGCCGGTGGTAAAACTACGCAAAACTTTATTTGTACTTTTTATCTATGTTACTACCCATTCGATCATGATGACTAACTTTTTGTGTATTCATGTTTTTTTAAATTTGATTTGATTAAAAACAAGTACTATGACGTCACAACCATCAAAGGGTTCGTGCAAAACTTAATCCAATTTAATTTGTTGTAAGAAATTGTTCGAACGTTTTCACGTAAATCATTTAAAAATTCATCTTTGATAAAACATACAATGATAATATTAACTATCAGTAAAAACTTGTGATAAGCTGTACTTAATTTTTTTTTACTTCTAAGTTGCTGAACAATATTAAGTGAATAATTAAATGTTTTATATACTATTAAAAGCTGTCAGTAAAACGTTTTAAAGTATATCTAAAAACTGCAGTACTGAATATTTGTTTAAACAAAATAATTAAAAAAAAACACGGGAATATTCTAGCCGCGGAAATTATTAGAAATCAACCAATTTAAACTAATACACCTTAATATAAGAACAACAAATTAAATAATATGGAAACTTTTAATTTTGTAAAGATTTTCTAACTGTGTTTTGAATCGATATTAATGTATTTAAACCTAGATTTGTTAATTTATCTTTGTTGCACTCAAATTAAAAGTAATATAATGTTTTCCTCACCTCTCCACTTTGCATTTTAGAAAAAAATCTGTAAAAGTGATTTTAAAATTGTAAGTTAATTTTTGTTAGTTAATACAGTTGTTTTATAATTTTTATAAAGCTGAATAAAACCTCTTTAGAATTTTAATTAACTACTTTTATATACTTTTATTTATATTATTAGGTTAATAATTTTTTTTTGCAAGTAAAAAGATATTCTTAATTGTTTTGTGTAACAACAAACTTTCATCGGAAATTTTTTAAACTTAATACCCCAATGACCTCGTAAAGGTTTATGTGAACAATTAATAACCCTTAACGTTTTGTTTAGCAACAAACTTTATGGATACATGTCTGAACTTAACACGTTTATTTTTGTCGAAATGTTTACGTACGCAACAAGAATGCGAGTAGCTTAGCAGAAAATAAAATACGATCGTGTAATTTGTGTATGGTAACAAAATTTAAGGACATACTGATTGAATTAAAAAATTATTTGGAAAACTTATTGATATTATGGATATTTTTGATACATGTAAATTAAAAGTTTTGACAATCAATTTTACCATTTGTATATTTTTTATAGATCACAAACTTAATAAGATTATCTTATATTCATTATAGTTAAGAAACAAAGAAAGAAATAAATAGAGTAGATATTATTTGCTATCTCAGGACCACATACGTGCATTATAGAAAGAAGCATCATATTGAAATTCTTTTAATGAAACTACTTAATTTTTATTAAATTTTTGATTTCAATAAACGATTAACAGTTACTAATTTATCGATAAGTCAATGTTCAAATCATTTTTATTTAATTTCATTTTTTCAAGTCAAGAATGACCTATTTCCGAGTTTTAACAAAAAAATTTGATCATAGTTTAAATATCTATAAGATTAAATATCATAACGAACTTGAACTAGTCAATCAAATTTCAAGATTAACTTTACGATATTAGTAAAGAATAATTTTTCAAGTTAACCAAGTAGTAGTTTACTAAGTCAAAAACTGCAAAAATTAAATAATTAAAAATTAAAATAATAAATAATTTTTATTTCATCAAACATCAAGCTTTATTAGATAACTAATTAAACTGAATCGCTTTACAAAGTATTATAATGTTTTTGTAAAAATTTATTAAAACAAATTAGTTAAAAATTAGTATTAAAATTACTTTAAAATTTTTGGTTAAAATTATAGAGCAGTAAATCAGATTCTCAAAAAAGAATACAGTTAAAAATAATATTTTCCTATAAAACATTACTAAACTTAAGATAAATAAAATTATAATTGTTGAAAAACTAATGTTGAAAACAACCGTTTATTGCAAAGAAGTATTCCCTTTACATCTTAAACAACTAATAAGTTATAGAAACTTTTATAACAAAATATATGCAATACTTTTCCCACTTAGGACTTATTTTTTACTAGTAATAATTCATCATTAATTTAAGTTTAATCTAGAAAGTTTTATTTATCTAGATATACGAGGAAAAACTAAGACTGTCCGGTTTTATTTGTAAAACCTGTTTTTTTAAAATAAGTTTTTGAAAATTATCAATACAAACAATCCTTTTGATTTACATAATATGACTCACTCTTTTTAGGTTAGTGTTATCTTTATTTTTTGACATTTAAAACAGTACAAACTAATTACAAGCTACATTAAACATAAATAAATTTTGTATATATTAAAACTTAAATGTGTCTTTTCTTAATCGTTTTTAGATAATAAAGTTAAGTAAAGTTTGTAAACTTTGAATATAAATTTAAACTAGCAAAAGAAGAAAAACAATAATGCGAAAAATTTATTAATGCGGTAGTCTTTAACAAAAATCTAGTATCACTGCTAAATGAAAAATTTATTTGTGAGAAATAGAATTCAACGAACAACACTTAACTCTAAACGTCTAATCATTTTAAGCTACTGAAAAAATTGCCTAACATATTTAAAATTATCAAAACTTCTTAATAAATTTTGATCAAAATAACTTTCATTAAAGAAATTTTTAAAATCTATTTATTTTTACATTGCCTATTAAGTAATCATTTACCAAGCGACTAATAAGTGGGCCGCGAATAATTACCAGACATCTGATAGCCGTGGTGCAATCCAGTACTCCCATGGTGAACGTAGTAAGGGTAAACACTCGTTTGAGGTTGGTTGTGTGGAAGAAAATTCATAAACGGAGGATGAACCATGGGATGAAGGTTTGGAGTTTCTGGTTGATGTTGATTGTAATTGTTTCTCAGCATTATTTTAGCAGACATCCCTTGAAATCCTAAAATATAATTTAAGTTATTTTAATAACTCTTTTCTTAATATCTATTTTAACTACTGGTCAATTTTTCAATCATAGTTGAGTTTTGTTAATTTTAAAAATTAATTGTTAATTTCTGCTGTTACAACTTTTTCGAAACAAAAATAAAGTTAATAATAGATAATTATACTTATTTTTGAATATATTCATACAGCTAATTAGCTTCTCAATTATATATCAAATATTAGTAACATAATAATAGTTTATGTATTGTACAAAATAATCCGATTTACTTTGAAACCTACTCAATATAGGATATCTTAATTGATGTCCTAAATTAAATCCACTGTCCACTTTTAACTTAACAATAACTTTTCCACACTTTCCCGATAGTGAGTCAAAAATAGCACAATTCTTTTTCGCCGGTGGTAAAACTACGCTAAACTTTATTTGTACTTTTTATCTATGTTACTACCCATTCGATCATGATGACTAACTTTTTGTGTGTTCATGTTTTTTTAAATTTGATTTGATTAAAAACAAGTACTATGACGTCACAACCATCAAAGGGCTCGTGCAAAACTTAATCCAATTTAATTTGTTGTAAGAAATTGTTCGAACGTTTTCACGTAAATCATTTAAAAATTCATCTTTGATAAAACATACAATGATAATATTAACTATCAGTAAAAACTTGTAATAAGCTGTACTTAATTTTTTTTTACTTCTAAGTTGCTGAACAATATTAAGTGAATAATTAAATGTTTTATATACTATTAAAAGCTGTCAGTAAAACGTTTTAAAGTATATCTAAAAATTGCAGTACTGAATATTTGTTTAAACAAAATAATTAAAAAAAAACACGGGAATATTCTAGCCGCGGAAATTATTAGAAATCAACCAATTTAAACTAATACACCTTAATATAAGAACAATAAATTAAATAATATGGACACTTTTAATTTTGTAAAGATTTTCTAACTGTGTTTTGAATCGATATTAATGTATTTAAACCTAGATTTGTTAATTTATCCTTGTTGCACTCAAATTAAAAGTAATATAATGTTTTCCTCACCTCTCCACTTTGCATTTTAGAAAAAAATCTGTAAAAGTGATTTTAAAATTGTAAGTTAATTTTTGTTAGTTAATACAGTTGTTTTATAATTTTTATAAAGCTGAATAAAACCTCTTTAGAATTTTAATTAACTACTTTTATATACTTTTATTTATATTATTAGGTTAATAACTTTTTTTTTGCAAATAAAAAGATATTCTTAATTGTTTTGTGTAACAACAAACTTTCATTGGAAATTTTTTAAACTTAATACCCTAATGACCTCGTAAAGGTTTATGTGAACAATTATTAACCCTTAACGTTTTGTTTAGCAACAAACTTTATGGATACATGTCTGAACTTAACACATTTATTTTTGTCGAAATATTTACGTACGCAACAAGAATGCGAGTAGCTTAGCAGAAAATAAAATACGATCGTATAATTTGTGTATGGTAACAAAATTTAAGGACATACTGATTGAATTAAAAAATTATTTGGAAAACTTATTGATATTATGGATATTTGTGATACATGTAAATTAAAAGTTTTGACAATCAATTTTACCATTTGTATATTTTTTATAGATTACAAACTTAAGAAGATAATCTTATTTTCATTATTATTTAAAAATTAAGAAAGAAGTAAATAGAGTAGATATTATTTGCTCTCTCAGGACCACATACGTGCATTATAGAAAGAAGCATCATATTGAGTTTATTTTAATGAAAATACTTAGTTTTATAAAACTTCTGATTTCAATAATCGATTAACAGTTATTAATTTATCGATAAGTCAATGTTTAAATCATTTTTATTTAATTTTATTTTTTCAAGTCAAGAATGACCTATTTCCGAGTTTTAACAAAAAAATTTGATCATAGTTTAAATATCTATAAAATTAAATATCATAACGAACTTGAACTAGTCAATCAAATTTCAAGATTAACTTAACGATATTAGTAAATAATAACTTTTCAAGTTAACCAAGTAGTAGTTTACTAAGTCAAAAACTGCAAAAATTAAATAATTAAAAATTAAAATAAAAAATAATTTTCATTTCATCAAACATCAAGCTTTGTTAGATAACTAATTAAACTGAATCGCTTTACAAAGTATTATAATGTTTTTGTAAAAATTTATTAAAACAAATTAGTTAAAAATTAGTATTAAAATTACTTTAAAATTTTTGGTTAAAATTATAGAGCAGTAATTCAGGTTCTCAAAAAAGATTACAGTTAAAAATAATGTTTTTTCATAAAACATTACTAAACTTAAGATAAATAAAATTATAATTGTTGAAAAACTAATGTTGAAAACAACCGTTTATTGCAAAGAACTATTCCCTTTACATCTTAAACAACTAATAAGTTATACAAACTTTTATAACAAAATATATGCAATACTTTACCCACTTAGGACTTATTTTTTACCAGTAATAATTTATCATTAATTAAAGTTTAATCTAGAAAGTTTCATTTATCTAGATATACGAGGAAAAACTAAGACTGTCCGGTTTTATTTGTAAAACCTGTTTTTTTAAATAAGTTTTTGAAAATTACCAATACAAACAATCCTTTTGATTTTCATAATATGACTCACTCTTTTCAGGTTAGTGTTATCTTTATTTTTTGACATTTAAAACAGTACAAACTAATTACAAGCTACATTAAACATAAATAAATTTTGTTTATATTAAAACTTAAATGTGTCTTTTCTTAATCGTTTTTAGATAATAAAGTTAAGTAAAGTTTGTAAACTTTGAATATAAATTTAAACTAGCAAAAGAAGAAAAACAATAATGTGAAAAATTTAATAATGCGGTAGTCTTTAACAAAAATCTAGTATCACTGCTAAATGAAAAATTTATTTGTGAGAAATAGAATTCAACTAACAACACTTAACCCTAAACGTCTAATCATTTTAAGCTACTGAAAAAATTGCCTAACATATTTAAAATTATCAAAACTTCTTAATAAAGTTTGATCAAAATAACTTTTATTAAAGAAATTTTTAAAATCTATGTATTTTTACATTGCCTGTTAAGTAATCATTTACCAAGCGACTAGTAAGTGGGCCGCGAATAATTACCAGACATCTGATAGCCGTGGTGCAATCCAGTACTCCCATGGTGAACGTAGTAAGGGTAAACACTCGTTTGAGGTTGGTTGTGTGAAAGAAAATTCATAAACGGAGAATGAACCATGGGATGAAGGTTTGGAGTTCCTGGTTGATGTTGATTGTAAATGTTTCTCATCAATATTTTAGCAGACATCCCTTGAAATCCTAAAATATAATTTAAGTTATTTTAATAAATCTTTTCTTAATATCTATTTTAACTACTGGTCAATTTTTCAATCATAGTTGAGTTTTGTTAAATTTAAAAATTAATTGTTAATTTCTGCTGTTACAACTTTTTCGAAACAAAAATAAAGTTAATAATAGATAATTATACTTATTTTTGTATATATTCATACAGCTAATTAGCTTCTCAATTATAAGTCAAATATTAGTAACATAATAATAGTTTATGTATTATACAAAATAATCCGATTTACCTTGAAACCTACTCGCTATAGGACATCTTAATTGATGTCCTGAACTAAATCCACTGTTTAATTTTATCTGGTCTTGAGAGAGAACGTTCATCATTTGCTTTGAGGCTTTATAAAATAAAGGTTTTTTTTACACAGCTTATAAACAAGTAGTTATTAATAAGTCATTCTGTCGATAAGTAATTTAAAAACAATTTTTTTTTCTGTTAAGAAAAAAATAGACAACATTTAAGTTGTGTTTTTTTTAATGAATATACGGGTTTAACAAACAATAGTTATTGAAACTTAATAAAAGCAAGATAAAATGTTTTAAAGTAGCTGTATAAAAAGTAACCTGCTCTATAACGTTGATCGATCATTGGCTGTACAATTCTCCTACGAGCATTAATAAACCTGTAAAAGAAAAAAATAAGGACTTGTATCAAATAATGTTAAAATTTAAAAATTCCTCAGTAAAAAGCATTATCTACATTTCTACAATCTTTTCTTTGATAAATATACTTTATTCAAACCTAAGAGGCCTTTTATTAAACATTTATTACTATTATTAACTGAAGATTTTTAAATATCTACATGTTAGCTTTGCGCAGATATATCTCATATATTAAAAAGACCCAAGTTTAATTTTTTAAAGGAAATTATTAAAATAATATAAGTAAAACTTAAAAAAAAGTATAAATAAAATTCGTTATAATGAAAAACAGCTTAAATAAATTTATCTGTTACTAGATGCATTTGACTTTTATTATTCTCTTATTTTAATTATAGTTACTTCGTTACTTTATAAGTTTGTAAAATCCTATCTCACGTTAGCTTTTTATTCTACTGATGAGACTTGCTCGAAATATATATTTAGTTGACTGGTTTGTGCTACAGTGCTAAATTGATAATCTTTTGCATTTAATTTTGCTTAAAATTCATATAGTGTACATACTACGAAAGTTTATTATATAACTAACCAGCTAGCTATTTGTTTTAATGTCAGACCGGTTTGTCTTGCTAAAATGTTCTTCTGCGCATCTGATGGATAAGGATTCTAAATTGATTATATATAAAATTTAAAACAACTATAATATCATCTTAGTGAAATCTAGTCAATTAATGCTTCATTTACAAAGTGTATACACGTCTTATGTTCTTAAGAATTTAAAGCATAGTATTTTTAAGTAAAAAGTATAGTTTTAGATATAAGTAATATGTTAAAAAAGTACGGTTTTTATAAATAGAAATGATTAATTTAGAATTAGATAATCGAGAAGAATCGAAAAACGACCAAAAACTTTTAAAATATTTTTAAATTCTTTTTTTTTTTTTTAACACAAAACTTTAAAATTTATATTTAGTTATGTATTAATCACTAACTTTTTTAAGATTTAAATTCCGTTGCGTTTAAATGAGTTTTTATAATCAATTAGTAATAACTAATAACAATCATAAACTTCTTTAAAAATTTTAATTTACAAGTTAAAATGAAGGTTACGAAAAAAGAGATATGATTGAAGTTGAGATGTAATGTTAAAACTACGTGGCAGTTTCAATATTTCTCGTGTAAATCAGTACTTATAAGTTTAATTTGTAACTAACAGTCAAGTTTTTAAAAAGCCATGTTCTCAAGATAGTTTTTGTCGATTCTGAAAAAGCTACTCGTGGTTTTCTTAGTTGGTTTTCTACTCTTCCGCTTATGGAACCTTCACTGATTTCAGAAAGTGTTGATCCTTCAAATTTATTACCTAAAAGTTAACAAGTATAAATATAGTTTATTTCATTATATTAGTACCAATTTCATAGTATAAAAATTACTTAAAACTTATGTTTTGTGTAATTATTTTAGAAAATCTAAAAAAAATTAATCTGTTGGACAAAAATAACAAAACTTGTTCAATACAAAATCACAAGAAAAAAAAATTAAATTACACTTTTTTAAGTCAGTTAAAATGATAAAAACTTATTGGTTATTTCAATTGTGCGGAAGACTTAAAAATCAACCCAGATATTTTTTGAAGAATTTAATTAAAGATATTTTGTAGAAAACTATGACATA
Source organism: Thalia democratica (assembly GCF_965202585.1). Classification (NCBI taxonomy): domain Eukaryota; kingdom Metazoa; phylum Chordata; class Thaliacea; order Salpida; family Salpidae; genus Thalia; species Thalia democratica. Next base: position 37,612,195 of record NC_139165.1, on the reverse strand, counting down.
ACTTTTACTAATGTTTTGCACAAAAATATGAAAAGCCTTATAGAAATTTTGATTTGTTTAGAGATTAATATTAAAAAAAAAGACACAAAACAAAGATTAATGTTTTTACAAAACTAAGAAAACACAGTTTAAGTCTGCTTAAGTACTAATTAAACTAGTATAGTATGTATATTATTATTTGTTTCTAAAAAAATAAAAGATTTTGTTCACAAATTGGAAAAAAATCCTCAAAAAATGACATAGAATGTCAAAAAGCAAAAAATGTATTGACTGTTGAAGAATTTTTCTAATACTTTTTTTTAACTTTAACAACAACTTGAACTTTTTAAAAAAACTTTTTTTTAAATGATCACTTTTTTTTTATGGACATAACTTTATACCATTTTTATCATCAAATTATTAGTTTAATTGTTTAAAATGTTTCAAGTATTGTTTTTGCTATGTGTATAGTAGTATTTAGGGTTTTCAACATGTCGTAATTTTTTTTTCTGATAAATAAAATAACTTAAGTTTCGAAGCAATTAACAAAAGATTAATATAAAGAGTACAAACTAATTGATTTTTTGATTGTAAAAAACAAATTGTTTTAAAATAAGTTTTTTTATAAGTTTAACATTTTAAACTTATAGATCAGTCAGCTTAAATGATACGCAAAAGTACAATATAAAATTCGATTAATATATGATTAATATATAAGTTTACAAAACAACGTAGACTTTTATAGCTAAAAGTTTAGTTTCATTCAATTTTTTAACTAAAAAGTATTTCAAACAAGTATTAGCTTAGTATTATATGTACTCTTAGATTCAAATATACTTTGCTGCTTTAAAGGTTTATCACTGCCTGTAGTTTTTGAAAACTTATAATCACCTCGAAAGACTTGTTGTGGTTCTGACGTTGTCTTAACAAATTCTTCTGAATGACCATTTGGTGAAGAGAGAAGCTTTAAAATATAATTAGCTATCAAACATGTAAAATTTACCCAGATCAATTATCTGTACGTAACGTTTTATGTTAAACTTTTTAAGAACTGTAAACAAAAATTAATTTTACTTGACCTTGATGTTTTTTGTTATGATATTATTAATAAATTTTTAAAAGTTATATTAACCAAGATAACTTGAATTTATAGTTAAGTTTTATCTTTACCGAATGTGGGAACGTATGGTCTTATAAAGCATATTAAACTAACTAATTTTGGAGAGTAATAGAAAAGGTTTTACTTTTTAATTAAGTTAGTCTAATATATTTGTTTTAAAATACTTTAGGTAAATGTATTCAGAATTATTAACTCCCTAACTGCAATATTAACACATGCTCATACAAGTTACTTAGTTTGAAATTTCATTAAAAAACTAAAAAAAATGTAGATGCATTGTTAATACTCAAAATCATAATTGTAGTTTAAACCTGATATTCTCCATTTTCATCCATCGATGGTAGATTTTCGTTGCTAAGGTCTGATGACCTATTACCGAGAGTAGTTGACTCACTTCTAGAGTTAACTTCATTTTCAAAACTCCCTGAAAATCGTTTTTCCAATGATGGAATCCTACTTGAAATAGTGTGTTCAAATTTTAGTGTTTTTCTAAAACGGGTGCTGTAATTTGATGTGATATTTTTACATATATCTTCAACCTGAAAAATTTAAATTCTTTAATAAAGTATATAATTTGAAGTCAATCCAGTTTTAAAACTTTAAAAACTTTTAATTTCAAAAGTTGTGATTTACATTGAGACATAATATAAATTGTCTGACTTAAATTTCTCTCAAAAAAATAAAGCTGGTTTGAAATAATTTTGTTTTATAAATAAACAATTGATAAAATCATTTATTTAAAACTTATTAATAATAAACTTACTCTTTCTACTTCTATTAACTGGTTTCGAAGCACAGTAATTCCAAGAACCATCTGTATACAAATAGAACTAATTAATAAGCTTAAACTATAAATAAATAATACAAAAAAGAAACATCATTAAGTTATTAGAAATAGTTTTAAGAAACTTTTAAAGTGGTTCATAGCTAAATTTTTTTTTATTTTAAAAAAAAAACTTAAGATTTTTCTAGAAAACAAAAAAGTCAAAAAGTTTAAAATTTTATTACATCTAAACAAACTGTGTGGGTTTTATACAAGTTTTTTGTATCACAATTTTATTTCAACATTCATGTTGTTATACTTTATCAAGTAAAATCATAAAACTAAATTAAATTTAATTAAAAAAAAACAAATCGACTGTTTTATTAGTTTACTTACCAAATGATCTACTTCATTGTTTGGGTCAAAACTCCACGTACGATTTTCCTTTTTCATCTTAAAGTTATTCATTTAGTAACGATTGAAAATAATTTGCAAATTAATTATTACTAAACTTGCATCTTATAATTTTCTTATAAATATTAATTTATTTTTTAAAATACTATAAAATAAGCGTTTTAATATGTTAGTAAACACTGTAAATACTTATAAAGCTAACTAAATGTTAAAATGTAGATGCTTTCTACAAGAAATTATAAACATAAACAAACATTATTATAAACCACAATGAACTAGTTTTTTAAATCCTATGTTTACTTATCTAAGTCAATAGAATAATTTACCAGTCATTAATACACTAAAAAAGAAAGTATATCAAATTTATGTATAAACCCCTTCGGCAAACAATTCGATATCATCATCAAAAGATTGTGACGTCGTATTACTTGTGACGTCATTTTGTGAAGTTTGAAGTTTGAGGGTTTTCAGTTCGATCTTTAGAAGTATGACTTCCAACAATGGGTATAAGGCGTGTCTGTTGATGTTATAAATGAGTAGGAACTAAAATGAATTTAAATAATATCAAACTAAAAATTTATACTTCAACAGTTTTTTTTATATTAAGTAACAGCTTAAAGTTAATTGAAAATGCGTCTAATTAAATTTAAAACATTTATTACAATTATAACTATACTGTTATAAAGTTTAGTGATAATGTGTGAAGCATTTCATGTTTTTCATCGTTTTATCCATTTAAAATTAACTGTGTAGAAATTAATTTCTGCAATTGTCGTTTTAAGTTTGATTTTGAAAAAAAAATAACTTCTTGTTTTAAACTATTATTACTGCTACTTAATATAGAATCATATTTATTATTTCAAAACAATTATTTTGTTAATAACTAGTTACTGCCGTACTTAAAATCTGTCTGTTTTGTGGCAAAAAGTTATCAAAAAATATTGAACAGATAAAAATAGTTATCAAAATAAATACTTAGAATCGTTTATACTTAGTTTGTATTATTAACTGAAACACTTTAATTTATTAGCTATATTCCTGTAAAGGTCACAAAACAATCCATAATAATTATAAGTATGTTAATACTTTTTGTAATTTTAAACCAAATAAAAACGATAATAATACAGACGGTAAGCCATTAAAATATCCATAAATTCGAACACAGAATAAATTACTTGAGTTAATATTTTTCTAACAAACTCAAAATAGTTTTATAATTAATCAAAAATATTGATAGAGTTGAATTAAAAGTCATAAAAACGTATATGATATATTTGTTAACAATAAACTGAAAGTATAACATTACTTATTTTGATTTAGCAGTCTAAGTATAAGCGCAACGGGGGAAAAACTAAAAGTTAGAAAAAAATTTAAACACGTGTTTTTGTGACATAAATTAGATTGATTGTCGTTAAAGTACTTCAGGTAATCTTTCTTTCAGTATCATAATAGCAATTTTAAGACGAATTATTACCACATTTTATAGGCCATTAAAAACCTTTATTTATTTTTGAACAATTTACATTATAAATAGAAATAATTTAAAATAGTAAAGTTTAAAAATACAAACTTAAATTTTTTTGATTCATTCAAACTTTTTATGAAAGGTTCTAACGCAAACTAAACAAGTATGTATACCTAAAGGTCATTAACTAGTTTTGCAAGTGTAGTACATTTTTGGCAAATAATAAACATTTATAAAGTTAAGATAAAAATTTTTAAATGTTTCAGTTCTAGTTTAACAAATAGATAAGCAAATATTTTTCATTATTATCTAAGTTACAAACTTAAGTTTAAAGTTCTCTTTTAATTGGATAAGGTTTTCATTATACCATATTTAATCTCTACAAAACTTCATCATTTTAAAACTTAGTTTTGCTGTTTTTTTTTGTAATTTTGCTATCAAAGTATAATAATAAGATCATTTTCATTTTCATTTTTTCAGCAGTAGTTATTAAAAAAAATTAAACACAAAAATAATTGTATAAACTTATGAAAAGAACTTGAATTCCAACCGCAAACATTAAAATAATATTTTTTATATTTATATATTTTATCCCATTTCAACAGACGCATTAAACAAATTTAATGAAACCTTAAAAATTTTAAACTTCTGGTTTTAATTTTTTTCATCAACTTATTTACTATTTCAAAAGTAGCTTTTAGTGGTCTTAATAACTTAACTTAATGACAAACTAGTTAAGTACAAAGTTTTTAAAAACAAGTATGAGCCAAATAACTTTTTAACTCACAAAAGATCTATTTTAAATCGCGTAGTAAACTATTATGTATGAATAGTTTTTATTGTGTCTAAAACATGGGTAAATTAAACTAAAACAAGTATGAGTAATCTAAACAAACGCTATGATTTCAAATTAAAACAAATTAAACAAACTTGCAAATAGCGTCTTTGTTGAGAACCATATCCAAATAATGGTTATCAATCGTTTCTTCACATTTTCGACGGTCGTGATCAACACTATAAGGATTGTTGTGATTTGCAACTGAGGATGTCAAATAGTTACTAGGATTACTTTGATTTTTCTGTCCAACATTTAATTGTACATTGGGGATTCCGTGGCTACAAATGCTGTTAGTTATTTTAGATTTTTGTAGAACCAAGTTACTGATTTACATCTTTTAATTTTTTTAAGTTCTAATTTTAAAAACATATTAAATAAATAATAAATAAAGTTGTTATAAAGCAGTATACCGTTTTAAATTCAATATAAATACTGCATGTATATTTAAATATAGACAAAGTTGTTAAAAAAATATTTTAATACATTTTTACATTTGAAGTCAAAATTAAAAAACAACACAACAAACCTGTTATTAAAGTCTTTTTTCAAGCTAAAATCGGAAACTTCGTTCTCAAATGTTGTTTGATATGAAAAGTTTTGGTGGTAAGTAGATGTTTTAGCTAAGGATGTCCACTGGGCCTGGTTATTATGGTCAGAAATTATACTGGGCGTGTCAGGTTGTTCGTAAAATATTGGATTCGAAACATCAGAAACTTGGATTTCATTACTTTCTGGTAGTTGTTGGTTCAACTCCTTTATATCGATATTAGATGGATGAGGTACCATTTCTTTATAAAGCTGTTATTTTGAATTTCTATTATGTGTTGTAATATGTAGTTTTTAAACAGTTGTGACTAGGTGAAAACAGGCTTTAAGAAAACTAATTTTATGTAAATTAGTTTTAGATTTATTATTTTTAGCTAAAACTTTTTTTCATTTTATGAATAGAATCAAAATAAAAACTAAATGTCAACAAAGTTAACCTTTATATGAAAATTGCTATTGATAAAAGTAATTAAATTTGTGTTTTGTTTTTTGTTTTATATTAAAATATAATAAAATATATAAAATTTTTAATATGTAAAACTTTGTAAATATAAAAACAATTGACTAAAACTTAAATATTATAAATGTCAACATGGTTGACTAGCCTAAAGGTATCTACGGTTTGTTATTTTTCAAAGACGGGCTCATCTAAAATAATTTATTTTTAGGTTCTTAAAATTCAAATAGTTTTAGATTTAAATAAAAATAATAAGTGTTTATTATAAAAGTTTTAAATCTTAAGGTTCAATTTTATTTTTACATTTCCTTTGTGTTAATTTCTACATTGTAACATTTTTGTGTTAAATCTATAAAAAATCTAATTTTTTAGTATATAAACATTTTTTTATAACACTTTATTTTTATATAAGTAATTATTAAATTTTAATCGTCTCTTTAATTAATACTTTTTTATCTGCTCTTATTTTTAAAATAATATATTTTCAAGCATTTAAGATTTCTAGTCAATAACGAGTAAACAAAAATAATTTAGTATGCTTTAAATCATTTAATTCAAATTATAAAACAATAAACTCGAAAATAATCTTTAAAATACTTTCATTTATTTTATTAGTACACTTCATTTATTTAACAAAGCAACTTTTATCTTAATTTAAAAAGGGAACTTAGAAAAAAAACTTAAAAATTTTTTACACCAAGTTATGGTTTTTACAACCCTACTCCATTCAAATATACAACTATAATTGATGATTGAAAAGTTAATTAGTGCTAATAATAATGTTTTAAATTATGAGAACAAAGGGGATACATAAAACAGTGTATTTTAGTCGGCACGTTAAAAATTCACAACATCAACTGGTTGCTGATTGAAGTTTTGTCACTTTTGATTCGCTTGATTAGATGTTTATGTGTAATACGATATCTTGCAAACTGCCCTATTAACTTTTTTGCAACGCAAAGTGATACATAGCAACCTGCTTATCAAAAACGCTTCCAAGTTATAAAAGTTTTTTATTTAGTTCGTCGACCTGAAAAGTAGCATAAATACAAAATCAGGTAAAAGCTAAAAATATTTTTCATATCTTATGAGCAATCCTTATCTCTGCCGTGAGCAATTTAAAACAAATTCGGCGAATCTGACGACTTTTTTGTAAAATGATTAAAATTAAGATGAGTTCATACTATCACAAGCGGAAAAATCAATTAAATTAACAAAACTTTTATAATATTAGACTACACAAGTATCATCACGTAGAATAAGGTAATTGCTAATTTTTATTCTTACATTTTTTCGCCGGTGATTAGGAAATGTATTTTATACCATTTAAAAGCTGAAAACTTGCTTTTAACTATAAAGCACTTTCTAAAATTTTAAAATATAGTATACAAATTTTTACTAAAACTTGAATAGTTTCCTTGGTTCGTGTACAAATTTTGCTGTATAAAACAATCTTTTTCTAAACATAACTAAAATTAAAACTAGCAATTTAAAAAATTACCTATATGGTCGAACTAAGTTTTAATACAGCTATAATTTTTTAAATTCAAATAATATGTAAATTAATGTTTGGTGAATTTCTAAAATTATACCTATATAAAGAGAGAAAAGAGAAAAAAGACAGAAGTGCGACTGTTAGCGGCCAGAGTAATTTTTCACAACATGAAATGGTAGTAATTTCTCGTCAACTCTTACCATTCACTTTTCGCTTGAACTTTTGTTTATAGGTTTAACCACACCCTGTAGGTTTTATCGAAACTAACCTTGAAAATGTTTGCGACACAATACTATACAATCTTGAGTTAATAACTTAATTATCAAAAAATATTTTTTAGGCAACATAAGATTCTTCAACTTAGTTTACCGACCACACAAGTAGTAAAGAATTAAATAAAAACATGATAAAATCATTTAATTTTTCATATACTTGTCAACTTTGACGTGAGCAATTTTTCACACATTCCGCGACTTAATGACGCCTCTTTGGCAAAAAAAACATAAAAATCAACAAATATTTTTAGCCACTGCAGGTGGCAGATGTAAGTTAAAAAATATCTAAACTAATTTTAACCAAGACCACACATTGTGACGTAACAATTTCTGACGATTTCGCGAGTCTTTTCTCCTTCGCCGGGGTCAGTTTATCTGTCTTATTCTATGATTAAAACAAAAAAGTTTAAGCTGTTTATGTCCATCTAAAATTTATACGTTTTAAAGTTTTACTGAACAAATTAAAACTGACGGTGATTTGAAGTTTTCTTAAAATTTAAAAAAAACTTTTAAAAACATACTAAATTGCAACAATTTATTTTTAAAAAAATCAGCTTAAACAATTTATTAACTACTGCTGATGGTTTGATCATTTTAAAGTAAAACAATATTCTATTTTCTCAATTCTGTTTTTTGTTACTAACATCATACTATAACTAAATTTTTTTAATTTTTTGAAATCATTTTACAGAGATTATGTTTAACTAACTTATCACTAATTATATCTGTAAATAATGATTAATATTCTTAAATAGTTTTGTTTAAACTACTTTAAAAGAGCAATATTTTAAGAGAATATATTAGTTTTTATAAATAGCAGAAATACGAGAAACTTAAATTGCTAAACACATGTTACTCTTTGTCGTTTATACTTAACTGATGAATAAAATTTATATCGGTACATAAGATGCGAATTGAAAATTTTCTTTTATAAAACATAATTATTTTCAGTTTACAGACTGTCTAAGTAAAAAACAAAACTTGCCAGCACCTTTTTGCCTTGTAAATTAACCAGTTTTATAAATACATTTCTAAACGCATTTAAAAACCATATTACAGATTTTGCTTTTTATTAACCTTGTTTGAATCACCATTATATTTTACGAATGTAATTTTAAGTTATTTAGCTTCTTTTTTGTTATAAGAAATAAACAAATTTATTTTGACTAATTTAATTGTGATATAATTAGTATGTAATAAAAGACTTTCAAACACCTTTTCACAGTATTTGTTAACTATCAACTAACCAGTAGTCAAGTTAGAACAATTACTGAAACTTAATATTTGACACGCTTCAATTAAAATGTTTATTTTTCTCCAATTAACTTCTGATGTAACTTGTTTTGCAACAAAAGCATTTTTCAGAATTTCGACAAGTATTAAAATGTTTACTTTTTTTTTCAAAAAAATATTAAGTTGTTCTTTTAAACTAACACTGTTTTATTGTTGCTACTTAACTAGTTTTAATGTTGAATTCTTAAACTTTAATAAATATTGTTTTACCTAATATTAGCAAACAAGCAAATATAATATATTAACTTGATGAAGTATAAAGCTAGAAAATTTATTAAGGTATACTTTTTTTTCCTTAATACTCAAAAGAAAACTTTAAAAAATAATAGTCTAAAATAATTTTTAAGTTTCGTATAAAATTTAATTTTTTTTTATATACCCTTTTATACTTAAGAAATCGATTCTTAATGAAACGAAAATTGAACATTTTCTTTCTTTTGAACCACTATTTTGTACAAATTATATTAACAAAATTTTTAAAACTTTTATTTAAAATTTTTTATGTGAGATAATTTACACTCAGTTTGAACTGATCAAAATAAGACTAACACAAAAAGCTAAAAAGCCTTAATAGAAGTAAATCAAATAACATTTTAATAAACATTTCTTTAGGTACAGATATAAAACTAAAACATTTGAACAAATTCTAAAAATGTATTTTAATCAATTATGTATAACAATAATTAATTTGTCAAAAATTGCATTTTTTCATATCTATTTTAATAAATCACCTTATCTTATAGCACGAGTTAATAATATGACAGACACCTATCTTATTGCAACACGAGTAGTAAGTTTGCCACATTCACAATTAAGATGACTATCATGAAAATCAGTGTTTGGTACTAACGCGTAAATTAATTTTAAAATAACAGGATTTTTGTTATTAAAACTATATGTTGAACAGTTAGTATATAAAAAATTACTTTATTCAAAAGTTGTGATAAAAATTTTTAAAAAGGCTAAAATAACAGTTACTTTCGAAATGCTTTTAATGTTTTTAATACGAAAATCAGTATTAATATTTAGATACTTTAAATTTGAAACTTTAAATTTAATTCATTTAATTACGAAAAAACTTTTTAAAAAGCTGTTTAAATAAATTTTTGAGAAGTTATTTTAGCGAGATTAAATGGTCAAACAAGTTTTTAAGATTGCTTTATTAAAAAAAAGTTCATACATGAATCGTTTTACTACTATATGTGTTTTAATATTTTTAAAGAAATATAAAACTAAGAATTAATTTAGTTAAGTTTAAAAATTAGATTACACAAAATAAATTCAAACCAATATTTAAATAAAATTTGTATCTTTTAATGCAATAAAGTTTTAATTAAACTATAATATTGAAAACGTTTATTAGTGCTAGTCGAATCAATATACTAACTAAAGAAAAAAAAAAGGTTGTTAATGTAATAATATCGATAACTAACGTAATATTATATCTCCGTAAATAAAAGTTTTAAAACCATAAACTTTTCGTTTTTACTTTCATATCATCATTTTAAAGTTTGAAAACTAAACATTAGAAAATCATGTAAACATCAGAGATAATTATTGCTGAGATAAATTGCACTTATATGTGTTTTATATCCTATGCACGTTAAAACGATTAATTTAAATGCTTAAATTAGTACACTAACATTTCATAAACCTTTTCATCAAATGTAAAACTAAACAAAATTTAGATGTTTTTTTAGTTCAAAATCATGCAGAAAATCGTAAAATTTTAAGCTTTTTACTTACTAAAATTTTTAGTAAGTATGAAAGATGTAGAACTTCTGCATTAAGAAATATGTTTTATTTTATTACTATTTTTATTGAATATTTTTTAATTTAATGGACGACAAAAAAGATTAAAACATAGATCTAAAAGACGCTCAAGTTATTTGCTCCTAGGACCAAGTACATGAAGAACCCTTCGATTATCAAGTCACACACCTCTTGGATACTTTTAAACTTCTATCTGATAAGATATCATATATTTAGTTTAGAAAAAAAGTTTCATATAAGAATAAAAGTATACATTATTCTTTTATATATGCTGACAATTGGTATACACTTTTTTTTCAACTTAATCAACAAATAAAAGTAAATAACGGCATATTTATTTTTTTGTTTATACAAGAAACAATAGTTTTTTATATTCGTTTGGTATATGAAATGTTTTTATCCCATATATTCCTCAGTAAAGCTAAGGTTTATAAGAAATGTTACAAAAGTTTAAAATTGATTTTTTTAATGTACTATGACGTAATAATAAAAAAAGTTTATATGCAGTAAATGCTGATTTTATTTATGTCACTATTTAAAGAATTTGTGCATTTTTAAATAGTTCTAGTGATTACTATTAAGAATTTTTTTTGTAAATTATTGAAAAGAAAAGGTTTTATTAGAAAAATATTTTGAACTGCTCCTTGGCACGGCTTAATTTTACTTTCATTTAATATTTAGTTAGTTTTAGTTTTGCTAAAAAAGAATTTTTGGTAACGAATTCATATACTTTATCTTTCGCTTGTTTAGTGATATTGTCTTGTCTGATGTATTAAATTCGATTTTTTCTAAGTTTCATATTTTCAAGCCGAATTTATTATTAATTTTTAATTTTGCCTGATTAATATATCACATATATTGTTATAGTCTGTGTTGTTATCTTTTTAATTCCAAATGCAGTTTGCAAGTTTTGTTGTATGTCTTTAGTTAGTGTCATTGAATGATTTTTTTTTTCTTATATCTTTGTTTAAAATTACTTTCCGTAGATCCCGCGGGAACAACTTTACAACAAATCAAACTTAACAATTTTATACGTCAATAACAACTTCAATCACTCCCGAAAAATACTAAAACAACTATCCAAAACAATAAACAGAAGACTTAAAAAACTATTAAATAATATCACATAAACTCGAGTTTTAAAATTCTTAGATATTTTAATTTTTTTTATGATATCGACTGTTGGTGAGTTAACTGCTAGTTATATTGACTTATAACGGATACTAATAATAAACACCGTTTTGTAACAAGTTAATTTAAAACAGCTTATATAAGGTAATGAAAATTACTTTTGTAAGTCAATAAAAAGTTACTATTGGGTTTATTTTGAACATAAAATAAGACATCCAATAGAGAGAGCACCCAAAGGTGAAATTAAATATTAAATTGTGTACTTCTTAAATTCTTACTATTTTACTGTTTTTTGACTTAAACTTGAGAAGTTAATTAAGTGTTTGAATAGACACAAAGTTTCATTGTTTACGATTCTCAAAGTTAGTTAAGTTATTATAGTTAGTAAAACTTGACATGTGCTTGAAAATTTTACCAGCAGTTTGAGTAGACATTGAAAAAATCATTATTATAATTAGTAACGGTTTTATTTAACGCCTTTCAATGTGCCTGTCAATATAAAGATTAAAAGTGTTTTCAACCAGCAAAACAAAAAAATTTCATTCAATGATACATCTCATGAATTTTCTTCCAAACAACAAACACTAAATGATACCAGCATTCAAGCAGCATTCTTACCAGGGACATCATGGGATTTCTGAGGTTCATAATGTTTATCAGTAGTCTAGCAACTATTCGGGACCAACTTGCTAGATTTTAAGCAAATCATCATTTAAAAGTCCGAAAATAAAGTAGCATATAGTTTTTAAATAATTTACGTTTGGTAGGTATTCTATCGTTTTAGATAACTTAATTTTTTAGGCAATGTTCGAAAATTACCAAATTTGAACGTTTATATGCAATTATTATATAACGATGGTACTAGGATTTTGTTTGAGATAGAAACATTTTAAACTATTTTAAATGTTTTTTAAATAGTTAAAACTTATAGTTAAAAAGTTCTAATTTTATATTGCTTTAGTATTCTAACAACGATGAAACTAATAATAAAATAGACGTAACAATTGAATAATAGTAATCTAATGATTTTATAAAACTAAATTTTGTCAATTTTCAACGATTGAACAATTTTCAACGATTGTAGTGTTGCTCTAACCTACCCTTTGTAGGCGATAAGATTTTTACTATAGTGTTGCTTTATTTGCTTAATTCTTTTTTAGTGTTTGTATGATTGTATTTATCAGCTTTAAAGTTAGTATTTTGATTAGTTTGGCGTAATTGACTTTATAATTAACGATTTTTTGCTTATGATACTTACTACTGATACAATATGAATAAAATATATTTTTCTTTGCTTTGTATGCAACGATGAAAATAGCTAAAAATCATTTGGATTTTACACTGAGTGTCTTTTGTATACTGATAAAAATATTATATGGCTCTATAAATTTTATGTTTTTAAATTTCATTATTAAATCAAGTAAACTTTATGTAGTAAATATTAAAAAACGTCTTTATTACTAAAGTTATGACTAACCGTTCAAATGTTGAATATTGAATCTTTAAAATTAAGAAACATGAGTAGTATCATAATGCTGAGATCAAAGGGTCTAGAAACAAATATAGCTAATGTTATGTTTTAATAGATTGTTCTTCAATAATAAAAAATTAACTATAAATATAAAATATAAATGCTTTAACCATCTCAAAAATTTTAAACTTAAACTGCAACTATTTCTTTATTAGTATTTCTAATACAGTTTTTGTTAAATACATTTTGATACGGAACTTTTAAAAAATTTGATATACTTTTCATCAATAAACACCTTTATTTATTTATTTTAAAAATTGTCAATTTTAAATTTCTCTTAATTCTATTATCTAAAAAAAAATTGTAAAATTTTAACAGGATTTTAAATAAAACCAACATGCTTATAAAAGTAGATACCATGAACAGATGGTTTATGCTTTCTGTGGATCCCTTTGACACATGTGCGATCGTCAAAGCTAGAATTCAGGATTGCCAAGGTTAAAACAATTAAATTACTGCTTTAAAGAGTTAATTTATTTATAAATCCGATAGCAGTAGTAGACGATTAGCTTTGTATTCTAGCTGTTTTTGTTTTACTTACTGATAAGCCTTTGTTATTGGTATGTTACAAAATTAATTTATAAACTTATAAGTAAACTAAATTAAGGTTCTAAAAGTTATAAAGTAAAATTTCGGTATTACCAATGTATTCTAGTAGAATAAATATAGCTCGGATTTGGTTAGTTGTTAACCCCTACAACAATTTTATTTAAACGACTTTAGTGTCTAATTGTACTTATTGATATGTTTTACGAATTAACTGTAAGAAATTACATACATATCATTTAAATATCCTATATTTTGTTTTCATAACTGTAAAATGATAAAAAATGTTATAAAAAATTCTAAAATATTATAGTTTTTAAATATCATTTGACTTATTGAATTTTTTTCTGAAGAGTGAGATTAAAAAAAACTGTGGTAAAGAAAACTAATTAAATTTGATAATTTAAAAAAAAAACTTATGTTTAGTTAAATTATTTGATGCAGTAAACTATTACTGCAAAGTGTATTATTAAATTTGTAAAACATCTTTTAATAGGCTTTCTTTATGACATGCAAAAGTTGTTTTTCAATGGAGAGCAATTGGAAAGCGAAAAGTCGCTTAACGACTACAACATCCAGGACGGGTCTTCGGTTGCATTGACTGTTTCCAATATGAAAATTTAAGTGAATGAGTTTGGCGGTGAGACTTTTGAGTTGGAAGTCAACCTAACAGACACCGCTGCGATTCTTAAAGCGAGGATCGAGGATAAAAGGGGTTAGTGTGAAAAGACTGTATTACATAATAAACTGATTAGCAAATTTAAGTTGATAAAGTAACAATGAAAAAATTTTAACTTTTAGAAGGATACTTGATAAAATTTACAATATTTATATAACTAAAATATTGTATTTAATTATAGAGATAGTATAGCGTTAGTTCTGCTAAAAGACTAGTTCTTAGTACAGTTAATCAATATCATGCTTATTTCAGGTATTCCTTTCAGCAAACAAATATTGAGCTTCGGACAACAAGAGCTTGAAGATGGAAAAACTATATCCCAATACAGCGTTAAGGAGGGATCTGCTATTGACCTCAGGAATGCTGATAAAATGAAAATTTTCGTGAAAAATTTGACCGGTCATAAAATAACGTTCTTTGTAAACGCTTCTGACACGATTGAAAGTCTTAAGGCTAAGATTGGAGAAAAGGAAGGTAAATTAGGACACGTGTGCATTATATGTTAAATATGTAGATTGAAATAATATAAAATCTAAAAAAAATAGTTTTAAACTACATCATAGTTGTTTTGAAAAATAAAAATTTAGTTATGTTGAAAACTATTTAACAAAACAATGAAAAACAGTAGTATTTTTATAGTTTAAGTACATCTTTTGAAAGTAAAATATTTCAGGTCTTACTGTTAGACAACAACGTTTGATCTTCCAGGGTAGACAGTTAGATGATAGTAAAACTTTGACAGACTACAATGTTGCCGAAGAATTTACTATTCATTTGGTTTTGAGACTTGTTGGCGGAAAATGTCTTTAGTGTGAAACTAGAGTCTTAAGAGACGTCAACGTAAACAATTTTGGCATTTTAGCAAAACACCATGGCCGAACAGTAGTAGAAAATAATTTCTCTAAATTTGTCTAGCTATATAATTGAAATGAATGATGATGTGTTTTTTATCCTTTCATTTAGTGTGTCTCAATTTAAATTAGTTTTTATTTACTGTTTTATCTTTAGTGATTATAACAAACATGTTTGATATATAAGTTTTAATAAAAGAATGGTAAATAGTTTTTACAGTATGTCTACAACACTGACTTATAAAGTTCTGCAATTTTCTGTTGAAGATTAACAAAACAAAATTGGCTTGATAATCAGCTAAAACAGAAATTTTAGTTATTTTCCAAAATAATTTTATTTCATATAAATTTGTTGTAATAAATGTTGTAAATATTGAACTTAAACAAGCTTATTTTATTAATAGTGTTTTATGAGGTAATCAGAAATGTAAGAGCTATCAAGATTTCTTAACTAAAAGTACAATGTGTTAATAACCTAATGTCATACTATTTTAAGTGAAGTGAATAAAAAATTTCAATTAGTATTTTAAGTTTAAAATAGCAAAAAAGATGTTGACTATTTTGTTGAATAACTAATCAAACTTTCATGGAGATACTAACTTGTGAAATATGTTAGAAATAGAATATAAACAATTAAACTAATTTTTATTCAGGTGAAACTTGACTTTATAAGGTATAAAAATATATTAAGTTATAAAAATAGTTAGGAATAGTTTAAAATTGAAAGTTTTAGCAAAATATTTAAAATTTTATTAGAACGTGATACTTTTCAGTCTGGAAGAACTTGACCATTAGTTTTTAAGCTAAACTTTAATTTTACAACAATAATTACTATAGTTACAAATGAAAATATAAGTTTCACTATAGTAAAGGTAAAACTTTGAAATGACAAGTTAAAGGTATTAAAACGACAACTTGTTAAAAATTTAAAATTTTAAGTTAAACCCTTTTTTTTTTGTTTTTACGTATCATAGTTTTGTACTTTCTTTGTATGTATTTTTATGATTCTCAATTATTCTTTTATCGTACTTTTCAACAAAACTTGATGTATAGTTTATAAACCAACACATTGTGTTATCAATTACTTATTCAAATTTTTACGATCGTTAATAAATTTGTCTAAAATTGGTTTTGCGATTTTTTAAATAGTATGATATTATTTATTTACTGCTTTATAAAACACATAAGTAAAATTTATACAAATTTTGAAATGTTTTCGAAAACTATTTTCGTCAAAACACATTATTCAAAATAACAAGGTTAAGATTACTATATATAATTGTTTTGTTTCTCGAATTACTATGCAACTATTTTAGATATATCTAAACTAGTTTTAAGTATTAGGTTCACTGAAGTTGGAGTGACTTTAAATGCTATTTTACATAACCTTAATGAAAATTTAAATCGGACAAGTTTGTTTATATTATCAAATTTTGTAGATTTTGAATTACGTATAAAGTTTTGTGAAATATGTGCTTAAAGCTAATCAAAAGAATATGTCTTTTAAGAACAAGAAGTCTTAAATATATACTTTTTCTATCATTTCATTAAGTTAAAATAGTTTAAGATTTTGCTAGTAAGTATTTAAATTAAATAAATTACAAATGCTTAGTTAGTTACTTTAAACTACTTATATAAGTTTTGTTTAAGAAGATTCAAAATTAGAAATGTTTTAAAATGAACTTATGTAAATTTTGTATCTACTTATTAACAATTTTATAGTAAGGTTTAAGAAATTAAAAACAAATTATTTTTTAAAAATAAGATACAAAAGTTTTAATATCTAAAGATCTATCAAATACTAGTTTGACTTTTAAGTTAAAAAAGTTATACTTTTTTTAATGCTTATAAAATACACAGCAAATATTTGTTAATACAAAACCAAAAACAGTAAACAATTTTTTTAGTTTTTCTTTGTTAAATAAAGCAATTGGTTTTTTAAATGTAAAAGTTACTTAAAATGGTGGTTATTTTTTAAACATCAATTTAAACAAATAGATATAACTTAAGATTTATTTAATTCTACCCACGAGCGGAAGTCATGTGGTTATATTGAGATAATTTAACTCAGAATTAATGGTTTAGTTCACATAAACTTATTATATTTTTTTATAAACTAAACCATTTAGCTCTATAAACAACGACGCATCAAAATTGATGATGTTTGTATTTACAAAACGTCATAAATAAATGTTTATTAAATTTGATACAGAAAAATTTAATTCCGAGTTGAAATTTAAATGTTTTGTAATGGTATGTTAAAAGGTGTTTTTGTACTTTTGTATAAACTTAGAAATTAGTTTTATAAACTTTTTAAAATCTTTAGAACCAAATTTGTTTACGGCTAAAACTTTTTTCCTCAAAGTGTGACTCTACAATTACATAATTGTCTACATAATTGTTATTTAAAGTTAATACTAGCGAAATTCTGAATCCAGTCTTAAGTTAAATAAGTTTAATAAGTACAGTTTGTTAAGCATTAACTCCTCTTGTGGTATTTTCATTGTTTTACAAATAATTTAAACGTATGTTAACAATAATATTTTAAAGCACATAAAATTATTGTAACTTAAATTTTAGCAATTTTGCAAGCAACTATTTGTATGAGACAAACAAGTTTCGTTTTATCATTTTAGTAAGTTTATTTTAGGTAAACTATAAAAAAATTCAGCAAAATGAGTTAGTTTTAAACAACAGCCAAAAATTTGCGATCAAATTTTCTTAAGTAATTTACCATAAAAGTTATAATGTTTCGATATTTTAAACTCATATGACACTTTTCATTTGCCTTTTCATAAAACACGTTAAGTAAAAATTAAACATCTTTATAATTTTGTTGAAAAAAACAAGTTTTGTCTAAAAACTTTATTTAAAAATTAGAACCCTAAAGACTAAAAAAATAGTTTTTTTTATAATTTATGTCCTGAAAAGAATTAAAATCTTTCTAAACTAGTTTTGAAAACAAGCTAAACTAAAATTAAAATAACTTGCATTTTTATTTTATATAGGCTTAATAAAAATTTAATTAAAAAAATTAGAAAACTTGATTTCTGAAGTATAGTTTTATGGAAAATTTTCATCATTTTAAGTACAGTTAAAAACTTAACACTAATGAACATCTCAAATTTCCTTTATAGATTGGTCATAATTAATCAAAACATAATGTTATTTAATAACAAAAGTTTAAATTTCTTTCCAGTATTTGCTTTAGTTGTCATAGTTTAAGATTTTTGTAAAAAGACCTATTTGTTTCAAACTAATTCAAGCAGTAAATAACAAAAATTGGTTTTTATATCTTCTAAAACAGCTACTTAACATTATTACTTTACTAAGTGTCAGTACAAATTTGATTTATATAACATTAAAGTAATTTTTATTTCTCATAAATTGTAACAATATAACTGAATACCATTAAAAAAAAAACTTAATTATCATTTAATAAATATATACTAAAAAAATAGTTTATTCTTCTAATTTTTGTTATACCTTTAAAAAATTTCTTAAATGTCAATACTTTATTAGATAAATAAATAATATTTACAGTATAAGCTAAAACAAATGTTATTACGGTCGGTCTCAGTATTTTACATGGATATCATCACAAATTCATAACAGGAAAAATGTCAACAGAAGTACCAGCTTTGTTGTACAAAAATCGGTATAGCGCTCAAAAGTACTTTGATGTTGTTGTTTCTTTGATTGCTGAAAACAACAAAAAAGTAACCAGTGGCATGGAATGTTGTGAGTTTAATAACGATAGATCGTTAGATTTTTCATCAGTTGAATATTTTCATGACAGAACTTTGCCTAGTGGTTCTATTGTATGGAAAAATAAAAAAAAATCTAGACATCTTTAGAACAATGAGTTAAAGAACAAAGCAGTTCAGTGACATGTAGAAAGAAAAAACTACTGTGCTTGTAAGTTTTTTGAAAAATTTATATATGATGACAGGGTCTGTTTATTCGCAAAATTGTTTGAAATATGACACAAAAACAAGTAAGTGGAAACATTTAGAAGAAGTTAATAAAATAGAACATGCATCTTGTACAGTTTTTGAAGGTAAAATTGTTGTTGCCGGTGGACTTTTTGTTGGTAAATATAGTTAGCTAAGGGCTTATGATTTTTATAAAAATAAATGGATTCACTTGCCTGACATGATTTATGCGAGAATGAACCACAGTTTAGTTAGTATGGATAACAAAATGTTTGTAATTGGTGATATGTGGAACAAAACGTGTGAATTGTTTGAGAGTTTCAACAGGAAGTTTACTTTAATAAAGGAACTTGATAAACCTTTTTGTCTTACTTTGTCAGCTGTTGCCATCGGTAACAAAATTATAGTATATCTCTCGTCAGAAGATCCAACTATAGCTAAAATGGTTTGGATGTATAATGTTATTACGGATGAGTGGAAACTATTAAAAGATTTCGGTACTGACAATGTACTGTGTTGTTCATCAGTTCCAATCTTATAGGTAGATCTTATAGGCTAGTTTAAATATGCTTTTAGTTGAAACTATAAAAAACTTGTTTATGTTTATTTAAGTAATTAAATTTTTAAGAAGGTTTATCATTATGTTTCATTTGTTATCGGAAATACAAGAAATTTTTAAAATTAATGTGTTTATAGGTATCTCACTAGTTTTTGATTTTAATTGATATTATATATAGACTGTTTATTTACCCTGAAAAAATTTTTATAATCTTGATGAAATGAACACTTTGTTATCTTATTGATTATAAAATGTTGTTACGTTATCATTTGTTTAGCATTACACTATTCTTTTTTAAAGAATCTAATAAAACAAACTGAAAACTTCGACTTTTTACTTTTGATTTTTCTAACATAACACCCATGAAAAGAAAGAAACATTTTTAATAAATAAAAACAGTGATTTTATTACTATCTATTAGCTGTTTTTTTAATAAACTTACTACTTACATTTTTTATTAGAATTGTAACTTGTTTTAAATTAAACAATTTAAAATTCTCGACTTAAATGTCTTTAAAAATATTTTAATCCAATATTTATTTTAACAGTTATAACTTTTAATATTATTTCACTCCTTAAATTATATTTCACTTGCATATAAAAAGGTCAACTGAAATAAGACGTACGAACTATTTGCAAACTGTCCACATTTTTAAAAGCTCTGCTTTAAAACTTAAACTAGCACCCGTTAATTAGTAATTTTAATTATTTTTAAGTGTTAGGAGTTTTTATCGCCCCTAGACATTTTCTTTTACATTATAATACATTACCAAATTAAAACTTTAGATTACATAAACTTTATCCAATAGGCAATTTAACAAAAAAATTCTAAATTGGTAGCTAAAATATATTATTTAAATTTAACACTAATTTAAACAACAATTTAGTTACGTCATAAATATAAGTTAGAAATGTTGATCTAAAAATTTTAACAGTCTGTTTATAACATTATCAAATGCCAGTGTTGTGTTTATTATTCTGTTTCTGTTTTTTTGGCAACTAACTTCAATGTGCGTCATGTTTTACGATTTTAACGTATATGACATTATAAATTGTTTTTCTAGTCTATATTACCAACATAATTCGTAAAAGCGTAACATAAGCATTACATTTTTACTCAAGTTTAGTATCTTTGAGTTTAATTTTTGTTGTTAAACCATTAGACTTTATTTTATTTTACTTCTTTTTATTTCGTTCAAAATCTTTTTCAGATTTGTTTACAACAATTGAGGATCTACTATCTGTAAGTATAGGAGTGAAACTTAGTTTTGTTAGTAATAAAATGCTGAAATAAATATTCGATCTTTTATTAGATACAAAATTAAAACTTGTAAACTTCTTATGTTAATCATCAAGCATAAAAAATTGCTTATGTCAAACTGAAACATTTTCAAAAGTGTACTGAAATTATTACTGTTTTGAAAGATTTTAAAATTTTGTAATGAAAGTCATAAAGTTACTTCTAAATCTAAAATATTTTTTTAAACTATAAAAATACAGTATTTGCTAATTTTGTTAATTGTTAGTATATCACTTTGATATCTGAGCTTAAGATATTTTTTTCTTGAATATATATGATTTATTAACTTTAAATTTCAACAAGGTCTTCATAAATAAGTAATAAACTAACGTATTTTGGTTATATGACAATTCAAATGCGAACAGTTCAATTTCCGACAACTAAAATTTCAAAAAAAGATTATGATACCATATCTCTAGGAATTGTATAGTTTTGAAAGAAATAAAAAAGGTAGTTGTAGATCTTTTTAATAAGATATGACAGCCAAAAAATAACCTGAATAAAATAAATAATATAAAAAAATATTTGAATTATATAATACATTTAAACAAATTTTAGCCATATCTCGAAAAATATTAAAAAGTTTTCAAATGGGTTGAGGTTTTTAATTAGACCGACATACTTATTTGTTTTCCGTAAAATATTTTCTACTTATTGATTTTTAACACTATTGTTTTTTTTTTTAAATTGAAATGTCGGAATTTCTCGAGTTTTATTGATTGTAAAGTACCTAGGTATTTTGTAATAAAATGCTAGAAAACAGACTTAAGCACTTAAAAGTTTTTTAGGGAAATTGTGCCGATAACATAAGATTCTTAGAAATAATCTATCTAAAACAGAAACCATATTTAATAAATACTTTATTATTTTAAAGTATGTGAATATTTTGTAAAACTAAAGCATTTAATAAGCCTTCTCAAAACAATATTCTTAATTTTTCAAAACTATATGCTTAATTTTCAAAACAATATTATTAATTTGAGATAACTTAAATGTTTTTTAATGCTTATATAAGCAGTTGTTTAAAAAATAGCGTTACTTTTTAATATCTTTTGTTTATACAGTATTTACTGAGTTTGACTCGATTCCATTCGTACGCAAAGTTGGAAAAGGCTTTCCTATCAGTCAAGCGTCGCAAATTTCCTTTTAACGCCACGACGAAGAAATTAATGATCGAAGCTTCAACACATTGTAAAGCAGGGTTCAAAAGGACACTTCTATCGTGAACAGTTAGTAATAAGTTTTATTGTGTAATTGTGTGTCATCCTCACTTATTTTAAACTATTTCACTTATTCACATTAAAAGCTTGTATTATTTAAGCAGAAAAGTATATAATAAAATTAAATTAGTTCTGAACCACGCCGCACGTACAAAGGCATCAAAGTCGAAGAAGCTCTTTATTTAACGTATTCAGATCAGATCTAACAATAAGGACAAAGACGACCGGCAGGAACAGATGGATACCGATACAGGTAATAACATTTACCGTTTAAAAGTTTGAAAGTTTTAAAACGTTGAAAACTTTACGAACTTTTTCATCTTAAGCTCTATGTTTTTTTTTATTTGTTTTTATACAACATTAACTGTCTAATATATCAAAAAAATGGTAGCTCTTTGTTTAAAAGTATTAATTGTGTAAGTAAAATATACTACAGCAAACAATCTGAAATAATATCAAAAACCTCTACTAACTGTAAGTTTACAGTTAGAAAATTTCTACTTTTTGTAACGTTTTTATAGTAAGCAGCAATTATTTGCTTATACAAAAATTAATACTGATTTTTCTTTTGTATTCGTTATTGGTTTTAGTACATACAACTATATTTAAAGTAGAAAAACTAAAAATATAAAAATAATGATCTAAGCATAAATCAAACAAAGAGATATAACTTACTTTTTTTAATACTTCTACACGAAAGCGGAAGTAATGTGTTTATGAAGTGATAATTGAACTGAGTGTTAAGAATTTAGTTTATATGAAACTATTTTCATTCAGTTATAAACTAAACTGTTTAGCTTCACAACAATGATGCATCAAAATTCGCACTTCAGCTAGAAAAAAAAACTTTTTGCTATTTATAAACCGGCTTAAACTCAAAAATTTACTTTTTATTTGTCATGATACGTAAAATGTTTTAGTGCTTTTAAGGTATAAACTCTGAAACTACCTTATAACTTTTTTTTAAATCTATAGTACGCTTTGTATTTCAGCAAAAACTGGTTGTCTTAAATTATAGTTCTACAATGATATGATAGCTTATACAATTCTTAATTGGAGATAATACTAGTGATATACTGGATCTAGCCTTAAGTTTTATTAACTTGATAAATACAGTTATTTAAGCATAGACTCCTTTAGTGGTGATTTTTATGTACAAATAATTGAAACAGATATTAATGTTTAAATTTTTTCAAACATTATAACAGTGTGCATCGCTTTTAACGATCATAGCTAGCAATTATTTGTATGAAGCAATCCAGTTTCATTTTATCTTTTTAAATAGTATTTTTTAGGTAAACTATACTGAAGTTCACAAAAATTAGTTGGTTTTGAAGTATAGCCGAAAATATCCGAAAGTTATTTTTAGTAATAAATCAAAATCGTTTTTTTTTTTGATGTTATTAACCAGTATGAAAATTATTATTCATAAATTAATATCCATAGAAAAGTGAACAACCCTTATACTAAATGTATTTATTATATAAGTAAATTTTACTACAGAAAACTGTCTGAACTAATATCTAAAAATTCTACTAAGTATTAGTGTAAGTTCAAAATTACTAAATTTATAATTTTTGAAATATTTCTAAACTATGTTTCTTTATACAAAACAATAGCAGAACTTTAAACTTTAAAAATTGATAATGATTAATTAAAGCATTTTGTTTTTTAAATATACTAATTACAAAAAATAATAATACTAATTTAAAAATTCAATTAAACAAGCATATTTAATTTAAGTTTTACTTATTTCTACACACAAGCCGACGTCATGTGTTTATGACGTGATAATTGAACTCAGTATTAATAGCTAAGTTCATAAGATTACTTTTTTTCAGTTATAAGTTTAACTAATTAACTTCATAACAACGATGCATTTAAATTTTCACTACCATTTAAAAATATGTAGTTGCTATTCATAAAACCGTTTAAATATATGTTTAATTTATAATTCAGCTAGGGAAATAGAAGAAAAATTTTACTATTTGTTCGTATTGGTAAGTAAAAATGTTTGCTGTTATTTTTGTAGAAATTAGTAAATTACTTTACAATATTTTTAAAGTCTGAAGTACGCATCGTTTTTGCAGCAAAAACTTTTTGTCTTCAATAATAGCTCTACAGTGATATTACAGAATTTAATATTGTTAATTGAAGTTAGTACTAGTTATCTACTGTATCCAGCTTTCAATTAAATAAGTTTAATAAATACAGTTTGTTAACAGTTAACTCCCTTTGTGGAGGTTTTTAAGTAAAAATATTTTAAGAAAATAACAATGTTTATATTTTTTAGCACATAAATTGTTATATTCAACACTTTTGCATTTAACGTCATGCATTCAATTTTGCATGATACAAAAAAGTTTCATTTTATATTTTTAACTTGCTTTTTTTTAGTAAATTATAAGGAAATTCAGAAAAATGAGTTGGTTTCAAAAACTATCAATTTTTTTTTTAAAGTTTTTCCTTTAGAAAAAGTCTAAATCGTTTTTTCATTTATATTAACTAGTACATTACGCTTATAACTTTGTGTTATTGAGAAATTTTAGCCACAACTTTACAAAGTGTACTTACAAGCTAATACATGACACAAAACAGTATTATTAATTACAATACAGTTTACTAAGTAGTGATACTGTTTAATTTTTAACATAATAAATCAGTGAAATCAAATTTATGTTTACTTTTAATTTAAAAAACTAAACCATAACTTGTTTTTATAAGTTCACTTGAAAGCATAATTTAATTTTAATAATTAATGTTAAACCACTTTTTTTATTACTTAATGCATTTTGAGTATCCTATTCGACAAGAAACTGCTTACTATGATGAGTAATTATAAATACAAGTTATAAAACATATACCGTTTAAAAGTTTTAATGTTTTAAAATGGTTAGAACTCATCCAACTTTTTATCTTTAAATCAATGTATTTGGGCATTAATTTGTTTATACAAAATGAAAAACAGGACTATATATTTTTATTTTTGTTCATTATTAAAAAAAGAAATATGTTTTGAAATATGATACTTATAAAGATGATAATAGGATTTAAACATCCAATTAAACAAAGAGATATAACTTGAGGTTTAACTACTTTAACACGTTAGCGGAAGTTATGTGGTTATGACGTGATAATTGAACTCAGTATTACTAGTTTAGTTCACTTGAAATTATTCTTTTTCAATTATTAAATTAACTGTTTTGCTTTATAACAAAATTTCATTAAAAATTGCACTAATATTAAAATAAATATCTTAAGTAAGTCTTATTGCTATTCATTAAAATTATTAAACAAAATACATTTCGGAAAGTTGAACTAATTTTTTGTCATGTTATATAAAAAGTTTTACTGTTATATAAGTATAAACTTAGAATGTACTTTCATAATTTTTTTCAAACCTAAATTACGCTTTGTATTGGCTGCAAAAACTTTTTGTCTTAAAGTTTAGCATTACAATGGTATCAAGTTCTTTAATATTGCTCTTTGAGATTAATGTTAGTGATCTATAAATCCAGCCTCAAATTTTATTTATTACTCAGTACAGTTTGTAAAGCACAAAACATTTTAGTGGTGATTTAAAAGTACAAATAATATAAACAGATAACAACGTTTTTATTTCTTAGTACATATAATATTATTTTTGTCCATTTTCACAGTCCCTCACGAACTGATTTGTATGAAACAGACAAGTTTTATTTTGTATTTATAAAAGTGTATTTTAGGTACATCAAATGGAAATAAAGAAAATAGATTTGGCTTAAAAGAACATTCGAAAATATCATAAAGTTTGTTTTTTTAGAAATTTATCAAAAATTTTTTTGATATTAACATTTTGTTTGAAATTTTTATTTTGCTTTTTAGAAATCACGTTAATTAAAATTTAAAAAAGTGTTTTAATCTGTAAAAAAACTAGTTTATTTTAAAACACTTTTTTCAAAGTTAACACTGTTTAAATAACTTAGAATAAGCATTTTATTTTAGTTTTTATACTTTTAATAAATTAAATACTTCTGAATTAGTTTTAAATACTAGCTACCAGGGGCGTCGCGTGGGGTGTTGCACTGCCGCAACTGCACCACCTTGAAATTTTCTAAGAAAAAAAATAAGTATTTATAACGTTTTCGTTATTTTTTTGAACGAAATCTCTTTTAAAACTTCAATTTTGAAAACGACCATTTTGCCCACTTCACTGCCGCAAACTCTTAGCTGACTGCCGCAAATGAACTCAAAAAAGCAAAATTTCTTCAAGAATTACCGCAAAATCAATATCTTGCGGTAAGTAAGCTAAGTTGAACATTCCCTAAAACAGGACTTGCTTAAGTATCATCTACAAGCTATTGTAAACATAAAATAAAAACAAAGCAAGCTACTGCAAAGGATTAAACTTGAGTTTATGTACCCACATGATTTTTTAAATTTAAAAGATCACTTCTATTAAAAGATTTGTCATAAATTGCATATTTTGAAAAAAAGATAAAAACCCTAAATCACCAAAGTCTTAAAAATTTGATTTTTTATTTTAATCTGCATACATAAACTTAACTATAGCTGATTATTGTTATCATAAAGTTAATAAAATAAATAATAAAATTCATATTCTGAAAAAAAGAATTAAGAAGTTTATTATAAATTTCTAGTTCACTCTTACAGAAAAATATTTTAGATTTATATTAAATAAAAAATAGTTTTATTGAAACAATCACATATTTATATAAAGTAAATAGCCTTAATTTAGAAACTTTGATTACTTAGAGTAGTTTAACATTTTAGGGAAAATTTAGTCTACCTCTACTTTAAATAACTTTTGGTTTAATTTTTTCATAAACAAAGCAAAAATTTTAGATAAAATTGTTGAAACATGGTTGCCTTGCCTCATAATCAGGATAACTTAGAAATGTTAAAAACTCAAGATGACCCAAGATAAATTAAAACAGACCAAATTAGAAAAATATCAGGCTGACTAAAGCAGTTTTAATTTTTACTCTGAAAATAACAAGGTTATTTAAAATTAAAAAATAAGTGTTTTACCCCTATGGCCACATGAAAACTAACTAACTAAACTTTTACTTCTATAATGGTTACATATTTATAAATTATCTTTAAAATTCTTGAAAAGTTCAACAGCCTCACAACTAAAATTAAAAAAGTTGAGCTCCTGAGAAAAATACTGTCATCAAAAAGAAAAACAAATAAATATTAAATAAAGAAAAGATACCCTTAAAAAACTATTGAATTTTAAACTTCCAACAAAAAACATTAAAATTAGAAAAAAAGTTAATAAAAATGTTAATGTTTGTAAAAAAAAATGTGCAAATTAGTGAGGAGTAAGGGGGGAGGGTGTATAGGCACTTTTTTACATGTTGTTCTTATTTTAACTTTTTCAGAAAGCTAATAGTTACTCTTTAATAAACTTAAAATTTCCAATTAAACTTTTAGTTACAACCAGTCAAAGCCAAAGAGTACAATGGTTTATTATACAAGGAGCAAACCAAAACAGCAAAAAATACAGTTTTACTGAAAACCTATATTCTCCATCATTTTTAAAACAATTTTTAATAAAATTTTTTCATCCTAATTTTTTTAAAACTTTATACTTTTGTTGAAGAGAAGTTTTCAATTTTTAAGTATCAATATATATTTTTATATATACAAAAAAAAAACTTTTGTTATAACTTTTTTTTCTTGGTGTTTTAAATATCTAATTTAGCAAATTTTTTTTTGTTTCATAAGAGAAACATTTAAAGATTTTGAGGC
Organism: Thalia democratica; assembly: GCF_965202585.1. Lineage (NCBI taxonomy): Eukaryota > Metazoa > Chordata > Thaliacea > Salpida > Salpidae > Thalia > Thalia democratica. The sequence continues at coordinate 37,584,268 of NC_139165.1, read as the reverse complement.
CAACTTATAAAAAAAAAAGATATGATTTTAGTGATTTGATTTATTTGTTGTTTGAGTTTATATTATAAAAACAAGGATTCATTTGTACCTCTGACTGTGAATTACCATATTTCAAAAATTTTAAGAATTTTTTATATCGATAAAAGATGACTTGTAGTTAAATTAAAACTGTATAAAGTAATTTCAGTAAAATAATTCTAAAGTAGATGTTAAGGGTATAAAGGGGGGGGGTATAACATTTTTTAAACACTGTTTTAGTTTGTGCCTCCCATTATAAACCTTTTGTTGCCTTTGACTTTGACCGGCTATATCTTAAAACATATACTGAATTTTTTAAATCTGTAAAAAGCATCTTGTAGCTTAGTAAAAACTACATAAAATAAGATCAAATTGTTTTATTCCCCTATGCCCTTAAAAGCAAAGCTTATCTTCAGGTGTAGCAAAAGTTCAGTTGTTTTCAAACTTGACAGTAAAAACATATTTTATTAAAATAATTGATATTTTTTAAATTCTGCATCACCTAAAAAAAATACCACGCGACGCCACTGCTAGCTACTAAAGTTTAAAAAAAACTCGTAATATTATTTTATCTAGCCTTTATCCAAATTTTAAGTAGACAAGTATACTTTTCTAAACAAATGTTGTACTATTAGATTTAAAACTAGAGTTTTATAAAAATATTTTCAATGTTTGAAAGTGATGCCGTGCAAAATTGTCCCCTCGTGCAAAAGTCACACCCACCCACTGGGTCCAGTTTTAAGTTTAATAAATTAAATTAATACAAATTGTAAGTTTTAACTCCTTTTGTGGTGATATTTATGTACAAGTAATTTAAACAGAAAGTATGGTTTATAATTATTACCAGTGGCGTCGCGTGGTATTTTTTTAGGTGGTGCAGAATTTAAAAAATATCAATTATTTTAATAAAATATGTTTTTACTGTCAAGTTTGAAAACAACTGAACTTTTGCTACACCTGAAGATAAGCTTTGCTTTTAAGGGCATAGGGGAATAAAACAATTTGATCTTATTTTATGTAGTTTTTACTAAGCTACAAGATGCTTTTTACAGATTTAAAAAATTCAGTATATGTTTTAAGATATAGCCGGTCAAAGTCAAAGGCAACAAAAGGTTTATAATGGGAGGCACAAACTAAAACAGTGTTTAAAAAATGTTATACCCCCCCCCCCCTTTATACCCTTAACATCTACTTTAGAATTATTTTACTGAAATTACTTTATACAGTTTTAATTTAACTACAAGTCATCTTTTATCGATATAAAAAATTCTTAAAATTTTTGAAATATGGTAATTCACAGTCAGAGGTACAAATGAATCCTTGTTTTTATAATATAAACTCAAACAACAAATAAATCAAATCACTAAAATCATATCTTTTTTTTTTATAAGTTGGCCTCAAAATCTTTAAATGTTTCTCTTATAAAACAAAAAAAAATTTGCTAAATTAGATATTTAAAACACCAAGAAAAAAAAGTTATAACAAAAGTTTTTTTTTTGTATATATAAAAATATATATTGATACTTAAAAATTGAAAACTTCTCTTCAACAAAAGTATAAAGTTTTAAAAAAATTAGGATGAAAAAATTTTATTAAAAATTGTTTTAAAAATGATGGAGAATATAGGTTTTCAGTAAAACTGTATTTTTTGCTGTTTTGGTTTGCTCCTTGTATAATAAACCATTGTACTCTTTGGCTTTGACTGGTTGTAACTAAAAGTTTAATTGGAAATTTTAAGTTTATTAAAGAGTAACTATTAGCTTTCTGAAAAAGTTAAAATAAGAACAACATGTAAAAAAGTGCCTATACACCCTCCCCCCTTACTCCTCACTAATTTGCACATTTTTTTTTACAAACATTAACATTTTTATTAACTTTTTTTCTAATTTTAATGTTTTTTGTTGGAGGTTTAAAATTCAATAGTTTTTTAAGGGTATCTTTTCTGTATTTAATATTTATTTGTTTTTCTTTTTGATGACAGTATTTTTCTCAGGAGCTCAACTTTTTTAATTTTAGTTGTGAGGCTGTTGAACTTTTCAAGAATTTTAAAGATAATTTATAAATATGTAACCATTATAGAAGTAAAAGTTTAGTTAGTTAGTTTTCATGTGGCCATAGGGGTAAAACACTTATTTTTTAATTTTAAATAACCTTGTTATTTTCAGAGTAAAAATTAAAACTGCTTTAGTCAGCCTGATATTTTTCTAATTTGGTCTGTTTTAATTTATCTTGGGTCATCTTGAGTTTTTAACATTTCTAAGTTATCCTGATTATGAGGCAAGGCAACCATGTTTCAACAATTTTATCTAAAATTTTTGCTTTGTTTATGAAAAAATTAAACCAAAAGTTATTTAAAGTAGAGGTAGACTAAATTTTCCCTAAAATGTTAAACTACTCTAAGTAATCAAAGTTTCTAAATTAAGGCTATTTACTTTATATAAATATGTGATTGTTTCAATAAAACTATTTTTTATTTAATATAAATCTAAAATATTTTTCTGTAAGAGTGAACTAGAAATTTATAATAAACTTCTTAATTCTTTTTTTCAGAATATGAATTTTATTATTTATTTTATTAACTTTATGATAACAATAATCAGCTATAGTTAAGTTTATGTATGCAGATTAAAATAAAAAATCAAATTTTTAAGACTTTGGTGATTTAGGGTTTTTATCTTTTTTTCAAAATATGCAATTTATGACAAATCTTTTAATAGAAGTGATCTTTTAAATTTAAAAAATCATGTGGGTACATAAACTCAAGTTTAATCCTTTGCAGTAGCTTGCTTTGTTTTTATTTTATGTTTACAATAGCTTGTAGATGATACTTAAGCAAGTCCTGTTTTAGGGAATGTTCAACTTAGCTTACTTACCGCAAGATATTGATTTTGCGGTAATTCTTGAAGAAATTTTGCTTTTTTGAGTTCATTTGCGGCAGTCAGCTAAGAGTTTGCGGCAGTGAAGTGGGCAAAATGGTCGTTTTCAAAATTGAAGTTTTAAAAGAGATTTCGTTCAAAAAAATAACGAAAACGTTATAAATACTTATTTTTTTTCTTAGAAAATTTCAAGGTGGTGCAGTTGCGGCAGTGCAACACCCCACGCGACGCCCCTGATTATTACTACACATCATTTTATGTTCACGTTTCTCGCATTTGACCTCATTTAGGCAACTATTTGTATGAAAAAAAAAGTTTCTTTTTATATTTTTATTAGTTTATTAACAGCAAAAAATAAGGAAATTTTATTTTGTTCTTAATGTATTTTCTTGTTTCATTTTTGTTTCTTAGAACAATTATATTAACCATAAACTTTATACTTTTAAATTTTATAATAACTAATTAAAGCAATTATTTTTTTTAAATATAGTATTTAAAAAAACAATGATAATGATTTTAACATAAAGTTTAATAAACAGGTATTACTTAAATTTTTTAAAACTTCTACACACTAGCGGTAGTCATGTGGTTATGACGTGATAATTGAACTCAGTATTAATAGTTTAGTTTATATGAAATTTTTTTTCACAATTATAAAATAAACTTTTTAGCTTAATAACAATGATGCATCAAAATTAGCATTACAACTAAAAACAAAAACACGTGTTGCTATTTAAAGAAGAATATTAATATATGTTTATTTTAAAATTCGTTTAGAAGATTGAAATCAAATTTTACTTTTATCCTTAATCGTTTAGACAAAGTTTTTAAAACTAAAAGTAAAACTAAAAAGTTGGTATAAATTTAAAAATTACTTTTATAAAAGTTTTTAAACCTAATGAACTTAAACTAGTTGCTGCAAAACCTTTTTTGTCTCAAATTGTAGTTCTATAGTGTCATAATAATTATAGTAATGTTGATTTTAGTTAATTCTACTGATGTACTAGAACCAGCCTTAAGTAGTTTTGTTAGTTTAATTAAATGAATTTACTAAGTACAGTTTGTATAGCATATGCCCCTTTAGTGATGAATTTTAAATATAAAAATTTTAAAAAGATACTAATGCATATACATTTTAGTACATAAAACAATATATTCAGCACTTTTCATCTTCCTTCGGGTAACAATTTTAATGAAACAAGTCAGTTTCATTTTATATTTATTATTTTTTTTGTTTTAATTATATGGAAGTTCAGAAAGTATAGTTGGTTTTAAGAATAATCAGAAATATCTGACAGATTTTTATGCAATTTATTAAAATAGATTTTACGATGTTTAATTATTATTTTACAAAACACTTTAAATTAAAATTAATTTTTTTTTATGTCATTTAAAAAAACTAGTTTTGTCAAAATGAAAAATTCAAAGTTAAAAAACTTAAGAATACTTTGAATCAGCATTTTTTTTTCTTTTTATAATCTGAAATTTTATTTTTTTACTTTTGTTTATTTTACTTTGATTTTATTTTGTTATTTTATTACATCTTAAGGCTCAACTTAAGGCATATTTAACTCATCACACAAGCAGAAGTCATGTGATTATGACGTGATAGTAAGATAAGTATAACTAGTTTGGTTCATATGTAATAATTGATATTCAATTATAAACTAAACCATTTAGCTTCATAACAACGATGCATAAAAATATAGCTACTATTAAAAGCAGAAAAATTTGTTTCGATATATAAAACGCCTCAAAAAAAATTATTTAAAATTAATTTAAGAAATTTGAAATCAAAATTTTTATTTTTGTTCGTTATGATATGTTAAATGGTTTACTTATATTTTGGAAAAAACTTAGAAATTAGTTTTATAAACTTTTTGTTATTATGAACGCATACTATTTGCGGCTAAATATTTTTTGTCTCAAAATGTAGTTCTACAATGACGTAATTGTCAATATTATTGTTAATTAAAGTTTATATTAGTGATCTAGTGGATCTAGCATTAAATTTAACACATTTTATAAGTACAGGTTGTTAAGCGTTGACTCTTCTTTTGGTGATTTTTTAATACAAAAAATTTAAACAGTCATTACTATTCATATCTTTTAGTACATAAAAAGATTACATTTACCATTTCGCAATCAACCTCAAATATTTTGTACGAAACGAGCATATTTCATTTTATATGTACAACTAGTTTATTGGAAGTATAAATTAATGAAATTCAGATAAATGAGTTGTTTTAAAAATAGTAAAATAACAATCCAATTTTTTTAGTAAACTTTATTTTTCTATGTTATTAACTAATATGACATCTTTAATTTGCCTTTTTAGAAAACACCTTAAGCGAAATTTCAACACATTTTGTAACTTATTTGGAAAATAACTAGTTTTGTCAAAATACTTGGTTTATAATTATCACAATAGAGAATATTTTGTATTATCATATTGTTTTTTTTTTTTTTTTGAAAATACTTAAAATCCAACTGAACTAGTTTTAAATAAAATCCACGTTGAAGTTGGAGTGACTTGCACTTTTGGTTAAAATTTAAATGACCAAGTTTAATAAATCAACAAATTTTTAAAATTTTGATTTTAAAATAGACTTTTTTTAATTTGAAAACCTTTTTAAGTTCACACAAAAATTTAAGAATAAAATTCACATTTTATAAAAGTTTTTTAAATTACACAAAGCTAATCGAAACCAGATATTGTATAACAATCTTAAGTCTTAGATATACGTGTTTTTACATTATTTCTGGTTGTTTTAAAACTTTGTAGATTAAGACTTTTGTAATTATACTTATGTGTTAAAATTTATTTATACAATAACTGAACTGAGTAGAATTTAATTTTAGTGAAAAATAACTGCTTGTTAAAACTAGTCTACTAAATGTCAGCTAAAGCGTCAAATTATACAATATAAAATAATAATTTATGATATATGTAAATTAATATGAAATCACTATAGTGTAGAAAGATTTCAAACTAATTTAAGTACTAGTATCTTAATATTAAAAATTAAATCTAAATACTATATTTTATAACTTTCGTTTTAAAATTTTACTAATAAGTTAGTTGAGAAGCACATAAACCCTTTAAAAAAAAAACCAAGGTTAATAAAATTAACCAACCTGTGTACTATAGATTTTTAAAGCTAGATAGATTTTATAAACGATTATTTTAATAAAAACGGTGTAACGAGCATAGACTTTGTTAGTGATGTGTTTTGAGTAAAAATAATCTAAACTTTAAACAACTGTACATTTGTTATTACAAAATTAAATCTTTTTTTTATCTCATGAAAAGTGTAGAAAACAGTTATTATTATAAATTAATAAGTTTTATCTTATACTACTCAATTTTGTTCATTTTCAGTAAAATACATTGATTGTTTATGTAGTGATAGACCTACTTCATAACATAAACAAGCAAAAAATAATAACTTTTTATTGTTAAGTTGTTTTCATTGACTATTATTATTAAATAACTTACTTCTATATGTTACAAATGCTGAAGTTTGTAGTCAACTAGATTATTTATGTTATTTGTAACAGTAGTCTTTTTAATTAAAACAACATTTACAGCATTATATCATTGAAAAAATGTTAACTTTAATTTTACTAACTGTACTAACAAGCTTAAACTGCACGAAACTCCATAAAACAGTGCAGATTCGTTTATTATAATACAGTATACTAAAGTATTGTTAGCATTAAATATCTAACATAACAATTCAGTGAGAACAAGTTTATGTTTAGTTATCAATAGAAAAACTAAACCACAACATGACTTTATAAATTCACTTGGAAGCGTTTATTCTATTTAATTATTAATGATGATTTACTTAGTTTTATTCCCTAATAGATTTGAGTGTCCAATTCAACTTAAAATTGAAAACTATGAAGAATATTTTTATTTCTATAATATTAGTTTTTAGAGTATAAAATTATTAAAAAAAAATTTAAAAGTTATAAAACGTCAACCATTAAAAATGTTTCAAAGTTTTAAAGGTTTGAAACAAGCAAACCTTTTTATCTTGACCTTATCTATTTTACATTTGTTATCTTACAACGATCACTGTATGATTAATCAAAAAAAGTTTAACCCTTAAATTAAAAGTTTTAGTTGTATAAATAAATTACTAAACCATGTTTAAATTGGATTGTTAATGGTTAAAGACCATAAGAATACAACTTCAATAGTAAAACTTGATTAAAATTTTAACATGCAAGTAGGAGACATTTATTTGTCAATTTAACGTTTAGATAACTACGTTAAGATTAAACAACAGTTAAGTATAATTATACTGGTGCAGAGTTGAAAACCTTAAGGTAGTTGAAAAAAGAAATTTATATAAACATACCTTATAAAAAAACCTTTGCAATCGTAACATTTGATTTTTAACTTAAATTGTGAGTTTATAGCAATCATTAGTCATTAAAACTTTTATAAAACTATGTGGAAAATTTAGAATGCACTAAAAAAACCTTAAGTTAAATAGTTGCTGAAGCCGTACTTAATACAAAGACAAAGTTTACAATCCGTACTAATTATCTGTCAGCTATCAATCTAAGATACTTGAACTTACAAATGAAATAATGTATTACTACCGATGGATAATACAATTAAGCCTAAGTTCATTTATAGAAATGTTTGATAGTCTATATAACCAGAATTACTTACTCTAAGTTAGACATAACCTAGAAGCACTTAGCCAAAATTCATGTATCATGTACTGCTACAATAAATAAACATTTTTACAGTTTTAGTTACACAGTTTTAGTATCTATATAAAAAGTAAAACAATTTCAGAAAAAAAAAACTTTGAAGATAAGACTAAGTTAATTAAGAAAACTTTTGTATGTCTATATATAATAAGCAATAAATGTAAACTTTGAAAGGTCTTATATATATGTTAGTATGAAGTTAAAGATCTTTAAGGTTATTAACAATAATATTATAAACTGTGACACATTTTATTGATAAATATTTGTCATTTATTTACATAAGATTAATAAAGCCGATAAGAAGTTTTTAAGAAAAAAATATTTATAAAATTGATAAAAAAAAGAGCACACTAAATAAAAACAAATCAGTCAGTAAATTGTCTTAGTTTTTATCTAAATTAATATTTATTATACATGTTAGATTAATAAATTAACAAGATAGAGATTACTTATATAATTCAATTTTATTTTTGTTATTTTTTTAATACGTGCTGAATGCAAAAAATATTAATTTCAATATTTGTACTGTTTAAAATCTATACATAAGAACTATGAATAAAATATATATCCAACTAATAAATGTTAAAATAATTACTCCTTAGCTATTTTAATAGAATCAAAAAGACAAAAGTATCACAAAAATAGTAAACATATTTTACATAAGGATCAAATATACATTATCTAATTGTAAAAAACAGTCCATGCTTTACAACTTAGTTTATTATGAACAACTTACAAACTGCAACACAAACGTATTTAGAAATAGACAACAAACTTAAATTATGTAGTAATAAGATAAACATATGTAAAAATAGATAGCACACGTATTATATATTTATATATGTATGTGTTTTTACAATTGAAACTGGACATGATAAAACAGTTAGCGCTTCAGCATAAATACTTTGGTTTTCTAGCTAGTGCACGATCTTGCTCCATGTGTTAATTCTCTTCTTCAGCAACTCAATGTTTTTTCTTGCATAGTGTTTCAACTCTTCAGGCAACTCCGGTAGATGAGATGAACCTTCTTTGAAAGCTTCATTAGCAATAGCAAAAGCTTTATCAACAGAACCAGTTAAACAGATAATAGATGTGGAAAGGTTTACTGCTATCAGGAGTTTAACTGGATGAGCAGGGTTGATTTTACCATTCACAATCTCGTATGCATCTTCAAAACACTTCAACGCTCTGTTTTCTAAACTTTTATCAGGTCCTGATGTCACATCAGATTTATGTTTATACTGAATTCCTCGAAAAACTTTGTAATCAGCAACAGCTTCGACATTGGTATCACTTTTAATCCAATAACTATCTAACAATTCAATTGCTTCATCACAAATTTTGTTTATTGCTGCTGTATATTTTAATTTCAACTCTCTTTTTAGTTTGTCATCTGCATTGGTGTGACAAAGGGGACAAAAAAAGCTTAAGTGTGGTTCTTTGAGCTTACGATAACTGGAAAATAACAATTTTCTTTCTTCATAGTTAAGAGGTGTTCCCATTTTTATTACTTCCTTCATGTAGCTAATTCCATCAACAAACTGTCCATTTTCTAAAGATATTTTAGCAAGAGACACTAATTCACTTCTATCAAACTGAGACATTTTGATAATATGCTGAAAACTAAAGCAATCTTTGAAACTGATACGATCTTACTTTGAAAGTCTTAACTATGACATATAGAAAAATATAAAACTCACTTGTGTTTAATGACTATGAATACTTAAGAATATCATTTAAGAATATTTTTATTCTTGATTTGGTAGTTCAAAATTCTTTATTATAACACCATAAATTTAGAATTAATTTTATGAAAAACAATAAGCTTTTACTTGAGCTACAAATGTTTTATATTAATAAAAGTGTGGCATTTAAACTAAGATAATTCATCACGAAGAAGTTTACACTAATGACGTTTAAAAAATGAATAAGTTGTTTTATTACGGTATAAATATATTGACTTTATACCACACATATCTTACTTCATTACAATTAACTATTAGCAATCAGTCTCAAATCACTCTACGAAAAATACTATTTTAACAAAAGCTTTAAAATAGGTGTTCTATTAAAAAACAGTAATGAGTATTGTTACAAATTAAAAATGACCTTAAGTTTAAATTAATTAAAAGTATAGAAAGCATAATATGGTATAAAAAATAATAATATCGTACTAATGTTTTACTTGAATATTTTACGTTTTTTTTATAGTGAAAACTTTATTGTGAGAAATAGCTCAACAAACACGTTTCTTATAGTTAAACAAAATAAACTTAAAGTATAAAATTATCAATGTATAAGTAGAAATGACAGACATACAACCTTTTTGGAGTTAGTAAATAAAAATTTAATGTTGGTTGTATTTCAAGCTCGAAATATCATCTTGTCATTTCTTTTTAAAAGTTTAAGAATTCAATATAACACCAATGTTATTAAAATGAAGAAATTGCATCTTAAACAATGAATTTGATAATAAGTAAAACTTAAAGGTTCTCCAACATTTTAGAAATATTTCTATTATATGAACTAATGTTCAAAAATATTATAATTCATAATATTTTTTATAAACTTAAGTTTAAATTATCGGCTTTTCATTAACTAGTTGCTGTCAAACCTATTTAAACTTTGTTTTTACATGAACTATGCTTACACTTTTCAACTATAACTTATTTTATATAGTTAAAGTTTAAAACACAATTTTATTTTTTTTTTCTTTCATTAATTATCTAAATTAATTATTTTAATTCAAATAGTACTTTTTGGTGATAATAAACGGCTCTACTCTCGTAACAATTCTATAATATGTTTTTATATGTTTTACTCTTTACATTGAGTAAATTTTTGTGATAGACAAAAATTTATTTAGCAAACAATAATTAAATAGTAAGTAAAACTCGAAAAATTGAAAAATAATATTGATATTGAATTAATATTGATATTGAAAGTAAATATTTTCAAAAATATTAAATCCGAACTGAACCAATGATGCACAGATGATCGTTTTCGCCGTTGAGGCATCAATGCACCCAAAGTCGATCTCCGACACCATGTCATGTTAAAATGGAACGGGTTTTGAGATCAATCGACCACAGTCCAGATAAAGAAGAAGAAAAATCGAAAGTGGGTATAAAGTTAGAATCGTTTGAAACTGATTTTCAGGTGTTTTCGAGAATCCAAGCGGTCTTTATGATTTTCGCGTTTTTCATAGTTGTGAAGAAAGCTCTTGAGGAAGCAACATTCTACCTAAGAAAAGAAGTAACAAAGAAAAAAATTATAAAAAATTTTTTAGAGACATTTGTTTAACAGTATATTCAGATTTTTTATGTCTCTATTTTACAGTGTTTTTATCTTAGTTACTTATTGTAGTTCAAAAAAAAATCTCGCCTAATATCATTTTGAGCCACGCCTTGGTCGTTTCGTTCGATTAAAGTATTGTAAGGGAAGAACTAAGTTTTTTGTTTATTTTAAAGCGGACAAAGACTATTAAAATAAAAGTTTTTTTAGGGAAAATATGCTGATAACATAAGATTCTTTTAAATAATCTATTTAAAACAGAAATTATAGTTAATAAATATTTTATAATTTTAAAGCATATGAATATTTTGTAAAAATAAAGGATTTGATAAGCTTTCTCCAAACAATATTCTTAATCTTTCAAAACTATATGCTTAATGTTCAAAACAATATTATTTATTTAAGAGAACTAAAGTGTTTTTTAATGCATAGGTAAGCGGCTGTTTAAAAAATAGCGTTACTTTTTAATATCTTTTGTTTATACAGCATTTACTAAGTTTGACTCGATTCATTCGTACGCAAAGTTGGAAAAGACTTTCCCATCAATCAAGCAACGCAAATTTCACTTTAACGCCGCGACGAAGAAATTAATGATCGAAGCTTAATCACATTGTTAAGCAGGTATCGTGAACTGTTAGTAATTCTTTTTATTGGGTAATTGTGTATCATTCTCACTTATAGTAGTTTTAAAAACATTATTTCACTCATTCACATTTAAAGCTTGTATTATTTAACCAGGAAGTTATATAATAAAACTAATATAATGGCAAACCAAGCCGCACGTACTAAGGCCTCAAAGTCGAAGAAGCTCTCTGTTCAACGTAATCTGACAAGATCTTACAATAAGTACAAAGACGACAGACAGGAACATATGGATATCGATACGGGTAATAACATTTACCGTTTAAAAGTTTGAAAGTTTTAAAACGTTAAAAACTTAACGAACACTTTCATCTTAAGCTCTATGTATTTTTTTCATTTGTATTCTTACAACAATAACTATCTAATATATCAAAAAAATGGTAACTCTTTGTTTAAACGTATTAATTGTGTAAGTGAAATTTACTACAGCAAACTAGCTGAACTAATATCAATAACCTCTACTAAGTGTAAGTTTAAAATTAGAAAACTTATACTTTTTGTAGCGTCTTTAAAATAAGCAGCATTAATTTGCTAATACCATAATCAATACTAATTTTTTTTGTGTTTGTTAATGGTTTTAGTACTTACAACTATTTTTTAAGTAGAAAAACTTCAAATATAAAATTGATGATCTAAACCAAGGGTCGGCAAACTGCGGCCCGCGGGCCATTTGCGGCCCTCGAAGGCTAGATCTGCGGCCCGCGAGCACGTTTTATTTTTAGAATGTAATGCGGCCCGCGAGAGAAATTTCTGCGGCCTGCGAGCATGTAAATATGGCCCGCTAAGCAAGAATATACTTGAAGTTAAATTTTTTTTGGTAATTTAGTTTAATTTGATTAGTATTGTTTTAAGTCCCTGTACAAAATTTTACAACAGTTAAAATAATTTACTGGTTTTGCTTAAAAATGTAGAAAAGACAAAGTAGCGTTCGACCAGTGATTTTCTATCAGTTTCATAACAACTATCTTATTATTACAGCTAGTTATTAGCTTTATTAGCTGAAAAAAGAGTGTGAGAAATGCTTGGATTCAGTAGTTTATTTTACAACACATATCTAGTAGATAAATTTAACGCAAATGTTTCTATTATGTACAACAGTGATGACAATTTACTAACTTAAATATATTTACTTTAAAATTTAAGTATTATGTTTAACATTTAATTTATACCTAAGTTTTTTATATAGATGTATTCTTACTATAAGTTGTATTTAAGAGTACACAAAAACATTTAAAATAACAAAATAATAAAAATTTACGTTTAATTTATTTTGATTTTTGACACATTTTGTTTAGAATTTTCATGTGAACTTTATTGATTACTATTTACATCAATGTACAAAGATGTTTTTAACCATTTTTTGACCACTTTATAATTAATTTTTAGTTAGAATAATTTTAATTTAAGTATAATTTATTATTATTATTGCTTCAAGATGCAATACTAAGTGTGTACACAGACTATTTTAAAACAGTATGACACAAATTAAAATATTTTTTGATAGGTATAACTTATAAGTTATTTAACAATATTTTTTAGTAAATCATGTTTATTTATCTTGTTTGCATACTAATATACACAGATACTATTTTTTAGAAAAATCCTATTTAAAATGTACTAAATTTAGGGATGGCGAATTTATCAAGTCTACAAATTGGTAATCAAAATAGTTTATATTCGAGTAGTTTAGCAACTTAAAATTGCCACAAACTCAGACATAGTTTTGAACACTTTTCAAATCTCAGACCAACTTAGGCATCTTTTATAATATTTAGCATGAATTGCCTTTTTTATTCTAAATATAAAGTATCAAGCTAGTTTTTGGTCACTAATGCTGGCTTTTTTTTTGCTGTATATATTTAATTCACTGTTAATTAACTTTGTTTTTTTTTTTGTTTTGTGAACTTTATTTTAAACAGGGTAACCAAACAAACAGGCTACTTAAAAGATTTGAAAACTCAAAATTGGTTTAACCTGTTTAAGATTTTTTTTTAAACTCAGGTTTGTGTGAAACTTTTATTTCAAGTACTTTGAGTAAATATTTAAATTCTCAGAACAGTTTTTCTTACTTTAGTGTAGTTTATTTATTGTATTATATTTCTAGGCTACTTACATATTTTCTACTTTTTAACAATAATAATGTTATAGTCAGGTATATGTTAATGATTAACAGCAAGTTTTTAGCTTTGTCCAACTTTTATTAAATTTAGACTAGTTTGATATAACTCAGACATTTTTTCTGTTAAAGTGACAAACATGTAAAAGACTAATAAATTACTAATAAGCTATTCGAACAATCATTGTATTTAAAAAATTGTTTTAGACTTTTACAATACAAATAGGTATTAGTTTTTTTTAGTAAACTAATTACTGAATTCGTTAAACAGTACAAACTATTAAAAACGCAAATATTATTTTAAGAGGTAAATATTATTTAAATATTAAAACCGGTTGGTAACAAAAAAAAATGTATAAAAGTGACCTGTAAAGTGGTTTAAAATTGGTTTTTATAGAGAGTTAGGTTGTAAGTAAAATAATAAAAATATTAAGTTAAACTTATCAACTGTTAAGATAGTACATAGTTTTTTTAAGACTTAATTGTATTAGTCAATGTAAACTTAATTCCTTAAATGTTTATAATCTAAAAAGCATTCTATGTGTAGCTAAAAGCAAATTAAATTAACAAACTGAATAAAAGTAACTTAAAACTGTTACTAAAACTAAAACCAAAAGATTAATTAAATATCACTAAAACTAAAACTGCGGCCCGCGAATATTTTTAAAACTTGAAATTTGGCCCGTGAGCACCAACTGCCTGCCGACCCCTGATCTAAACATAAAATAAATAAAGATATATAACTTATTTTTTAAATACTTCTAATTGAAAGCGGAAGTAATGTGTTTATAACGTGATAATTGAACTTAATATTAATAGTTAAGTTGATATGAAATTGTTTTTATTCAGTTATAAACTTTACAATTAGCTTCACAACATAGATGAATGTAAATTCGCACATATCTATAAATGAACTCAGTATTAAGAATTTAGTTCATATGAAACTATTTTCATTCAGTTATAAACTAAACAGTTTAGCTTCACAACTATGATGCATCAAAATTCGCACTTCAGCTAGAACAAAAAACTTTGTTGCTACTTATAAACCGGCTTAATTTTTTATTATAAAATTTATTAAACTCAAAAGTTTACATTTTATTTGTCATGATATGTAAAAAGTTTTAGTGCATTTAAGGTATAAACTCTGAAATTACCTTATAACTTTTTTTAAATCTAAAGTACGCTTTGTATTTCAGCAAAAACTTGATGTCTTAAAATATAGTTCTACATTGATATGATAGCCTATAAAATTCCTACTTGGAGATAATACTAGTGATATACTGGATCTAGCCTTAAGTTTTATTAATTTGATATATACAGTTTTTTAAGCATAGACTCCTTTAGTGGTGATTTTCATGTACAAATAATTGAAACAGATAATAATGTTTAAATTTTTTAAACCATTATAACTATATTCATCGTTTTGAACAATCACAGCTAGCAATTATTTGTATGAAGCAATCCAGTTTCATTTTATCTTTTTAAATAGTTTTTTTCAAGTAAATTGTACTGAAGTTTACAAAAATTAGTTGGTTTTGAAGTACAGCCGAAAATATCCGAAAGTTACTATTAGTATTATATCGAAATCGTTTTTTTTTTTTGATGTTATTAACCAGTATGAAAATTAATATACATAAATTAATATCCATAGAAAAGTGAACAACCCTTATACTAAATTTATTTATTATATGAGTAAATTTTACTACAGTAAACTGTCTGAACTGTTATCTAAAAATTCTACTAAGTATTAGTATAAGTTCAAAATTACTAAATTTATAATTTTTGAAATGTTTCTAAACTATGTTTGTTTATACATAACAAAAGCAGAACTTTAAACTTTTAAAATTGATAACGATTAATTATGCATTTTATTTTTTAAATATACTAATTACAAAAAATAATAATACTGATTTAAAAATCAAATTAAACAAACATATTTAACTTAAGGTTTACTTATTTCTACACACAAGCGGAATTCATCTGGTTATGACGTGATAAATGAACTCAGTATTAATAGCTAAGTTCATAAGATTATCTTTTTTCAGTTATAAATTTAACCAATTAACTTCATAACAACGATGCAATTAAATTTGCACTACCAATTTAAAAAAATGTAGTTGCTATTCATAAAACCGTTTAAATATATATTTTATTTATAATTCAGCTAGGGAAATTGAAGAAAAATTTTACTATTTGTTCGTATTGGTATGTCAAAATGTTTGCTGTTTTTTTTTGTAGAAACTTGTAAATTACTTACAATAATTTAAAGTCTAAAGTACGCATCGTTTTTGCAGCAAAAATCTTTTGTCCCCAATAATAGCTCTACAGTAATATTACAGAATTTAATATTGTTACTTGAAGTTAGTACTAGTGATCTACTGTATCAAGCTTTCAATTTAATAAGTTTAATAAATACAGTTTGTTAAGCGTTAACTCCCTTTGTGGAGATTTTTAAGTAAAACTATTTAAAAAAAATAACAATGTTTATATTTATTAGCACATAAAATGTTATTTTCACCACTTTTGCATTTAACGTCATGCATTCAATTTGTATGAAACAAACAAGTTTAGTTTCATATTTTTAATAGTTTTTTTTTAGTAAATTATAAAAGTAAGTTGGTTTCAAAAATTAACAATTTTTTTTATTGTTTTTCTTTTAGAAAAAGTCTAAACCGTTTTTTCGATGTTATTAACTAGTATATTACGCTTATAGCTTTATGTTATTGAGAAATGTTAGCCACAACTTCACAAACTGTACTCACAAGCTAGTACATGAAACAAAGCTGTTTCATTAATTACAATTCAGTTTACTAAGTAGTGATACTGTTGAATTTTTAACATAATATATCAGTGAAAACAAATTTATGTTTACTTATAATTAGAAAACTTAACCACAATTTGTTTTTATAAGTTCACTTGAAAGCATAAATCATTTTTAATAATTCATGTTAAATTAATTTTTTTGATTACTTAATGTTTTTTGAGTATTCTATTCGACCAGAAATTGCTTACTACGATGAATAATTATAAATACAAATTATAAAACATATACCGTTTAAAAGTTTTAATGTTTTAAAATGGTTAAAACTCATCAAACTTTTTATCTTTAGATCAATGTATTTCTTATTTTTATTTGTTTTTTTTACATAATCATTGTGTGATTAGTCAAAAATTGTGATAGAAGGTATTATTTGTGAAAGTAAATTTAACTACAGCAAACTATTTGAACTAATTTCTAAAAATTTTACCAATTTCTAGTGTGAAATAATATATACAAAATTTATACTTATCGTGTTGTTTATCAACTAAAGGGCATTAATTTGTTTATACAAAATCAAAAACAGGACTATATATTTCTTTTTTAGTTCATTATTAAAAAAAGCAAATATGTTTCAAAATATGATAATTATAAAAATGATAATAAAGATTTAAAAATCCAATTAAACAAACAGATTTAACTTAAGGTTTAATTACTTTAACACGTTAGCGGAAGTTATGTGGTTATGACATAATATTTGAACTCAGTGTTAATAGTTTTGTTCACTTAAAATTATTCTTTTTCAATTATAAAGTTAACTATTTTGCTTCATATCAAAGTTTCATTAAAATTTGCACTAATATTAAAATAAAAAGTGTTTATGCTATTCATTAAAATTATTTAAAAAAAATACATTTTGGAAAATTGAACAAATTTTTTTTATGTTATATAAGAAGTTTTACTGTTATTCAAGTCTGAACTTAGAATGTACTTTTATAGCTTTTTTCAAACCTAAAATACGCTTTGTTTTGGCTGCAAAAACTTTTTGACTTAAAGTTTAGCATTACAATGGTATCAAGTACTTTAATTTTGCTGTTTGAGATTAATGTTAGTAATCTATCAATCCAGCCTTAAATTTTATTTAGTACTCAGTACAGTTTGTAAAGCACAAAACCTTTTAGTGGTGTTTTAAAAGTACAAATAATATAAACAGATAACAACGTTTTTATTTCTTAATACAAAAATATTATTTTTGTCCATTTTCACAGTCCTTTACGATATTATTTGTATGAAACAGACAAGCTTCATTTTGTATTTATAAAAGTTTATTTTAGGTACATCAAATTGAAATAAAGAAAATAGATTTGGCTTTAAAGAATATTCGAATCTATCATGAAGTTTGGTTTTTAGAACTTAATCAAAAATTTTTTTGATTTTAACTTTTTCTTTGAAATTTTTATTTTGCTTTTTAGAAATTACGTTAATTAAAGTTTAAAAATGTTTTTTAATCTGTAAAAAAAATAGTTTACTTTAAAACAGTTGTTTCAAAGCTAATACAACTAAAATAACTTTTAATAAGCATTTTATTTTTGTTTTTATCCTTTGAATAATTTAAATACTTCTGAATTAGTTTAAAATATCAGCTACTAAAGTTAAAAAAAAAACTCGTAATGTTGTTATATTTAGCCTTTATCAAAATTTCAACTAGACAAGTATATTTTTCTAAACAAATTTTGTACTATTAGATTTAAAACTTGAGTTTTA
Organism: Thalia democratica; assembly: GCF_965202585.1. Classification (NCBI taxonomy): domain Eukaryota; kingdom Metazoa; phylum Chordata; class Thaliacea; order Salpida; family Salpidae; genus Thalia; species Thalia democratica. The sequence continues at coordinate 37,566,066 of NC_139165.1, read as the reverse complement.
TAAAAATATTTTAACCGTTTTAAAGTGACGCCGGACAAAACTGTCCCCTTGAGCTAAAATGAGGCTTGTGCAAAAGTGATGCCGATCAAAAGTGTCCCATCGTGCAAAAGTCAAACCCACCCTTTGGAGCCAGTCTTAAGTTTAATAAATTAAATTTATACAAATTGTAAGTATTAACTAATTTTGTGGTTATATTTATGTACAAGTAATTTAAACAGAAACTATAGTTTATAATTTTTAGTACAAAAAATTTTATGTTCACGTTTCTCGTATTTGACGTCATTCAGGCAACTATTTGTATGAAACAAAAAAGTTTCATTTTATATTTTTATTAAGTTTATTTTCAGTAAAACATAATAAAATTTTGTAATGTTCTTAATGTATTTTCTCGTTTCATATTTATTCCTTTACAACAACCATACTAATCAAAAAGTGAGTAACTTTAAATAAATTTTATTAATTGTATAGTTAAGTTTTTTTGTTGTTACAAAATATATATCAGTAATTCATATATACAAAATGGTTTCATGACAATTTAAATTCGGACAACTTGATTCGTACAATTCAAACTCTTAAAAAAGTGTTTAAAAGACTATATTTCAATAAGTGTTATAAATTTGAAAAATAAAAAATACATATGTAGATCTTATTAGTATCTACAAGCAACTTTTTTTGCTAAATCTTAAATATTTGTTTATTATGTTTTTTACTTTACTTATGTCATATACCAAAAAAAATTAACGTTTTGTAAAAAAAATGGTTCTTAGATATTAATAAGATCTACATATTTATTTTTATATTTGATAAGTATACATTACTTTTTTAATTGTGGCCCTTTCAATTTTTTCTTAAGAATTCGAATTGTCGGATTTTGAACTGTCCGAATTTGAATAATTGTGGACCCATACAAAATATAATACAGAAGCTTTTATTCTAATACTTGTTTGTTATTAAACAAAACAACTATTTATAAAACATAATAAGTAAAAAAAATAATAACTGCTACGAAAAATTAAGCAAACATTTACAATTTAGGGATAACTTATTTCTACACACAAGCGAAAGTCATTTGGTTATGATGTAAAAATTGAACTTAGTATTAAAAGCTAAATTCATATGAATTTTTTACTAATTATAAACTTACCCAATTAGCTTCATAACAACGATGCATCGAAATTTGCTCTAGAATTAAGTCGAGTTGTAGTCTAGTACGATATTTTAATCTGATGGTCATGCATATATTTAAATACCACCAGAGTTATATAATGTGTTATATAAAATGAGATGAACTATTTTTATAAATTAAAACAGGCAAAATAAAGGTTATTTCTAAATTTTTACTAGCTACTAATCATCATTGAAAAAACATATCTGTTAATTACGTTAAAATTACTCCTTAGTAACCATAACTAAATTAAAATAACACAGTAATTCTAATAATAGTAAACATATTTAATCAAAGAATTACTTATAAATTAGCTAATTGTAAAAAACAATCCATGTTTCAGAACTTAGTTTATTATAAACAACTGTCAAACTGCAACACAAACGTATTAAGAAATAGACAACAAACTTAGATTATGTAGTAATAAGATAAAAATATGTAAAAATAGATAGCACACATATTAGATATGTATATTAACAACTAAAACTTAACATCATTATTAAATAAAGCAACTATTTTTAAACATAATAATTAGTTTCCTAGCCCTTTACACGTACTTGCTCCATTCGTTAATCATCTTTTTCAACTCCTCAATGTTTTTGTTTGCATAGTGTTTCAGCTCTTCAGGCAACTCAGGTAGGCAAGACGAACCGTCTTTATAAGCTTCATTAGCAATAGCAAGTGCTTTATCAACAGAACCGGTTAAATTGAAATTAGTTGAGGAAAGATTGATTGCAATATTGAGTTTAACTGGATGAGATGGATTAATTTTACCATTCACAATCTCGTATGCATCTTCAAAACACTTCAACGCTCTGTTTTTTAAACTTTTATCAAGTCCCGATGTAACAGCAGCTTTATTTAAATACTGAATTCCTCGAAATTCTTTGTAATCAGCAACAGCTTCGATGTTGGTATCTCTCTTAATCCAATAACTATCTAACAATTCAATAGCTTCATTACAAATTTTGTTAATTGCTGTTGTAGACTTTAATTCCAACTCTTTTTTCAATTTGTCATTTACATCGGTGTGACAAAGGGGACAAAAAAAGCTCAAGTGTGGTTCTCTGAGCTTACGATAACTGTAAAATAAATATTTTCTTTCTTCGTAGTTAAGAGGTGTCCCCATTTTTACTACTTCCTTCATGTAGCTAATTCCATCAACAAACTGTTTATTTTCTATAGACATTTCAGCCAGAGACACTAATTCACTTCTATCAAACTGAGACATTTTGATAATATTCTGAAAACTAAAGCAATCTTTATAACTGATATGATTGTATTATGAAAGTCTTAAAGACAACATATAGAAAAATATTAAGTCTACCAGCGTTAAAAGACTATAAATATTTAAGCATAAATATAAACAAACAAGTATGTTTTTTTTTTTTGGTTCAAAATTTCTCATTATAACACGATAAAGTTAGAATTAAGTTTATGAAAAACAATAAGCTTATTTATGATTTACAAAAATTTTATTTTAATATAGTGTTACATTGAAATTTAGATAATTCATCACCAAATATTTAACACTAATGACATTTTAAAGATGTATAAGTTGTGTTTCTACGGTATTTATATAGTTTTTTGTATCATATATATCGTACTTGATTATAACTAACTATAAGCAATCAGTATCAAATCACTCCTCAAAAAATACTATTTTAACAAAAGCTTTTAAATTGATCTTCTATTAAAAAACAGTAATTAGTATCGTAACAAACTAAAAAAAAGACCTTAAGTTTAAATTAATATGGTATAAAATTTAATAACATTTACTAATGTTTTACGTTAATATTTTACGTCTTTAGTTTTTATTAGAAACTTAATTGTGAGAAAGTTTTACTCATACACGTTTTCTTATAATTAAACAAAATAAACTTGAAATATATTGTTATCAATGTATAAGTAGAAATGACAAACATGCAACCTTTTTTGAGTTAATAAATAAAAATTTAATGTTGATTTTTAGATTATTTAGTATATAAAAGAAATTATTTAAAAACTAATAATTTTACGTATATTAACAAGTAATACTCACGTGTATAGAGAAGATTAATAAGTCTTTTTTTAGTTTATTTTATTATCATAAAAAATAAGGTTTTAAACCCTATATGCTTAAAGGTAAACAATTTTTAGTAGACAACTTTAACTTTAACTTTTTTTTAGTTAAGAATTTTTAATATAATTTGAACATTTTTCAATAAAGAACAAAATATAAATAAATTATTTTTTTTTAACTTTTTTAAGTTTGTTTAACAAAAATGCAGCTGCTTCAATGAAAATCTTTTTAAGTTGAATACCTAACATTATTTTATATAGAAAATATACAAAACTAAACATTAGCAGTTTTAGTGTTTTGTGTGCGAACTTTGTTTAAAATTTTGAGGTCAAAAAAATTTATAATTCTGATAATAATCTAGACTTATACGTTTAAATATTATGATGTAAGTTTTAAAAAGTTATTAGAGTCAAAAGCTTTTTTTTTTTCTTATAATTCTTAGATAATTTTTCGTAAACATTGTCTAGTGCATAAAAAAAGTAACAAAAACTCTGAATGTAAAACTTCTTCTAGTTATTATTTGTAAAACTATACTTGAACATATATTTGCATTCATCAATTTGTAACACATCAAATTGTAATTCGATAGTGATAATTTAATTCATTTTGTACTAGTTAATTTCATTTGATAGGTTGAAGCCATAGTTTCCAGAATTAATCCACTATTTTTGCCCTTTTTCAACTTTTAAAGGAAAATTTACATATATAAACTTTTAACCGTTATGTATCGTCTAAGAGCTAAGTTTGACTTTATTTTAATTTTAGTAAATGATTTAGTCTACATATAGTTCGCACAGTCGGTTAAATTTGCAAATATTGAGTTTGCACTGCTGTTTAACTTTGTACTTAAATTAAAAAAACTGCTTAGTATGTAACTCTTTTCAATTTTAAGTTAGGTGAATTTGAGTTTAATATAAGCTTCAAAATATTATTACTAATTGAGTAATTTCTTTTTGATGTTTTTAATTAAATATAAAAAAACATTAGAAATTTTTACAAAAGAAACGTATAACTATTAAATGTACTAAATAAAATTTAAGAAATCATTCTTAGTTTAAAACTTTAGTTTTATTTTTTAGTAAATTCAGTCTCAAAATAGCAGTAAAAACACTTATAATTGAATAAAAAAGTACATTAAAATTGTTTATTTATTTTTATTAAAAGCCGATTCTTTTCGAAAACTCTGTAAATGAAAACTTTGTAAGCAATATTTCCGCACTAAAAACAGAATAGAATTAGCCAAATCATTTATTTAAGCTGTTGTCTTTAAGATATACAACAAATAAGGGTCGCCAGTTTCTACTTATTGCTAAAGACAGGGTTGCCAAATGTTTTTGGTAAATTTTCTCTAGGTTTTTAAAAATACACATTTTTGGATCTATTTTTAGTTCAAAGTTTAGTTTAAGGTTAAAAAGTGTGTCAAAATGTATAAAAACATTGAAAAGATACTGTAAAGCTACTTTAAAACTGTTTTTTATTAAAAAAAAATGAAAAAATTTGTTTATCTATATTAAAGATTTATTTGTGTCAAATCAAAACTTTACTACTTAACATGTAAAAATTAATTAAAACTCCAAATTTTAGTGATTTTAGTCTAAAATTCCAGATTTTTCCGATTTTTTTTTTCAAAATTTCTCAAATTTAGGTTTTCTAGTCTAAATTGTCAAACTCTAAGGATCCAGGTCTTTAGCAACCCGGTAAAGAGAATGATATAACTTAAATTATTTTAAGATTTTGTATTCATAACAATATTTCACACCAAAAAAATTGAATATCAAAAAAAAAAAGTTTATTACAATATGTGCGCTATGGATGTTAATTGGCCGAAATATAAATACTCAGTTGGGTCTAGTTGACTGTCTGTGGGTAGATTGTCAGACTGACCTTTTTGCCCATACTTTTCCTGCTGACTGGGTGAATTTTAGCAGGTTTGTGTTTTCAATTGAAAAGTATAACATATTCTCCTAAATTAAAACTATCAATTAAATAAATAATGAAATATTAACAAAATCATACAGCTAAAAGTATACAAGCATCTGCTTTAATGTTACATATTTAAGTTCCATTTTTTCGTTGTATAATAAATGTAGCAGTTCATTACCACGAGAAAACATAAAAAACTAAAAATATAATGAATAAATAAATGGGGTTATCTAAAAAGCTGAGATTTAATGCCTTAACCATGTACCAGGGGCGTCGCGTGGGGAGGAACGCTGGTGCATGCGTGCCACCCAAAAATAAAAAAAGAAGTAAAAAAATGCAATGTCTTTATCCTTTATTGTTTATTTTTTCTGCATAATTTGCCTTTTTTCAACTATGTTTTTCCAGTATTCGAAAAGTGAATCGAAATTTCGAATACATATTAGTGACAAACTAGGGAAATTACCTAGTATACTGATTCGATGCGTAATTACAAAAGCGCACAGATGTTGATGAAAAACTCCATAAGAAAAAATTTTATAACTTCATTTACTTCATCAGAATTTAGACTCAAACAGTACGCAACTAGTTAGTGCACCGCAGTATGATAACCTTATGACAGACTTTTTTACAAGGACAAATGCTAACATTTTGTTAACAAACCATAAAGCTAAACCTGTTTTACAGTGATAATGATTCAAGAATAAACAAATTGTAGTAAAAATAGCAATAGACAACTGCTAATAAAATAAAAATAAATTGATAATAAGAATAAAAAATATTAACCACATAATTTAAAAGATAATTAACAAAATACAGAAAAAATAGAAAAAATAAATTTAAAAAAATAATGAACAAACATTTCATACTGCCCATAATATATTCATTAGAGAAATAACGTTTACAAATCCATATTTACTGCTAATCGGCAATACTAATAGTTTGTTATATGATTAAAGATACAGTTAACGCATAGAATAATTTAAATTATTAAAATAAAGCAATTAAATAAAATAATGCATATAATAACTATTTTAAAACGTACTATTAGTTATAATTATAAAAATATGTGTAAACTATAATTATAGGTAGCTGTCAAAATTGCACGAGGGCACAAAATTGCACGGAGACACTTTTGCACGAGGGGTAAAATTGCATTACGATGAAATTCCACTAAGAAACTTTTACACAAAGACTTATTTGGACGGGTTGAATTTTTATTTTCATTTTTATTTTTTTTACTCGGTTTTATTTTTTTTTACTCTCACTGTTTACCCTAACCCTTACCCTCTGTCGAAAACTTTTTTATATAAATTAACTTTTAATTTTTTTATTAATTTTTTTTATTATTTTTTTTTCTTCTATCACTGTTACTCCTAACCATTACTTCCGGTCGGTAGCTTTTACTTAATATTATTTTTTAATTATTTTCCTTTTTATATAATAATATTAACTAGTTTTTTTTTTTACAATCACTGTTACCCATAACCCTTACTCTCCGTCAGTAATATTTTTTATTCTTCTACTTTTTTAGGAAATTACATATATATATTTTTTTTTTTTTTTTGTAATTATTTATATTTTTCTTTTTTACTCTCAAGCAAAGTTTGTAACTCGTGCAAAATTGACCCTTTTTGCAAATTTGTTTTTGTCCTATTTTACTCCATCGTGAAATTTTTTCTCCTACTCCAATTTTTTCTTCGTGCAAAAGTATCTTTTCTAACACATATATAAAATAAAAATTAAATTGCATTTGCGGTATACTTATTCAAAGCAAATAAACTTTATTATGCAACCAGTTTCAAAAAAAAAAAAGGGAGGTTGTTAAAAAAAATAAAAATAGCCAAAACAAAATAATTTATGTTAACAGAATAACTGTCGCGTATCATAGTGAAAACTATATTTACTTATAGAGGTCAACTGGGTAATAAACAGGAAATTCTGAAACTGTTTGCCAAGTAATTAGGTAAATTTTTACGATCCTATACTAAAACAAACACTTAATTTATTTCAATAACCATAAATAATTTTAAAGTATACAGCTTTTAAGGACATTCATTTAATATCCGTCAGAATCTAAGTTTTAAAGGTATTTATAGAAACTAAGAAAAAAACTATCAGAACTGCAAATATTTTATCTAATAGTTATAAGTATACTATATGTTAAACTAAAATGTCATTTCAATTGTGATCTTAGCATTCTTGGAAAGTTTAACAAGCTTATATCGGAATACTAAAACAACTTATACAAATAAACCAGAAAGTAAAAAACACTGCATTTAAATAAATTGTTTATAAAACCCTAGGTATTCATTTTATGCGACTAAAAGTTTAATGAAAAAGTATTTAGAGTCGTAAATCGTAAGCTACATGTGGAATCACGCAAGAGATAAGAGCGAAGAAAATGTGTTGACCACTGGCAAAGGGGAACAAATTGCAAGTAGCAATCTGCGCAATTATTCAATAACCTGTATGGTCTCTAATAATTTCAAAGAATTTATTATTTGATCGATCACCTTTGTAGTTATTTAGTTGTCACTTAGTTCTTACTGGTTAGAAAGCCACCTTTATGTCGCAGAATTTGTTAAAGTTGCTTCGTGAAAGTTTAAAAAGTTTATAAATTGTTCAGATATTATTTACATTTTTTAGTTTCTATAACAAAATCGGCCTAATTAGTTGGAGTAACATAACCAAAACAAGTTAAAAATTTAATATAAGTTAAGAATATATTCCCTTTTTTTAGATTTTTTGTAAAGTTTTCTAAAAGGTGTATGCGTTATGGATTGTGGTACACTTATTTATTGGTACTACTCATCATAACTAATTCCTACCTTATTTAATTACTTATTTAATTCTATATTCTAATTCAGGGGTCGGCAAACTGCGGCCCGCGGGCCAAATGCGGCCCGCGAAGGGTAAATCTGCGGCCCGCGAGCACGTTATTTTTTTGAATGGAATGCGGCCCGCGAACGAAAATTTTGTGGCCCGCGAGTATGTAAATGTGGCCCGCTGAGCAAAAATTTATTTCAAGTTAAATTTGTTCGGTAATTCGATTTAATTTGATTAGTTAGGTTTTAAGTCTCTGTATAATACTTTAAAATAATTAGAATAAATTACTGCTTTAGTTTAAAAATGTGAAAAAGACAGATTAGCATTCTAACAGGATATTTTTTTCAGTTTCATAATAACTTATTTTTTACATTAGCAAGTAATTATCTAAAAAAAGAGTGTAAAGAGTGCTTGGATTTAATAAATTAGATATATAATACTTATTTATTAAATAAACTAAATGCAAATGTTTTCCATTTTATACAAAAGTACTGCAAGTAATTAACTAAATTAAAATGGGATAAAGGTAGTCTTCCTCTTTTGATTTTAAAGACCGAACAGGATTGAATTTTAGATAAACAAAAATAAAAAATGGTTAGAACAAGCAAAAAAATCAGTTACAGTCTTATACAATCACTTTAAAGAGATCTTTCGTTTATTAAAAAACAAATATTTTCAATTCTTATTCAAATAGAAATAGATATAGTTTAAGAATTGAAAGTATTTGTTTTTAAGTAAAAGAAAGATCTCTTTGAAATTCTTGTAAAAGACAGTGACTGATTTTTTTTATGGTTCTAACCATTTTTTATTTTTGTAATTAGCTAAAGTGTCATTTCTTTATGGATTAGATATTCTTTTTCATAATTTTATACCTAAGTTTCCTTTATAAATTTTTTATTTGTAAATGTTATATTTAAGTGTAAAAATGTTTAACATAACATAGTAATAATAAATAAGGATTATTTGATTTTTGTTTTGACACATTTTAATTTTTTAAAAGTTTGTTTTGCACTTAAAATAAATTTCTATGCACACCAACTTAAAAAGATGCTCATATTTTAAATTACTTTTTATTTAATACTTTAGTTAGTTAAAGTTTAGTTAATGCGTAGTTTTCTAACATTGTTGTTTCTATATGTAATATCTAAATTATACACACACATTTTAAAAATATATATAACATAAATTAATATAGTTTTTGTTAGGTATACATTTTCATTTTTCAATTTTTTTTTGTCAAACTTGGTTAATTTTTATGCCTTGCATATCAATACACACAATTGCTTTTTTTAGAGCTACCTATTTAATATGAACTAGATTAGGGATGGTAAGTTGATTAAGTTTGTACATTCTTAATAATAGTAGTTCAAATTCGAGCAAATAAACAACTAAACATTGCCAAACACTCAGACTATCAATATTTGAAAATTTTAAATCTCAGGCCAACTAAGTCATTTTTAAAGTTTTTGGCTAGAATTGCTTTTTGTATACAAAAATATCAGGGATGTTTTTGTTGACTCAGGCTGGCTTTTTTGCTTGAAAGAGTCATTAATTAAACTTATGATGTATGTTTTGCTAAATCCACAGTGTTAGTTTGAGCTATAATATATGTTAAATTTCAAGTCTTGCAGCTTATATAATTCAAAGTATTATTTATATTATTGTGCACATTTAAGTGTGAAAAATTAGTGTTGCCAAAAAATTTGAATCCCGGAAAAGCTTTAAATTTGAAAATTTATGCTTAAAAATTCTGGAAAAAAACTTGAGTTTGAGAATTTTTGAAAAAACCTGGAATTTCAAACAATTTTTACATGTAAAGTAATAAAATTTCGATTTAACACAAAAAACTTACCAAATAAAAATTTTTCTATTAGAAAATATATTTAAGTAGCTAAAGAGTATTTTCTAATATTGATATACTTGTTAAGACATTTCCTTTAACTTTAATTAAACTTTCTACTAAAAATAAAAGAAGGAATTGTAATTCCAAAAACTTTGTTTTGGTGAATTGCACCTTTACTTGTAAAATTTCACCGATTGTTGTGCTTCGCCTTGAAACTGAACCAAGAAATTCTACTAAAATGTCAAAGTTAGTAAAAACACCTTTAATAGAAATTCTCAGATGAGCAATAGTTTTTTTTATCAATGCTCTCATGTTAACAGATTGATTAAAGTCCTAATTTGATTTATACGACTATAACCTTTATGCATTTTCTAAACACGACTTCTAGTTGTCATTGAAGAAATAAATAAAAGCTTTTCATTACCGCCAACATAAATTATTTAGAAAAGTTTTCAATTTAAACGGTATCTCATTTTTAGTAGTAAATTTTGCTACTTTATAACTTGCCTTAACAATTTTTTCTGATCATTCTGTAGTAACTTAAGATAATCATGTGCTTTGTTGGCAAAACTGACTTTGGTGATTTGTTTTTTTATCGTTTCTCGCAATAACTCCAAGATAAAGTTTTTTTTTTATTCTTGTAGCTCGTCTTATATTTTACAATTACTATTTTTAAATGCAATATTCTTATTTCAGATAAAGAATTGGTTAAGTTAAATGCTTAATAAAAAATTAGTTTTTCTACTTCGCTAATGACTCAATAGAACTTTTGTTAAATTTGTTTAAAAATCTTAATTGCCCATTCCAGCTGACTTATGTTTTTTTGGCATGTAATTTATTTTCTGTTAATAACCTTCGTTATTTCTTTATGTTGTGAACTTTATTATAACTGGGTTGCTACACAAACAGGCTATTTAAAAAGCTTGAAAACTCAGGTGTGTGTGAAGCTTTTATTTAAAACACTTTAAAGAAATCTTTCAACTTTTAGAATAGTTTTTATGACTGTAGTGTAGTTTACTAATTGTAATTTTTTCTTGTTTTCCTAAATTTTGTGTATTTTTTGATAATGATGATATTTTAACTAGGTATTTAAGCTTGATTAACAACTATTTATTAGTTTTTTCAACTTTTAATAAACTTAGGCTGGTTTGATACAACTCAGACATTTTTGTTTTTTAAGTGGCAACCATGTAAAATACTAATTACTTTTAAGATATTTGATTAAAATTTTTGAGAATTAGTTATGTTAAAGAATTTGTTTTAGCTTTCTGGAATACAAACAGGTATTACTTTTATTAAGTTAACTAATTAATAAATTTTCTAATGAATGTAAATTATTTAACAGGCAAAAACTTTTTTTAAGTAAATATTCTTAGAAATATGAAATTAGAAAATTTGATAATATAACAAATGTATAAAAGAAACCCATAAACTGTTTTTCAAGTTAGGTTTTTATATAGAGTTAGGTTGTAAGTAAAAATACAAAAGTATTAAGTTTAACTTTTTAAATGCTTTTGAAAGTACATAGTTTATTAACACTTACGTATATTAGTCAATGTAAATTCTATTCTAATAAATATTGATCTAAATAGGCATTCTCTGTATTGCTAAAAGTCATTTAAAATAATAAGGTGAATAAAAGTAAAGCCTTTCTTTAGTGTGACTAAAACTAAAACCAAAATATTGTTCAAATGTCACTAAAACTAAAACTGCGGCCCGCGAAGACTTTGGAAACTTGAAATTTGGCCCGCGACCACCAATTGCCTGCCGACCCCTGTTCTAATTGGTACTACTTTATATAATCAGACAAGACAGTTTGAAGGGATGAATCTATTATATAAAGAACCACAAAACAATACAAGCAAAATATTAAAAATATAACTTACTATGACAAGCACTTTAAGAACTGGTAGCTATTAAATCTATATCAAAGTACTTAAAACAATAAACTAAAACTTAAAGTAAGTAATAAAGCATGTAATATGGGGAAAATAGGATTATGGGTATAAAAAGAAAGCATCATCGATAGACTGAACAAAGTTTATACAATTTCAATTAACTTGTTACTGGTAATGATCATCGCACATACAGTACGGATAAGAATTTCAAAAGTGTGTAAAAGAGGAAATAGAATAAAGGTTGAAGCTTAAATTAAAAACATTGAACAATAACTAAATTTATATATATGATTTTATTCTTTTTCTACATTGTTTGATCAATTATTTAAACAACTTTAAACGCTATGTTTTGTAACTAAAACTATAATTTTTTAAATCCATAAACATATTGTTTTAATTGTATTTACAATTTTAATAAGTTACAACTGGAAAATTTATTGTAAACCAACTTATAACCAATAATGTTTTTTTTTGTTAAGACAAAAATTCAGACTTCAATTAGTTTCATTTTTCAACGTTTCAAATTTGATAACAGTATTTTAAACATGGTATATTTTATAAATCTTTCCGAAATTTTGTTTTGAGAGTATGAGCTAACTAAAAACTATTTTTCAAGCAAGTTGTTTAATTTAATTATTTAATTTATAAATTTTTTTGCAGAAAATTAACTCTTAAAGTTTTATCATTTTTAAAAAACTTCAGAGAGATATGAATTTTTAAAGGAAACGTTTTTATTTTAAGATAAAAACAACTAAAATTTGTTTTATTTTACAATTCGTAAATTCATATCAAATTTTTGACAACAACTATTGACTTTTTTTTGTTCTCAAAACAAAATTGTTTTACTTTTTATAAACACATATTAATTTTTAACAATTTAACTCCTAAACTTTTTTTCTAATTTCTCGTATACAAGAAGAGCGGACATAGGAAGTTACTATTATCAAAAAAAATTGAATCCTCACAAAACCAATGATGCACAGAAGATCGTTTTCGCCGTCGAGGCATCGATGCACCCGAAGTCGATCTCCGACACCACGTCATGTTAAAATGGAACGGGTTTTGAGATCAATCGACCACATTCCAGGTAAAGAAGAAGAAAAAATCGAAAGTGGATATAATGTTAGAGTCGTTTGAAACTGGCTTCCAGGTGTTTTCGAAAATCCAAGCGGTCTTTATGTTCTTTCCGTTTTTCATAATTGTGATGAAAGCTCTTAAGGAAGCAACATTCTACCTAATATAAGAAGTAACGAGGAAAAAATTTGTACAAAAAATTTTTAGAGACTTTTGCTTAACAGTATAAGATTTTGTGTGTCTATATTTTACAGTGTTTTTATCTTAGTTACTTATTGTAGTTCAAAAAAAAAATCTCGCCTAATATCATTTTGAGCCACGACTTGGTCGTTTCGTCTAATTAAAGCATTGTAAAGGAAAAAAGAGTTTTTTTATTTGTTTTAAAGCGGACAAAGACCATTAAAATAAAATTTTTGTAGGGAAAATATGCCGATAACATAAGATTCTTTTAAATAATCTATTTAAAACAGAAATTATAGTTAATAAACATTTTATAATTTTAAAGCATATGAATATTTTGTAAAAATAAAGGATTTAATAAGCTTTCTCCAAACAATATTCTTAATCTTTGAAAACTATATGCTTAATGTTCAAAACAATATTATTTATTTGAGAGAACTAAAGTGTTTTTTAATGCATAGGTAAGCGGTTGTTTAAAAAATAGCGTTACTTTTTAATATTTTTTGTTTATACAGCATTTACTAAGTTTGACTCGATTCCACTGGTACGCAAAGTTGGAAAAGGCTTTCCTATCAATATAGCGTCGCAAATTTCACTTTAACGCCGCGACGAAAAAATTAATGATCGAAGCTTCAACACGTTGTAAAGCAAGTATCGTGAACTGTTAGTAATTTTTTTTATTGTGTAATTGTGTGTCATTGTCACTTATAGTAGTTTTGAAAACATTCATTCACTCATTCACTCTTAAAGTTTGTATTATTTAACCAGGAAAGTATATAAACAAACTAAATAAACGTCGAACCATGCCTCACGTACTAAAGCCTCAAAGTCGAAGAAGCTCTCTGTTCAACGTATTCTGACACGATCTAAAAATAAGGACAAAGACGACAGACAGGAACATATGGATATCGATACAGGTAATAACATTAACCGTTTAAAAGTTTGACAGTTTTAAAACGTTATAAACTTTACGAACATTTTCATCTTAAGCTCTATGTTTTTTTTCATTTGTTTTCATACAACAATAACTGTCTTATATATCAAAAAAATGGTAACTCTTTATTGAAAAGTATTAATTGTGTAAGTAAATTTTACTACAGCAAACTATCTAAACAAATATAAAAAACCTCACTAAATGTAAGTTTACAGTTAAAAAACTTATATTTTTTGTAACGTTTTTAAACTAAGCAGCATTAATTTGCTTAAACAAAAATCAATACTGATTTTTCTTTTGTGTTTGTTAATGGTTTTAGTACATACAACTTTTATTAAAGTAAAAAAACTACAAATATAAAAATGATGATCTAAACATATGGTAAATAAAGAGATATAATTTGAGGTTTAAATACTTCTAAATGAGAGCGGAAGTAATGTGTTTATGACGTGATAATTGAACTGAGTGTTTATAGTTAAGTTCTTATGAAATTACTTTCATTTAGTTATAAACTTAAGAATTAGCTTCACAACAATGGTGCATCAAAACTAGCACTATAACTAAAATATAAAACCTTGTTCTATTTATAAACCGGCTTAAATTTTTAATCTAAAATTCATTAAACTCAAAAATTTACTTTTTATTTGTCATGATATGTAAAATGTTTTAGTGCATTTAAGGTATAAACTCTGAAACTACTTTATAATTTTTTTAAAATCTATAGTACGCTTTGTAATTCAGCAAAAACTGGATGTCTTAGAATATAGTTCTACAATGATATTATACAGTTCTTACTTGGAGATAATACTAGTGGTATACTGGATCTAGCCTTAAGTTTTATTAACTTGATAAATACAGTTATTTAAGCATAGACTCCTTTAGTGGTGATTTTTATGTACAAATAATTGAAACAGATATTAATGTTTAAATTTTTTCAAACATTATAACAGTGTGCATCGCTTTTAACGATCATAGCTAGCAATTATTTGTATGAAGCAATCCAGTTTCATTTTATCTTTTTAAATAGTATTTTTTAGGTAAACTATACTGAAATTAACAAAAATTAGTTAGTTTTGAAGTACAGCCGAAAATATCCGAAAGTTATTTTTAGTAATATTTCGATATCGTTATTTTGATGTTATTAACTAGTATAAAAATTAATATTCATAAATTAATATCCATAGAAAAGTGAACAACCCTTATACTAAATGTATTTATTATATAAGTAAATTTTACTACAGAAAACTGTCTGAACTAATATCTTAAAATTCTACTAAGTATTAGTGTAAGTTCAAAATTACTAAATTTATAATTTTTTAAAATGTTTATAAACTATGTTTCTTTATACAAAACAAAAGCAGAACTTTAAACTTTAGAAATTGATAATGATCAATTAAAGCATTTAGTTTTTTAAATATAATAATTACAAATAATAATAATACTGAGATAAACATTCAATTAAACAAACATATTTAACTTAAGGTTTACTTATTTCTATCTATAAGCGGAAGTCATGTGGTTATGACGTGATAAATGAACTCAGTATTAATAGCTAAATTCATAAGATTTTTTTTTCAGTTATAAATTTAACCAATTAACTTCATAACAACGATGCATTTAAATTTTCACTACCATTTAAAAAAAATGTAGTTGCTATTTATAAAACCGTTTAAATATATGTTTAATTAATAATTCAGCTAGGAAAATTGAAAAAAAAACTTTACTATTTGTTCGTATTGGTATGTAAAATGTTTGCTGTTATTTATGTAGAAACTAGTAAATTACTTTACAATATTTTTAAAGTCTGAAGTACGCATCGTTTTTGCAGCAAAAACTTTTTGTCTTCAATAATAGCTCTACAGTGATATTACAGAATTTAATATTGTTACTTGAAGTTAGTACTAGTGATCTACTGTATCCAGCCTCCAATTCAATAAGTTTAATAAATACAGTTTGTTAAGCATTAACTCCCTTTTTGGAGGTTTTAAAGTAAAAAAATAAAAAAAAAAAACATTGTTTATATTTTTTAGCACATAAATTGTTATATTTAACACTTTTGCATTTAACGTCATGCAATCAATTTTGTATGAAACAAACAAGTTTCATTTCATATTTTTAATTAGCTTTTTTTTTTAGTAAATTATAAGGAAATTCAGAAAAATGAGTTGGTTTCAAAAACTATCAATTTTTTTTTTGAAGTTTTTCTTTTAGAAAAAGTCTAAATCGTTTTTTCAATGATATTAACTAGTACATTACGCTTATAGCTTTGTGTTATTAAGAAATTTTAGCCACAACTTTACAAAGTGTACTTACAAGCTAATACATGACACAAAACAGCATTATTAATTACAATTCAGTTTACTAAAGTAGTGATACTGTTTAATTTTTAGCATAATAAATCAGTGAAAACAAATTTATGTTTACTTTTAATTTAAAAAACTAAACCATTATTTGTTTTTATAAGTTGAATTGAAAGCATAAATCATTTTTAATAATTAATGTTAAATCACTTTTTTTATTACTTAATGTTTTTTAAGTATCCTATTGGACAAGAAATTGCGTACTATGATGAATAAATATAAATACAATTTATAAAACATATACCGTTTAAAAGTTTTAATATTTTAAAATGACTTTAGATCAATGTATTTCTTATTTTTATTTGTTTTTTTACATTATCATTGTCTGATTAATCAAAAATTGAGTAACCCTAAAAAAAGTATTATTTTTAAAAGTAAATTTTACTACAGCAAACTATCTGAACTAATTTCTAAAAATTCTACTAATTTCTAGTGTGAAATAATAGATAAAAAATTTATACTTATCGTTTTGTTTATTAACTAAAGGGCATTAACTTGTTTATACAAAATCAAAAACAGGACTACACATTTTTATTTTTGTTCATTACTATAAAAAGCAAATATGTTTTAAAATATGATAATTATAAAGATGATAATAAAGATTTAAACATCGAATTAAACAAACAGATAAAACTTAAGGTTTATTTACTTTAATACGTTAGCGGAAGTTATGTGGTTATGACGTGATAATTGAACTCAGTGTTACTAGTTTAGTTCACTTGAAATTATTCTTTTTCAATTATAAAATTAACTAATTTGCTTCATAACAAAATTTTTTAAAAATTGCACTAATATTGAAATAAAATGTTTTATTGCTATTCATCAAAATAATTAAATAAAATACATTTCGGAAAGTTAAACAAATTTTTTGTCATGTTATATAAAAAGTTTTACTCTTATTTAAGTATGAACTTAGAATGTACTTTTATAACTTTTTTTAATCCTAAAATACGCTTTGTATTGGCTGCAAAAACTTTTTGACTTAAAGTTTAGCATTACAATGGTATAAAGTTCTTTAATATTGGTCTTTGAGATTAATGTTAGTGATATATCAATCCAGCCTTAAATTTTACTTATTACTCAGTACAGTTTGTAAAGCACAAAACCTTTTAGTGGTGTTTTAAAAGTACAAATAATATAAACAGATTACAACGTTTTTATTTCTTAGTGCATATAATATTATTTTTGTCCTTTTCCAATGTCCTTCACGCAATTATTTGTATGAAACAAACAAGTTTCATTTTATATTTATAATTAGTTTATAAAAGTAAATCAAATAGAAATCAAGAAAATAGATTTGGCTTTAAAGATTATTCGAAAATATCATAAAGCTCGTTTATAGAAATTTATCAAAATAATTTTTTGATGTTAACATTTCGTTTGAAATTTTCCGTTTGCTTTTTAGAAATCACCTTACGTAAATTTTGAACAAGAATTTTAATTATTATAAAAAAAAAAGTTTATTTTAAAACACTTTATTCAAAACTAAAACTATTAAAATAAAATAACTTTGAATAAGCATTTTATTTTTGTTTTATATTTGTTTTCCTTTAAATAAATTAAATACTTCTTAATTAGTTTTAAATATTAGCTACTAAAATTAAAAAAAATCTCGCAATAATATTTTATTTAGCCTTTATCAAAACTTCAACCATACAAATATATTTTTCTGAACAAATTTTGTACTGTTTGATTTAAAAACAGAGTTTTATAAAAATATTTTCACCGTTTGAAAGTGACGCCGTGCAAAATTGTCCCCTTGTGCTAAAATGAGGCTTGTGCAAAAGTGACGCTTTGTGCAAAAGTGACACTCTGTGCAAAAATGACACCCACCCACTGGATCTAGCCTTAAGTTTAATAAATTAAATAAACACAAGTTGTAAGTATTATGTCCTTTTGTGGTGATAGTTAAGTGCAAATAACTTAAACATAAATAAATGTTTAAAATTTTTAGTATATAAAATTTTATGTTCACTTTTCTCGCATTTAACGTCATGCGACATCTATTTTTATGAAACAAACAAGGTTCATTATACATACTTTTAAGTTTATTTTTAGCAAAATATAAGGAAATTTTTTCTTGTTCTTAATGTATTTTCTCGTTTTATTTTTGTTTCTTTACAACAATCGTACTTATCAATAAGTGAGTAAATCTTAAAGAAATATTATTAATTGTATAAATAAGTTTTT
Source organism: Thalia democratica (assembly GCF_965202585.1). Taxonomy (NCBI): domain Eukaryota; kingdom Metazoa; phylum Chordata; class Thaliacea; order Salpida; family Salpidae; genus Thalia; species Thalia democratica. Next base: position 37,547,611 of record NC_139165.1, on the reverse strand, counting down.
GTGTTGTTACGAAATAGACATCATCAATTAATATACACAAAATATAATACAGAACTTTATATTCTAATATTTGTTTATTATTAAATAAATCGACTATTTTTAATATGTAATAATTACAAAAATATTAACTTTTACAAATAATTAAGCAAACATTTATAACTTAGGTTTACCTATTTCTACACATTAACGAAGGTCATCTGGTTATGATGTAATAATTAAATTCAGTATTAGTAGACTAGTTCATATGAATTTAAACTTATAAAATAATGAACTAAACTTTAGCTTTATGACAACGTTGCATCAAAATTTGCACTACAATTAAAAAGAAAAAGCATGTAGCTGTTTATAAAACGGCTAAAATAAGTGTTTATTTTAGTTCATTTCGGAAGAATGAAACCAAATTTTTATTTTTATCATCATTTTATGTAAACTAATCATCATCGAAAAAAAAATATCTATTAACTACGTTACAATATATATGAAGATTAACTAGAACTAATGGACTAGCTAATTAACTTAAACTAAAAAGTTAGATAATTTATCTGTTCGGATTATGTATATTGTAAAATAGTTACTTCTTAGAAACATTAACTCAATTAAAATAACGCAATCATCGTAAAAATAGTAAACATACTTAATAAAAGAATTACTTATAAATTAGCTAAACAAAACAATTCATGTTTCAGAACTTAGTCTATTATAAGCAACACAAACGTATATAAAAAAAGACAACAGACTTAAATCATGTAATAAAATAAACATATGTAAAAATAGATAGCACAAATAGTATACTTATATATATGTATATTAACAACTAAAGCTGAACATCATAGCTAAGTTTGTGTTTCAGCATAAAAACTTTAATATTCTAGCATTTACACGAGCTTGCTCCATGCGCTGATTCTTATCTTTAACAACTCCATGTTTTTGTTTGCATGGTGTTTCAACTCTTCAGGCAACTCCGGTAGATGAGATAAACCCTCCTTATAAGCTTTATTAGCAATAGTAAGTGCTTTATCAACAGAACCAGTTAAACGGATATTAGATGTGGAAAGGTTTACTGCTATCAGGAGTAAAACTGGATGAGCAGGATTAATTTTACCATTCACAATCTTGTACGCATCTTAAAATAACTTAAGCGATCTGGTTTCTAAAATTTCATCGTATCCTATTGTAACAGCTGCTTTATTACTGTACTGAATTCCTCGAAAACTTTGTAATCAGCAACAGCTTCGATATTGGTATCTCTCTTAATCCAATGACTATCTAAAAATTCAGTAGCTTCATCACAAATTTTGTTTATTGCTGTTGTAGATTTTAATTCCAACTCTTTTTTCAATTAGTCATCTACATCGGTGTGACAAAGGGGACAAAAAGAGCTCAAGTGTGGTTCTAGGAGCTTACGATAACTGTAAAATAACATTTTTCCTTCTTCGTAGTTAAGAGGTGTTCCCATTTTTATTACTTCCTTCATGTAGCTAATTCCATTAACAAACTGTCAATTTTCTAAAGACATTTCAGCAAGAGACACTAATTCACTTCTGTCAAACTGAGACATTTTGATAATATGCTGAAAAATAAAGCAATCTTTATAACTGATAAGATCTTTTTATGAAAGTCTTAAAGATAACATATAGAACAATATAAAGTCTACGAGTTTTTAATGATTATAAGTATTTAAGAATAAATGTAAACAATCAAGTACTTTATTTTTGTTAATAAAATTAACATTTCTCATTATTTCACCAAAAAGTTAGAATTTAGTATTTGAAAAACATGAACCTTATTTTTGACTTACAAATTTTTTTATATTAATAAAAGTGTTTCATCTAAATTTAGATAATTTATTACCAAAACGTTTACACTAATGAGTTTTTAAAGATGTATAAATTATATTATCACAACATCAATATAATGTCTTTATATTATTGATATTATACTTAGTTAAACAATTAGCTATTAGCAATCAGTCTCAAATTACACTACAAAATATACTATTGCAACAAAACCTTTAAAATAGAGCTTCTATTTTAAAAAACAGTAATTAGCACCATTAAAAACTAAAAAAAAACTTGAATTTTACTTTACAAAAAGTTTAGAAAAACATAATATGGTATAAATAAAAGTAACACTATATTATTGCTTTACGTGAAGAAATTACGCTTTTAGTTTTTAAAGGAAACTTTATTGTGAGAAATAGCTCAAACACGTTTTCTAATTATTAAATAAATCAAACTTGAAATATAATGTTATCAAACTTATAACTAGAAATGAAAAACATGCACTTTTTTGAAGTTAATAAATAAAATTTTACTGTTTTTTTTAGATCATTTAGTATATAAAAGAAATAAATGAAAAAAATAATAAATTTTGCTTTAAAGTTTAGTAACTTGTAATACTTACGTGTATAAACAAGATTTATAACTCCTATTTTAGTTTATTTTGTTGTCAGTTAAAATAAGGTTTTATAATAGATATGTTTAATGGTAAGTAATCTTATTAAAAGTAAGTTTAAATATATCTTTAATTTTAATTATTTTTTAGTTTAAGGTTTACTCAGTTTGAACATTCTTAAATAAAGAACAAAACAAAAAAGAATTAATTTTAAAACTTATTTAAGTTTCTTTAAAAAAATACAGCTGCATCAATGAAAATCTTTAAAGCAAACCTAGTTTTAATGAGTATCTAACGTTAGATTATGTAGAAAAAGTACAAAATTAAAAATTGAAAGTTATAGTGTTTTGTGTGCTTCCTGGGCTTCGTTTTAAAATTTTGAGGTCAAAAAATTTATAATTTTAATAATAATCTATACTTATACGTTCGAATATTATGATGGAAGTCTTAAAAAATTATTTGAATCAATTTTTTTTTTATAATTCTTAGATAGTTTTTTTTAAACATTGTCTAGTACATAAAAACGTGTATTTTAAACTCTAAATATGAATTTAGTCTAGTTATAATTTGTAAAACTATAATAAACATATATTTTCCTGCAACAAATTGTAACACATCAAGTTGTAAGTCGAAAGTGATGATTTAAAATATTTTGTACCTCTTAATTTTATTTTATAGCGTGAAGCTTTAATTTGTCGCTGGCTTAATTATATTTGGCAACCATCCCTTCTTTTTAAGAAAGTAGGTTTATTAAAGACTTAAAAAACCAAGAATGATTTATCTATGTTAATTATAATTTTTAGGTATCACTTAGTTACTGGTCCGTTTGTTAAGCAGTCTTCATAAAATAATCCTTATCTTGTTGACAATTTGAACAAAGCTTCTAATAATTAGCTTTTACAAAACAAAGTTGTTCCTCTAATAAGTTAAAAACTAATTGTATATGTTTAAGTTAAATATTTATTATTGAATAAAAAATTATATGGCTGTTGTTTTATTTATTACAGTAAAGAACTATCTTTCAAAACAATATAACGACTAAAAGTTAAAAAAAGTAACAAAACAATAGAAAAACTGAGTCAATGGTAAATGAGTAAAATCGTTGTTTAATTAAATGTACATGCAATTTGCTTTAAAAGTTTCGTCCTAAATCAGCTTTTGATCAAACATTTAGCTTGCTAGTAAATAGCTATATAACAAATATAAATTATTAGGTTTAAAATAAGTTATCAAATTACTTTTTAAATCTTAATTGAAATCCAAAGAAAATATATGCAAATTGTTACTGTAAGCAGGGGCGTCGCATGGGGTGTTGCACTGACGCAATTGCACCACCTAAAATTTGTAAGAAAAAAATAAGTATCTATAACGTTTTAGTAATTTTTTAGAACAAAAATCTAATTTATACAACGACTATTTTGCTCACTACACTGCCGCAAACTCTTAGCTGACTGCCGCAAATGAACTCGAAATAGCAAAATTTCTTGTAAAATTACCGCAAAATTAATAACTTGCGGTAAGTAAGCTAAGTTGAAAATTCCCTAAAACAGTACATGTTTAAGTATCATTCCACAAGCGATTGTATGCAAAAAATGAAAACAAAGCATAGCAGAGACAACTCGAGCAGGGACAACTCGAGTATAGACAACTCGAGCAGAGGCAATTCGAGCAGAGGTAACTCTAGCAGAGGCAACTCGAGTAGAAAGAAATCGAGCAGGGACAACTCGAGCAGATACAACTCGATCACCGGCAACTCGAGCAGGGACAACTTAAGCAGAGACAACTCAAGCAGAGGTAACTCGAGCAGGGACAACTCGAGTAGGGGTAATTAAAGCACCGGCAACTCGGTTTTTTTTTTTTGCACCACCTAAGAAAAATACCACGCGACGCCACTGACTGTAAGCAATGTATATCTTTAGACGCAATTATATTTTATTTTTTTTTCTCTATGCAGAACCAACCCTCATACTATTTGATTATTTATCAGTTTTTACAATACAGTACAATGTATGAAGCACAAAAAACACATATAACTCCTTGAATTTCATGTGTTTGTATTTCAAGCTCGAAATATTATCTTATAATTTTTTTTGGAAGTTTAAGAATTTAATATTACACCAATGTTATTATAATGAAAAAATTGCATTTTAAACAATAAATTTGATCAGAGGTAAAATTTAAAGTTTCTCCAACATTATGAAATATTATTATTATAAGTAGTAATGTTCAAAAAGGATATAATCCATAACTTTTATGATAAGTTTGAGTTACAAACTTGAGGTTAAGTTATTAGCTTCTTATTTACTAGTTGCTGTAAAACAGGGACGTAGCTAGCTCAAAAAAGTTACGAATCTACAAAAATTTAAACATATGAAATGACGCGCGATAACGTCCTAGCGGGAACACAGCTATCTCTAATGTTATTGAATTTAATCTGAAACTCTGCAGTTATGTTAATACTTTAAAAATGGAATGTTGAAGTACGAGTGATAAGTGTATACAAGGCAATTTGTTTTGCTCCACACCCCCTATGACTCTTTATGTGTTGCCACTTGTGTAAACCCAGAAAACATTCATTAAAAATAAGTATAAAAAATTCACAATTTAACTCAAAAACATTTATACTCATTAAATCAAACATTTCACGTAGTCAATAGTAACAACAAGTTATGCAACATAAAATTGTATGATTTTGGTTTTTGAAGCTTAAGCTTCCATTAGGATCGATTTTGCATGCAGCTTTTTGTCAAATTAAAAGCTTTAACGCGCTAAATGTTACAATTTTGATGTATTTAATTCGTTTAATCCTTACAACTTTAAAAACGCTAGAGAGTACATACATGTCGAAATTATCTCTCAGGAGTGCATAACTAAGTTTAAATGAAAACTTAAAGTTAAGAAAGCAGAGTCTTTTTAAGCTTAAATAAAAGCAAGTTTTTTCGCATATAAGTATACGTTTCTGTAGATTTACAGAAACGTACCAAGCCACGTGCCTGCTGTAAAATCTATCTAAACCTTTTTTAACATATAAAAATGCTTATACTTTTCAGCTATAACTTATTTTGTATAGTTACAGTTTTAAGCACAATTTTTTTCCTTCGTAGATTATCTAAATTAAATATCTAGATCCATGTAGAACTTTTTGAAAATAACAAACGGCTATCCTGTGATAAGAAATTTTAAATATGTCTTAAAACCTTTTACTTTTTACACAGAGTAACATTTTTGTGACAAACGAAAAATTATAAGGAAAATAAATAATGAATGAGAATAACTAAAAACACAATTTGTCCATAATGTATTTATTAAAGAAAGAACGTTTGCATATACAATTAAGATTTTTAATGCCAATCGGCAAAATTAACAGTTTGTTGTATGATTGAATTTAAAAACAAAAATTAGAATAAAAATAAACTAATAAAATAAAGCAATCATAAAGTATAATACAAAAAAAAAACTTTACTTAATAATATTACTTACAAAATACAAATAAAAAACACTTAATACAAACTTGTAATCATCATTATAAAAATGTATTAAATTATTCTTCATACTAATACTTACTTGTACTTAGCCATATAATTACTGACTGACTTAAGTTTTAATAAAGACAAACCATTATAGTATCTATATAAAACGATGGAGTTATTTGAAGCATAGGAACTTTATTTATAAAAAGTTTCGAAGCAAAAAACTAAAAAGAAAGCCAAAACAAACGAACAAAAAATAATGCAAACAGATTAATTGATGCGTATCAAAGTGTAAAGTAGCTATAGCATTAACTTTCAGATGTCAAATGACTAATTAGCATGAAGGGTGGGAAAAGTGTGTTAAGCTTCAACTACATTGTTGTTTGGTAAATTTCAAGGACCCCATACATAAGCAAACATTCATTTTATTTTCATAAACATAAGTTTTATCAAAAATATATAGTTGTTTAGGACATTCGGTTAATATCTGTCAGAATTTAAGATTAAAAGTTAGTTAAAAAAAAAATTATCAAAGCTGCCAAGTTTTTATCGACGAGTTATATATACTATAGATAAAACTAAAATGTTATTTTATTGTAATCTTGGGAATATTAAACAATTTAACAAACTATTATCAGAAAACTAAAATAACTTAAACAAGTAAACCAAAAGATAAGAACAAACTGCGTTTAAAACTATTTAGAAAACCGTAGGCATTTAGTTCACAGCGACTAATAATTAATCAAAACATTTTTAGAATCGTAAATCGCCAGCTTCTTTAGAAGCAAGCAGGAAATGAGAGCTAAAAAGAAATGTTTTGACCACTGGTAAAGGGAAATAAATTGGATGAAGTAATCCGCGTAGTTCAGTAACCTTAGTTGTATATTTAAGAAATTTTAAATTTTCTATTGTTACATCGATCACATTTGTAGTTAGTTGGTTGCTTTTTGATTTTCATTGGTTAGAAAGTCACCTTAAGTTGCAGAATTTGTGAACATGGCTTCGAGCAAAGTTAAAAAGTTTTTAAGAGATTTAAAAATTTTTTCATTTTTTATAGCTTCTATTTTTATGCAGTCTAAATAGTTGTCAGAATGTGATCAAATTAAGTTGAAAAGTTCATAAAAAGTTCAAAAAGTTTTTCTCCTTTTGTTTGCGGTTCTTGTCAAGTATGATAAAAGGTGAAAAATTACTTTAAATGTTGCTTATTAAATTAAGTTTTTCAATAACTTATTATAGAACAATTAAAGTAAGTGTGCACTAATAATAAAGAAAAAACAGATTAAAGTGTTTAACTTTATAATACTTTTTACTTAGGGTATTTTAAATGAAATATATATTTTTTTTTACAAACAAACTTTAATATATTTAATAAGTGATTTAACTGTAACTTCAAAATTTTATACTTTTCGACTTTGTTGTTTTAATCTACCTAAATTGTCTAATTTATATAAAAAACCGGGAACGAAAGCTGTTATCACTAAAGTTTTGTCGATAAAGATAAAATACTTAACTTAATTGATGAATACTATTTACCATTTAAAGTTCAAAATTATCAATCAGAAACATTATTTTGTGTAATATATTAATGACTTTTTGCTTGAAATTTATTTTTCAAATAGAATAAACCATAGTATGTAATTAGTATACTGTTTTAACATATAGCAAACTAAACTTTAAACAGCTAGCTAATTTACGATATTCAATCACTAAAACATAAAATGCTTCCAAAAAAAAATGTTAATTTTAAGTTCATTTTGACTAAGATACAAGGTGTCACTCAGCAAAGACCATAATAAATGTTCTGAAAATTTTTCAAATTTTTCCGATAGAGAGAAAAAAAGCAAAATTTCATGCCTTAAAACTGTTATTTTATCAGGTAGCTTTAATTTGATGTTTATTCCAACTTTTATGGGATATTTTAAACATATGTCTGCTAATTTTAATTTTTATACATAAAACAAGTCTTTTTCAACAACACAAATATATTTCAACAATTTTCTTCAGTGTGATTACAATTGTAACAAGGTAAAACAAATTTTAAACTTATATAGCCTTTTTAATTATATGAGAAATTATCAATCAATTAGTAAAAAAACCCTAAACTATAACAAAAAATTAAAAACAACAAGGAAAACATAATTAACTGTAACATTTAAAACAAAACAAAATTAGTCTAATTTAAACAAGGATAATGAGTAATAAAACTCTCTTTGTTTGCATAATTCTGGCTTGTCTAAGTGAATATAAATAGCTTCTATTTTAATTAAATCAAAAATGTTCGTGCAACTTCTTAAAACTTTGAACTTTGTCTCACTGTAATTATTACCACATTTAGGATTTTTTACTAAGTGCTCTGAAATTGATGATCTTTTTGTTGCGTTTAAGGTTGCAATACTCATTTTCTTCGGTTGATTTTTGATATGGTCTTTCACGCACTTAGGTACGTGCTCTTTTATTCTTGTTTCTAAATGCCTAGATGTTTGTCCTATATAGCTGTTTGCGCAACAGCATTTATACGTGTATACCACGCAACTTTTGTGTTTGTAGGATATTAGATCTTTACCTCTAGGATTTAGGATAGCAGCAGATGTAAAAATTACTCTTGGTTTAGAAGCATGGTAAACTTTTTCTGTCATATTCTTGATATCTCTTTCAACTTGTTTTGATTTTTCACCCACATAGGGCAAAATTAATAGAACAGGACATTTCTCTGGTCCATAAGGTTTTGTGTACTTTAGTCTTTTCAATTCAGTTTTGAATACCTTATCAATCAATGGATTAGGGTATCCGTTCTTTATTAGTAATTCTTTTATAACCTTAAGTTCATTCTGAAATACTTCTGGCGAACATATTTTATTTGCTCTATGAAATAGGGTTTTAATCAAACCAATTTTTCTTCTTTTACTGCAATATGATTGAAAATTAAGGTATTGACCAGTAAATGGTTTTCTGAAAATAGACGTTATGAAATTATTATCCTTTCTTTTGATTAAAACATCTAAAAATGATATTTGATCATTTTCTTCATTTTCTTTTGTAAATTTAATAGCACTATGCAAAGAGTTCAACCTCTCAAACAATAAATTACTAACTTTTACACTATCACTGATAACAAAACAATCATCCACGTATCTCATGTACTTACAATTTGAATTGAATTCTGGTAGAACTTTGTATTCAAGATAGCCCATAAATATGTTTGCCAATGTAGGTCCTAATGGGGAACCCATGGCAATACCATCAATTTGTCGGTATAATATATTATTAAAACTGAATTCAACTTCTTCTGTTGCGAGTCTCATTAGTCGAACAAAATTACTTCTTTTCAGAGTCGGATTTTCAAGGTTATATAACATTTCTGCACAAATATCTATCACTTCATTTAAAGGTACACTTGTAAAAAGACTTTTTACATCAAAAGAACAAAGAAACGTGTCTTTAGCTCCCTGGAGTTTTAAGTCATCTACAAACTTGAAAGAGTCTTTTACAATATATCTAGAAAAATACTTCAACACAGGATCCAAAAGACTATTTAAGTATCTTGCCAATTCATGTTGTGGAGATCTTATCATAGAAAGTATAGGCCTCAGAGGTATATCCACTTTGTGTAGTTTTGGTAAACCATATAAACGAGGTCTTATGGAACCTACCGGTCTAATTAAATTATAATGTTCTTGAGAAAGTTCATTTTTATCTACCAAATCTTTTAATATTTGAATAATTTTCTTTTCCAACTTAACTATAAGACCTCGTTTATATGGTTTACCAAAACTACACAAAGTGGATATACCTCTGAGGCCTATACTTTCTATGATAAGATCTCCACAACATGAATTGGCAAGATACTTAAATAGTCTTTTGGATCCTGTGTTGAAGTATTTTTCTAGATATATTGTAAAAGACTCTTTCAAGTTTGTAGATGACTTAAAACTCCAGGGAGCTAAAGACACGTTTCTTTGTTCTTTTGATGTAAAAAGTCTTTTTACAAGTGTACCTTTAAATGAAGTGATAGATATTTGTGCAGAAATGTTATATAAACTTGAAAATCCGACTCTGAAAAGAAGTAATTTTGTTCGACTAATGAGACTCGCAACAGAAGAAGTTGAATTCAGTTTTAATAATATATTATACCGACAAATTGATGGTATTGCCATGGGTTCCCCATTAGGACCTACATTGGCAAACATATTTATGGGCTATCTTGAATACAAAGTTCTACCAGAATTCAATTCAAATTGTAAGTACATGAGATACGTGGATGATTGTTTTGTTATCAGTGATAGTGTAAAAGTTAGTAATTTATTGTTTGAGAGGTTGAACTTTTTGTATAGTGCTATTAAATTTACAAAAGAAAATGAAGAAAATGATCAAATATCATTTTTAGATGTTTTAATCAAAAAAAAGGATAATAATTTCATAACGTCTATTTTCAGAAAACCATTTACTGGTCAATACCTTAATTTTCAATCATATTGCAGTAAAAGAAGAAAAATTGGTTTGATTAAAACCCTATTTCATAGAGCAAATAAAATATGTTCGCCAGAAGTATTTCAGAATGAACTTAAGGTTATAAAAGAATTACTAATAAAGAACGGATACCCTAATCCGTTGATTGATAAGGTATTCAAAACTGAATTGAAAAGACTAAAGTACACAAAACCTTATGGACCAGAGAAATGTCCTGTTCTATTAATTTTGCCCTATGTGGGTGAAAAATCAAAACAAGTTGAAAGAGATATCAAGAATATGACAGAAAAAGTTTACCATGCTTCTAAACCAAGAGTAATTTTTACATCTGCTGCTATCCTAAATCCTAGAGGTAAAGATCTAATATCCTACAAACACAAAAGTTGCGTGGTATACACGTATAAATGCTGTTGCGCAAACAGCTATATAGGACAAACATCTAGGCATTTAGAAACAAGAATAAAAGAGCACGTACCTAAGTGCGTGAAAGACCATATCAAAAATCAACCGAAGAAAATGAGTATTGCAACCTTAAACGCAACAAAAAGATCATCAATTTCAGAGCACTTAGTAAAAAATCCTAAATGTGGTAATAATTACAGTGAGACAAAGTTCAAAGTTTTAAGAAGTTGCACGAACATTTTTGATTTAATTAAAATAGAAGCTATTTATATTCACTTAGACAAGCCAGAATTATGCAAACAAAGAGAGTTTGATTACTCATTATCCTTGTTTAAATTAGACTAATTTTGTTTTGTTTTAAATGTTACAGTTAATTATGTTTTCCTTGTTGTTTTTAATTTTTTGTTATAGTTTAGGGTTTTTTTACTAATTGATTGATAATTTCTCATATAATTAAAAAGGCTATATAAGTTTAAAATTTGTTTTACCTTGTTACAATTGTAATCACACTGAAAAAAATTGTTGAAATATATTTGTGTTGTTGAAAAAGACTTGTTTTATGGGATATAACAAACAAAAGATAGCCTTTGAATTGTGATAGACATTTTAGCTTTTGAATGTTTTTACGATACAAGTGATTTTAGATATAGTTTTAAACGAAAAAACTTTGAAAATTAACAGAAATATTTCTTTTTACTTCCTGATTAAAAAAAACTGACAAATATCATATAAAAAACAAATTAAAAATCCACTTAGTAGTTAATTTTAAAAACTGAAAAGTTTATCTAAGTTGTTCTACAAGTTTTTTTTTTCTATTTAAATAAGCTTTTTAAATCAGTCGAAATTAAAACGGCAACTACAATTCCTCATTCTGATATAGGTTATAGAACAATATTATATTTTTTAACCGCTGCGTTATGCATGTAAGCTCAAATTTCCGCTTATTTTTTGAAAACTTTTTATTCAGTACATTACTATTTTTTGTCAATACTGTCTGTCCACACAAACTTTAATAAGCATTAATTGATGTGAAAAGTAAAAAAAAATTGCTTCTCCGTTGTAGCTATTCTTACTCACCGGTAGTAAAACTACGCACAATTTTATTTGTACATTTTATCTTTGATTTTACTACCCATTTGAGCATAATGACTACATTTTAGTTCTTTGATCTTTTGTGTAGTCACATTTTATTAGATTAGATTTAATTAACAACAAGTATTATGACGTCAAAACCATCAGAGGGCTCGCGCAAAACTTAATCCATTTTTATTTCTTTTTAGACATCGGAGAAAGGTTTCACGTCATTCATCGTTGATAAAACATTTAAAAGTAGCTTATAACTACAAATAATATTAATTATCTGCAAAACGTGTCAAAATTAAGTATCAAATATTTTTAAGTTTTAAGTTCCTAAAAAGTATCAAATGAAATGTTTCTTATTCTATTGTCTTTAAGGAAAAAAATACAGACAGTAAACCCATTTTAACTAAATCGAGAGCTTTCAGTACTGAATAGTTTTTTAAACGAAACAATTGTGTAAACAACTTCACAGTAATATTCTAGCATGGAAAGTTATAAGAAGTAAAACTGTTTAAACTTATACAATTTAATTAAAAACCAACAAAAAAATGGTATAGCCCAATTTTAATGTGAAGATTTGCTAGTGTGGTTTTTAAAATTGAAATTATTGTAGTTAAACCTATTTATGCTATTTTATCTTTTTTGCAGTCAATAAAATAGTAATACATTATTTCCTCACATCTCCACTTTACACTTTAGAAAAGATTTTCTGTAAAAGTCGATATAAAACTGTAAATTATTTTTTAGTATTTTGCACAGTGTTTGAAAATTTTTTAAATATCAAAAGTTGTATAAAACCATTTTATAACGACTTTTTTTTAATAAAATTAAATTAAAAAATTCCTTCTTTTAGCGCGGAATAAAAAGTAAACTCTTTAAACTTAACACCTTTATGACTTTTTATGATATTTTGTGACAATTTATTAATTTTTAACGCTTTGTTTAACAATAAATTTTATAAATATTTGTTCAAGTATTTATGGACACAACAAGAATGAGAGTTGTTTTTTCTAGGAGAAAATAAAATACCAACGTATAATTTGTGTTTGGTAAAAAAAATTAAGGGCAATTTCGTTGGGTTGCAAAAATAACTTTATGACCTAATGGATCTTTGATATACCTTCAAACGTGTAAATTTAAAGTCTTGAAGTTTCAAAATACTTTTTACCATTTTTCTACTTTTTATAAATAACAGACTTTATATTATTATCTTATATTAATTGAATCTAGATAATAAAGAAAGAAGTAAATAGAGTAAATATATTCGCTCTCTCATTCTCTCATGCTCCGTTTAAATAGGCATTATGTTGAACTTTCTTTAATGAAAATACTTAAGTTTATTTAAAGTTTTGATTTCAATGACAATTAAAAGTTACAAACTTATCGATTACAAGTAAATAATTAAAAAGAAATATTTTAATTAAAATATTTTTCTTTCAAGGTAAGATCCACTTAGAGCCAAGTTTTAGCAATAAAAGATCATAGTTTGTAAATCCATATGATCATATGTTTGTTCAACTTAAATTAGTAAATCAAACTTTTAACTATTCTATATTAATAAAAAAATATATTCTAAGTTTATAAATTACTAGTACATAAAGTTTTAAACTGAAATAATTAAAATTTAAAGTAACAAACAGTTAACATTATATTTAAGATTAGATTACTAGTATAACTAAATCGCTTTACAAAATTTTATAAAGTTTTTGAATAACATTTTGAATATAAAACCGTTAAAAGTTAGTACAGTCCTTCCGCATTATCTAGCCGTGTTGGGCAAGCTTGTTATTTTGGCCGGGTAACATAAAACATAGTATTTTTTTCTAATAAACTACCTATTTTATAGTATGCATCGCATACAAAAAAAAAAAGACTTAATTATCAAATATTAAAATCTTCATTAGATATTTAAACAGTCAAAGAATAACAAAAACTATAATTAATAAATTTTAAATTAATAAACGAATAGAAACTCAGAAAAGCTTGCAAATGAACAATAAAAAACTGTGCACGAAAACTATGAATTATAACATTAAGTTTGAAAAAATTTTAGAACTGAGATATAACTATAAACTGCTTGCTTAGTCATAAAAGCTGAATTAGTCGTGTATTTATAGTAAAACATTGGTTTTTAATTTAAATTTTGAATTTTAACCAAAAAAAAATTTCAATCGTTTAAACAACTAAAGCAAGATTTTCAGCTGTTAATAGTGTTTTATATAGTAGATTCTACTAAGTAGAAACTACTGAATTAAATGTTATACATATTGTTCTTCTTACTTATAAGTTACGAGGTTTTATTTTAATCTTATAACTTAAAAGTATAAAAAAAACTAGATTTTAGCTGAAATGAAAAATTATTATTCTTGACCAAAATTGGCCCGGTAAGTGAGGAACCGGATAATTGAAGCTGTATTACAATTTTTTATATTTATAATTAAAAATTTCAAGGCAGTTTATTAGGTTTTAATCACAGAACACAGCTAAAAATAAAGTTATCTAATCAATTATTACTAAACTAAAGGTATACAAAAATAAAGTGTTGAAAAGTTAATTGCCAAAATCTTGTCTCTTTATTCCTTAACCAACTTATAAGTTTTCTGATTTTTTATAACAAGCCTTAAGCATTATTTATCCACTTAAGACTTAATTTTTATCGGTAATAGAATTTCATTAAGTTTAAGTTAAATATTTGTCTAGATTTACAAATAAAAACTTAGACTGCCCGGCTTTTACTTGTAAAACCTTTTTTTTAATAATAAGTTTTTTTTTAAATAATCAATACATTTCTTATTGTTTTTAGGTTAATAATGTAGGTGTTCTTAATCATAAAAACAGTTCAAATTAGTAACAAAATACATTAAACAAAAATAAATTTATTTGTAGTTTTTTTATCTTAAAACTAAAATTCTGTTTTAATTTAATCGTTTAGAGAAAAAAAAGTTTAAGTACAGTTTAAAAATTTTAAATATAAGTCTCAACTAGATAAATAATATGAAAAACCTCGTAGAGAATTTATAAATGCTTTTGTCTTTAACAAAAATCTAGTATCACTGCTTAGTAATTATTTATTTGTAATAGATGAAACTCAATAAGAGCTAATAAGCTAACATTTTTAAGCTAACGAAAAATTGTCTTATAGATTAGAAATTATCTATAAATTTTCAATAAATTTTAATCAAAATAACTCCAAAAAAAGGAATTTTTATAGCTGTATATAACTAAATATTTAGCCATTGCCTATTAAATAATCATTTTCCTAGCGACTAGCAAGTGTGCCCCGAGTAATTACCAGACATCTGATAGCCTTGGTGCACTGCAAGACTCCCATAGTGAACGTAGTAAGGGTAAACACTAGTTTGAGGTCGGTTGTGTGGAAGAAAATTCATAAACGGAGGATGAACCATGGGATGAAAGTTTTGAATTCCTCGTTGATGTTGGCTGTATCTGTTTCTCATCATTATTTTAGCAGACATCCCTTGAAATTCTAAATATATAATATGCTGGTCAATTTTTTAAACATAGTGAAATTTTATTAATTTTAATGATTAACTTTTAGTTTCTGCTTTTAGAACTAGTTATTTTTCAAAACAAAAATATTGTTAATAATAAGCAATCATATTTATTTTTGTTTATATACAAACAGCTAGTTAGCTTCTCGATTTTAAGTCAAATATTAATAACATAAAATAGTTTAAGTATTATACCAAATATTTCGATATACCTTGAAGCCTTCTCGCTATAGGATATCTCACTTGCTGTCCTGAATTAAATCCACTGTTTACTTGTATCTGGTCTTGATAGGGAACGTTCATTATTTGCTTTGAAGCTTTAAAAAAATAAATGTTTGTTTTTAATGTTGTTTATATACAAATAGTTATTAATAAGTCATGCTGGTAATAAATAATTTTGAAACTATGTTTTGTTTTAAGAAAAAGGGAGAAAAAATTAAAGTTAAGTTTTTTCTTAATTAATTAACTTATTTAATAAACAATAATTATTAAAAAATTATAAAAGTTAGACAAAAACGATTAAAATAACTTAAAATATTTAACCTGCTCTGTAACGTTGATCGATCATTGGCTGTACAATTCTCCGACGAGCAGTTATAAACCTGTAAAATAGAAAAACTTATTTTGTATTAAATGATATTAACACTTTGAAATTTTGCAGTAAAAAACGTTATCTACACTATTTTCTTTGATAAATATACTTTATTTTAACCTAAAAGACCCTTAATTAAATTTTTATTAGATTTTATTAACTGAAGATCATAGTTAACTTAATTTACTTTTATAAACTGATGATTTAAGAAAACAGCTAGATTTTAAATCTGTGCAGATATATCTCATACAATCAAAAGACCCAAGTATAATCTTTCAAATAATAAGTTTAAATATGACTAAAAATAAAATTATAAATAATTTAAAAACTTTCAAAAAGTTAGTTATGATGGAATTAAGCTCAATCCAAATTAACTGTTACTAACTGCTTTTGTCTTTTATTTCTCTTATGTTTAAATTATAATTACTTGGTTACTTTATAAATTTGTAAAATACTATATCTTGTTAGCCTTTTACGCTACTGATGAGACCTACTCGAAATATATATTTAGTTGACTGACTTGTGCTACAGTGCTAAATGGAAAAACTTTTGCATTTAATTTTGCTTTAAAGTTATAAAATACACATACTACGAAAGTTAACTATATAACTAACCAACTAGCTATTTGTTTTAATGTCAGTCCGGTTTGTCTTGCTAAAATGTTCTTCTGCGCTTCTGATGGATAAGGATTCTAAGTTGATTATAAAATTAAAACAAATATAATATCATCTTAGTAAAATCTAATCAATTATAGTATCATCTACAAAATATTTTTAACTCTTATGTTCATCAGGAATATAAGGCACGGTATTGTTAAGTAAAAGGTATAGTTTAAAATAAAAAATACACTAAAGTAGTACGGATGTTATAAATAGAAATAAATAATTAAGTATTAAATAATCGAGAACAATCGAAAAACGACCAATAACGTTCAAGATCTTTTTAAAATCTTATGTTTTTTTAAACACAAAACTTTAAATTTTTCATACAGTAATGCAATAATCACATACTTTTTAAAGCTTTAAATTCCGTTGCATTTAAGTAAACTTTTATAATCAATTAGCTATAACTATAAGCTGATATAAGCATCTTTCAAAATTTTAATTTACAAATTAAAAAAGATAAAAAAAAAGAGCTATAATTGAAGTTGAGATGTAGTATTAAAATTACACGGCAGTTTTAATGTTTCGCGTGTATGGCAGTATTTTTAAATTTAATTTGTAACTTACAGTCAAGTTTTTAAAAAGCCACGTTCTCAAGATAGTTTTTGTCGATTCTGAAAAAGTTACTCTTGGTTTCCTTTGTTTGTTTTCTACTGCTCCGCTTATGGAAGCTTCACTGTATTCAGAAAGAGTAGATCCTTCAAACTTGTTGCCTAAAAACAACTAGGTAGACATAGACTTTAATTATTTATACTAATACATTCTTAATCATACAAACACTACTTAAAATTCATGTTTTGATTGACTGTTAAAGAAAATAAAAAAAAATGTTATCCTGTTGACCAAATATAACAAAACTTATTTAATACAAAGTTATAACAAAAAATGTATAATTTAATTGCACTTTATTTTGTCAGTCTATATATAAAAAAACTTACCGGCTTTTTAAAATATACAAAGGACTAAGAAATTAGCTAAAATAACTTTTTAAGAATACAATAAAAGATAATTTGTGACATAACTTTTATTGATGTTTTGCACAAAAATATGAATAGATTTATAGAAATTTAGATTTGTTTATAGATAAGTAGTAAAATGTTAATAACAAAACAGAGACTAATGTTTTTACGAAACAAAGAAATTATAGTTTTACTTTGTATTGATACTGTTAAAACTTTTATACAATTTATTAATAACTTATAAACGTTTTTTGAGGTTTCGTCCATAAATTAAAAATTTCCCTCTAAAATGACTAAGTATGATAAGAAACAAAAATGTATTTATACTGTTAAATAATTTCTGTAATTTTTTATTCATTTAAACAAAAATTTGAACTTTGTTTTGAAACTTTCGTTCAGTTTGTTACTTTATTTTAACATATACAAATTTGTATAATTTTTTTCAAAAGATTATTTGTTTAACGGTTTAAAAATTTTCTAATATAATTTTTGCTGTTTTCAGTAGTATTTAGGATTCAAAAATGTTGTTTTTTTTTTCATTGTAATAAAATAATTTAAATTTCGAAACAATTGACATAAGAATGTTAATTAATTCATTTATTAATTGTCAAAAAGATTAATATTAAATAAGTATTTTTGAACGACTTAAATATTTCAATTTTTAATGTAATTCAACTAAAATACTAGCCAAACAAAAACGTTAATTAAAATTTGAAGTATATATGATTTATACATAAGTTTACAAAACAATGTAGATTTTTAATGATTTAAAGTTTGGTTTCAATTAATTTTCTTAACTAATTGTATTTAAAGTTGGTATTAGCTTACCATATGGATTATTAGATTCAAATTTACTTTGCTGCATTAAAGGTTTATCACTGCTAGTAGTTTTTGAAAACTTATAATCACTTCGAAAGACTTGTTGTGTTTCTGATGTTGTCTTAACAAATTCTTCTGAATGACCATTTGGTGAAGAGAGAAGCTTTAAAATATATTTAGCTATCAAACATGTAAAACTTTATCTAGTTCAATTATCTGTTCGTAACGTTTTATGTCAAACTTTTTAAGAACTGTAAACAAAACTTAAATTTACTTGACCTTGATGTTTTTTGCTATGATATTATTAATAAATTTTTAATTGTTATATTAACCAAGTTAACTTGAATTTATAGTTAAGTTTTATCTTTACCGAATGTGGGAACATATGGTCTTATAAAGCATATTAAGCTAACTAATTATGGAGAGTAATAGAAAAGGATTTACTTTTTAATTAAGTTAGTCTAATATAATTGTTTTAAAATACTTTAGATAAATGTTTTTCAGAATTATTAACTCCCTAAATGCAATATTAACACATGCTCATACAAATTACTTAGTATGAAATTTCAGTAAAAAACTAAAAAAATGTAGATGCATTGTTAATACTGAAAATCATAATTGTAGTTTAAACCTGATATTCTGCATTTTCATCCATCGATGGTAGATTTTCGTTGCTAAGGTCTGAAGACCTATTACCGGGAGTAGTTGACTCACTTCTAGAGTTAACTTCATTTTCAAAACTCCCTGAAAATTGTTTTTCCAATGATGGAATCCTACTTGAAGTAGTGTGTTCAAATTTTAGTGTTTTTCTAAAACGGGTGCTGTAATTTGATGTGATATTTTTACATATATCTTCAACCTGAAAAATTTAAATTCTTTAATAAAGTATATAATTTGAAGTCAATCTAGTTTTAAAACTTTAAAATCTTTTAATTTCAAAAGTTGTGATTTACATTGAGACATAATATAAATTTCCTGATTTAAATTTCTCTCTCAAAAAAAAGCCGGTTTGTAATAGTTTTATTTTATAAATAAACAATTGACAAAATCATTTGTTTAAAACTTATTAATAATAAACTTACTCTTTCTATTTCTTTTAACTGGTTTCGAAGCACAGTAATTGCAAGAACCATCTGTATACAAATAGAACTAACTAATAATCATAAACTATAAATAAATAATACAAAAAAGAAACATCATTAAGTTATTAGAAATATTTTAAAGAAACTTTTAAAGTGGTTCATAGCTAATTTTTTTAAATTTTAAACAAAAAAACTTAAGATTTTTCTAGAAAACAAAAAAGTCAAAAAGTTTAAAATTTTATTACATCTAAACAAACTGTATAGGTTTTATACAAGTTTTTTGTATTACAATTTTATTTCAACATTCATGTTGTTATACCTTATCAAGTAAAATCATAAAACTAAATTTAATTTAATTAAAACAAACAAATCGACTGTTTTATTAGTTTACTTACCAAATGATCTACTTCATTGTTCGGATCAAAACTCCACGTACGATTTTCCTTTTTCATCTTAAAGTTATTCATTTAGTAACGATTGAGAATAATTTGCAAATAAAATATTACTAAACTTGCATCTTAAATTTTCTTATAAATATTAATTTATTTTTTAAAATACTATAAAATAAGCGTTTTAATATATAAGTTAACACTGTAAATACTTATAAAGCTAACTAAATATTAAAATGTAGATGCATTCTACAAGAAGTTATGAACATAAACAAACATTATTATAAACCACAATGAACTTGTTTTTTAAATCCTATGTTTACTTATCTAAGTCAATAGAAAAGTTTACCAGTCATTAATACACTAAAAAGAAAATATATCAAATTTATGAATTAACCCCTTCGGCAAACAATTCGATATCATCATCAAAAGATTGTGACGTCGTAATACTTGTGACGTCATTTCGTGAAGTTTGAAGTTTGAGGGTTTTCAGTTCGATCTTTAGAAGTATGACTTCCAACAATGGGTATAAGGCGTGTCTATTGATGTTATAAATGAGTAGAAACTAAAATGAATTTAGATAATATCAAACTAAAAATTTATACTTCAACAGTTTTTTTTTATATTAAGTAACAGCTTGAAATTAATTGTAAATGCGTCTAATTAAATTCAAAACATTTATTACAATTTTAACTATACTGTTATAAGTTTAGTGATAATGTGTGAAGCATTTCATGTTTATCAACGTTTTATCCATTTAAAATTAACTGTGTAGAAATTCATCTCTGCAATTGTCTTTTTAAGTTTGATTTTGATAAAAAAATAATTTCTGTTTTAAATTATTATTACTGCTACTTAATATAGAATCATATTTATTATTTCAAAACGATTATTTTGTTAATAACTAGTTACTGCCGTACTTAAAATATGTCTGTTTTGTGGCCAAAAGTTATCAAAAATATTGAATAGATAAAAATAGTTATCAAAATAAATACTTAGAATCGTTTATACTTAGTTTGTATTATTAACTGAAACACTTTAATTTATTAGCTATATTCCTGTAAAGGTCACAAAACAATCCATAATATTTATAAGTATGTTAATACTTTTTGTAATTTTAGACCAAATAAAAACGATATAACACAGACGGTAAGCCATTAAAATATCCATAAATTCGAACACAGATAAATTACTTGAGTTAATATTTTTCTAACAAACTCAAAATAGTTTTATAATTAATCAAAAATATTGATAGAGTTGAATAAAAAGTCATAAAAACGTATATAATATATTTGTAAACGATAAACTGAAAGTATAACATTACTTATTTTGATTTAACACTTTTATGGTTTGTTAAAAGTCTAAGTATAAGCGCAACGGGGGAAAAACTAAAAGTTAGAAAAAAGTTTAAACACGTGTTTTTTTGACATAAATTAGATTGATTGTCGTTAAAGTACTTTAGGTAATCTTTCTTTCAGTATCATAATAGCAATTTTAAGACGAATTATTACCACATTTTATAGGCCTCTAAAAACCTTTATTTATTTTTGAACAACTTACATAATAAATTAAAATAATATAAAATAGTAAAGTTTAAAAATACAAACTTAATTTTTTTTGATTCATTCCAACTTTTTATGATACGTTCTAACGCAAACTAAACAAGTATGTATACCTAAAGGTCATTAACTAATTTTGCAAGTTTAGTACATTTTTGTCAAATAATAAACATTTATAAAGTTAAGATAAAAATGTTTAAATGTTTCAGTTCTAGTTTAACAAATAGATAAGCAAATATTTTTCATTAGTATCTAAGCTACAAACTAAAATTTAAAGTTCTCTTTTAATTGGATAAAGTTTTCATTATACCATATTTAGTCTCTACAAAACTTCATCACTTTAAAACTTAGTTTTGCTGTTTTTTTTTTGTAATTTTGCTGTTAAAGTATAATAATAAGATCATTTTCATTTTTATTTTTTCAGCAGTAGTTATTAAAAAAATTAAACACAAAATAATTGTATAAACTTATGAAAAGAACTTGAACTCCAACCGCAAACATTAAAATAATATTTTTTATTTTTATATATTTTATCCCATTTCAACAGACGCATTAAACAAATTTAATGAAACCTTAAAAATTTTAAACTTCTGGTTTTAATTTTTTCATCAACTTATTTACTATTTCAAAAGTAGCTTTTAGTGGTCTTAATAACTTAACTTAATGACAAACTAGTTAAGTACAAAGTTTTTAAAAACAAGTATGAGCCAATTAACTTATCTATTTTAAATCGCGTAGTAAACTATTATGTATGAATAGTTTTTATTGTGTTCAAAACATGGGTAAATAAAACTAAAACAAGCATGAGTAATCTAAACAAAGGCTATGATTTCAAACTAAAACAAATTAAACAAACTTGCAAATAGCGTCTTTGTTGAGAACCATATCCAAATAATGGTTATCAATCGTTTCTTCACATTTTTGATAGTCGTGATCAACACTATAAGGATTGTTGTGATTTGCAACTGAGGATGTCAAATAATTACTAGGATTACTTTGATTTTTCTGTCCAACATTTAATTGAACATTGGGGATTCTGTGGCTACAAATGCTGTTAGTTATTTTAGATTTTCGTAAAAAACAAGTTACTGATTTACATCTTTTAATTTTTTTAAGTTCTAATTTTAAAAACATATTAAATAAATAATAAATAAAGTTGTTATAAAGCAGTATACCATTTCAAATTCAAGATAAATACTACATGTATATTCAAATATAGACAAAGTTGTTTAAAAAAAATATTTTAATACATTTTTACATTTGAAGTCAAAATTAAAAAACAAAACAACAAACCTGTTATTGAAGTCTTTTTTCAGGCTAAAATCGGAAACTTCGTTCTCAGATGTTGTTTGATTTGAAAAGTTTTGGTGGTAAGTTGATGTTTTAGCTAAATATGTCCACTGTGCCTGGTTATTATGGTCAGAAACTATTTCGGACGTGTCAGGTTGTTCGTAAAATATTGGATTCGAAACATCAGAAACACGGATTTCATTACTTTCTGGTAGTTGTTGGTTCAACTCCTTTATATCGATATTAGATGGATGAGGTACCATTTCTTTATAAAGCTGTTATTTTGATTTTTTTGTTATGTGTTGTATATGTAGTTTTTAAACAGTTGTGATTAGGTCAAAACAGGCTCTAAGAAAACTAAAGTTATGAAGAATAATTTTAGATTTATTATTTCTAGTTTGAACTTTTTACATTTTATAATTAGAATCAAAATAAAAACTAAATGTCAACAAAGTTAATCTTTATATGAAAATTGCTATTGATAAAAGTAATTAAATTTGTGTTTTGTTTTTTGTTTTATTATTAAATATAATAAAATAAATAAAATTTCTTAATATGTAAAACTTTGTAAATATAAAAACAATTGACTGAAACTTAAATATTATAAATGTCAACATGGTTGACCAGCCTAAAGGTATCTACGGTTTGTTATTTATCAAAGACGGGCTCATCTAAAACAATTTACTTTTAGTTTCTTAAAATTCAAATAATTTTAGATTTAAAAAAATATATCAAGTGTTTATTAGAAAAGTTTTAAATCTTAAGGTTCTATTTTATTTTTACATTTTCTTTGTGTTAATTTCTACATTGTTAAACTTTTGTGTTAAATCTATAAAAAATCTAATTTTTTAGTATATAAACATTTTTTTATAAAACTTAATTTTTATATAAGTAATTATTAAACTGTAATCGTCTCTTTAATTAATACTTTATTATCTGCTCTTATTTTTAAAATAATATTTTTTCAAGCATTTAAGATTTCTAGTCAATAACAAATAAACAAAAATAATTTAGTATGCTTTAAATCATTTAATTCAAATAATAAAACAATAAACTCGAAAACAATCTTTAAAATACTTTTTACTTATTTTATTAGTACACTTCATTTATTTAACAAAGCAACTTTTATCTTAATTTAAAAAGGGAACTTAGAAAAAAAAAACTAAACATTTTTTACACCAAGTTATGGTTTTTACAACCCTACTCCATTCAAATATACAACTAAAATTCATGACTGAAAAGTTAATTAGTGCTAATAATAATGTTTTAAATTATGAGAACAAAGGGGATACATAAAACAGTGTCTTTTAGTCGACACGTTAAAAATTCACAACATCAACTGGTTGCTGATTGAAGTTTTGTCACTTTTGATTCGCTTGATTAGATGTTTATGTGTAATACGATATCTTGCAAATGCCCTTTTAACTTTTTTGCAACGCAAAGTGATACATAGCAACCTGCTTATCAAAAACGCTTCCAAGTTATAAAAGTTTTTTATTTAGTTCGTCGACCTGAAAAGTTGCATATATACAAAATCAGGTAATAGCTAAAACTATTTTTCATAAACTCCTTTGCTCTGACGTAAGCAATTTTAAAAAAATTCCGCGAATCTATGACGCCTTTTTTCATAAAATGATTAAAATTAAGATCCGTTCATACTATCACAAGCGGAATAATCAATTAAATTAACGAAACTTTAATAATACTAGACTACACAAGTATCATCACGTAGAATAAGGTAATTGCTAATTTTTATTCGTACATTCTTTAGCCGGTGATTAGAAAATGTATTTTATACCATTTAAAAACTGAAAACTTGTTTTTAACTATAAAGCACTTTTTAAGATTTTAAAATATAGTATACAAGTTTTTACTAAAACTTAAATAGTTTCCCTGGTTCGTGAACAAATTCTGCTTTATAAAACAATCTTTTTCTAAACATAACAAAAATAAAAACTAGAAATTTTATTATTTACCTATATAACCACACTAAGTTTTAATACAGCTATATTTTTTTAGATTCAACTAAAATATGTAAATTAATGTTTGGTGAATTTCTAAAATTATACCTATATACAGAGAGAAAAGAGAAAAAAGATAGAAGAGCGACTGTTAGCGGCCAGAGTAATTTTTCACAACATGAAATGGTAGCAATTTTTCGTCAACTCTTACCATTCACTTTTCGCATGAATTTTCGTTTATAGGTTTAACCACACCTTGTAGGTTTAATCGAAACTAACCTTGAAAATGTTTGCGACACAATACTATACAATCTTAGGTCAGTAACTTAAGTATAAAAAGTTATCTTTTAGAAGACGTGAGCAATTTTTCACACATTCCGCGACTTAATGACGCCTCTTTGGCAAAAAAACATAAAAATCAACAAAAATTTTTAGCAACTGCAGGTGGTAGTTGTAAGTATAAAAATATCTGAAATAATTTTAACCAAGACCACACATTGTGACGTTACAAATTCTGACGATTTCGCGGGTCCTTTCTCCTTCGCTGGTGGTCAGCCTATTTGTCTTTTTCTATGATTAATACAAAAAAGTTTAATCTTTTTTTATCTATCCACAAAATAACGATTTCAAATTTTTACTGAACAAATTAAAACTGACGGTCTCTTGAAGTTTTTTTAAAGTTTTTAAGAAGTTTAATTAAAACATACTAAATTGCAACAATTTTTTCAAAAAATAGCTTAAATATTGTATTCACTACTGGTAATGATTTAATTCATTATAATTGAAACCTTGTTCAGTTTCCTCATTTCTAATTTATGTTATTAAAATTATATTATATCTTAGTTGTTTTGATTTGTTGAAAACAGTATACAGAGATTATCTTTAAATAACTTATCACAAATTAAATACGTAAATAATGATTAATATTCTTAAACAAATTTGAATACATATCTTCTAAATAATAAAATTTTAATAGAATGTATAATTTTTTTTTTTATAGTAAACAATTATGTAGGGAGAAACTAAAAAAAATTTGCTAAACACTGCTATTTTTTCATTTTCAGTAAATTGACAAATAAAACTTTTATCGGTAGATCAGCTGTGAAAAGAGCTTTGCCAGTTATAAAACATAATTATTTTTAGTTTAAAGACGGTCTAACTAGAAAATAAAACTTGTCAGCACCATTTTGCCTTGTGAATTAACCAGTTTTATAAATAAATTGCTTAACGCATATAAAAACCATATAAAAAATTTTCTTTTTATATTGTATATTTACCTTGTTATTTCAACATTATATTTTACGAATTTAAATTAATAAACTACATTTTTTATAAAATTAAATAAAGTTTATTTTCACTAATTTGGTTGTGAGTTAATTAGTAAGTACTAAAATACTTTCAAACACCTTTTCACCTTTTTTGTAACTATTAATTAACCAGTAGTCATGTTAAAATAAATATTGTAACTTAATACTTTGACACGCTTCAATTAAAGTGTTGATTTTTCTCCAATTAACTCTAAATAACTTTTTAAATGTTCACAAATTGATTTGCAACAAAAATTTTACATATTTTTTTCGGGATTTGCTAAGTGTTAAAATTTTCGCTAACTTAATTTAATTTTTTACAAAAAAAAAAGTTAGTTTTCACTAATTTAGTTGTGAGTTAGTTAGTAAATAATAAAATACTTCCAATACGCTTTCACCTTATTTTGTAACTATAATAGTAAATAATTTGTCAAAAAAAATCATTTTTCAATATTTATTTTGATAAATCACCTTATTTTAAAGCACTACTTAATAATATGACAGACACCTATTGCCACACAAGTAGCAAGTTTGCTACAGTCACAATAAAGATGACTATCATGAAAATCACTGTTTTGTTATAACTCACAAAATAATTTTAAAATAAAAGGAAAAGGGCCGTCTGTTTAAGTAATTTATGTTTATAAAACTATATGCTGAACAATTAATATATAAAAGATTAGTTGTTTAAAACGCTGTGATAAAAACTATAAAAAAGGCTAATATAAACATAAATTATTTGTTTAGTTAAAAATAAAAACACGAAAAAAAATGCTTTATTATTTATAATTCTAAAATCAATAATAATAACTAGTTTAGTTTACATTTAAGACTTTTATTTTCAGTCTTTTAATTACGAAAAAACTTTCTAAAAAGCTGTTCAAATGAATCTATGAGAAGTTGTCTTAGTGAGAATGAATGGTCGTCAAACAAATTTTAAAAATTGCTGTATATAAAATCAAGTTCATACATAAGATATTTACAAACTGTATGTGTTTTATTATTTTTTAAAGAACTATAAGAGTTTGAATTAGTATATTTAAGTAAAGAAATTAGTTTAACTAGAGTAAATTTAAACCATAGGTCAAAAATGTCAATACTTTTAAATGCAATAAAGTTTTAGCTAAAATATAATATTGAAAAAAATTATTTTAAGCTAGAGGAATTAATATACTAATTAAAACAAAAATAGTAGTTTGCTGCTAGAACATTTTTAATAAATAGCACACGTGTTATTATATCTTCGTAAGTACAAGTTTAAAAACCATAAACTTTTCGTTATTACTTTTATATCAGAACTTCAAAGATTGAAAAGCAAACCTTAAAAGAATATGTAAACGTTAGAGATAGATATTGCCGAGATAATTGAACTTAAATGTTTTTTGTATCCTAAGCATGTTTAAAAAAATTAACTAAAATTTAGGTGCTTAAACTAATACATTAATATTTCAAATATCTTTTTATCAAATGTAAAATTTAACAAAATTTAAATGTTATCTAGTTCATAATTATGCATAAAATCGTAGACACTTAAAGGGATTGATAAAAATTTCATTTAAAAAAATATATTTAGCTTTAAAAATCTATGGTACTCAAGTTGGGTAACAGCTGTTTTATTACGTTTTATATTTAACCTCTACGGCTTCGAAGTCCCACGTGAAAAGCTGCAACTGTTTGACGAAGGATAAGTCGCCCCGTTGAAGCGGCCTACGTCCGCTCTGAAAGGTAGTTGAGGTATAATAACCTATTTATCGATGTGATTGATCATTTTTATACGTCGTTACTTTACATTTGCAGTTGGCTTACCATTTTAAAAGTTGCAGTGTCTTGGAATTTTGGAAGCTACAGGTGTCTCGGCATGTTCAAAGCTGTATTGTTAGCTGTATGTTTATTGTAGCCAGCTTACATTCTCACATGGCTTGCACACGGCACTTTACGATACAAAAACTGTAGTTTTCGCCTTTTTCAATCAAAAAATATCGATTAAAATTTAAAATATAAATCAAAAAACTGTTGCCATTGTTTATTATAAAATATTTCTTATAGTAATTAAACCTTAAGTTATATGTGTTTGTTTAACTGGATGTTACAATTTATAGTATTATCTTTTTAATTATTATGTTTTAAAACATACTTTTCCTTTTTAATAATGAATAAATATAAAATATATAGTCCTCTTTTTGATTTTGTATAAACAAACTAATGCCCTTTAGTTTATAAACATCACGAATAGTATAAATTTTGTAACTATTAGTTCACTCTAGTACTTAGGAGAATAGTTAGAAGTAAGTTTAGATAGTTTGCTGTAGTAAAATTTACTTACACAATCAATTATTATATTTAATGGTTACTCAGATTTGATTAATCACACAATGATTGTTGTAAGAAAACAAATAAAAATAAGAAATATATTTAGAGAGAGAACATTTTAGAACATTAAAACCCCTAAACAGTAAACGTTTTAATATTTTCTAATTATTTTAAAATAATTTTAAATTCTAAAGACAACCGTGTGTATTTATAATTATTGTTCATAGTGAGCAATTTTTAGTGAAATTGGAAACTTAAAAAACATTTAGTAATAAAAAAAAGTATTTTAACATTAATTACTAAATAGGATTTTTGCTTTCGAGTGAACTTATAAAAACAAATTTTGGTTTAGTATTCTAAATTATAAGTAAACACAAATTTGAGTTAACTAATTATTTAAGTTAAATATTTAAAACCAAAACTACTTTAGTAATCTTAATTGTAATAAATAAAACTGCTTAGTTTCATTTATTAGCTTGTAAGTACAGTTTGTAAATTTGTGGCTAACATTTCTCAATATAACAAAGTTGTAAGCGTAATATAATAGTTTATAACATCGAAAAAAACTATTTACATATTTTATAAAAGAAAAAGTTTTGGAAATTTTGGCTATAATTTAAAACCAACTTATTTTACTGAATTTCCTAATAATTTACCGAAAAAAAAATAATTAAAAAGATAATATGAAAGTTGTTTGTTTTATACAAATAGTTGCCTGCATGAGGCTAAATGCGAAAGTGGTGAATATAACATTTTTCTGAGCTTTAAGAAATAAACATTAAATTCTGTTTAAAATATTTTTACCTAAAAAACATCACAAAAGCATTTACTGCTTAAACAAAATGTGCTTATTTATATTATTAAATCTAAATATGGATACCGTAAATCACTTGTTTAACTTCAAGTAACAATATTAAAATTTGTAATATCACTGTAGAGCTAAAATTTGAGACAAAAAGTTTTTCTGCAAATACAAAGCGTACTTTAGATTTTAAAAAGATTATAAAGTAAATTTTAAGTTTTTACAAAAGTAACAGTAAAATTTTTACATACCATTACGAACAAATAGTAGAAAAAAATTCAACTTTACTAACTGAATTATAATTAAACATATATCTAAAGCGTTTTTTGAATAGCAACTACGTTTTTTAGTTTCAAATGGTGATGAAAACTTTAATGAATCGTTCTTATGAAGCTAATTGGTTAAATTCATGACTAAAAAAAATAATTTCATACGAACTTAGCTTTTAATACTGATTACAATTATTACTTCATGTCCACATGACTTTCGCTTGTGTGTAAAAGTAAATGAACCATAAGTTAGATCTTTTACTTAATTCGATATTTAATTTTTTACGCTAATACTATAGTTAATAAAAAATAGTTGTTATAATAAGTTATCATCAATTTTAAATTATTAAGTTCTGCTTATGGTTTGTAGAAACAAACTAACGCTGTTTAGTTTAAAAACTTTACTAAAAATTATAAATTGAGTAACTTTTAAATCATACAAGTACTTGGTAGAATTTTTAGATATTAGTTTAGACATTCTTCTGTAGTAAAGTTTAATTATAAAATAAATAGGTTTAGTTTTTGAGTTACTTACTTTTTAATGGATCACATAACAATAATTGTAAGAAACAAAATAAAACTACGTTGAGCTCAAAATAAAAAATGTTTATCTAGTTTTATAAATGTTGAAACGTTAAAACTTTCAAAAGGTTAATTCAAAATTTTTTTAATTTTTTTAAAAACGAGTAATGTGGAATTGTATTTATTTATTATAAGTAAGCAATTTGTTGTCGATATAGACACTTAAAAAATTTTAAGTGTTAAAACTAAGTTCCTTGACTTAATTTACTAAATAAGTTTTAATTAATTCTAAAATACTAAAAAATCCAGTGATTTAAAAATCCATGATATGGTTTAGCTTTCAAAATTATAAGTGTTTAAGTTATAGGCATACATTTCTTTTCACTAATTCAGTATGTTGGAAATTTAATACTGTTAGTACTTTAGTTTACTAAATTTTTATTAATGAAACAGCTATGTTTCATGCAATAAATTTTGATTACAGTTTGTAAGGTTTAGGTTAACATTTTGCTCTAAAACAAAGCTGTAAGCGATTTAAAAAACTAAATAATGTTAAAATCACATCACAATTTAGTTTACAAACTCGTCATTAACCAAGAGGAAATTTTAAATTACCAAGTAATTTTATTTATTTTAATTAAAAAAACTATACTACAAATAATAAATAAAATCTAGTTGACTAAAAACTTCAGCTTTGTACCACTTTGAAATAATTAATTTAATAGGAAAACGTCAATTAAATAATTTTTATGGTGTAAAAATTAATATTATTTGGTTGATAATTTCGAAAAGTAAGTGTTTTAAAACTACATTAACAATCAATGTATTTCAATAATATAAACAAATTTAATAGTATAAAATGAAACTTATTGTATCATAAAAATGAGTGTATTAAATACTTTACATGCAATAATATGAAATATATTTATGTGCTAACAAATGTGCAGTTGTTTTAAGTTAAAATTACCAGTACTCAAAACACACCACTAACCTAGTATATGCTTATTATATCGTGTTTATTAGAAATATCGTTGATTAGATTTTTTAGTAGTCACTAGTAAACAATTTGTTTTGTTTTATAAACCTTAGTTTTAACTACAAAAAATTTAACTGTTTCTACATTATTTTATTTTTACCTGTTTATAAAGTTAGGTATACAACATAATTTTTAGCCTTCATTTTTTAATCTAATTTGTAATTTCGCAACATATCGATTTATATTTTAATCTACTAAAATTAAAATTATTTTAATGTAACATAATTTAACTTTTAAGCTAGTATTTAGTTGAATCGTTTTGATATATTGCTAATTTTTAATATAAATAAATATTAATTATGTTACTCATTGTTTAAATCAATTTGAATCAATCATTATTAAATGTGTTTAATTAAAAGGCAAATAAAAATGCTACACTAGTTAATAACATCGAAAAAACGATTTGATATAATATTGATATAAACTAGATGCTTACATTTTCAGACATTTTCAAATGTTTATCAAATCAACTAATTTTTGTGAATTTCAGTATGATTAACTTATGAAAACTATTTAAAAATATAAAATGAAACTACATTGTTTCATACAAATAATTTGTAGCTATAAATGTGCAGAACGATGAATATAGTTTCTATGTATTAAAAAATAAAAACACTACTATCTGTTTCAATTATTTGTACTTAAAAATCACCACTAAAGGAGTCTAAGCTTAACAAGCTGTACTTATAAAATTAATAAAACATTAGGCAAGATCCAGTATATCTCTAGTATTAACTTTAAGTAACAATGGTATAGGTTATCATGTCATTGTAAAAACTATATTTTAAGACATCCAGTTTTTGCTAAAACACGAAGCGTACTTTAGATTTAAAAAAAGTTACAAAGGTAATTTAAGAGTTTATATCACAGTTGCACTAAAACTTTTTACATATAATGACATAAAAAAGAAAATATTTGAGTTCAATGAATTTTATAATAAACAATAAGGCCCATTTATAAATAGCAATAAGGTTTTTTTTCTAGTTATAGTGCGAATTTTGATGCAACAACGTTGTTAATTTAATTATTAAGTTTTTCACTAAATAAAAGTAATTTCATGTGAACTTAACTATAAACACTGAGTTCAATTATCACGTCATAAACACATTACTTCCGCTCTCATTTAGAAGTATTTAAACCTTAAATAATATACTTTTATTTACTATATGTTTAAACAATTCAATTTACCTTTGTAGTTTTTCTACTCTAAAAATAGTTGTATGTACTAAATCTATGAACAAAAAATATCAGTATCGATTTTTGTATTAACAAATTAATGCTGCTTACTTTTAAAAATATTACAAAAAATACAACTTTCTAATTGCAAACTTACACTTGGTAGACGTTTTTAATATTAGTTCAGATAGTTTTCTGTAGTAAATTTTACTTATACAATTGATGCTTTTCAATGAAGAGTTACTAATTTTTTATTGATAAGACAGTTATTGTTGTAAGAAAACAAATGAAAGATAAAAAAAAATTCAGCTCAAGATGAAAGTTTTCGCTTAGTTTTAAACGTTTGAAAACTTTTAAAATTTAAACGGTAAACTTTTTAAAATTTTATAAATTTTTTTAAATAATTTTATTTTATAAAAACGAACAGTGTGGATTTATAACTATTTATAATTGTAAGAATATTTAGTCGAATAAAACACTAAAAAATATTAAATAATAAAACTAAACAAGTAACATTATTTATTAAATAGCATTCAAGTTTTCAATTAAATTCATGTAAATGTGTCGGGCTTAGTTTTCAAAGGTTTAACTAAAGAAAAACTTGTTTCGACTAATTTTTTTCGTTTAAAGTTTAATGTTATAGTTCAATACTTCAGTATACTGAATTATAATAAATAAAACTGCTATGTTTAATGCTTTAGAAAATGTTTACAGTTTGTTAAGTTTAGGTTAACATTTCTCATAAATTCTAAGCTGTAAGTGTTTTCAAAAACTAAATAAATCTAAATTTACAAAATAAAATAGTTTAAAATTTTGCCGTTAATCAATAAGAACTTTACAATTACAAATAATTTTATTTATGTATTTTAATGAAAATCACTACTACAATACTTACTACTTTATCCGGGCTTTACTTATATAGACACTTAGTTATCCAGATGGTCGGAAGTCTAAAGTGCATCCGGACACTTTTTCACGAAGGGACATTTTATTTTAAAATACTTTTGCTCAGGTCAAATTTATACGCGGGCTCACTTTTGTACATAGAAACTTTTTTGTGGATTGTAAATAAAAAAAAGTTAACATTATTTAATTATTAATTGTTTTTCATTATCACTGTAACCCCTAACTCTTACCCTCGGTCGGTAACTTTTTGTTTTCTTTTAAGTTTCTTTCTTTTTATTATTTTTTACTCTCGTAAAAAAAATAACCTTTTTACAAAAGTGACTTTTAATGCAGAAGTGACCTTTCGTGCGAAAATGTTTTATCAAATTAAACTAACAGTCTTAATTTGTATGAGTGCTTTGTAAAAACAAGTTTTTAGTTCGAAAATATTACAAATATTGTTTTATTTTTACTTAAAACAATTTTTAACAAATCAATATAAGTATAATACCAGTATAAACGATTTAAAAAATTACTAAAATAAACTTTTGGATGTTTTTGTTTACTTTCAAAACTAATTAATTATTCTGAATTTCCTTATTTTTTACTTAAAATAAAGTGGTGAAAATAACAAAATGAAATTTATTTGTTTAATAATAATAGCTGCGAGGCAGAAGAGGAGCTTTGTGAAAATAATAATTTCATGTACTTTAAAACATTTACATTTATACATGTTTAAAACATTTGTACTTAAATTTCGACACTAAAGGAGCATATGCTTTATAGACTGTAGTTAATAAATCTAAAAAAATTAAGGCTGGTCCGATAGATCACTAACATTAACTTTAAGGTGCAATATTATTAAACATTATACCAGGGTTCGGCAGGCAGTTGGTGGTCGCGGGCCAAATTTCAAGTTTACAAAGTCTTCGCGGGCCGCAGTTTTAGTTTTAGTGACATTTGAATAAATTTTTAGTTTTAATCACACTAGAGAAAAGTTTTACTTTTATACACCTTATCATTTTAAATGACTTTTAGCTATACATAGTATACCTATTTTAATTAATATTTATTAGAATAAAATTTTCTTGACTAATATACTTAAGTGTTAATAAACTATGTATTTTCATAAGCACTTAATAAGTTAAACTTAATACTTTTGTAATTTTACTTACAACCTAACTATCTATAAAAACCAAACTTGAAAGACAATTTATGGGTTAATTTTATACATTTATTATATTATCAACCCTTTTTTCATGTTTCCAAGAGTATTTACTTCAAAAAAGGTTTTTGCGTGTTAAATAGTTTACATTCATTCAAAAATTTAGTAACTTATTAAAATTAATACCGGTTTGTATTCCAGAAAGCTAGAACAAATTCTTTAACATAATTAATTCTCGAATACTTAAATAAAGTATCTTATTAGTAACTAGTCAATTACATGGTTGCCACTTAAAAAGCAAAAATGTCTGAGTTGTATCAAACCAGCTTAAGTTTATTAAAAGTTGAAAAAGCTAATAAATCGTTTTAATCAAGCTCAAATACCAAGTACAAATATCATCATCATCATCAAAAAGTACACTAAGTGTAAGAAAACAAGAAAAAACTACAACTAGTAAACTACACTACAGTCATAAAAATTATTCTGGAAATTAAAAGATTTCATAAAGTGTTTCAAATAAAATTTTCACACACACCTGAGTTTTCCAGCTTTTAAAACAGCCTGTTTATGTAGCAACCCAGTTAAAACAAAGTTCACAACATAAAGAAATAACGAAAGTTATTAACAGTAAGTAAATTACATGCCAAAAAAAGTAAAAGTCAGCTGGAATGGACAATTAATTTTCTTAAACACTTTTAACAAAAGTATAAAACTTTATTGAGTCATTAGCGAATTATAAAAACATATTTTTTATTTAGCATTATAGCCATTCTTGATCTGCAATAAGAATATTGTATTTAAAAATATTAATTGTAGAATATAAGACGAGCTACAAAAATAAAAAAAACGTTAGTTAGGACTTATTACGAGAAACGATAAAAAAACAAACCACCAAAGTCAGTTCCTACAAAGCACATGATTATCTTCAGTAACTACAGAATTATCAGAAAAAATTGTTAAGGCAAGTTATAAAGTAGCAAAATTTATTATTTAAAATGAGATACCGTTTATAATTGAAAACTTTTTTAAAGAATTTATGTTGACAGTAATGAAAAACTTTTGTTTATTTCTTCAATGACAACAAAAAGTCATATTTAGGAAATGTATTAAGGTTATAAAGTCGCATAAATCAAATTAGGACTTTAGTCAATATGTTAACATGAGAGCACTGATAGAAAAACTATTGCTCATTTGAGAATTTTTATTAGAGATGTTTTTACTAACTTTGACATTTTAGTAGAATTTCTTGGTTTAGTTCCAACACGAAGCACACCAATCGTCGAAATTTCACTAGTAAAGGTGCAATGCATCAATACAAAGTATTTAGAAGTACAATTCCTTCTTTTATTTTTAGTATAAAGTTTAATTAAAGTTTAAAAAGTGTCTTAAAAAATATATCAATATTAAAAAACACTGTTAAGCTACTTTAATATGTTTTTTAATTAAGAAATGTTTATTTGCTAAATTTTTTGTGTCAAATAGAAATTTCATTACTTTACATGTAAAAATTGTTTGAAATTCCAGTTTTTTTCAAAAATTCTCAAATTAAAGTTTTTTAAGCATAAATTTTCAAGTTCAAAGCTTTTCCGGGATTCAATTTTTTTGGCAACACTGATTGTTTACACTTAAATGTACACAATAATATAAATAATATTTTGAATTATATCAGCTGCAAGACTTTAAATTTAATATATATTATAACTCAAACTAACACAGTGGATTGAGCAAAACTTACATCATAAGTTTAATTTGCCACTCTTTCAAGCAAAAAAGCCAGCCTGAGTCAACAAAAACATTCCTGATATTTTTGTATACAAAAAACAATTCTAGCCAAAAATTATAAAACGACTTAATTGGCCTGAGATTTGAAGTCTTCAAATAGTGATAGTCTGAGTGTGTGTCAATTTTTAGTTGTTTATTTGCTTGAATTTGAAATATTTGGATTAACAATGTACAAAACTGATAAATTTACCATCTTTAAACCTAGTTTAAATTAAATAGGTAGCTCCATAAAACAGCAAATGTGTGTATTGATATGCAAGGCATA
The DNA here is from genome assembly GCF_965202585.1 of Thalia democratica. Lineage (NCBI taxonomy): Eukaryota > Metazoa > Chordata > Thaliacea > Salpida > Salpidae > Thalia > Thalia democratica. The sequence goes on along the minus strand of NC_139165.1, from coordinate 37,511,454 downwards.
AAAGTTAACTTATTTTGACATAAACAATGTTTGAAAAATTTAAATGTATACTTTAAAAAAACTTATTAATTTATGTCATATAAACTGTTTTAAATGTATCTGTAAAAATTAAGATATTACATGTAGAAACAAAAATATCAGAAAATTATGCATAAACTAAACTTAAGTTGACTAAAGTATTAAATGAAAAGTGATTTGGTGTGCATATAAATTAATTTAAGTGCAAATAAAACTTCTAAATAATTAAAGTTTGTAAAAACAAAAATTAAATAAACCTTATTTCTTATTACTATGTTATTTTAAATGCTTTTACACTAAAGTATAACATTTACAAATAAAAAATCTATAAAAGAAACTTTGGTTTAGAAATGTTGAAAAAGAACATCTAAGCTATAAAGAAATGACACTTCAGTTAATTACTGTGCATTACTTTTGTACAAAATTGAAAACATTTGAATTTAGTTTATTTAATAAATAGGTATTTTATAACTAACTTATTAAATTCAAGCACTCTTTACACTCTTTTTTTAGATAATTACTTAACTAAAGCAGTAATTTCTTCTAGTTATTTTTAAATGTTATACAGAGACTTAAAACCAAACTAATCAAATTAAATCGAATTACCGAAAAAAATTTAACTTGAAATATATTTTTGCTTAGCGGGCCACATTTACATGCTCGCGGGCCAAAAAATTTTCTCTCGCGGGCCGCATTCCATTTAAAAAAATAACGTGCTCGCGGGCCGCAGATTTACCCTTCGCGGGCCGCAATTGGCCCGCGGGCCGCAGTTTGCCGACCCCTGCATTATACTATTGTAAAGCTAGACTTTAAGATAAAAAGTTCTTGCTGCAAATACAAAGCGTATATAATAGTTAATAAAGTTATAAAAGTAAATTCCTAGTTTATACTAAAATAACAGTAAAACTTTTTACATAACAGGACAAAAAATGTTTTCACCTTTCTAAAATATATTTTATGATAAGCATTTAATTAACAACTTTAATGATAAGCAAGAAAAATTTTTATTTGATCATAGTGCAAACTTTGATGTACTATTGTTATAAAGCTAAACATTTTAGTTTATAATTGATTAAAAACAAATTCATGTGAGCTAAACTATTAAAACTGAGTCCAATTATCACGTCATGACCAAATGATTTCCGCTAATATGTAAAAGTTATTAAAACTTAAGATATAAGTTTGTTTGATTGGATGTTTAAATCTTAAGTATTACTTTGTAACTATTATATTATAAACATATTTGTTCTTTTTAAAAATAAACAAATTAAAAATTGTATAGTCCTCTTTTTGATTTCGTATAAACAAATTAAAGCCCTTTAGTTTATAAACATCACGAATAGTATAAATTTTTTAACTATTTACTCACACTAGTATTGGTAGAATTCATAGAAATTAGTTGAGATAGTTTGCTGTAGTAACATTTACTTATACAAATTTTACTTATTGTTATCACTTTTTTATTAATCACACAATAGTTGTTGTCAGAAAACAAATGAAAATAAGAAATTCATTGAGCTTAAGATAAAAATGTTTAATGAGCTTAAAAATTTTAAAACACTAAAAGTTTTAAACGGTAAAATTTTTAAAGTTTTTAGATTGTTTTGAAATATTTTATATTCCAAAAACAACAGTGTGTATTTATAATTATTCATCATAGTGAGCGATTTCTTCGGCAATTAGACAATCAAAAAACTTTAAATTATAAAAAAAGTATTTTAACATTTGTTATTAAATAGGATTTATGCTTTTAAGTAATCTTATAAAAACAAATTGTGGTTTAGTTATCTAAATTGTAAGTAAACATAAGTTTGTTTTCACTGATTTATTATGTTAGAAATTCAAAGCAAAAACTACTTTAGTAAACTTAACTTTTACTTATAAAAATGCTTTGTTTCATGTACTAGTTTGTGAGTACAGTTTGTAAAGTGGTGGCTAACATTTCTTAATAACACAAAGCTGTAAGCGTAGAATACTAGTTAATAACATCGAAAACACAAGTTAGATTTTTTCTAAAAAAAAAATTAAAATTTTTGTTTATTCTTTGATACTATTTAATTTTACTGAATTTCCTAATAGTTTACCGAGAAACAAAAATTAAAAATTAAAATGAAACTTTTTTGTTTCATACAAATAGTTGCTTGCATAGGGTTAAATGCGAAAGTAGTGATATAACATTTTTCTAAGCTTAAAATATAACCATTATTATTTGTGTAAAATACTTGTACTTCGAAATCACCACAAAAGGAGTGACTGATTAAGAAGCTGTACTTATTAAATTTGTCCATTTTAAGGCTGGAAACCGTAGATCACTAGTATTTACTTTAAGTAACAATAAGTAACAAAGTCTGTAATATCAATATAGAGCTATAATTTGAGACAAGAAGTTTTTGCTGTAAATACAAAGTGTACTTTAGATTTTTAAAGGATTACAGTGTAATTTCAAGTTCATACAAAAATAACAGTACAGATTTTTACACACCATTTCGAACAAATAGTAAAAATTTTCTTTAATTTTCCTGAATGAATTATAAATTAAACGTATATTTTAACCGTCTTATAAATATAAATTTTATTATTTTATTTTGAGTGGTAGTGAAAATTTTAATGTATCGTTGCTATGATGCTAACTGCTTAAGTTTATATAAGAAAAAAAAATTATATGAACTTAGCTATTAAAACTGAGTTCAACTACCACGTCACAAACACATGACTTCCGCTTGTGTGTAGAAGCAATTATACCTTAACTTATACCTTTTTGTTTAATTTGATGTTTAAATCATTATTATTATTTATTTTAAATATTATAAATCATAAAAATTAATTGTTTTACTTAATTTTTATCAATTTTAAAGTATAAACTTCTATTTTTGTTTTGTATATAGAAACTAATGCTTTTTAGTTTATAAACATTTAACAAAAGTTAAATTTAGTAATTTTCAACTCACACTAGTACTTAGTATAGATTTTAGATATTAATTTAGACAGTTTTCTATTGTAAAGTTTATTTATACAATAAATTCTTCTAGCTAAGAGTTACTCACTTTTTGATGGATCACATAACGATTATTGTAAGAAACAAAATAAAAAGAAAAAAACCAAACTGAGACCAAAATCAAAAATGTTTATTTAGTTTCATAAATGTTGAAACGTTTTAACTTTAAAATGGTAAACGTTTCAAAAGCTTAAATTACTTTGAAATATTTTTTTATTTGAAAAACGAACAGTGTAGATTTATAGTATTAATCATAAGTAACCAATTCATTGTCGATTAAGACACTTATAAACTATTAAGTAATAAAACTAAGTTTCTTGACTTTATTTATTAAATAGTGTTAATGCATTCTAGTCAATTTATAAATCCACGTTATTTTTTAGCTTTCAAAATTATAAGTGACTAAGTTATAAGCATAAACTTCTTTTTACTAAGGTAGTATGTTAGAAATTAAATACTGTTAATATTTAAGTATATTGAATTCTAGTTGATGAAACAGCTTCATTATGTTGTTTATGCATTAGGTTGTGTTTACAGTTTAAAAGGTTTAGGTTAGCATTTTGCAACATAAAATATAAAGTTAACATTTAAATGTAAGCATTTAAAAGACTAAATATTTTTAAATTCACATCACAAATTAGTCTACAATTTTGTCACTAACCTATAAGGAATTTTTTATTACCAAGTAATTTTAATTATTTTAAATGAAAAAACTACTACTACAAATAAATTTACATAATCTAGTTAACTAAAAACTTTAGCTTGTACCATTTTTAAGTAATTAATATAATAAGGAAAACGTCAATTAAAACATTTTTATGGTGAAAAAATTAATATTATTTTCATGATAATGTTAATAAGTTGGTTTTTATAACTACATTAACAATCAATATATTTCACTGAAATGAACAAACTTAACCAATATAAAATGAAATTTATTGTTTCATAAAAATAAGCGTATTAAAGAGTTTATATGCGTTAAAATGAAGTATATTCATTTGCTAACAAATGTACAATTGTTTTAAGTTGAGATTACCATTACTCAAAACACACAACTAACAGAGTATTTGCTTATTATATCGTATTAATAAAAAAAAATCGTTTTTTAATTTTTTTATTACTGTTTAGTACACAAGTTGCTTTATTTTATTAACCTTAGTTTTTATTTTAAAAGAGTTTATCTGTTTCTATAATAATTATTTGTATCTTTTTTATAAAAAAAAATTATAAAACATGTCCTTACAGTATATCGATTTTTATTTTAATTTACTAAAGTTATAAATTCTATAATGTGATGTAATTTAACACTTAAGCTAATTTAGTTGAATAGTTTTGATAAAAAGCTAGTTTTAAATACAAAAAAATCTTACTCATGTTACTTATTGTTTTATTCAAATTAAAACGCATAGATCTTAATTATAAAGTCTTAAATTATTACAACTGAAGGGAGAACTAAAAATATTTATATATAAGACTTACAATTATTTTATAATATTTGTTTTGGATTTGCTAGAAGTAACCTGTAAAGGTTTTTTTAAACATATTTTTCTTTCTTATTTCATATAAATTTAAAATGGTAAAAATATGTTTCAAAAACTCTTTTTGAAATCAGAATCTATCAAAGTTTTTAACTTAAATATTTTTTTCTCATTGAAATTTTATTAAAACGACTATATAAAATAATATTTTATGTTTTGGTTTTAAGATAACAAATAAAGAGATCTTAACTGCTAGATGAAAAATAATGAATTTATTCTTTGAAGAATCTATTTTACCAACTCAGTTTTGGTCAAAGACTTTGACCGAAACTAAGTTTTTCTAAAAAAATTCTTGAAACAATAAATTCATATAAAATTATATTGCAAATAATTCCAACTTCAATGTAGCTAATATTTAAAACTAGACTAGATATATTTATATAATTGCAAGGTTAAACTAGGAACAAAATGCTTTTTCAAAGTAGGCTTTAGAGTCTAAATTTTTTTTTGATGAGTTTTGACGAAACTTTATTTTTATTCCAAAACTTTTTTTTTTTAATTTAATGTGTTTAATAAAAAAGGGAAATGAAAATCCCATATTAGTTTATATTAACGAAAAAACAGTTTTGATATATTACTAAAATAAATTTTCTGATGTTTTCGACAATTCATCGAAACCGATTAATTTTCGTGAAGTTCAGTATATTTAACCTAAAGAAAACTATTTTAAAATATAAAATAAACTTTGATTGTTTCATACAAATAATTGCTTGCTCTGATCGTTCAAAACGATGATTATAGTTATTTTATACTTATAAATACAAACATTACTATATAATTATATTCATCGTACTCAAAACTCACCACTAAAGGAGTCCTTGCTTAACAAACTGTACTTATCAAATTAATAATACTTAAATTTAGATCCATTATATCACTAAAATTAACTCTAAGTAACAATAATATAGGTTATCATGTTATAGTAGAACTATACTTTAAGACAACAAGTTTTCCCTGCAAATATAAAGCGTACTTTAAATTTTATAAAAGTTATAAAAGCAATTTCTAAGTCTGCACCACAATTACAGTAAAGCTTTTTACATACCATGAAAAATAAAAGATAAATTATTAGTGTTCGATCTTCCAAAGTTAATTCTATAATAAAAATTGTTTGAGCCGATATATGAATAGCAATAAAATGTTTTTGTTTTTAATTGTAGTGCGAATTTTAATTATTATAGTTGCGAAGCTACATAGTTTACTTCATAATTGAATAACAATAATTTCATAGAAATTTAACTGTTAATACTGGGTTTAATTATAACGTCATAACCACATGACTTCCGCTTGTGTGTGGTAATAAGTAAACCTTAAATTAAATCTGTGAGTTTAGCTTTGTGTTTTAATAATTATAATGATTTATAGTTATTGTATTTTTATATTTATTAGCTCTATTTAACAATAAACAAATAAAGAAATTTTATGCTTTGTTTCTGATTTTGTGCAAAAGAATTAGAGCGGTTTAGTATGAAAACGTCACAAAAATTATAAGTTTCGTAATTATGAGCTCACATTAGTACTTGGTACATATTTAGATACTATTTCAGTTAGTTTGCTGTAGTAAAACTTACTTATACAATGTGCAATTTTTATTTAAAGGTTACTCACTTTTTGATTAATCGCAGAGTAATTGTTTCAATTAAAAAATTGAGCTCAACATGAAAACTTTTACCAAGTTGTAAACATTTAAACAAACTTAAATATTTAAATTGTAAACGTCTTAATTTTTTTTATTTTATTTAAAATAATCTTATTTTCTTAAATAAACAAAAAAAAGTGTATTTATTTATCATAGTAAGTAGCTTTTTGTTGAATTGGACACTGAAAAAAATTTTCTAAGTATAAAAACAAAGTATTTTAACGTTGTTTGTAAATAGTGTTTATGCTTGCAAGTGAAATTATAAAAACACATTGTGGTTCAGTTTTCAAACTTTTAACTAAACATAAACTTGATTTCATTGATTTATTATGTTATTTCAGACGATCTTAACTCTAAATACTAAGTTCTTAGTACCTTAAGTTATATCTGTTTTTTTAAATTCATTTTTAATTGTTATTTTCATTTTTGTAGTTATATATTAAAAAAAAATTGTAGCACTATTTAACAAGTAAAATATACAAATTTAAAGTTTTGTTATGATATTGTATAACTTAATTAATGCTTTCATAGTTCATAAACATTACAAAAAGTAAAAACTCTGTAACTATGAACTTACTCTAGAACTTATGGAATTTTTAGATATTTTTTCAAATAGTTTACTGTAGTTAATTTTACATCTACAATGAATATTATTTTTCAAAAAATAGTAACTTTTTTATTAACCACACAATAATTGTTCTAAAAAAAAAGTTGCTCAAGATATGTTTGCTTAGATTTAAATAATTTTTTACCTATAAACTTTTAAATACTAAACGTTTCATTTTTTTTTACATATTTTAAAATGATTTTATGTTGAATAGATGAACGGTGTCGATTTAAAATTATTTACCATAGTAAGCGATTTCTAGTCGAGTTGGACAATGAATTACTTTTTAGTAGTGAAAATTAGTAGGTTTACACAATTCAAAAAAATAGTATATATGCTTTCGAGTAAATTTTTTAAAACATATTGTGATTTAGTTTAAAAAATTAAAAATAAACATATCTTAATTTCACTGATTTATTATATTAGAAATTCAATGCTTAAAATACTTTAGTATACTGAATTAGTATGAATAAACTGCTTATGCATTATCTTGTAAGTACAGTTTGTAAAGTTCAAGTTTTTTTATTTATAAAACTAAATGTGTTTTTGAAAATTAAACAAAGCGAAATTCACATTACAAAATAGTTAACAATTTTGTCATAAACCATAGATTACTTTCAATTAGCAAGTAGTTACAGTTATTTCAATAAAAAAGAATACTACTAAAAATAATATTATAACAAACTGCTTGACTAAAAACTTTAGCATATGTACCATATTGAAATAAATTAAGTCAATGAAAACAATTATTTGATGAACATTTATTAATTTTTACTTTTTTATGTTTATAAGTAGGTGTTTTATCAGTACTTTAAAATAAATGTATAAAACTAAAAATAAACCAATTTAATTAGTTTAAAATGAAACTTATTGTTTTATTAAATAAATTTATTCAACATCTTTCATGAGATAAAAAAAAAGAGTTTTTACTAAGAAAGGTGCAGTTGTTTTTAAATTATTTTTGTAAATTTTTAAATTACTTTTAAACAAAATCTATAATTTATGTATATGCTTATTGCATCTAACAATCTAAATAATCGATTTTTTAATCTACGTAGCCTTAAAAATTTATGGTACACAAATTTGTTGATTTTAATAACTATAGATTTTAAATGGAGTTGTTTTGTTTTACAATAATTTACTTAAACCTTTTTTATATACTGTTTATTGACCAATAAAAAAGCGCTCAAAAAGTTTGGTCTAAGGACTTGGTGTACAAAGGAACTTTTTGGTTATCAAATTTTAAAAGCAATTTATAAATACTCTTTTAGCTTTTTAATTTTAAGGTACTAAATATAAAATTACTTAATTTAAATACTTTTTTAAACATAGCGATTTCAAATTTAATTTACTTTAATTAAAAACTCTAACTATTATAATTTAATTTAATACTTACGCTAATATTTAGTTGAATAGTTTTGATAAGTTGCTTATTTTTAATATAAATAAATCACATGTTACATATTGTTTGAATCAAATTGAAACACATATAATTTACTAATAAAATCTTAAGCTATCACAACTTGAAGGAAATTTGAAAAAAAAAAAATTTAGAATTACGATTATTATATAATATTTTGTTTTAATTAGCTTGAAGTAATCTATTAACCTTTTTTAAAATATACTTTAGTTTTCTTTTTTTTCATGGAGACTTAAAATGGTAAAAATATTTTTTTGAAGGCTCTACTTGAAATCTAAATCTACCAAACTTTTTCAATTAAATAAACTTTTTTCATTGAAATGTTAATCAAATAACTATATAAAGTAATATTGCAAATAATTCGAACTTCAGTCTAGCAATTATTTCAAACTAGTTGAGATGTATTTAAAATAATTACAGGATAAAACCAAAAACAAAATTCTTATTCAAAGTATATTTTAGATTTTAAATTTTCTATATTGTGTTTTGACGGAACTTTTTGTTTTTATATTCAACTAACTTTTTAATTTGATTTTTAGTTAATGTATTTAATAAAAAAGCAAATAAACATGCCATGATAGTTAATAACATCGAAAAAATGATTTTGATATATTACTAAAATAAACGTTCCGATAATTTCGACTGTTCATCAAACCCGACTAATTTTTATGAAATTCAGTAAAACTTACATAAGAAAACTATTTTGAAATATATAATGAAACTGAGTTGTTTCATTCAAATACTTGCTTTCTCTGTTAGTGCAAAACAATGAATACAGTTATTATGTAATAAAAATTAAATAAACATTATTATCTGTTTAAATTGTTTGTACTTTAATTCAACACTAGAGGACCTTATGCTTAACAAACTGAACTTATCAAATTATTAAAACTTAAGGCTAGATCCAGTCGATCACTAGTATTAACTTTAAGTAACAATATTAAAGACTGTATTTTCGTTGTAGAGCTATACACTAAAATATTTTTTCTTGGCTGAAAAAAAAAGTGCTCTTTTTATTTGATACAAATTAAAAATGTAATTTCTAAGTCTACACCACAATTACAGTAAAGCTTTTACATACCATGACGAATTAAAAATTAAATGTCTGTGTTCATTTTTTCTAAGTAATTTTTATAATAAAAATTCATTTAAGCCGATGTATGAATAGCAACATTTTTTTTTGTTTTTAACTGTACTGCGAATTTTAATCATTATTGTTTTGAAGGTACATGGTTAACTTTATAATTTAATAACAATAATGTCATGTAAGTTAAATTATAAATACTGGGTTTAATTATAACGTGTATGTGGTAATAAGTAAACCTTAAATTATATCTGTGCGTTTAATTTGATGTTTTAACAATTACAATTTTTTTTATGGTTATTGTATTTTAATAATTAATAGCTCTATTTAACAATGGACAGATATAAAACTATTATGCTTTGTTTTTCATTTTGTATGAACGATTTAATGCGGTTTAGTTTAATAACATCACAAAAAGTATAAGTTTTGTAACTATGAGCTCACACTAATACTTGGTACATATTTGGATACTACTTCAGATAGTTTGCTCTAAAAAAATTTACTTACTTAATATATACTTTTATTTTAAGGTTACTCACTTTTTGATTAACAAAAAACATCGGTCAAAGTCTGCAGAGCAGAAGCCTGGACTTTCGTTTGCCATGAGACAAGCTCAGGTTTGATAAAACGGTTGATCATGTCAATTCGATCATCAGACCACAAGTTTCGGTAGACTGAGACTGGTTTCGTCCTTATTAGGACCCATCAGTCAGTCACAACCGAAAATCTTGCAGTTATCAATCTACAAACGGTTTATCACGCTTTCACATGCTTAGCAAATGGTTGCTTGATGTGAAAGATTTTTGAGTAATCACAGAATGATTGTTACAAGAAAAAAAAATTGAACTCAACATGAAAATTTTTGCTTAGTTTCAAACATTTAAAATTTTTTTTATATATTAAGTTGTAAATGTATCGAATTTTTTTATTAAACAATTTTATTTTCTAAAACAAACAAAGTAGAATTATCATTATCTATCATAGTAAGTAGTTTCTTGTCGAATTGGACAATGAAAAAATATCAAGTAATAAAACAAAGTAATTTAACGTAATTTTTAATAACGTGTATGCTTTCAAGTGAATTATAAAAACATATTTTGGTTTAGTTTTCAAAGTTATAATTAAACATAAACTAGATTTCATTGAATTATTATTTTAAAAGTCTCATACGATCTTCTATCCTAATACTGATTTCATTTATCACGTCATAACCACATGACTTCCGCTTGTCAGTAGATATAATTATACAATAAGTAATACCTAATTGTTAAATTTGATGTTTAAATCATTATTTTTATTTTTGTAGTTATTGTATTTAAAAAAGTTATTGCACTTTTGATAGTTAATAAATATAAAAACATAAAGTTATGTTTTCATATTTTTGTACCTTATTTTAAAATCAAGTAATAAAATTTATTGTTTTGCTTTTAATTTTGAATATTAAGATACTTAAGTTAAAGTTACTTAAAACAAAAGCTTTAAAGAAAAAACCAATTTTAATTTCATTTAACTAATATTAAAACTTATGTTTTATGTAATATTTTTTAACACTTTTGCTGACATTTAGTAAAAAAGTCTTTACAATTAGCTAATACTTTATATAAATTAATCTTAAATATGAAGTAAAAATTTCATACAAAATGTTAAAATCGAAATAGTTATTTTGATAAATTTCTAGTAGAAATAACTTTATAATATTTTCGACTATTTTTCAAAACAATTCTTTTTTCTTAGTTTCCATTTGATTTACCTAAAATAAACTAATTATAAATATAAAATGAAACTTGTTTGTTTCATAAAAAAAAATGCATTAAGGACTGTGAAAACGGACAAAAAAAATCTTTGTACTAAGAAATAAATACGTTGTTATCTGTTTATATATTTGTTTTTTAAATCACCACTAAAAGACTTTGTGCTTTACAAACTGTACTTAAAAAAAATAATAAATTTAAGGCAGTATCGATAGTTCACTACCATTAACTTTAAGTAGCAGTATTATAGAACGTAATACCTTTGTAAAGCTAGACTTTAAGACGAAAAGTTTTTGCAGCAAATACAAAGCGTGTATTAGATTTGAAACAAAAAGGGTAAATTCTAAGTTTATACTAAATAATATTAAAACATTTTACATAACATGAAAAAAAGAAATGTTTTTAATTTTCTGAAGTTCATATGAACTAAACTAGCAATACTGAGTTCAAATATTACGTCATAACCACATGACTTCCGCTAATGTGTAAAAGTAATAAAAAATAAATTATATCTGTTGGTTTAATTTTATGTGTAAATCATCATATCTTTCTTTGAAATTTTCAATTTTCAAAGGTAGTTTCTCTACTTAACAATGAAAAAATGTATAAATGTATTGTCCTCTTTTTAATTTTATATAAACAGATCAATTGTCATTAGTTAATAAACATTACGAATAGTGCAATTTTGTAACTTTTAACTCACAATAGTAAATAGTAGAATTTTAGAAATTAGTTTAGATAGTTTGCTGTAGTAAAATTCATCTATACAAATAATATTTTTTATTTAGGGTTACTCTATTTTTGATTAATCACACAAAAATTGTTGTAAAAAAAACAAATAAAATATAAAATACATTGAACTAAAGACAAAAAATTTAATGAGTTTTAAAAAATTTTCAAACATTAAAACTTTTAAACGTTTTAAAGATTTTTAAATAATTTAAAATAATTTTATATTCTAAAAACAACAGTGTGTTTATATAATTAATAATCATAGTGAGAAATTTATTGTGGAATAGATACTCAAAGAACATTAATTATTAAAAATAGTATTTTAACATTAATTATTAAATAGAATTTATGCTTTTAAGTGAACTTGTAAAAACTAATTGTGGTTTAGTTTTCTGAATTTTAATTAAACATAATTTGATTTTAAATGATTTATTACGTTAGTAGTTTAACGCTAACATATCGTTAGTAAACTGAATATAAATAAAATTGCTTTGTTTAATAAATTACCCTTTGAATGCAGTTTGTATAGTTGTGGCTAACATTTCTCAATAACACAAAGCTGTAAGCGTAATATACTAGCTAATTTCATCGAAAAACCGATTTATATTTTTATAAAGATAAAACCTTTTAAAATCCTGACTATTCTTTAAAAACCATTCATTTTACAGAATTTCCTTATAATTTCCAAAAACAAACTAGTTAAAAATATGAAATGAAACTTGTTTGTTTCATACAAATAGTGAACTGCCAAAAATTAATTCTATTCAATGAATATAACATTTTTCTGAGCTAAAAAGTATAAACATTATTTTTTGATAAAATTATTTGTACTTAAATATCACCACAAAAGGAGTTAATGCTTAACAAACTGTACTTGTTAAATTTATTAAATTTAAGGTTTGATACAGTAGATCACTAGTATTATCTTAAAGTAACACTAAGTAACAGATCTGCAATATCACTATAGAGCTATAATTTGAGACAATAAGTTTTTGCTGTAAATACAAAGTGTGCTCTAGATTTTAAAATGATTACAATGTAATTTCAAGTTTATACAAAAATAACAATAAACATTTAGACATACCATTACGAACAAATAGTAAAAATTTTCTTTAGTTTTCCTGAACGAATTATAAATTAAACGTATATTTTAACCGTTTTATAAATAGAAACTACATAATTTTATTTTAAATGGTAGTGAAAATTTAAATGCATGGTTGCTATGATGCTGATTGCTTAAGTTTATATAAGAAAAAAAAAAGTCATATAAACTTAGCTACTAATACTGAGTTCAATTATCACGTCTTAAACACATGACTTCCGTTTGTGTGGAGAAGCAATTATACCTAAAGTTATACCTTTTTGTTTAATTTGATAATTAAATCATTATTATCATTTTTATACATACTATATTTAATAAAAAATAATTGTTTCACTTAACTGTTATCAATTTTAAAAGTATAAAATTCTACTTTTGTTTTGTATAAAGAAACTAATGCTTTTTAGTTTATAAACATTTAACAAAGTTTAAATTTAGTAACTTTAAACTCACACTAGTACTCAGTATAAATTTTAGATATTAGTTCAGACATTTTTTTATTGTAGTATTTACTTATACAATAAATACTTTTATTTTAAGAGTTACTCACTTTTTGATAGATCACATGACGATTATTGTAAGAAACAAATAAAAAGAAAAAACCACGCTGAGACCAAAATCAAAAATATTTGTTTAGTTTTATAAATGTTGAAACGTTATAACTTTTAAATGGTAAACATTTCAAAATTTTAAATTACTTTGTAAAATTTTTTATTTGAAAAACGAACAGTGTAGATTTTTAGTTATTTATCATAAGTAACCAATTTTTTTCGATTTAGACACTTATAAACTATTAAGTAAAAAAAAACAAAGTTTCTTGACTTTATTTATTAAATAGTGTTAATGCATTCTAGTGAATTTATAAATCCACGTTATAGTGTAGCTTTCAAAATTATAAGTGTTTAAGTTATAAGCATAAACTTCTTTTCACTAAGTTAGTATGTTGGAAAATAAATACTATTAATATTTTAGCATATTGAATTCTAATTGATGAAACAGCTTTGTTTCATGCATTAGGTTGTGTTACAGTTTGTAAGGTTTAGGTTAGCATTTTGCAATATAAAGTATAAAGTTAACATTTTAATGTAAGCATTTAAAAGACTAAATATTTTTAATTCACATCACAAATTAGTTTACAATTTTGTCAATAACCTATAAGGAATTTTTTATTACCAAGTAATTTTAATTATTTCAAATGAAAAAACTACTACTACAAAAAAAATACATAATCTAGTTGACTGAAAACTTTAACTTTGTACCATTTTGAAGTAACTAATTTAATAAGGAAAACGTCAATTAAAACATTTTCATGGTGAAAAAATTAATACTATTTACATGATAATGTTAATAAGTAGGTTTTATATAACTACATTAACAATCAATATATTTCACTGAAATGAACAAACTTAACCAATATAAAATGAAACTTATGGTTTCATAAAAATAAGCGTATTAAAGAGTTTATATGCGTTGAAATGAAATATATTTATGTGCTAACAAATGTACAATTGTTTTAAGTTAAGATTGCCATTACTCAAAACACACCACTAACAGAGTATGTGCTTATTATAACGTATTAATTAAAAATATCGTTTTTTAATTTTTCTAGTACTGTTTAGTACACAAGTTGCTTTATTTTAATAGCCTTAGTATTTATTTTAAAAGAGTTTATCTGTTTCAATAATAATTTATTTGTACCTTTTTTATGAAAATAAAAATATAAAACATAATTTTTAGCCTTAAATTTTTAACTTATTTTAAAATGTTTTTACAGTATATCGATTTTTATTTTCATTTACTAAAAACTTTAAGTTCTATACGGTAATGTAATTTAACAATTAAGCTTAAATTTTTTTAGTTGAATAGTTTTGATAAATAGCTAGTTTTTAATATAAATAAATTTTAGTTATGTTACAAATTATTTTATTCAATTTAAAACACATAGATCTTAATTATAAAGTCTTAAACTATCACAACTGAAGGGAGAACTAAATAATAATTATATATAAAACTTACAATTATTATATAATATTTGGTTTTAACTAGCTTGAAGTAACATGTAAAGCTTTTTTTAAATGTAAATTATTTCATTTGAACTCATATAAACTAAAAAAAATAAAAACTTGTTTCAAAAACTCTATTTAAAATCAAAATCAACCAAACTTTTTCACTTAAATAAATTTTTCTCATTGAAATTTTAATAAAACAACTATATAAAATATTATTGTATGTTTTTGTTTTAAGAAAATAAATAAAGAGATCTTAATTAATGGGTAAGAAATAATGAATTTATTCTTTAAAGTTTTTTTACCAACTCAGTGTCGGTCAAAGACTTTGACCGAAACTTAGCTTGTAAAACAAACTCTTAAAACAATAAATTCATATAAAATGATATTGCAAATAATTCCCACTACAGTGTAGCTAACATTTAAAACTAGTCTAGATATATTTAAAATAATTGCATGGTAAAACTAGAAACAAAATGCTTTTTCAAATAGGCTTTAAAGTCTAAATTTATAATAATGTGTTTTGAAGAAACTTATTTTTTATTCAATGTGTTTAATAAAAAGGGAAATGAAATTGCCATATTAGTTAATAACAACGAAAAAAAATTTGATATATTACTACAATAAATTTTCTGGTGTTTTCGACAGCTCTTCAAAACCGACAAATTTTCGTGAAATTCAGTATATTTAACTTAAAGAAAACTATTTAGAAATATAAAATGAAGCTGGATTGTTTCATACAAATTAATGCTTGCTCTGATAGTGCAAAAATATGAATAAAGTTATTATGTAGTAATAATTAAAAACATTACCATCTTTTTAAACTATTTGTACTTAAAAATTACCACTAAAGGAGTCTACCCTTAGCAAACTGTATTTATAAAACTAATAAAACTTAAGTTAGTATAATAATAAGTTTTGATACTTTTGCAAAATTAACTAAAGCGAATCTTTTTAATTTTTCATATTTCTAATGTATATAATATATAACTTAGACAACTACTAAATGAAAACAGATAAACCTTAGGTTTTACTTAGTTCTACACACAAGCGGAAGTCATGTGGTTATGACGTGATAATTGAACTTAGTATTAATAGTTAGTTCATATTAAATTATTTTTTCAGTTATAAACTAAACCATTTAGCTTCATACAAACGATGCATATAAATTTGCACTACAATTAATAACACAAAGAATAATTTTGCTATTTATAAACCACTTTAATTATTTGTATTTTTTTTTCCATAAAGAGAAACTAAAATCTAAATTTTGATTTGTCTTTCATGGTTTGAAAAAAATTTTACTTTTAATTTAGAATAAAATTAAGAATTAGTTTACGACTTTATTTAAATTTAACAAACGCAATTTATTTCGGCAAGACCTTGTTTGTTTTAAAGTGTAGTTCTACAATGTTATTACAGTTTTTAGTATTATTACTAAGGGTTTGTACTAATTATATATACTTGATCCAGTCTTAACATATATAGTTTTATAAGTACAGTTTGTAAAGCATAAACTCCTTTAGTGGTGAGCTTTAAGTACAAATAACTTAATCAGATAGTAATGTATACACAATTTTAGTAAATAAAATATTACATTCAGCGTTTTTCCAATACATGTTAATGGAGGCAACTATTTGTATGAGACAAAAAAGTTTCATATTATACTTGAAACAAGTTTTATTTTCGGTAGATAAAATAGAAATTCACAGCAATGGTTTTGAAGAATAGTCAAAAATATGAAAAAAAAATGTTTTCAATAATATATCAAATTTATTTTAATGATGTTATTAGCAAATATGACATTTTTCGTTTGTATTTTACGAAAAAAACGTAAAGTAAAACTTATACAAGTTTTGTCAAAAAAAAAACTCTTGTATTGTTAAATAAATCAGCATTTTGTTTCTTTTTTTTTTTTCTTAAAATGTTTAAAATGCTTTTTAAGGAGTTTAAAACTTTAGCTATACTTAAGTTAGAATAACTTGCATTGTTAACTTGTACAGCCTAAATCAAAATTGAAATGAGACAAGTTTATTTTTTATGAACAAATTTTTAATAATTTGATTTAAAAAAAGCGTTTCTTGAAAGTTTATCACTTATTTAAGTTCGAATTAAAATAATAATTAAAAAAATTACATCTTAAAAAAGCTTTTTGAATTCAATAAAGCTAATCAAAAACAAATATCGTATGATAATAAATTTAAACATATCCGGTTTTTGAATATTTGTTTTAGTTGTAATAGTTTAAGATTTGTAATAAGAGCTTTTTTTTTAATATTAATTCAAACAATAAGAATAACATTCAAAATTTAAATTTGTTAAACTTAGATAGTTATTAAATTTATTCTACTAATTATCAGCATAAGTGTTTCATTATATTACTACCTATTATATATAAATTAAAAAAAAAACTGCTGTGTTGTTAAAAGCTTATGAGAAAAAAAATTAGTATATTAATACTAAAAATTAAAAACATCAAAATAATTTTAATAGTTTGCTTTATGTAAAACGTACAAATAAATAATTGCAAACACATATAAACTTTTTTAATATGAATAAACTTTTTTAAAATAACCTTATTTGATATAAAACCTAATGATAATCAAATTAACCAACTTGTGTACCATAAATTTCTAAAGCTATTAGATTTAAAAAACGATAACATTAATAAACACGATGTAATAAATATAGACTGTACTAATTTTGTGTTTTGAGTACAATTAAAATGAAGTGAAAAAATTATGAATTTGTCAGTACATCAATATGTTTCATACAAAATTGTATTATTAATCGGTTAATTTCAAGAAAAGATAATTCATTTAAAACTAACTAAAATGACTTTTTATCAGTAAAATACATTGATTTTAATGTAGAGGGAAAATACCTGCTTAAAAACATAATAAACAAATAAAAATAACTTTCTCTTAAAAAAAATATTTCATTTAAATTTTATTCATTAAACTACATACTTACTTCAATATATTATAAATGATGAAATATAAGTCAATTAGATTATATTTAGTTACTTGTACTAGTATTCTTTTTTATCATAATAACTGTAACTAATTGGTATTTGGAAATTTGTTTTCGATTAATGATAAGATTTTAAATTATTTTGTAATGTGAATTTAGCTTTATTTAGTTTTTAAAACACTTACAACTTTTAATATTGATAAATGTTAACAAAAGTTTTATAAACTGTACTCACAAGCTAATGCATGAAAAAAACAGTGTTATGTATTTATAAACATATTATACCAAAGTAATAGTAGCATTAAGTTTCTAACATAAATATCAGTAAAAGCAAATTAATCAATATATATAGTTAAGAAAACTAAACCATACATGTTTTATTAAGTGACTTTAAAGCTTAAATGTTTTTCAATAACTGATGTTATGTTACTTAGTTTCAATTACTTAACAAGTTTTAATAGTCCAAGTCGATTATAAATTGCTAACTAATATTAATAGCTACAAATCTAAGCTTTTCATTTTTAGCATAAAAAATTATTTTAATTTAAGTAAGAAATTTAAAAAGTTTACTGTTTAAAAGGTTTAATGTTTTAAAAGGTTGAAATCTAGGCAATCATTTTTATCTTGCGCTAAATGTAGTTTCTCTTTATATATTTTTTCTTACAAAAACCATTGTGTGATTAGTTAAAATGAAAGTAACCTTAAATAAAAAATAATAGTTGTAAAAATAAGTTTTACTACAGCAAACTATCTAAAGTAATATCTAAAACTTCTATCTAGTATTAGTGTGAGTTCGTAGTATGCAAAGACTGTTTTCCTTTCGCTAGTTAATGGTTTTCACTTTTAATACAATACTATCTATAAAAATGTCCTAGTACTTTATTAAGATGTATGTTATAAATTAAGCCTTTTTATAACATTGTTTTTACAACAATCAATAAAACTACTATAGGTTTAAGTTTTTTGATTAAAATATTATTATCTAAATTTCAAGTAATCAGTTTTATTGAGTGTTCAACTCGAATAGAAATTGCTTACTATGATAAATATTTTTAAATCCACACTGCTTGCTGTTAGAATATAAAATTATTTTATCACAATTAAAACAATTTTAAACCTATACTACTTAATAGTTTTAGCATTTTAAAATGTAAAAACTAAGCAAATATTTTCTTTTGAGCTCAAGGTACTTTTGATTAAATATGTTTTCTTAAAATAATTATTGTGTGATTCATCAAAAAGTTAATAACTCTTTAATAAATGTATTAATTGTAAATTTTACTATGACTAACTATCTGAACTAATATCTACAGCATGCAAAACAATTTAAAAAAAATTCTTTAAATCTTCCTTCTCCACCTATTTGTTTTTTTGTTTGATTTTCCTTTGTTGGTATTAAACTGTACCGCGTGAGCGGTAATTGTCTCTTTTTTACTTTCTTCTTTTTTCTCAAGCGATATAAAGTCAATAGTCTCGATTAATTGACGGTTCAGTTCTTTTAGTTTCTACTGCATGGCAGCGGTCTGAACTCAGTGCAGCTTTTCGCTGCACTTAAGTTTTAATGGTTTCAACCTTGTTGTCGAATTAATGTCGATTTTAGAATACTTTTTGAGTTTGGTTTAAACATTTAGTGTTTAGTTTCCTTTATTCGAGATTGTCGTCTTTTAAAAGAATTGATAATTTGGTTTATTAGTGTAATGTTGTGCAGTATTTTATCATCTTTTCCTTCGCAAATTCATTGTAAATATAATCATGATCACAAATTCGAACTCAGTTTAAATTAGTATAAGTAACTGATTTATTAAACATTTAGTAAATAGTAAGTAGTTCATATTAGTTTATTTAAGTCAACTACAAAATAAGCGTTATTTTGTGGATGGCGACATGATGACCCGGACGTCCAGTTATTTATAGCTGGAATTGAACACAGATACCTTCATTAAAATTTCTACGCTTTTTAGATGGTGACATGGGGACAGAGTGGAATAAACCTAATTTAATAATAGTATAAATTCGATAAACTTTATGGCATTTATTTAACCTAGTCATCAGGTCTGTAAAATTTATAAAAGTGAGTTTAAAATTTCTAGTTGGAAAAACAACTAAGTAGTTAGAGTTTGTGATAGATTTGAGTTGTTTTTTCTAATGGTAATTAGTTTTATTATGTTTAATTTTATGTTAAAGTGGTTTGGGGAAAGGCTAATCGACATGTGTTAGAACTAAAATGTATTTGTTGTGTAGATATTATTGCAATTCATTGTTGAAGCGTTTTTCAAAATGAGTTTTAAACTTGTACGAGCAAGTTTAAACAAAAGTTAGTCTTGTTTTCAAGTTGTTCCGCGTTTTGTCAAATTAATTAAATATCGTTCAATCGTTTTAAACATTTTATTAAAAATTAAAATGAAATTAAAGGCTTCTAATAATAAAACTTTCTTATAACAAAAAGAGTTTTAAACGTCTATAAAAGTTAGCAACTGTAAAGTTTAATTGTTTTGTTTTCAAACAATAGGTTTAATTTGAACTATAACGGGTAATAAACTTTTTAAACTGCATGTAAAAAACATTGTTGTTTTTTCGTTTGTCCTTGTAAAAATATTTGTATGAGGTTATTAAAACTTGTTTTCGAGTGCATAATCGGTTATTAAAGTGAAATTTCTTAAATTTATGAAGCTTAACTGAGTTTTATATTTAGCAACAATGTTATGTTCAAACTTTAAACTATAATATTTAAAGTTATTTTTTTTTACAATGACCTTGTTAATTGCTTGTAACAAACTTTATTGGCATGTTTTTTGTTGTTTTAAAGCTAGCCGTACTTACAAAAAATAATTTTTAATAAGGTCATTCGAGCTATTTAATGTCTTACCCGGTATTTAAAATCTGAAAATAAAAAACAATTTTGTTTAAAATTTTTAGAATATTAACATTTTCAAAATCAGTACAAGTTCACTGGCTATATTTTTACGAAAATAAGTTTAAACTTTTGAGACGCATGTGAATGCTTGTTTTGTCAACTAATTCGTGTAAAATGTGAAATGTTTTTTATTTTAAAGCTTGTAGAGAATTACTGTATATTAATTGGAGCCAAAAATGTTTCTCATTTACTTTGAAACTTAACAAACTTTAAAGTTAAAATATAAATAGACTAATAGATTAATGCATTGTTGTTGCTAACTAGTAGCATATAAGTTTTTAAATTGAATTTTTTTGTCTTTTAATGTTTTAACTTGTTTTTAAAATTGATATCAAGTAGTGACGTACATTCTAATTGCACTTTCGCACGAACGACTCGAGAAACGAATCGGCGAGGAGCGGTAGAGGGGACTTATGTACGAGCTGAGGAACGAGGAGCTGAAAGAGGAGATGTATGGAGAGACGGATCAGAGGATTCCGTAGCGCCAAGAGACCGCTGGGTGAGGCAAGGAGACGGTTCCGTAGCGCCAAGAGACCGCTGGTTGAGGCAAGGAGACGGTTCCGTAGCGCCAAGAGACCGCTGGTTGAGGCAAGGAGACGGATTCCGTGGCGCCAAGAGACCGCTGGGTGAGGCAAGGAGACGGTTCCGTAGCGCCAAGAGACCGCTGGTTGAGGCAAGGAGACGGATTCCGTGGCGCCAAGAGACCGCTGGGTGAGGCAAGGAGACGGTTCCGTAGCGCCAAGAGACCGCTGGGTGAGGCAAGGAGACGGTTCCGTAGCGCCAAGAGACCGCTGGTTGAGGCAAGGAGACGGATTCCGTGGCGCCAAGAGACCGCTGGGTGAGGCAAGGAGACGGTTCCGTAGCGCCAAGAGACCGCTGGGTGAGGTAAGGAGACGGATTCCGTGGCGCCAAGAGACCGTTGGGTGAGGCGAGGAGACGGATTGGCGTGGACCGGTCAGACGACGTGGAGATGTGCAGGGGCGGAGCGAGTTCCGAAGGCGAGGAGATTTTTTGAACTTTCTACATTTTTCTGTTATTTTGAAAAATTGTACCATACTTTTATCATTTTAGTGTATTTTAAACCGGTTTATAGAATTTATAGAATTAAGTAAAGTAATACTTTTTAAACTAAAGAGGTAAAGTCGGCGGTCGTTTTTTCGTTCATTTTTCTATATAGGGAGTTTTAAGCATTCTTACAAGTGTTAAGGAATAAAAATTAATGTTTCTTTTTCGGAAAACCAAGAATAAATTTTTAAAGTACGAGGGTAAGAGGAGAAAATGTACCGCGTGAGCGGTAATTGTCTTTTTTACTTTCTTCTTTTTTCTCAAGCGATATAAAGTCAATAGTCTCGATTAATTGACGGTTCAGTTCTTTTTAGTTTCTACTGCATTGAGGCGGTCTGAACTCAGTGCAGCTTTTCGCTGCACTTAAGTTTTAATGGTTTTAATTTTGTTGAAGTGATTTCGATTTTAGAATACTTTTTGAGTTTGGGTTAAACATTTAGTGTTTAGTTTCTTTTATTCGAGATTGTCGTCTTTTAAAAGAATTGATAATTTGGTTTATTAGTGTAATGTTGTGCAGTATTTTATCATCTTTTCGTTTCGCAAATTCATTGTAAATATAATCATGATCACGAATTCGAACTCAGTTTAAATTAGTATAAGTAACTGATTTATTAAACATTTAGTAAATAGTAAGTAGTTCATATTAGTTTATTTAAGTCAAATATAAAATAAGCGTTATTTAGTGGATGGCGACAAAACTATAATGAAATTTAACTCCAAAAGTTAATAAAGAAATCTGCGATACTTTATTTGCTTATTAACAACTAGTTTCGATTATAAATCATAATGAAGTAGAGACAAATTTAATGAACAGAGCATTTAGTATAAAATGTGAAAACATATAGAATAGTGACACAACAATCATTTTTAATTAGAATATTTTTCTATAAAAAAATAACATCTTATAAAATTTGTATTATTTTTGTTAAGATATAAGCACTATTTAAGTAGTTCAAAAAATATTTTAAAAAAACGCACAAAACTTTTTTATTCCAAAACAACTCAACTAACAAAAAATTCAAATTAGTTATTTAAGTTAAATAAAAAATGTTTAGTTAAAAAATTAAAACTATTTCTTAGAAGTTTTGTTTAAGAAGTTTGAAAATAATAATTTGTTTGTAAATGAAGTTATATAACTTTTGTACGTACTAGTTGATATTTTTAAGGTAATGTTTAAAAATAAATCTAAAATTATTTTCGAAAAAATAGATTACAAAAATTTGAGTATCTACAAAATCTAACAAATACTAGTGTGAATTTATAATTAAAAACTTTTAATTTTTGTAATGCTTATAAACTAAACAGTAACAATTTGTTTATACAAAACAATAACAGTATTTAACTTTTTTTAGTTTTTCTTTGTTAAATATTGCAATTTTTTTTAGATATAAGAATTGATATCAAGAGTATTTATTATTTAAACATCTATTAAAACAAATATATATAAGTTAAGGTTTATTTAATTCTAATTACTAGAAATCAGTCATGTGGCTAGGAACAAATAATTGAATTCAGTATTAATGATTAAGTTATCATGAATTTATTGTTATTTAATTGTAAACTAAACCTGTTATCTCCATAAACAACGATGCATTAAAGTCTTCATTACAATTAAAAACAAAAATATTGTTCTTTAATAAAACATCATAGATAAATGTAATATTAAAATTAATTTAGGAAAATTGAATTCTGAAATTAAATTGAAATTTTTCTTATAGTTTTGTAAAATGAATTACTGTTATTTTTTTTTTCACACTTAGAAATTTGTTTTATAAACTTTTTTAAATTTTGAGAACACATTTTGATTGCGGCTAAACTTTGTTTTCTCTGAACGTTTAGTTCTAAAATTACATACCTTTCTATACTATTCTTTTTTAGAGTTAATACTAGTGAACTCCTGAATCCAGCCTTTAATAAACACATATTGTTATGAATTAACTTCTCTAGTGATAACTCTTAAGTACAAATAATTTAAATAGATGTTAACAATAATATTTTAAAGTACGAAATTTATAATTTGGCAATCTTGCAAACAATTATTTGTATGAAACTAAGGAGTTTCATTTATTCATTTCAACAAGTCTATTTTAGATAAATTGTAAACAATTTCAAAGAAATAAGTTGGTTTTAATCAACAGCAAAAAAGTTTCTTAACTATTTTTTTAAGAAATTTACCAAAACAGTATTAATGTTTCGATGTTTTAACTAATATGACATTTTTTACTTGCCTTTTCATAAAACACGTAAAGTAAAAATTAAACACCTTTATAATTTTCTTGACTAAAACTAGACTTGTCTCAACACTTTATTAAAAATTACGACCCTAATTCCAAACTATTTTTAAAAACTAACTAAACTAAAGTTAAAATAACTTGCAATTTTATTTTATATAGACTTTATTAAAATTCAAATAAACAAATTTTGAAGATTTTCATTCTAAAATTTAGTTTTTTGAAAACTTTTCATCATTTTATTTAAAGTTGTTAATTTAAGACTGATGTATATCCCAAATTTTCTTTATAGATTGGTCACTATCAATCACAACCAAGAGTTATTTTAAAACAATAATTTCATTTTATCTTTCCAGTATTTCCTTTAGTTGTTATAAATTAAGATTTTATAGAAAGATCTATTTGTTTATAACTAATTCAAGCAGTAAATAACAAAAGTTAGTTTATTAATATTCTAAATTAGCTACTTAATAATCTTGCTTTACTAAATGTCAATATAAGTTTAAATTATATAAAATCTAGGTATTTTTTTAATTTTTATTAAATAATAACAATATAACCAAATATCAGTGAAACGAAAACAAAGTTTACTTACTTATTTTGAAAAAAAGTTTATTTTTCTAAATTTTGTTATACCTTTAATAAATTTCTAAAATGTCACAACTTTATTAGCTACATAAATAAAATACACAGTATAAGCTATAACAAGTATTACTGAGGTGAGTCTCAACATGTCACATGAATGTCATCACAAATTTTTAACAGGAAAAATGTCAACAGAAGTACCAGCTTTGTTGTACAAAAATCGGTACTGTGCTTAAAAGGACTTTGATTTTGTTGTTTCTTTAATTGCTGAAAACAACCAAAAAGCAACGACAGGCATATAGTGTTATGAATTTAATAGCGGTAGATCGTTAGATTTTTCATCAATTCATTATTTTCATGACTGGACTTTGCCTAGTGGTTCTGATGTTGGGAAAATTTATAAAAAAGAAAATCCAGACATCTTTAAAAATAGTGAGTTGAAGAATAAAGTAACTCAGCTACCTGATGAAAGAAAAAACTACTGTGCTTGTACGTTTATGAAAAACTTGTATATAATCGCAGGGTCTGTTTTATCGCGAAATTGTTTGAAATATGACACAAAAACATGTAAGTGGAGCTGTATAGCAGAAGTTGATAAAAGAGATTATGCATCTTGTACAGTTTTTGAAGGTAAAATTTTTGTTTCAATTGGAAATTTCGTTGGTAATTGTAGTTTGGTAAGGGCTTATAATTTTCATGAAAATAAATGGATTCACTTGCCTGACATGATTCATGCGAGGATGAACCACGGTTTAGTTAGTATGGGTAACAAAATGTTTGCAATTGGTGGTATGTGGAACAAAGCGTGTGAATTATTCGAGAGTTTTAACAGGAAGTTTACTTTAATAAAGGAACTTGATAAACCTTTTTGTCTTATGTTGTCTGCTGTTACCATCGGTAACAAAATCATGGTATTTCCCTCGTCTGAAAATCCAACTATAGCTAAAATGGTTTGGATGTATAATGTTATTACGGATGAGTGGAAACTATTGAAAGATTTCGGTACTGACAATGTACTGTGTTGTTCAACAGTTCCAATCGTTTAAGCCAGTATAAATATGTTTTTAATTGAAGTTATGAAAAACTTGTTTAAGTTTATTGAAGCTATTTAATTTTTAACGTGGTTTATCATTTTGCATTTGAAAACAGAAATACACGACATTTTTTAAAGAGATATGTTTGTGTGTATTTCACTAGTTATTGACTTTTACTTGATGCTATAGATAGACTATGTTCATTGACCCTGACAAAATTTTTATAATCTTGATTCAATTGAACAATTTGTAATGTTATAGATTTTAAAAAGTGGTTACTTTATCATTTGTTTAGCATTATACTGTTTTTGTTTAAAGAATCTAATAAAACAAACTGAAAACTTCGTCTTTTTACTTTTGCTTTTTTTAAAATAACACATGTAAAGAAAAATACACACTTTTAATAGATAAAAAACAGTGGCTTTACTACTAAATACTAATTTATTTTTAATAAACTTACTACTTTACATCTTTTTTGTATTGTAACTTGTTTTAAGTTAAACAATTTAAAGTTCTCGACTTAAATGTCTTTAAGGAGATTTTTATCAAATATTTATTCAACAGTTTATAACTAACAAAAAAACACTTAAAACCTATACATGCATATAAAAAGGTTAACTTGAATAAGAGATACAGACTATTTGCAAACTGTCAACATTTTTAAAAGCTCTGTTTTAAAACTTAAACTAGAACCCGATAATTAGAAATTTAAATTATTTTTAAGTGTAAGGAGTTTTTATCGCCCCTAGACATTTTTTTTTACATTAAGATACGATGACAAATTTAAACTTTTGATTACATAAACTTTATCCAATAAGGAAATTTGGCAAAAAAATTGAAAATTAGTAGCTAAAATTGGAACGAGTCACTTTTGCAAGAGGGGACACTTTTGCATGGCGACTCTTTTGCACGAGCGTCACTCTAGTACGAGGGGAAACTTTTGCGCGGCGTCACTTTTGCACGGAGGGTCACTTTTGCACGAGGGGTAACTTTTGCACGGCGACTCATTTGCACAGAGGGTCACTTTTGCACGGCGTCACTTTTGCACGGCGAGATTTTTACACATCAAAACTTTTGCACGACGTTACATTTGCATGGCGACATTTTTGCAAAGCGTCACTTTCGCACAGCGTTATATTTTCACGGATATACTTATGAGCTGCTAAAATTTTATAAAATAAGTGAATTTTGAACGGAACTACACTTTTGCACAGTTCTAATTTTTGTTTTTTTAAATAGAAATTTTAACAAAGTATTTTTTTTTGTTTCTTTAAATAATATTCGCTTTTAAAAGCAAGTTAATTTGAATGAATAAAATGTGGTAGTTTTTTATTGAAATTTCAATGTAAAGTTTTTATGAGTTTATTCTTTTAAGAATTTATTTTACAAACTAAGTTTCGGTCAAAGACCTTGTCAGTGCATAAACAAAGTTCTTAAATAAAAATCTTATTTAAAGATTTACGTAGAACAATATAATAACGTACCATAATTTATTAATTCATATTTATATCCTTGATTTAAATAAACTAGATAAATGAAAATTTTCTAATTTTAAATAAAAACAATTTTGAATACTTCAAAATAAAATAATCTGAACATTGTTAATTTTTAACAAGAAAGATTAACTTAATTTAGTAAGACTTTATAACACGAATCCCATTAATTAGTTTATAAAATAATAAAAACAGAACTTAGTATTCTAATATTTTTTCATTATTAAATATAGCAACTATTTTCATAAGTATAAAATCAATAAGATAATACTTATGATGTAAGTAACAATAAATATAACTTAGTATTTACTTATTACTACACACAAGCGCAAGTCATGGTTATGGCGTGATAATTGAGTAATCCGAATTAAAAAGTATTGTTTGCATAAGTAAATTTTACTACAGCAAACTATCTGAACTGATTTTTCAAAATTCTACAAATTACTAGTGTGAGTTAATGGTTACAAAATTTATACTATTCGTGATATTTATAAACTAAAGTTTTTTTAATTTATTTATACGAAATCAAAAACAGAGTTATACATTTTTATATTTGTTCAATGCTAAAATAAGATAATATTTTTTTTAAGTATTGTGGTTACAAAGATGATACTAAATATTTAAATAATCAATTAAACAAATATATATAACAATTTTTATAACAAACAGATAAACTTTAATTAGTTCTACACATTAGCGGAAGTTATGTGGTTATGACGTGAAATTTGAACTCAGTGTTAATAGTTTAGTTCATATGAAATTATTCTTATTCAATTATAAAATTTAAACTTTAGCTTCATAACAAAAGTTCATTAAAAGAACTAAGAAAACAAATTTTCTTGCTATTCATCAAAATAAATAAATAAATTTTAGTTATAAAGTAAACTTCAGAAAAGTGAACACTTTTATTAGTTTTTGTAAAAATTTGTACTGTTATTTTAGTAACTTTTATAGCTTTTTTCAAATCTAAAATAGGCTTTGTATTTCCTAAAAAAACTTTTTGTTTTAAACCTAGCTTTACAATGGTATTACGTTCTTTAATTTTGCTACTTAAAGTTAATATTTGTGATCTAACGGTCCAGCCTTCAACTTAATTGTTTAATAAGTGCAGTCTGTAAAGCAGAAACCTTTAGTGGTGATTTAAAAGTACAAATAATAAAAATAGATAACAACGTTTTTATTTCTTTGTACATATAATATTATTTTTGTCGTTTTTCCATGTCCTTCACGCAATTATTTGTATGAAACAATAAAGTTTCATTTTATATTTATAGTTAGTTTGTTTAGGTATATCAAATGAAAAATACTAAGAAAAAAAAATTGAAAATCAAAACATTAAAAATTATAACGAAGTTTTTTTTTTAGTAATTTTTAAAATTAATTTTTTGATGTTAAAACTTTGTATGACATCTTCATTTTTATTTTCAGAAAACACGCTAAGTAAATTTTAAACAAGTTCTTAATGTTAAAATAAAATAACTAGTTCTGTCAAAACACTTTAATCAAAACTAACTTAATTAAAATAATTTAGTTTAAGCTTTTTTTTGTTTAAAAAAATTTTTTAAATACTTCTGAATTAATTTCAAATATTAGCTACTAAAGTTAAAAAATCTCGCAATATTATTTTATATAGCGTTTATCCAAATTTCAACTAGACAAGTATATTGATTTAAAAACTTATATTGTCTGGTTTGAAAAAAACAAATAATTTTAAAGAATTTCATCATCCGAAGTTCATATGAAAGTCATATAATGAATTTATATCTCAGAAATCGCTTTATATCGCTTTCTAGATTACTTAAAATTATCAAAATTCAATATTATATAATAATCGTAAGTCTTGAATATATATATGATATCTGTAAATTCCTTTGGTTTTTTTTGTTTTAAGATTTTTGTAGTAAGACCTATTTGTTTAAAACTAGTTCAAACAATAATTAACATGAGTAAGATTAGTTCGTATATAATATTAGCTAACATTATAAACCTAAAAAATAAATGTTAACAAAAGTGCTAAAAAACATTACATAAAAAATAAATTTTAAATTTAGTAAAATAAAATTAAAATTGCTATGTCGTGCTTTTGCTTTAAGTAATTTTAACTTAAGTAGTTTTATATTCGAAATTAAATGCAAAAAAGTAGATTCTAAGACTTGCTTTATAAATATAACCTTCTTTAAATCTACATTAAGCATTATATTGCGGCAAAAAATGTTTGTCTTATAAATATCGTAGTTTTTAATATTATTACTCAAAGTTAATATTTATGATTTTCCGGATTTAGTTTAATAAATTTTAAAAATACAATTTAGTACTCCTTTAGCCGGGAGTTATAAGAAATTATAGTCTAAACAGAAAAATAAAACTTAATTTTTCCTTAAAGAGATTTTATTAATATTCTTACATTCAACCTCTGACGTGCACTTATATGTATGAAACAAACAAGTTTCGTTTTTTTTTCTGTAAGTTAGCTTGTTTCTTGTAAATTATATAAGGATTCCAAAAAAAAACGATTAACTGAGTAATTTAGAATATATGTTTGTTTTTATCATTCATAAAATAAAAGCTTCGTACTTTCGATATTAATATTTAGTATGACATTTTATTTTACTGTTACAAAATGCATAAGTAGAAGTTTTAGGATAAGAAAAAGTTTTTAGTCTTACAATGTCATAAAAAAAAGCTTAGTTGTTTACTCTAAATTTACTTTCAACTGTTATAGATGGGTAGCTGTCAAATTTGTAGAAAAAAAGCAAGAGTGTACAAAATTGCACGAATGCACAAAATTACACAAATATACTTTTGCACGAGAGGATATAATTGCACAAAATAAAATTGCGGAGACATTTTTGCACAAGATAATTATTTTTTTTTTTTTAATTTTGTACTTGATTTTATTTTTTATTTGTTATATTACTTTTTTATTCATTTTATTTTTTACTACCACTGTTATCCTTAACCCTTACCCTCGGTTGGGTTTTTTTTTATCAAACTATCTTTCTATTTTTAATTTTTTTATTTTTTTACTCCCGTACAAAAATGTAATTCGTTAAAATTTTGCTTCGTACAAATTTGGCTTCTTGCAATTTTGTGCATTTGTGCAGTTTTGTTCTCGTGCAATTTCGTCCTCTGGTGCAATTTAGTATCTTCGTGCAATTTAGACCCATTCCCACTGTAGATAGCTTTATGAATACTGAAGTACAAATAAAACAAAATATCGAAACGATAGCGAAAGATAGTCGATGATAGGTATGGTTGTAAATGAAGTAAAGACGTATAAAAATATTTTATAAAGCTAACAAAAAAAGAAATATATATATATATATATATATATTCGAAAGCTAAGTTTCTTTTTAATTTAAATTTAATTCTTTGTTCTTATACAGAATAAAAATTTTACTTTAAAAAATTAAAAACTTTTGTAACTCGGAGACATTTTTTCATTATTCATTAGACATCATTTTATTAGGAGACGTTTTGCATTTAAAAGACAGGGTAGTTCGTAAGTCTGACAAGCCCCTTATTTTTCTCCTATTTTCTGCATAAATATTAGTTTATTGCAAATATAACAACTAAATTCACAAAGCATTACACAATGAACGAGTCGATATAAATAATGTTTGAGCAAGTGTTTCATGCATTCACAACGATCATAAGTGATGAAGTAATAAGTAACAATATATATTCAAATTTTATCGTATTAACTTAGTAATTAGGAAAAAAGTAGTTAGAAGTTACAAAATTTAGTTTTTAATTTTAATGATTCTTACAAAAAAAAGTTTAGCACGTTTTTAGCATTCATACGATTGGATTAAAACTTTTATTTTTTAGCAAATTGAAAACTTTACCTTGACAAGTTTAAGTTGCTGTTGATTGAGGTAGTAAACTGCAAACTAGTTTGCTGAAGTCAAACTGGCTACAAACTAAAAGTTCTTTACCTCTGCGAAAAATTAAAAAAATCTGTTGCGTTGCGTTAAAATTTTTTGACAAATTCACAAAAGTTTTGTTTTGTTGAATACATAGTTCAAAAAAATTAAAATTATGTAAAATATAACTCTACAAAAAAGTTTTACCTTTGTGTTGTATTGAACAGACTATAAAAACTTCAAAAAGTTCAGAATTTTTTTTTTGTGTAGACGTAAACCAGAAGCGAAAAATTAAACATCTATGGAAATGTTGACTTTAACTTAGAAAAAATTTATAAAATAATTTACTACAAAATTTACATCTAGTTGCTTAGCCTCGTTATAAAGTGTTACCTAAATAAAATAATACCTACTAGTGGGTAATAATTATCTTGCACATATTCAAAGATAACAAAAACTTAGAGAAAACAACGAAAAAGTTATTTTTCTATATTTGTTGAAAAAACAGTTGATCAGATACTTGTATGAAACAAAAAACCGTCATTTATACATACTTTAATTTCTTATTTGGAAATTTTTTAATAGGTTTTAAGTATCATCATAATATGAAATATAAATATGTAATAATGAAATATATTTTTATTGTTAATTTTAATATTGACTTTTTATTTTATTTGTTATCTGTTTACATCAACGTTTTAACTTACATACTTAACATTAAAATTTTATCATAAAAAAATCAGTTAAAACGTTTATTTTTTTCCGATTTTTATGTTAGTTAAACATTCTTTTCCTTGCTAAAATGTTTAATGTTTATTAAAGTTTAACGGAAACAAGTTGATCAAAATAAATAAAACTCGTATATTTTTCTGTTAAAGGATTGTTACGGATTTATATTTATCACAAGAAGTTCACAAAAAAATTTCAAAAGCCTAAACTAAATCGAAGATAAGCTTCATTCTTTTCTAAAGCCTCTAAATCTGCGCAGTAACTAACTATTGTAAATGTTAAAAAATATATACTTTTTACATTGTTTTATTTAGGTTACTTTTATAGTTTAAAATGAATTCGATCTTTAATTAACATAAGTAAGGTTAATTCAAAGTATAAAATAATCTCAAATCAAGAATGTTTTACTAAATTTCAGTCTTCAGTGCAAAATCACCTTACATTAAGAATGGTTTTTAAATTTTATTAGACTATAAAAAAACTAATATGTTGTAAGAACCTTTGAAACTAAGTAAATATGATTTTAATATCTAATTGTTATAAATTAAAAGCGAATAAGTTTATTTAATAATTTGCTTTACAAAAAAGGTACAAATAAACAATTGTAGAAACACAAAGACTCAATTAATGTAATACTAATGTTAATCAAGTTAACCAACTTGTGTACAATATTTTTAAAGCTATAATTTTAATAAGTACCATGTAATAAGCATCGACTCTGTTTATGGTGTGTTTTAAGTACAACTAGTCTAAACTATAAATAACTGGTGCAATTTTTGGTACATTAATATATTTCATTTTTTTTCATTCAAGCTGTATAATATAGTTATTTGTATGAAACAATAAGTTTGGATTTATTATAATTAAATTGGTTTACTTCCTGTAAAAAACATTGATTAATAATGTAGTGAAAAATTCCTAACTAATATTAAAAGTTCAGTTAATTGTTAATGTAACTACTTTGTAGCAAAAGTTATTCTTATTGCAATGTTGATAAGCTAAAAACTATTAATATGACTATAAAACAATCAAAAGCAGAATAAAGCAGAATAAAGCAGATTACTACATTTTAATACTTTCGCAAAGTTAACTAGAGCAACTCCTTTTAAACGTTCATGTTTCTATTATACATAATATGAAATTTAAGCAGCTACTAAATAAAAAAAGATATAATGTAAGGTTTACTTATTTCTACACACAAGCGGAAGTCATGTGGTTATGACGTGATACATTTACTCAGTAGTTAAGTCAGTATTAATAGTTTATTTCAAATGAAATATTTGTTAATCAATTATAAACTAAACCATTTAGCTTTATAACATCGGTGCATCAGATTTTAATTACAAATAAGACAATAAAATGTTATTTCTGTTTATAAATAGGCTTAAATATATAGGTTTTATTTTAATTCATTTAGGAAGATTGAAATGTAAATTTTGATTTGACCTTCATGGTTTGTAAGAAGTTTTACTATTAAGTTAGTGTAAACTCAAAAACTAGTTTTATGACTCTATTTAAACCTAACAAACACAATTTATTTCGGGAAGACCTTATTTGTTTTAAAGTGTAGTTCTAAAATGCAATCAAAGTTTTTAATATTGTCATTTAGGGCTTATACTGTTTATCTACTGGATACAGTCTTAACTTAAACAAATTTTAAATGTGCAGTTTGTAAAGCATATATTCTTTTAGTGGTAAGTTTTAAGTAAAATATTTAACCAGATAGTAATGTATATATATTTTAAGTAAAATAAATTATAAAATTAATTATTTTTTCATTCATGTACTTGCAGGCAACTATTTTAATGAAACAAAAAGTTTCATATTATATTAAAAAAGAATTTTTCGGTAAATTATATGGAAATTAAGAAAATCTATGGAAAGTTTGTATTAGGTGGTAACCGTATAATTTTTATTTTTCATCTGACTGATGTTGCCCCTTAGTTTTGTCGCAAACACAACATTATCTGTCAAGTTTTAATTTTCATCCATGAAAAATTAGTAACTTTTGCCAACGTACTTTGACTGACAAAAGAAATTGAAAAATAAATAAACACAATAAGTTTAAACAAACTTTCACAAAGTTTGTTGTTAAAAAAGATATTAATCGTTAAAAATTGTTTACTTAAAAATTTGTTCGAGATCATAAGCTTATTTTGACCATAAATAAGAGTTTGTTGTTTAACATTATGAGGTATGTTTATACTGTTTACCAAAAAAGAAAGAATTAGAATTATTGTCTTTGTACTGATATTGTATAGATTTGACAAAAAGAAAATTTGTAACACAAACAACTATATTATTTTGTTTTTGTTGTTTTACTTTGAAATAGGACTTGCTGTTTTATAAACATTTTTTTTTTCAATTTTTAGACCACCTTAGTGTAAAAATAAACATTGCAACGTGCAGATAAAAGATGTCATAAAATTTAATTTAAAATAATTTAGTTAACTTCCAAGAAACTTAAAGTATCACACATATGTTTACATTAGTACTATCCAATGTAAATTACTAGTTAGTACAAGTAAGCAAACCTTTAAAAAAAAAATAAAAAGTTTTGTTTATTTAATATATAAACATGAGTTTGTTGAAATAATATTATTAAAACTTGTTTTATAGACTATTTTTTTGCTGCTGAATGTGTTTTTGTGAACGTTTGCTATTTTTTCATCATGACGAAACAATTAATATTCATTAAATTTCAAACCAGATCTGACTTTTTAAAAACATTATATTTGTTAATGAATAGACTAAAAAGTTTTCTAAAAGGAAAACTCATAATTTTTTGAATGAAATATAACGTTTATGTTAGTACATTTAGTTTTATAATTAAATTTATAACCCTATGTTTAGTCTTTATACTTTTTCAGCTGCAGTAAAACTTTGTTAGAAAACAAATAAAATGCTTCATTGTTAACTTAATTTTTTTCATTTAAGTTTTAGCATAAAATAAGTTTAAGTTACTGGTATATTCTATTATCTCAAATTAGTATGTAAACACAATAATCCAAACAGCTCTTAAACTGTTAAATCAACTCAACAACTACGGTAGGACTTTTTATGAGTACTATTTTACGGACACTATTTTATGGGTAGAATTGCTGCAACCAAATCTGCCCATAATTTGATGTGATTTCATTAAAATTATGGGTTTTATTGAAAAGTTGCTACAATTAACTTGCTGCAATTAAATGTAAAATAAAATAGTGGCTAGACCTTAATAAATATTATGAATAGTTTTTGAAGTTCAAATTTTATAAACAAAAAAAAAAAAACTTGGATACACATAAACTAATTGTTTGATTTATAATTACATTTATGCAACTTATATTTTTTACAAACAAAAACAAATTTAGCAGTTATTTGAAAAACAACTGTGTATTTTGATTTAAAAAAGTTAAAAAATGATCATAGTCCTCTTGTTTATCATTTTTATGTAGAAATCATAAACTTGAAAACACAGGGTTAGAATTATTTGTTCTGAAGGTAACTTTGTTATTTTTAAAACTTATAGATGTTAGGAAATGTGCTCATGTTAAAAGTCTTGTATACACTTAAAACAAATCCAGGATACATACCAGGAAACAAGTGATCATGTCAAGAAATTGGTCTTCTGTAAAAATGACAAACGAAGACAATTTTTCATATACATTTTAAAACACCGGATTATTAAATCTTTATACATACTGAACTAATCCATCACTAACTCTTTTAAAACAGTTTATCAAATCATTTTCAATATTTTTTAACTGTTTGTGCTTGGTATTTACTCTAAATTTAGTATTTTTAATGGTTTTTTTTTTGATACAAAAAGATCATCAATAGTATTCGTTATTTTTTTACTTTTTACATTTATACTATCATCAATTTTATTAATTGACATTAGATCAATTCTGATATTTTACATTTCATGTGTTGTTTACGGTATACTAACATTTACCACCTGCGCTCAATTCCCACCCAAATCAAATCCAACCCGATCAATTCCCACCCAAATCAAATCCAACCCGATCAAATCCCACCAAAATCAAATCCAACCCGCATAATTTCAACACGAATTAAATACCGACCAAATCATATCCCGCCCGATCAATACTAACCCGATCAATTCCAACACGTTCAATTCTCACCCAGGTAAATTATCACTCGAATGATTTCTCATTCGTCTCAATCCAGTTCATAAATATTTCAAATTAAATAATTATCAACCTTTATATATGTTATATGCTTATTTAAGATCAACAGTTTTATGCATAAACTCTAATCCGTTTAATTTTTGTACATGTAAAGTTTAGGCGGAAGATTGATTATAAGTTTCAGACAAGTTCCATTCTTTTTAAGTTTAATTTAATTAATTTTTAAGTTTTATGTTTTCTCATATATTTCGACCAAAAAAGTTTTCTTTAATAACGCTTAACACTTAATTTTGTTTTGTATATTAACTTTTAATGAAAGAAATTAATAACTTAACAAATTTTATTGTTTTAATTTTCAGTAAGCTGTACCTAACTGCAGGGGCGTGTTTAGACTGGTTACCTGGAGCCTGTGCGACCATGAAAAAAGAAGAAAAAGAGAAAAGGAAAGTGTCGTTTATTAAATAAAAAAGCCGTTTATTCATATATTTTTACTTGTTTCGCTTGTGCTTTATTTCCAAAATTGTAAATGTTAAATTGACGAATATTAAAAATGCTTTAACAACCAAATGCAAGTACAAAATGCAAATATTTTATTTTATCGTAAAAAAGATTGGTTTTTGTGATATGCGCTAATAAGAAAAATATTTATTTTCTTTTCATTGTACCATAAACGGCTTATAACTATTAAAACTTTGTTTGTAAAGTTTGTAAAGAAGACTTTTCATTAACTAATGCGTTATTTACAACTATATATTGCAACTTTACTTCTAACTACATATTTATTAAAGTTATACATGCTAATTCTTGCACATTTTTTAGCATGTTATATGTTTTTTATTGTCATTCCAGTTTTGATTCTTATACATTGATAAATACCTTAGACTTTACAAAACTATTCAAACACGACCTCTATATAGTGACATTACTACATGTTCTTAAGTTTGCCATTTAGCTTAAATTATCTCGTGTTCTTTTATATTTTAAATCAATGTTGTCTTTTCTTTTTATTTTGCTATTAGATAATGAAATATTAACAACATTTGATAAATAAAATGAGTAAAATAGTTTTTAAATTTATTTAAACTAACAAGGTTATTAAGTGAGAAACTATTTATGAAATAGACAAAAAATATTATTGATATTTGACTGAAAAACGTTACTGATAGTTTAACATTATGTATATAAATATTGTGATAAACATATATTTCAACAGTTGAGTAGATGCTTATATATTTAAAAGACAAATTTTATTTATTGTTAGAAGAAGAATCATTCTAAACTAAAGCAAAAAATAGTGCTTCTCCATTTGAAAAGGCCTAGAAATGTCTCTGCTACTTTGAGATAACTTTTTTTTAATGATCTACAAAAGGGTTCGGCAAACTATGGCCCATATTTGTAAAAGTGTGGCTCGAGAGAATATTTAAATATTATATTGCAACCAGTAAATATGAAAATTTAGTCCTCTGCTAAAGAAAATTCGCTCGGTTACGCTACAACTCAAGTTCTAATAGTTAAATATAATTAAGAATTAGAATGCTTAAAGAATATTGTTTAATATTGTAACATATTATTAAACAGTTTTAAAAATGGATAAAAGTAGAATAAAACTATTTCAACAATTACTAGAGTGTTATGAAAAAATATCAGTTTCGAAGTAAAAATAGATAAAACAATTGTTAATATGATAAAGTATTTAGAGTAATGATAGATAAATTATTATACTAATCAGAACAAATCAAAACTTTAAAGAGCATACTTTTTTAAACAAAATGCTAAGTTTTCAAATTAACTGCTTGAGCGTTAAATTTTAACTTAAAAAAACAATTAAAAAACTTTTACTAAGTATTTAGTTTTAGCTTAAGTATTTAATTTTTGTTTTTAAGTATTTAGTTTTGTTTATTAAAATTAGTTTTTATAAAATATAAAACTAGTACTTAGAAAATAATTTTATAACCAAATTTAAACATAAGTTAAACTGATTTCTAAATATTTTTTATCGTTTGAACGCATCAATAGCTTTAAAAAATATTATCTCAGGCCAGCTTTACATAAGTCTTAGGTGTGATTTACTTGATCTAGTTTCAATTTGTAGTTATCATTTAAATAACTTTGTTAAAGAACTAGGTCTTTATTAGACTAAAAAGTTTATTTAAATATTTTCCTAGGATTCCGCAACGCTTCTCAGGGGTTCCGCGATGCCTTTCGAAATTAAAAAAAGAAATTTGACAAAAAAAAAACATAAATCATAAAACTTCAAAAAATAATGGAACAGTTAAAATGGAAAACATATATAGT
Source organism: Thalia democratica (assembly GCF_965202585.1). Taxonomy (NCBI): domain Eukaryota; kingdom Metazoa; phylum Chordata; class Thaliacea; order Salpida; family Salpidae; genus Thalia; species Thalia democratica. The sequence continues at coordinate 37,473,244 of NC_139165.1, read as the reverse complement.
TATAGCATTCATTGATCTGCTTAGTGTGTATCTAGCGGTAGGAATTTTAATGGGTATTTTAATGGGATAAAGCAGTTGAAGCTATATGGATACAATGTTTTTTACATAGAGAAAATTTGGCAACAAAATATTTTCCTTCTTGTTTACAAGAAGTTCCCTCAGCGTCGATTAAAACTGTTAATTTTATAAATAAAAGTGACACAAAGGCCAGATGTTTCAAAAACCTATGTGAAAGTTTGGATGCTGACCATCTGTTACTTCTTTATCACAACGAAGTTCGCTGGCTGTCGAAGGGGCGGACACTGGTTCGTCTCGTTGAATTAAAGAAGCAGGTGTTCACCTTTCTTAAAGATGAAGGCTCAGAATTAGTTAAGTTCTTTGAAGATGTTGTTTTTTTTGGCCAGGCTAGCTTATCTCACCGATATTTTCGAAAAATTGAAAGCTTTGAACTTAAGCATGCATGGGAAGCAAAATTCCATTTTTGTCATGACAGACAAGATTGAGGCGTTTAAAAATATAATTAACTTTTGGAAGAAAAAGGTTAGCAATGGTAATTTTGCGATGTTTCACCAGTTTGATGAGGCCCATGAAAAATGCATAGAATTTAACTTCTCTGACGAAATATACAACCACCTTGATCTTTTGTCTATAAAGTATTCTTAGATTCAACGTTATTTTCCTAAAGATGTTCGCATCGGATTTTTGGATTTTGAATCCTTCTATGTGTGATATTGCTTCATAAGAAGTGAAACTTCTTACAGATACAGAAAACGAATTGCTGCAACTATCTGAAGATAGCAATTTAAAATTGAGTTTCAAAGGAAAGGAGCTTTTAGATTTTTGGATATGTGCAATTTGAGAGTACCCCGTCTTAGCAAAGGGTGCAGTAAAATTTTTTTTACCATTAACCACCACTTATCTTTGCGAGTCCGGCTTTTCGCATGTAACAAACATTAAAACGAAGCAAAGGAACTGTATGCTGACTCCAACCTTATCTGCCTGTCTTCGTCTCAGTCTATCCAAAATGCAGCCGTGCATTGACATGCTTGTTGCTAAGAGACAAGTTCAAGTTTCGCACTAAATGTTTTTTATTTATTTTTGTTAGGCATCTTACCCGTTGATTACAGTAATCTGTAAATTCGATTAGGTTCATTTTCATTTCGTCATTGTTTGTAGCTCTCTTTTTGTTTTTATTATGCAAGGAAAGGTGTTTATGACGTTGCGATTAATCAGGTTTGTTTTCGTTTGTTTATTATAGAATCATAAAATACCTATTGCGTCTGGCGCACTTTGAGTTTGACTCGACTTAATACTATTACAATAAGTATGATTTCTAACAATGATATAGTTTTGCTAAAAAATTCGTTTTTCACTGAAATTCTTTTGTTTTTAGCAAGAAATATTATATTAAACCTTTTATGTAAAATTAAATTAGGGGTTCCGCGGAAAAATTGAGCTTTGGAAAAGGGTTCCGCCACTAGAAAAAGGTTCAGAAGCACTGGTCTAGATAACTAATTTTCACTATTTTAGTTTCCTACTTTGATTTTGATAAAAACAATAGTTTTTCAACAGTAAACTTAATACCACTAAAAATATTTTCAAAATTTATAACAAAGTACAGAAATTTAGTTATAATTATAAGTACATTTAGAGTCTAAAGTTTGGAGTATTTTAAAATTTTTAAGTAAATTCTTATAACTATTGTTATTTTTAGGTACACATCAAAGAAAGTGTGATAGTAAAAAGAGTAGGTACCAATTTGCATTTACCAAATCCTACAAAGAAAAAGGTAGATTTATTAAGAGTTGATTAATAACATTTAATGAGAATAATTAAATAAAATATATCTTAACTTAAAGCTAAATTATACAAATTAAATTCACAGGTACGTAAAGTAGTAGAAGAACTAAAATTCCTTAGTAAGACCGGCATGGTAAATACAGAAAGATCTGTTATACGTATAAGTGTTGTCAAAAAATCCCCGAAAAGCTTGGAAATTGACAATTTATGCTTGTAAGATCTGTAAAAGCCTTGAATTTGAGAATTATCGAAAAACCTTGAATTTTAAACAATTTGTATATGTTAAGTAATGTAATCTCGATTTGATACAAAAAATCTACCATATAAATATAATTTATTAAAAAACACATTTTAAGGAGCTTAACAGTATCTTTTAAATTTGTCTATATTATTAAAGACAGTATTTTTTACTTTTAATTTAATTATATACTAAAAATAGATGCAAAATTTGTACTTTTAAAAATATTATAATGGTGCATTGCACTTTTGCTTTTAAAATGTCTTTACCTATTGTTGTGCTTTGTATTGGAACTAAACCTAGAAATTTTTCTAAAATGTCAAAATTAGTAAAACCACCTGAAATAAAAATTCTAAAATGAGCAACACCTGTTGTATCAGTTTTCACATCTTAAAAATTGATTTAAGTCCTAATTTGGTATATGCGCTTTTATAGTCTTCAGACATTTCCTAAACACGATTTCTTGTTGTTATTGAAAAAATAAACAAAAATATTTTACTAACCCAAACACAAATTATTTAAATAATTATTTAACTCTGAACGATATCTTTTTTTAATAATTACTTTTGCTACTTTATAATTTGCCTTAACAGTTTTTTTCTGATCCGTCTAGTTATCAAAAATAATCATTTGCGTTGTTAAAACTGACTTAAGCGATTTATTTTTTTCCGTTTCTCGCATTAACTCCAAACTAATGTATTATAGTTCTAATAGCTCGTCTTACAATTCACAATTGCTTATTTTAAATTCAATATTTTTGTTACAGATAAAGAATTGCTATGATGCTCAATAAAAAAAGTTTTTTCTAATTCGTAATAGCTTAATAAATTTTTATACATTTGTTAAAAGTTAATAAAAACTTTGTTGTACATTCACGCTAAATAATAATATTTTTATGTATATAGTTAATTCACTGTTAGTAAGCTTCAGTATTTCTTTATTTTTTGAACTTTATTCTAAACAGGGTTACCAAACAAACAGGCTACTTTATTTTTTCTTTAATTCAGACTAGGTTAAAGCTGTTTAAGACGTTTTTTCATAACTCAGGTGTATTTGAAACTTTTATTTTAAAAACTTTGAATAAATCTTCGAATTTTCAGAATAGTTTTTATGACTCAAGTGTAGTTTACTAATTGTAATTTTTGTGTATTTACATATTGTGCTTTTTATAATAATGATATTTTAGTTATGTATTTAAGCTTGATTAACAGAAAGTTTTTAGTATTTAACTTCTGTAAACCTTTAATACAATTTAGACATTTTTGCTTTTAAAGTGGCAACCGTGTAAAAAACTTATTAATTACTTATAAGGTATTTAATAAAAGAATTCCATCATTGATTATGTTAAAAAAATTTATATAGCCTATTTACAGTATAAAAAAGTATTAATTTTATTTAAGTAACTAATTATTACTGAGTTTTCTAAAGAATGCAAACTATTTAAGACGCAAAAAATATTTTCATAAGTTAAAATGTTTTTAAATATAAAAAGGTGGTTCATAATATGAAAAATGTATAAAAGTGACCCGTTAATGTTTTCAAGCTCGGTTTTAATAGAGAGTTAGGTTGTAAGTAAAATAATAAAAATGTTTTATTAAGTTTAACTTATTAAGTCCTCAGGAAAGTACACATTTTATTAAGATTTTAGTATATTAAACAGTGTAAATTCTATTCCAAAATATATTTATATATTTAATAGGCATTCTATGTGTAGCTAAAAGTCATTTAAAGTAATAAAGTAATAAAAGTAAAACTGTCTCTGGTGTGACCAAAGAAAGCCAAAAGACTATTCAAATATCACTAAAACTGTGGCCCGCGAAGGTTTTGAAAAGTTGAAATTTGGCCCGCGAGCACCAACTGCCTGCCGACCCCTGTGTTATAGTATGCAACGCATACAAAAAAAAACAAACACTTAATTTTCAAATACTAAAAACTGCATTAAATATTAAAACAGTCAAAGAATAAAAAAAAACAATACTTTAATAAAGTTTAAAATTAATAAACGAATAGAAACTGAGAAAAGCTTGCAAATGAATGATAAAAAACTGAGCACAAAGCTATGAATTATAACATTAAGTTTAAGCAAATTTTAGTACTGAGATATAACTATAAACTGCTTGCTTAGTTATAAAAGCTAAATTAATCGTGTATTTGTAGTAAAACATTGATTTTATAATTAAATTGTGAAATTTTACACAAAAACGTTTCAATATTTGAATCGTTTAAACAATTTAAGCAATATTTTCAGCTGTTAATAGTGTTGTATAAACTAGAAACTATTAAATTAGTTGTTATAAATAAAGCTTATAAGTAACGAGGTTTTATTGTAATCTTATAACTTAAAAGTACACAAAAACATTGATTTTAGCTGAAATGAACAAATATTATTCTAGACCAAAATTGGCCAGATAAGTGAGGAACCGGATAAGTGAAGAAGCGCTGTAGTACAATTTGTTTAAATTTTATAGTCAAAAACTTTAAGACAATAAACCAGGTTTTAAAAATAGAATACAGCTACAAATAAAGTTATCTAATCAATTATTACTAAACTGAAGGTATATAAAAATAAAGTGTTGAATAATTAATATTGACAATAACCGTTCATTGTCAAAATCTTGTATTTTTATTCCTTAATCAACTCATAAGTTTTCTGAGTTTTTATAACAAGCCTTAAGCAATATTCATCCACTTACGACTTATATTTATCGGTAATAGAATCCACTAAGTTTAAGTTAAATGTTTAAGACGTTTAATTTGTCTGGATTTACAAATAAAACTCAGACTGCCCGGTTTTTTTTGTATAACCTTTTTTTTTACTAATAATTTTTTAGAAATATAATCAAGACAGTTTTGATGTTTACAACATATATTATTGTTTTTAGGTTAATAGTATACGTGTGATTAATCATATAAAATAGTTCAAATCAGTAATAAAATACATTAAACAATAATAAATTTGTTTCTAGTTATTTTATCTTAAAACTAAATTGTGTTACACTTTAACCGGTTTTAGAATATGAGTTTAAGAAAAGTTTAGAAACTTTAAGTATAAGTGTCAACTAGATAAATAACATATAAAACCTCGTAAAGAATCTATAAATGTTTTTGTCTTCAACAAAAGTCTAGTATTACTGCTTAGTGGTTATTTATTTTTAATAGATCAAACTTAAAGTGAATAAAATTTCCTAATAGATTTTCATTTTTAAATTATCGAAAAATTGTCTAACAGACTAGAAATTATCTATAGATTGACAAAAAAATATAATCAAAATAACTCGTAATAAAGAAATTTATATAGTTTATATATCTATATATTTAGCCATTGCCTGTTAAATGATCATTTGCCTAGCGACTAGTAAGTGGGCCGCGAATAATTACCAGACATCTGATAGCCTTGGTGCACTGTAGGACTCCCATGGTGAACGTAGTTAACATAAATAATAACATAAATAAGAACATGGTAAAAACTCGTTTGAGGTTGGTTGTGTGGAGGAAAATTCACAAACGGAAGATGAACCATGGGATGTAGGTTTTCAATTCCTTGTTGATGTTGGCTGTAATTGTTTTTTATCATAATATTAGCAGACATCCCTTGAAATGCTAAAGATATCATTTAAATTATTAGATAACGTTATTTTTAAAAAATAATTTAACTGCTTGTCAATTTTTCAAATATAGTTAAGTTTTATTAATTCTAATAATTAATTGTTGACTTCTGCTGTTACAACTTGTTATTTTTCGAAACAAAAATAAAGTTAATAATAGATAATTATACTTATTTTTGCATATATTCATACAGCTAATTAGCTTCTCAATTATAAGTCAAATATTAGTAACATAATAATAGTTTATGTATTGTACAAAATAATCCGATTTATCTTGAAACCTACTCGCTATAGGACATCTTAATTGATGTCCTGAATTAAATCTACTGTTTACTTGTATCTGGTCTTGAGAGGGAACGTTCATCATTTGCTCTGAGGCTTTATAAAATAAAGGTTTTTTTTACGCAGCTTATAAACAAGTAGTTATTAATAAGTCATTCTGTCGATAAGTAGCTTAAAAACTATTTTTTTGTTTTAAGAAAAAAATAGACAACATTTAAGTTGTGTTTTTTTTTAATGAATATACGGGTTTAACAAACAATAGTTATTGAAACTTAATAAAAGCAAGATAAAATGTTTTAAAGTAGCTGTATAAAAAGTAACCTGCTCTATAACGTTGATCGATCATTGGCTGTACAATTCTCTTACGAGCATTAATAAACCTGTAAAAGAAAAAAATAAGGACTTGTATGTTAAAACTTAAAAATTCCTCAGTAAAAAGCATTATCTACATTTCTACAATCTTTTCTTTGATAAATATACTTTATTCAAACCTAAGAGGCCTTTTATTAAACATTTATTACTTTTATTAACTGAAGATTTTTAAATATCTACATGTTAGCTTTGCGCAGATATATCTCATACATTAAAAAGACTCAAGTTTAATTTTTTAAAGGAAAATATTAACATAATATAAGTAAAATTTAAAAAAAAGTATAAATAAAATTCGTTATAATAAAAACAGCTTAAATAATTTTAACTGTTACTAGCTGCATTTGACTTTTATTATTCTCTTATTTAAATTATAGTTACTTTGTTACTTTATAAGTTTGTAAAATCCTATCTCTCACTAGCTTTTTAGTCTACTGATGAGACCTGCTCGAAAAATATATTTAGTTGACTGGTTTGTTCTACAGTGCTAAATTGATAATCTTTTGCATTTAATTTTGCTTAAAATTCATATAGTATACATACTACGAAAGTTAATTATATAACTAACCAGCTAGCTATTTGTTTTAATGTCAGACCGGTTTGTCTTGCTAAAATGTTCTTCTGCGCTTCTGATGGATAAGGATTCTAAATTGATTATATATAAAATTTAAAACAACTATAATATCATCTTATAGAAATCTAGTCAATTAATGCTTCATTTACAAAATGTATACACGTCTTATGTTCTTAAGAATTTAAAGCATAGTATTTTTAAGTAAAAAGTATAGTTTTAGATATAAGTAATATGTTAAAAAAGTACGGTTTTTATAAATAGAAATGAATAATTTAGAATTAGATAATCGAGAAGAATCGAAAAACGACCAAGAACTTTTAAAATATTTTAAAGTTCTTTTGTTTTTTTTTAAACACAAAACTTTAAAACTTATATTTAGTTATGTTTTAATCACTAACTTTTTTAAGATTTAAATTCCGTTGCGTTTAAATGAGTTTTTATAATCAATTAGTAATAACTAATAACAAATATAAACTTCTTTAAAAATTTTAATTTACAAGTTAAAATGAAGGTTATGAAAAAAGAGATATGATTGAAGTTGAGATGTAATGTTAAAACTACGTGGCAGTTTCAATATTTCCCGTGTAAGGCAGTACTTATAAGTTTAATTTGTAACTAACAGTCAAGTTTTTAAAAAGCCATGTTCTCAAGATAGTTTTTGTCGATTCTGAAAAAGCTACTCGTGGTTTTCTTAGTTGGTTTTCTACTCTTCCGCTTATGGAACCTTCACTGATTTCAGAAAGTGTTGATCCTTCAAATTTATTACCTAAAAGTTAACAAGTATAAATATAGTTTATTTCATTATATTAGTACCAATTTCATAGTATAAACATTACTTAAAACTCATGTTTTGTATAATTATTTTAGAAAATTAAAAACAAAATTAATCTGTTGGACAAAAATAACAAAACTTGTTCAATACAAAATCGCAAGAAAAAAAAATTTTAATTACACTTTTTTAAGTCAGTTAAAATGATAAAAACTTATTGGTTATTTCAATTGTGCGAAAGACTTAAAAATCAACCAAGATATTTTTTGAAGAATTTAATTAAAGATAATTTGTAGAAAACTATGACATAACTTTTACTAATGTTTTGCACAAAAATATGAAAAGCCTTATAGAAGTTTTGATTTGTTTAGAGATTAATATTAAAAAAAAGACACAAAACAAAGATTAATGTTTTTAAAAAACTATGAAAACACAGTTTAAGTCTGCTTAAGTACTAATTAAACTAGTATAGTATGTATATTATTATTTGTTTCTGAAAAAAGTAAAGATTTTGTTCACAAATTGGAAAAAATTCCTCAAAAAATGACATAGAATGTCAAAAAGCAAAAAATGTATTGACTGTTGAAGAATTTTTCTAATACTTTTTTTTAACTTTAACAACAACTTGAACTTTTTTAAAAAACTTTTGTTTAAATGATCACTTTTTTTAATGGACATAAGTTTATACCATTTTTATCATCAAATTATTAGTTTAATTGTTGAAAATGTTTCAAGTATTGTTTTTGCTATGTGTATAGTAGTATTTAGGGTTTTCAACATGTCGTAATTTTTTTTCTGGTAAACAAAACAACTTGAGTTTCAGAGAATTAACAAAAGATTAATATAAAGAGTACAAATTAATTGATTTTTTGATTGTAAAAAAAAGTTTTTTTTAAAATAAGTTTTTCTATAAGTTTAACATTTTAAACTTATAGGTAAGTCAGCTTAAATGATAGGCAAAAAATACAATATAAAATTCGATTAATATATGATTAATATATAAGTTTACAAAACAACGTAGATTTTATATAGCTAAAAGTTTAGTTTCATTCAATTTTTTAACTAAAAAGTATTTCAAACAAGTATTAGCTTAGTATTATATGTACTCTTAGATTCAAATATACTTTGCTGCGTTAAAGGTTTATCACTGCTAGTAGTTTTTGAAAACTTATAATCACCTCGAAAGACTTGTTGTGGTTCTGACGTTGTCTTAACAAATTCTTCTGAATGATTATTTGGTGAAGAGAGAAGCTTTAAAATATATTTAGCTATCAAACATGAAAAATTTACCCAGATCAATTATCTGTACGTAACGTTTTATGTTAAACTTTTTCAGAACTGTAAACAAAAGTTAATTTTACTTGACCTTGATGTTTTTTGTTATATTAATAAATTTTTAAAAGTTATATTAACCAAGATAACTTGAATTTATAGTTAAGTTTTATCTTTACCGAATGTGGGAACATATGGTCTTATAAAGCATATTAAACTAACTAATTTTGGAGAGTAATAGAAAAGGTTTTACTTTTTAATTAAGTTAGTCTAATATATTTGTTTTAAAATACTTTAGGTAAATGTATTCAGGTTTATTAACTCCCTAACTGCAATATTAACACATGCTCATACAAGTTACTTAGTTTGAAATTTCATTAAAAAACTTATAAAAATGTAGATGCATTGTTAATACTCAAAATCATAATTGTAGTTTAAACCTGATATTCTGCATTTTCATCCATCGATGGTAGATTTTCGTTGCTAAGGTCTGATGACCTATTACCGGAAGTAGTTGACTCACTTCTAGAGTTAACTTCATTTTCAAAACTCCCTGAAAATCGTTTTTCCAATGATGGAATCCTACTTGAAGTAGTGTGTTCAAATTTTAGTGTTTTTCTAAAACGGGTGCTGTAATTTGATGTGATATTTTTACATATATCTTCAACCTGAAAAATTTAAATTTTTTAATAAAGTATATAATTTGAAGTCAATCCAGTTTTAAAACTTTAAAAACTTTTATTTTCAAAAGTTGTGATTTACATTGAGACATAATATAAATTTTCTGACTTAAATTTCGCTCAAAAAAATAAAGCTGGATTGTAATAATTTTTATTTTTTAATTAAACAATTGATAAAATCATTTGTTTAAAACTTATTAATAATAAACTTACTCTTTCTACTTCTATTAACTGGTTTCGAAGCACAGTAATTGCAAGAACCATCTGTATACAAATAGAACTAATTAATAAGCATAGACTATAAATAAATAATACAAAATAGAAACATCATTAAATTATTAGAAATAGTTTTAAGAAACTTTTAAAGTGGTTCATAGCTAAATTTTCTTTTTTTTTAAACAAAAAAACTTAACATTTTTCTAGAAAACAAAAACGTCAAAAAGTTTAAAATTTTATTACATCTAAACAAACTGTATGGGTTTTATACAAGTTTTTTGTATTACAATTTTATTTCAACATTCATGTTGTTATACCTTATCAAGTAAACTCATAAAACTAAATTAAATTTAAATAAAAAAAAACGAGTCGACTGTTTTATTAGTTTACTTACCAAATGATCTACTTCATTGTTTGGATCAAAACTCCACGTACGATTTTCCTTTTTCATCTTAAAGTTATTCATTTAGTAACGATTGAAAATAATTTTCAAATTAAATATTACTAAACTTGCATCTTATAATTTTCTTATAAATATTAATTTATTTTTAAAAATACTATAAAATAAGCGTTTTAATATATAAGTAAACACTGTAAATACTTATAAAGCTAACTAAATGTTTAAATGTAGATGCTTTCTACAAGAAATTATAAACATAAACAAACATTATTATAAACCACAATGAACTAGTTTTTAAAATCCTATGTTTACTTATCTAAGTCAATAGAATAGTTTACCAGTCATTAATAGACTAAAAAAGAAAGTATATCACATTTATGTATAAACCCCTTCGGCAAACAATTCGATATCATCATCAAAAGATTGTGACGTCGTAATACTTGTGACATCATTTTGTGAAGTTTGAAGTTTTAGGGTTTTCAGTTCGATCTTTAGAAGTATGACTTCCAACAATGGGTATAAGGTGTGTCTGTTGATGTTATAAATGAGTAGGAACTAAAATGAATTTAAATAATATCAAACTAAAAATTTATTCTTCAACAGTTTTTTTATATTAAGTAACAGCTTAAGTTAATTGAAAATGCGTCTAATTAAATTTAAAACATTTATTACAATTATAACTATACTGTTATAAAGTTTAGTGATAATGTGTGAAGCATTTCATGTTTATCATCGTTTTATCCATTTAAAATTAACTGAGTAAAATTAATTTCTGCAATTGTCTTTTTAAGTTTGATTTTGATAAAAAAATAATTTCTTGTTGTAAACTATTATTACTGCTACTTAATATAGAATCATATTTATTATTTCAAAACGATTATTTTGTTAATAACTAGTTATTGCCGTACTTAAAATCTGTCTGTTTTGTGGCAAAAAGTTATCAAAAAATATTGAATAGATTAAAATAGTTATCTAAATAAATATTTAGAATCGTTTACACTAAGTTTGTATTATTAACTGAAACACTTTAATTTATTAGCAATATTCTTGTAAAGGTCACAAAACAATCCGTATTATTTATAAGTAGGTTAATACTTTTTGTAATTTTAGACCAAATAAAAACGATAATAATACAGACGGTAAGCCATTAATAAATCCATAAATTCGAACACAGAATAAATTACTTAAATTAATATTTTTCTAACAAACTCAAAATAGTTTTATAATTAATCAAAAATATTGATAGAGTGGAATAAAAATTCATAAAAACGTTTATAGTATATTTGTAAACGATAATCAGAAAGTATAACATTACTTATTTTGCTTTAGCACTTTTTTGGTTTGTTAAAAGTCTAAGTATGAGCGCAACGGGGGAAAAACTAAAAGTTAGAAAAAATTTTAAACACGTGTTTTTGTGACATAAATTAGATTGATTGTCGTTAAAGTACTTCAGGTAATCTTTCTTTCAGTATCATAATAGCAATTTTAAACGAATTATGACCACATTTTATAGGCCTTTAAAAACCTTTATTTATTTTTTGAACAATCTACATAATAAATTAAACTAATTTAAAATAGTAAAGTTTAAAAATACAAGCTTAAATTTTTTTGATTCATTCAAACTTTTTATGATAGGTTCTAACACAAACTAAACAAGAAGTATGTATACCTAAAGGTCATTAACTAATTTTGCAAGTGTAATGCATTTTTGGATAATAATAAAAATTCATAAAGTTAAGATAAAAATGTATAAATGTTTAAATGTTTCAGTTCTAGTTTAACAAATAGATAAGCAAATATTTTTCAGTAGAATCAAAGCTACAAACTAAAGTTTAAAATTCTCTTTTAATTGGATAAGGTTTTCATTATAACATATTTAGTCTCTACAAAACTTCATCACTTTAAAACTTAGTTAAGCTGATTTTTTTTATAATTTTGCTTTTAAAGTATAACAATAAGATCATTTTCATTTTAATTTTTTCAGCAGTAGTTATTAAAAAAATTTAATACAAAAATAATTGTATAAACTTATGAAAAGAACATGAACTCCTACCGCAAACATTAAAATAATATTTTTTATTTTTATATAAATTATCCCATTTTAACAGACGCATTAAACAAACTTAATGAAACCTTAAGGATTTTAAACTTTTGGTTTTATTTTTTTTCATCAACTTATTTACTACTTCTAAAGTAGCTTTTAGTGGTCGTAATAACTTAACTTAATAACAAATTAGTTAAGTACAAAGTTTTTAAAAACACTTACGAGCCAATTAACTTTTTAAGTCACAAAAGGTCTATTTTAAATCGCGTAGCAAACTATTATGTCTGTATAGTTTTTATTGTGTCTAAAACATGGTTAAATTAAACTAAAACAAGCATGAGTAATCTAAACAAACGCTATGATTTCAAACTAAAACAAATTTATCAAACTTGTAAATAGCGTCTTTGTTGAGAACCATATCCAAATAATGGTTATCAATCGTTTCTTCATGTTTTTGATAGTCGTGATCAACACTATAAGGATTGTTGTGATTTGCAACTGAGGATGTCAAACAGTTACTAGGATTACTTTGATTTTTCTGTCCAACATTTAATTGTACATTGGGGATTCCGTGGCTACAAATGCTGTTAGTTATTTTAGATTTTCGTAAAAAACTAAGTTACAAATTTACATCTATTAATTTTCAAATTCTAGTTTTGGAATTTTAAATAAATAACAAATAAAGTTGTTATAAAGCAGTATACCGTTGTAAATTCAATATAAATACTACATGTATTTTTAAATATAGACAAAGTTGTTAAAAATATATTTTAATACATCTTTACATTTGAAGTCAAAATTAAAAAACGAAACAACAAACCTGTTATTGAAGTCTTTTTTCAGGCTAAAATCGGAAACTTCGTTCTCAGATATTGTTTGGTTTGAAAATTTTTGGTGGTAATTTGATGTTTTAGCTAAGGATGTCCACTGGGCCTGGTTACTATGGTCAGAATTTTTTCGGACGTGTCAGGTTGTTCGTAAAAGATTGGATTCGAAATATCAGAAACTGGGATTTCATTACTTTCTGGTAGTTGTTGGTTTAACCCCTTTATATCGATATTAGATGGATGAGGTACCATTTTTTTATAAAGCTTTATTTTGAATTTCTATTATGTGTTGTAATATGTAGTTTTTAAACAGTTGTGATTACGTCAAAACAGGCTCTAAGAAAATTAAATTTATGAAGATTAATTTCAGATTTATTATTTCTAGCTTAAACTTTTTACATTTTATAATTAGAATCAAAATAAAAACTAAATGTCAACAAAGTTAATTTTTATATGAAAATTGCTATTGATAAAAGCAATTAAAGTTGTGTTTTGTTTTTTATTTTAAATTAATATATAATAAAATATATAAAATTTCTTAATATGTAAAACTTTGTAAATATAAAAACTATTGACTGAAACTAAAATATTATAAATGACAACATGGTTGACCAACATATTATAACTTGGTGATTTCTACGGTTTGTTATTTATTAAAGATGGGCTCGTATAAAATAATTTACTTTGAGTTTCTTAAAATTCAAATAATTTTAGATAGAAAAAAAATTATCAAGTGTTTATTAGAAAAATTTTAAATCTCAAAGTTCTATTTTATTTTTACATTTCAATTGTCTAAATTTCTACATTGAAGAATTTTTGTGTTAAGTTTATAAATAATCTAAATTTTATTAAATAAAATTTTTTTATTACTTTTAATTTTTTATAAGTAAAAGTTAAACTGTAATCGTTTCTTTAATTAACACTTTTTTATCTGCTTTTATTTTTAAAACAATATATTTTAAAGCATTTAAGATTTCTTTTCAATAACGAATAAACAAAAATAATTTAGTATGCTTTAAATCATTTCATTCAAATAATAAAACAAAAGACTCGAAAATAATCATTAAAATACTTTTTACTTATTTTATTAGTACATTTAATTTATTTAACAAAGCAACTTTTATCTTAATTTAAAAAGGGAACTTAGAAAAAAACACTAAACATTTTTTTCACCAAGTTATGGTTTTTACATATCTACTCCATTCAAATAATCAACTAAAATTGATGATTAAATAGTTAATTATAAAATTTTTAAGTGCTAAAAATAATAATGTTTTAAATTATGAGAACAAAGGGAATACATAAAACAGTGCCTTTTAGTCAACACGTTACAAATTCACAACATCAATTGGTTGCTGATTGAAATTTTGTCACTTTTGATTCGCTTGATTTGATGTATATGTGTAATACGATATCTTGCAAACTAACATTTTAACTTTTTTGCAACACAAAGTAAGATGATACATAGCTACCTGCTTATCAAAAACACTTCCAAGCAAAAAGTTATAAAAGTATTTTATTAAGTTAGTCAACCTGAAAAGTAGCATAAAAACAAAATCAGGTAAAAGCTAAAAATATTTTTCATAAACTCCTTATCTCTGCCGTGAGTAATTTTAAACAAATTACACGAATCTACGACGCATTTTTTGTAAAATGATTAAAATTAAGATCAGTTCATACCAGTGGCGTCGCGTGGTATTTTTTTTAGGTGGTGCAGAATTTAAAAAAATATCAATTATTTTAATAAAAATATGTTTTTACTGTCAAGTTTGAAAACAACTGAACTTTTGCTACACCTGAAGATAAGCTTTGCTTTTAAGGGCATAGGAGGGATGAAACAATTTGATCTTATTTTATGTAGTTTTTACTAAGCTACAAGATGCTTTTTACAGATTTTAAAAATTCAGTATATGTTTTAAGATACAGCCGGTCAAAGTCAAAGGCAACAAAAGGTTCATAATGGGAGGCACAAACTAAAACAGTGTTTAAAAAAATGTTTTACCCCCCCCCCCTCCTTTATGCCCTTAACATCTACTTTAGAATTATTTTACTGAAATTACTTTATACAGTTTTAATTTAACTACAAGTCATCTTTTATCAATATAAAAAATTCTTAAAATTTTTGAGATATGGTAATTCACAGTCAGAGGTACAAATGAATCCTTATTTTTATAATATAAACTCAAACAACAAATAAATCAAATCACTAAAATCATATCTTTTTTTTATAAGTTGGCCTCAAAATCTTTAGATGTTTCTTTTATAAAACAGAAAAAAATTGCTAAATTAGATATTTAAAACACCAAGAAAAATGAGTTATAACAAAAGTTTTTTTTTAGTATATATAAAAATATACATTGATACTTAAAAATTGAAAACTTCTCTTCAACAAAAGTATAAAGTTTAAAAAAAATTAGGATGAAAAAGTTTAATTAAAAATTGTTTTAAAAATGATGGAGAATATAGGTTTTCAGTAAAATTGTATTTTTTGCTGTTTTGGTTTGCTCTTTGTATAATAAACGATTGTACTCTCTGGCTTTGACTGGTTGTAACTAAAAGTTTAATTGGAAATTTCAAGTTTATTAAAGAGTAACTATTAGCTTTCTGAAAAAGTTAAAATAAGAACAACATGTAAAAAAGTGCCTATACACCCGCCTCCCTTACTCCTCATTAATTTGCAAATTTTTTTTTACAAACATTAACATTTTTACTAACTTTTTTTCTAATTTTAATGTTTTTTGTTGGAGGTTTAAAGTCCAATAGTTTTTTAAGGGTATCTTTTTTTTATTTAATATTTATTTGTTTTTCATTTTGATGACAGTATTTTTCTCAGGAGCTCAACTTTTTAAAGTTTAGTTGTGATGCTGTTGAACTTTTCAAGAATTTTAAAGATAATTTATAAATATGTAACCATTATAGAAGTAAAAGTTTTGTTAGTTAGTTTTCATGTGGCCATAGGGGTAAAACACTTATTTTTTAATTCTAAATAACCTTGTTATTTTCAGAGTAAAAATTAAAACTGCTTTAGTCAGCCTGAATATTTTTCTAATTTGGTCTGTTTTAATTTATCTTGGGTCATCTTGAGTTTTTAACATTTCTAAGTTATCCTGATTATGAGGCAAGGCAACCATGTTTCAACAATTTTATCTAAAATTTTTGCTTTGTTTATGAAAAAACTATACCAAAAGTTATATAAAGTAGAGGTAGACTAAATTTTCCTAAAATGTTAAACTACTTTAAGTAATCAAAGTTTCTAAATTAAGACTATTTACTTTATTTAAATATGTGATTGTTTCAATAATACTATTTTTTATTTAATTTAAATCTAAAATATTTTTCTGTAAGAGTGAACTAGAAGTTTATAATAAACTTCTTAATTCTTTTTTTCAGAACTTTGAATTTTATTATTTATTTTATTAACTTAATGATAACAATAATCAGTTATAGTTAAATTTATGTATGCAGATTAAAATAAAAAATCAAATTTTTAAGACTTTGGTGATTTAGGGTTTTTATCTTTTATTTCAAAATATGCAATTTATGACAAATCTTTTAATAGAAGTGATCTGATAAATTTAAAAAAATCATGTGGGTAAATAAACTCAAGTTTAAACCTTTGCAGTAGCTTGCTTTGTTTTTATTTTATGTTTACAATAGCTTGTAGATGATACTTAAGCAAGTCCTGTTTTAGGGAATTTTCAACTTAGCTTACTTACCGCAAGATATTGATTTTGCGGTAATTCTTGAAGAAATTTTGCTTTTTTGAGTTCATTTGCGGCAGTCAGCTAAGAGTTTGCGGCAGTGAAGTGGGCAAAATGGTCGTTTTCAAAATTGAAGTTTTAAAAAAGATTTCGTTCAAAAAAATAACGAAAACGTTATAGATACTTATTTTTTTTCTTAGAAAATTTCAAGGTGGTGCAGTTGCGGCAGTGCAACACCCCACGCGACGCCCCTGGTTCATACCATCACAAGCGGAATAATCAATTAAAATAACGAAACTTTAAAAATACTAGACTACACAAATATCATCTTGTAGAATAAGGTAATTGCTAATTTTTATTCCTACATTCTTTAGCTGGTGATCAGGAAATCTATTTTATACCATTTAAAAATTAAAAATTTAAATAGTTTTAAACTATAAAGCACTTTCTAAGATTTTAAAATATAGTATACAAGTTTTTACTAAAACTTGAATAGTTTCCGTGGTTCGTGAACAAATTTTGCTGTATAAAACAATCTTTTTCTAAACATTACTAAAATAAAAGCTAGAAATTTTATTATTTCCTATATAATCAAACTAAGTTTTAATACAGCTATAATTTTTTAGATTCAACTAAAATATGTAATTTAATGTTTGGTGAATTTCTAAAATTATACCTTTAAAAAGAGAAAAGAGAAAAAAGACAGAAGTGCGACTGTTAGCGGCCAGAGTAGCTTTTCACAACATAATATGGTAGCAATTTTTCGTCAACTCTTACCACTCAATTTTCGCTTAAACTATTGTTTATATGTTTAACCACATCTTGAAGGTTTAATCGAAACTAACCTCGAAAAATGTTTGCGAAACAAAGTTATACAATCTTAAGTTAGTAACGCACTTATCAAAAGTTATTTTTCAGACAACATAAGGTTCCTCAACTTAGTTTATCGAACACACAAGTAGTAAAGAATTAAAAAAATATGAGAAAATCACTTAATTTTTCATAAACTTGTAAACTTTGACGTGAGCAATTTTTCACACATTCCGCGACTTAATGACGCCTCTTTAACCGAAAATTAAAATCAACAAATATTTTTAGCCACTGCAGGTGGCAGATGTAGTTTATAGAATATCTAAAAAAATAAATCAAGACCACACATTGTGACGTTACAAGTAATGAATATTTCGCTAGTCCTTTCTCCTTCGCCGGTGGTCAACTTATCTGGCTTGTTCTATGATTAAAACAAAAAAAGTTTAAACTTTTATGTCAATCTAAAGTTATACGTTTTAAAGTTTTACTGAACAAATTAAAACTGATGGTTATTTGAAGTTTTCTTAAAATTTTTAAAATGTTTTTCAAAACATACTAAATTGCAACAATCTATTTAAAATAAAGCAGCTTAAATAATTTATTAACTACTGCTGATGGTTTGATCTTTTTAAAGTAAAACCATATTCTATTTTCTAAGTGCATTTTTTCATATATATTTTAATAAATCACCTTATCTTATAGCAAAAGTTAATAATATGACAGACACCTATCTTATTGCCACACGAGTAGTAAGTTTGCCACATTCACAATTAAGATGACTATCATGAAAATCAGTGTTTGGTAATAACGCGTAAATTAATCTTAAAATAAAAGGAATTTATGTTAATAAAACTATATGTTGAACGATAATATAAAAAAATTTAGTTTTTTTAAAATTTGTCAAAAATATTTTTTAAAAAGCTAAAATAACAGTTGTTTTCAAAATTATTTTAATTTTTTTAATTCAAAAATCAGTTTTATATTTAGTCACTTTAAATGTAAAACTTTAAATTTAATTCTTTTAAGTACGAAAAATCTTTCTAAAAAGCTGTTCAAATAAATTTTTAGGAAGTTATTTTAGCGAGATTAAATTGTCAAACAAGTTTTTAAGATTGCTTTATTGCAAAAAGTTCATACATGAATTATTTTATAAACTATAGGTGTTTTATTATTTAAAAGAAATATAAAACTATGAATTAATATAGTTAAATTTAAAAATTAGATTACACAAAGTAATTCAAACCAATATTTCAATAAAATTTATACTTCTAAACCCAATAAAGTTTTAACTAAACTATAATATTAAAAAGAAATATTTTGTGCTAGACGAATCAATATACTAACTAAAGCAAATAAAAGGTTGTTGATATATTAATATCGATAACTAACTAACGTATTGTTATATCTCCGTAAATACAAGTTTTAAAACCATAAACTTTTTGTTTTTACTTTTATATCAGAATATTAAAATTTGAAAATTAAACATTAGTAAATCATATAAACATTAGAGATAACTAATGCAGAGATAAATTGCACTTAAATGTGTTTTATATCCTATGCACGTTAAAACGATTAATTTAAATGCTTAAAATAGTACACTAATATTTCATAACCCTTTTTATCAAATGTATAACTAAACAAAATTTAGATTGTTTTTAGTTCATAATCATGCAGAAAATCGTAAAAATTTAATCTTTTTACCAATTAAAAGTATTGGCAAGTATAAAAGATGCAGAACTTTTTTTTTGTAAATGTCAAAGATTATAAAGTCAATCACAACTCTTAAACAATGTGTTCAAATATTCTACATTGAATGCAATTAACAAAAAAGTCGCGCCTTATAATAAACCAATTTCAAGAAAGCTCATCAACTTATTAAAACTTTACTTATGATGAATAATCAAAATATAAATGTTTTATAAATATTTTAAAATTTCCGAAAAGACTTTTGACAAATTATGTACGTAAAAGTTTTGTACAAAATACTTAAATTACTTAACTTTCATTCTTAACTTGTTGAAAGTATTCATAATTTTTTTTTAAATAATTTGAATATATGTTTGAACATGCTTTAAAACATAGTAATTAATCTTGTGCATATAAGTTTTTTTTTTTATTACTATATTTATTGACTAATTTTTAATTTAATGGACGATAAAAAGACTAAAAAAGATCTAAAAGACGCTCAAGTTATTTGCTCCTAGGACCAAGTACATGAAGAACCCTTCGGTAATTGAGTCACACACCTCTTTGATACTTTGTAACTTGTATTTATAAGATATCATACTTTTAGTTTAGAAAAAAAGTTTCATCAATGAATAAAAGTTTTCCTTATTCTTTTATATATGCTGGCACTTAGTATACCTAATAAGAAACTTTTTTTTTTAGATTTAATCAACAAATAAAAGTAAATAGCGATATATATATTTTTTTGTTAATATAACAAACAATAGTTTTTTATAGTCGTTTGGTATATAATTTTTTTTATCCATATATTCCTCAGTAAAGGTAAGGTTAATTAAAAATGTTACAAAAGTTTAAGATTAAAGTTTTTTATAGGTATTATAACGTAGTGATAATAAAAGTTTATGTGCAATAATTTTGTTTGAAAAACACGCTTGATTTAGTTTTGTCACTATTCAAAGAACTTGTGCATTTTTAAATAGTTTTAGTGATTGCTATTAAGGTTTTTTTTTGTTTGTAAATTGTTGAAGGAAAATGTTTTATTAGAAAAATATTTTAAACTGCTCGTGTGCGCGACTTAATTTTACTTCTATTTAATATTTAGTTAGTTTTAGTTTTGCTAAAAAAGAATTTTTGTTAACGAATTTATATACTTTATCTTTCGCTTGTTTAGTGATATTGTCTTGTCTGATGTATTAACTTCGATTTTTTTCTAAGTTTCATAGTTTCAAGCCGAATTTATTATTAAATTTATATTTTGCCTGATTATTATATCCCATTTATTACATAAATCTCAATTTAATGATATCATATAAACTCGTGTTTTAAAATTCTTTAACCTTTTAAATTTATTTATGATATTGACTGTTGGTGAGTTAACAACTAGTTATTTTGACTTATAACAGATACTAATAATAAACACCGTTTCTTAACAAGTTAGTTTAAAATAGTGATGTACCGGACCCACAATTTCAGGTCCGGCCGGAACCGGATCCGGATTTTTTTTTCAAATTAGAATCCGGCCGGAACCGGATCCGGACTTTTTTTTTCAAATTAGAATCCGGCCGGATCCGGATATCAGACAAAAATGGCAATATCCGGCCGGACCCGGACACGGATAGTGAGTCTGGTACATCACTAAACTAGCCTTAGTCAAAATGAGGTTTTTAAAAACTGAAAAAAAAACTTTAATCTAATAAAAAGTAGAACAGCTAGCCATAAGGTTTACAAATTTAGGTGTTATTTACAATTAAAAATCTGAAATCAAGTTATTGAACTAATTACACTAGAAAATTACAAAATATTGAAAACTGGATCAGCTCAAACTCATTCAAAATCTAAAAGAAAACTAGCCTGAGTTTTTATAAAAAACTAAACTAGCCTGAGGCAGTCCAAGATTTTCTAAAATTCCCAAAAATCTTCAAACTAGCAGTGTTGTCACTGTTTAAGTCAATAAAACTAGCTAGAGTGAGTATAAACAAGCCTGAGTCAGAATGGGGTTTTTAAAAACTGAAAAAATTACTTTAATCCAATAATCAGTAGAACAGCTAGCAATGGTTGACAATTTGGTAGTAAAGTTGCGGACTGATTGTGGTAAACTTAACTTATTAGTACTACCCATCATAATTAAATCCTACCTTATTTAACTAATATCTAACAAATACTAAATTCTAACTGAGACTACTTTCTATAATCAGACTTGATAGTTTTGAGTGATGAATTTTTTATAAAAAACACAACAAGAAATACTAGTATATACAAAATTATTAATTACTTTGGTAACACTTTAAAAACTGGAAGCTATTTAAATCTATATCAAAAGACTTAAAAAAATATACTAAAAATTTAATAAAACTTTTAGTAAACAAGAAACTGTAAAATTTTTAATAAAATATTAAACTATAAACCTAGCTTAAATATTTAAACAATTAAACACCTGTTGAAATATTCACTTTTAAAACAAAACACTACTTACAATAAGCATTCACAAAAACGTTCAAGATATCTTGTTGCTTCAAGCTACACACCAAACTAACTAACTGCTTACATATAAACTGCCTGTCATGTTCTGATGTTTTGTTGCATCAGTATTTAGTTTGAAACATTTCGCCATATGATTCTCATTGGCTTGTACATTCAACCGTATTAACTCTAAATATGCTCTGAGCTCAACTTTAAACAATAAATAATGCAAGTTTTCATTCCAAAGTTTTCAATTTTACAACATATGTAAAAATATGCATTTCATGAAATGTTTATTTCATAGTTTAAATGTAAACAAATGTAAATTAGTCACGTGTGCAAAATGAGCCAATAACGGTGGGTGTTTAATTTTAACTGACGAAAAAGACTCTTATTAATTTAACACAGTGTTTGTTTTTGAAAAAATTCTTTTCAGTATGCTCTTTTTTACTAACTAGATCCGGGTCCGGACTTTTTTTTCAAATTAGAATCCGGCCGGAACCGGACCCGGACTTTTTTTTTCAAATTAGAATCCGGCCGGAACCGGATCCGGACTTTTTTTTCAAATTAGAATCCGGCCGGATCCGGATATCAGACAAAAATGGCAATATCCGGCCGGACCCGGACCCGGATAGTGAGTTCGGTACATCACTAGTTTAAAACAGCTTATATAAAGTAATATAAATTACTTTTTTACGTCAATAAACAGTTACTATCGAATTTATTCTGAAAATAAAATAAGACATCCAATAGAGAGAGGACCCTAAGGTAAAATAAACTATTATTTTGTATACTTCTTAAATTCTTTCTATTTAACTGTTATTTGACTTAAACTTGAGAAGTAAACTAAGTGTTTGAACAGACACAACATTTCAATGTTTACGATTATTTAAGTTAGTTAATTTGATATAGTTAGTAAAACTTGTCATGTGCTTGAAAATTTTACCAGCAGTTTAAGTTTACATTAACAAATCCTTATTATAACTAGTTATTGTTTCATTTAACGTTATTCAATGTGCCTGTCAATATAAAGGTAAAAAGTAGTTTCAAACAGCAAAATCTAAACTTTCATCCAATGATTCATCCCATGATTTTTTTTCCAAACAACAAACACCAATTGAGATCAGCATTTAACAGCTTATTTACTAGGGTCATCATGGGATTTCTGAGGCTCATAATGGTTATCAGTAGTCTAGCAACTATTCGGGCCAACTTGCCAGATTTTAAGCAGATGATCATTAAATAGTCATTAAAAAGCTATAATTTTTAAATAATTTACATTTGGTATGTATTCTATCGTTTTAGATGACTTAATTTTTTTAGGCAATGTTTGGAAGTTACCAAATTTTAATGTTTATATGCAATTGTTATATAACAATGTACTAGAATTTTGTTTGAGATAGAAACATTTTAAACTTTTTTAAATGTTTTTTAAATGGTTAAAATTTATAGTTAAAAAGGTCTAATTTTATATTGCTTTAGTATTCTAACAACAATGAAACTAATAATAAAATAGACGTAACACAGGGTTCGTGCGCGTCAGGCTAAATCAGGCTAAGTCAGGCTAAATCAGTTTTTTTGAAAAAAGTTGAAAAACGTCAGGCTAAATCAGTTTTTTTATTTAAAAATTTGAGAATCTCAGTTTTTCTCAGTTCAAATGCTTGAAAATCTTTGATTAAAAAAAAAATTAGAAATCTTTTTATGATCAAATTGAAATGTGTTTTTATTTCTAAATAAAGATTTAGTTATTAAAGACAAAATCAGTCGGTATTTGTAAAAATAAATGCTAAAAACCTTAAATTTTTTTAAGAACCTTCATTATTTTGTTTTGAGTAGATTATATATGTCATAAATATAAAAATTCATAAAAAAATACAGTTTAAATGTTACAGTATAGTTCAACAACTTATCTGTTTGTTTGAATTTGTTTGCATCAGCTATGTTTTTCAGAGCTTAGTTGGTTGAACTGGTTTAATTTCTAATTTAAAGGCTTTATACCAATACTTTTAAGATTAAAAATCTTAGCAGTTTATTCATATATTTTACTGTTTGTTTAAAGTTATTGGAGATATTCACAACACTAAAACTTAGCTTTAAGATATAAGTACTAGTTTTTGTAAGAGTACAAATTTTAGGTACAATTCATTTTTCTTTACAAGAACAAAATTTTAAACGTTTTTTTCAAATTAAAGTGTAAGCTTTTTAAATCTGATACGACATCAACAATCACTGTATTTATTTAGAGTTTAGGATTTATAATTATGTATCAATTTTAAGTATTAGTCAAAATACTATAATAAACATATTTTAATTTATTAATACTCGTGTAAAAGTGCACGTCGTTTTATTATAAATCTTCTGGTTATAATGTTTTTAGTTTGTGCTTAATTAAATTGAACAATTGTGTTTAGTAATATATAAGTTTCTACACTAGTAATAGATTTAATATAACACTTATTTTAAAACTTATCACTGAATTTGTTATAATAAGGGCATATGGGAGGGGGGTCAATCACCTTTTTCACAATTTAGTATTGTTTTATTGAGTTGTAACTATGCTATGAGTTGCTTTCTGCATACTTTTGAAGCTCAAAATATTTTTGAGATAAAGCTGGTTGAAGTCGGTTACTATAGTAGTACTAATCAAGGCTCCCCCCCCCAATACCTAAAATGACTTCTAAAGGGGATTTTTCTTACTTTGAAAAAATGTCAGGCTAAATTGGTCTCAGTCAGGCTAAATGAAAAAAAGTTTCGCGCACGAACCCTGGTAACAATTGAATAATAGTAATCTGATGATTTTATAAAACTAAATTTAGTCAATTTTCAACGATTGAACTATTTTCAACGATTGTAGTGATGCTCTAACCTACCCTTTGTAGGCGAAAAGACTTTGACTATAGTGTTGCTTTATTTGCTTAATGCTTTTTTTAGTCTTTATATGATTGTATTTATCAGCTTTAAAGTTAGTATTTTGATTAGTTTTGTGTAATTGAATTTATAATTAACGATTTTTTGTTTATGATACTTACTACTGATACAATATAAATAAAATGTAATTTTTTTTTGCTTTGTATCCACCGATGAAAATAGCTAAAAATCATTTGGATTTTACACTGAGTGTCTTTTGTATACTGATGAAAATATTATATGGCTCTATAAATTTTATGTTTTTAAATTTCATTATTAAATCAAGTAAACTTTGTGTAGTAAATATTAAAAAACGTCTTTATAACTAAAGTTATGACTTGAAACTAACCGTTTAAATGTTGAATATTGAATCTTTAAAATTAAAAAACATGAGTAGTATCATAATGCTAAGATCAAAGGGTCTAAAAACAAATATAGCTAGTGTTATATTTTAATAGATTATTCTTCAATAATAAAAAAATAACTCTAAATATAAAATATAAATGCTTTAATCATCTCAAAAATTTTAAACTTAAACTGCAACTATTTCTATATTAGTATTTCTAATACAGTTTTTGTTAAATACATTTTGATACGTAACTTTTAAAAAATTTGATATACTTTTCATCAATAAACACCTTTATTTAATTATTTAAAAAATTGTCAATTTTAAATTTCTCTTAATTCTATTATCTAAAAAAAATTTGTAAAATTTTAACAGGATTTTAAATAAAACCAACATGCTTATAAAAGTGGATACTATGAACAGATGGTTTATGCTTTCTGTGGATCCATATGACACTTGTGCGATTGTCAAAGCTAGAATTCAGGATTTCCAAGGTTAAAATGTTTAAATTACTGCTTTAAAGAGTTAATTTATTTATAAATTCGATAGCAGTGGTAGACGACTGCTTTGCATTCTAGATGTTATTGTTTTACTTACTGATAAGCCTTTGTTATTTGTATGTTACAAATTTACTTTATAAAGGTATAAAGTCAAATTTCGGTATTTATAATGTATTCTAGTAGAACAAATATAGCTCGGATTTAATTAGTTGTTAACCCCTACAACAACTTTATTTAAACGACTTTAGTGACTAATTGTACTTATTGATATGTTTTTGCAGATAATTACGAATTAACTGTAAAAAATTACATACATATTATTTAAATATCCTATATTTTGTTTTCATAACTGTAGATTGATAAAAATGTTATAAAAAATTCTAAAATATTATAGTTTTTAAATATCATTTGACTTATTGAATTTTTTTCTGAATAGTGAGATCAAAAAAACTGTGGTAAAGAAAACTAGTTAAATTTGATAAATTAATAAAAAAACTTATGTTTAGTTAAATTATTTGATGCAGTAAACTATTACTGCAAAGTGTATTATTAAATTTGTAAAACATCTTTTAATAGGCTTTCTTTATGACATGCAAAAGTTGTTTTTCAATGGAGAGCAATTGGAAAGCGAAAAGTCGCTTAACGACTACAACATCCAGGACGGGTCTTCGGTTGCATTGACGTTTTCCAATATGAAAATAAAAGTGAATGAGTTGGGCGGTGAGACTTTTGAGTTGGAAGTCAACCTGACAGACACCGCTGCGATTCTGAAAGCGAGGATCGACGATAAAACGGGTCAGTGTGAAAATACTACATCACAAAATAAAAAATTTCAAGTTTTAGAAGGATACTTGATAAAATTTACAATATTTATATGACTAAAATATTGTATTTAATTATAGAGATAGTATAGCGTTAGTTCTGCTAAAAGACTAGTTCTTAATGCAGTTAATCAATATCATGCTTAATTCAGGTATTCCTTTCAGCAAGCAAATATTGAGCTTCGGACAACAAGAGCTTGAAGATGGAAAAACTATATCCCAATACAGCGTTAAGGAGGGATCTGCTATTGACCTCAGGAATGCTGATAAAATGAAAATTTTCGTGAAAAATTTGACCGGTCATAAAATAACGTTCTTTATAAACGCTTTTGACACGATTGAAAATCTTAAGGCTAAGATTGGAGAAAAGGAAGGTAAATTAGGACACGTTTGCAGTATATGTTAACTATGTAGATTGAAATAATATAAAATCTAAAAAAAAATAGTTTTAAACTACATCATAGTTGTTTTGAAAAATAAAAATTTAGTTATGTTGAAAACTATTTAACAAAACAATGAAAAACAGTAGTATTTTTATAGTTTAAGTACATCTTTTGAAAGTAAAATATTTCAGGTCTTACTGTTAGACAACAACGTTTGATCTTCCAGGGTAGACAGTTAGATGATAGTAAAACTTTGACAGAATACAATGTTGCCGAAGAATTTACTATTCATTTGGTTTTGAGACTTGTTGGCGGATAATGTCTTTAGTGTGAAACTAGGGTCTTAAGAGACGTCAACGTAAACAATTTTGGCATTTTGGCAAAGCACCATGGCCTAACAGTAGTATAAAATAATTTCTCTAAATTTGTCTAGCTATATAATTGAAATGAATGATGATGTGTTTTTTGTCCTTTTATTTAGTTTGTCTCAATTTAAATTAGTTCTTATCTACTGTTTTATCTTTTGTGATTATAACAAACATGTTTGATATATAAGTTTTAATAAAAGAATGGTAAATAGTTTTTACAGTATGTCTACAACACTGACTTATAAAGTTCTGCAATTTTCTGTTGAAGAGTAACAAAACAAAAGTGGCTTATTAATCGGCTAAAACAGAAATTTTAGTTATTTTCCAAAATAATTTTATTTCATATAAATTTGTTGTAATAAATGTTGTAAATATTGAACTTAAACAAGCTTATTTTATTAACAGTGTTTTATGAGGTAATCAGAAATGTAAGAGCTATCAAGATTTCTTAACTAAAAATATAATGTGTTAATAACCTAATGTCATACTATTTTAAGTGAAGTAAATAAAAAATTTCAATTAGTATTTTAAGTTTAAAATAGCAAAAAAGATGTTGACTATATTTGTTGAATAACTGATTAAACTTTCATGGGGATACTAACTTGTGAAATATGTTAGAAATAGAATATAAAAAATTAAATTAACTTTTATTCGGGTGAAACTTGACTTTATAAGGTATAAAAATATATTAAGTTATAAAAATAGTTAGGAATAGTTTAAAATTGAAAGTTTTATCAAAATATTTAAAATTTTATTAGAACGTGATACTTTTCAGTCTGGAAGAACTTGACCATTAGTTTTTAAGCTAAACTTTAATTTTACAACAATAATTACTATAGTTACAAAAGAAAAAATAAGTTTCACTAAAGTTAAGGTAAAACTTTGAAATGACAAGTTAAAGGTATTAAAACGACAACTTGTTAAAAATTTAAAATTTTAAGTTTAACCCTTTTTTTTGTTTTTACGTATCATAGTTAAGTATTTTCTTTGTATGTATTTTTATGATTCTCAATCATTCTTTTATCGTACTTTTCAACAAAACTTGATGTATAGTTTATTAACCAACACATTGTGTTAACATTTAACTATTCAAATTTTTACGATCGTCAATAAATTTGTCTAAAACTGGTTTTGCGATTTTTTAAATAGTATGATATTATTTATTTACTGCTTCATAAAACACATAAGTAAAGTTTATACAAATTTTGAAATGTTTTCGAAAACTATTTTCGTCAAAACACATTATTCAAAATAACAAGGTTAAGATTACTTTATATAAGCGTTTTGTTTCTCGAATTACTATGCAATTATTTTAGATATATCTAAACTAGTTTAAGTATTAGGTTCACTGAAGTTGGAGTTGAAAATTTAAATCGGACAAGTTTGTTTATATTAACAAACTTTGTAGATTTTGAATTACGTATAAAGTTTTGTGAAATATGTGCTTAAAGCTAATCAAAAAAATATGTCTTTTAAGAACAAGAAGTCTTAAATATATACTTTTTCTATCATTTCATTAAGTTAAATTGTTTAAGATTCCTCTAGTAAGTATTAAAATTAAATAAATTACAAATGTATAGTTAGTTACTTTAAACTACTTATATAAGTTTTGTTTAGAAGATTCAAAATTAAAAACGTTTTAAAATGAACTTATATAAATTTTGTATCTACTTATTAACATTTTTATAGTAAGGTTTAAGAAATTTAAAACAAATTATTTTTTAAAAATAAGATACAAAAGTTTAAATATCTAAAGATCTATCAAATACTAGTTTGACTTTTAAGTTAAAAAAGTTATACTTTTTTGATGCTTATAAAATACACAGCAAATATTTGTTTATACAAAACCAAAAACAGTAAACAATTTTTTAGTTTTTCTTTGTTAAATAAAGCAATTTGTTTTTTAAATATAAAAGTTACTAAAAATGGTGGTTATTTTTTAAACATCAATTTAAACAAACAGATATAACTTAAGGTTTATTTAATTCTACCCACGAGCGGAAGTCATGTGGTTATATTGAGATAATTTAACTTATAATTAATGGTTTAATTCACATAAACTTATTATATTTTTTATAAACTAAACCATTTAGCTCTATAAACAACGACGCATCAAAATTGATGATGTTTGTGTTTATAAAACGTCAAAAATAAATGTTTATTAAATTTGATAGAGAAAAATTTAATTCCGAGTTGAAATTTAAATGTTTTGTAATGGTAAGTGAAAAGGTGTTTTTGTACTTTTGTATAAACTTATAAATAAGTTTTTTAAACTTTTTAAAATCTTGAGAACCAAATTTGTTTACGGCTAAAACTTTTTTCCTCAAAGTGTGACTCTACAATTACATAATTGTCTACATAATTGTTATTTAAAGTTAATACTAATGAACTTCTGAATCCAGCCTTAAGTTAAATAAGTTAAATAAGTACAGTTTGTTAAGCATTAACTCCTCTTGTGGTATTTTCATTGTTTTAAAAATAATTTAAACGTATGTTAACAATAATAATTTAAAGCACATAAAATTATTGTAATTAACATTTTAGCAATCTTGCAAGCAACTATTTGTATGAAACAAACAAGTTTCGTTTTATCATTTTAGTAAGTATATTTTAGGTTTAACTATAAAAAAATTCAGAAAAATGAATTAGTTTTAAACAACAGCCAAAAATTTGCGATCAAATTTTCGTAAGTAATTTACCATAAAAGTTATAATGTTTCGATGTTTTAAACTAATATGACATTTTTCATTTGCCTTTTCATAAAACACATTAGGTAAAAATTAAACACCTTTATAATTTTGTTAAAAAAAAAATTCTGTCAAAAAACTGATTAAAATTTAGAACCCTAAAGACTATTTTAAATAGTTTTTTTTATAGTTTTGTCCTGAAAATAATTAAAATATTGTTAAACTAGTTTTAAAAACAAGCTAAACTAAAATTAAAATAACTTGCATTTTTATTTCATATAGGCTTAATCAAAATTTAATTAAAAAAAAATGAAAACTTTATTTCTGTGTAACGAGTTCGATTCTCAATTTCGTTTTTTTATACTTTTTCACCAGTTGGCGCTATAGTCAGCCGAAATTGTGTACTTATTTCAAGATAACGATAAGAAAATGCTCATTAGCCTCTAGCTTGCGCACTATGCGCAGCTCGATATGTTGTTCGTTATTTTTGTTTTTGCTCAGTTAGCCATAAGATCGTGCAAAAAGCACACTAATTTTAAGAACTTAAGACACTGATTAATTTTAAGAACTTTGTTATGATTGTCATTATATTAGAACTTTATGTTAATTTGTATAACTGTATTGTAATGTACTCAGTTAAGCCATAAGACCGTGCGATAGGCACACGAACTCATTATAAGAATTTTTTTTATCAGTTTCGTTTTAAAACTTCTTGATGCTTATTTGCATTATCGTACTATATTGTGCTTAGTTAAGCCATAAGATCGTTCAAGAAGCACATAACAATTTAAGACTCTGAATTACTAGTAAGACCTACTGTTGTATTTAAGATTTAAAACACTTTAAGGACATTTCTATTTGTAGAACTTTGTGTTTATTTGTTGTGTTTGTTATCGCAGTTTTATTCTACTGATAAATCGGCTGCTTTATCACTTCTAATTCTATTTTTCACATTAACATCACTTTTTCAATTAAATATCACTTTATTAAAGATATTATATATATATATATATTAAATTTATTACATATTTATAAATTACTAAGTTAAACCTAATGAGTAAGGTAAATTCAGTAAAAACCTTTAGAGCTAAACGCGCTAAGCGTTTAGTACAAAAAAGGGGACTTCCCCCAATTAAAGGTAGTTCCTACCTAAGGCCATCTAGGACTACAAATGGTGACCCTGTATTTAATATGAGTTTGCAACTTTCTGATGTTACTAAAGTAGAAATACTAAACTCTTTAAAATTAAGAAATTTATTCTGAAAAGTATTAATCTCTAGTGCTCCATTATGGTAAATAGATTTTTTTATCAGACAAGCAACCTTAGAATCCTTTAAAATCTATTAAATAACTTTTAGAAAAACAGGATGAAAATTTCAGGAAAAACTCATTAGAATGTTTGACTAAATTTCATTATAATCAATTAAACAATATTCTATATAAATATAAACAAGTGATATAGCAGCAAATTTCTTTGTTGAGACAATAATTTGTATTAAAATTTAGTTGAATTTTAAAGTTTTGAGGTTTTTAGACATAGTTCAAGTAAAATGTATTTTTTCTTTAATTTCTGTTGCTTAATTTTTTTTTCCTAACCTTCATAAGTTCAATGTTATTAAATGTAAAAAGCTTTTAAACAACAATTTCGAAAATAAAAATTAGTTTTAATATCTAAAATATTTTTAAACAACTATACTAAAAAAAACATTATTAATTTAAATTAAAATTAAGTTTTGTTAAAACGTTCTTTAAGTTTAATGTATTTAAGAAACTATGTAAACCATAAAGCTTTTTAATTAATATTTTAAGATTCTATGGTAATAAGTTTTATAACTTCTTGTAGTGAGAGGTTTTATAGAGTTTTTAGTTTTGAACTTTGTATGTATTTGAGCAAGTTTATTTTTGAAAAGAACGTTTGAAAAAAAACAATGTATGAAGTTAGTTTTAAACTAAAAGTTTTTTGTAAATAAAAGATTTATTACTGTTTACAAGTGCGAGTAATAATGCAGCTGATAAAAAGTTTTCGAAAAATTTTCCACTAAGAGTTTATAAAATAGCAACTCGGTTTGAAAAGTAAAACGGCTTGTGAAAATGTGTTTTAAGTGTAATTTAGATCAAATTTTACGAACATAAATGAAAAACTTTTTCAAGCTAATTTAAGAACCAAAATAAGTTCATTAGTCCGTTTTTCTTAAAAAAGTACATCTTTTACCTAATTAAACTTTGGCCTTTTAATTTTTTAGGTCAATATTTACAACTTTGAATAAAAAACATGTGTAAAATTATTCTTAACACTAAATTAATCTGTTCTCTTATGTCGATATCTTTTTGACCTATAAAACTTAAAATGATTTAAAACAAATTCAAACTTGGTTACTCAAAATTGAACTTGCTCAAAATTGTTTCGTAAAGTGTTACTTTAAAAGTTAAGTTTTAAAGCTAATTGATTTTTTTTGCATTGCGAACTGAGAAGACGTAAAAGTTTTACAGTTGGCTAATCACGTGTTTTAAACTCGGGTAATTAAACTTAACTAGTAGCAAAAATTTACGGAAAGTATAAAAAAATTTGCGATTTAAGAAAAAATAAAAATTGTTTATATTGCATTATGCATGGAGATTAAGATTATTAAGTTTGCCACAGTAGGAATTTTTATTGCTTTCACATATTGCTTTTATATCTTGTTTTATTAAAATCGTTTGTTTTAAGCAAAACGTTTAAGAGATTAACTGTATCATGTTCTAACAAAAAGATTTTAATAACTTTATTTATTTTGACAATTAAAAATTTAATAACATTGTTTTTGAGCAATACTGTTAGCTATTAGAAATTAAAAAAATAGTAAGAACTTTTTTTTTTCCAAATTAACCCCAAACGACTTTTGAAATATTAACAACTTACATTTTTATTGATATCACTATTAATGTTCTTTTATTGCTTGCCGTAACTAAAACTTTTGTTTTTGATTTTATTTTAAACTAATGGTTAAGCAAGCAATACTATTGGAGAAACATGATTATGTTATATAATAATCATAAAAATAGTAAAAAAAAACTACAAATTGTCTCTTAACATTGCTAGCAAGCAAGACATTGTTCTATACGAAAGAAACAAATACTTGCTCTTTGGTACAGCCTAACGGAGAAAACATCACATACGTCATCAGATGATTGAAAATACGCGAAGCAATGTTTCTGACGTTTGAATTCACTGGTAGCTATTATACACCACAACTGATGTTACAAGGAGATCAAACCGAGTTGAAGAGAGGTATTTAACGGACATAGGTGCTTAGCGCCTAAAAGTGGTCAGATTGGAAAGAAGGGCAGAAAAAGCAGCAGCTGACGGCCGCCGATGGAGTGAACACTCATTAAAATTTCTGACAGACAGTATTATCTGCATTTCACAATTTTTTAAACAGTTATAACCTTTTTAAAATTAAAAAATATTTTTATTATTTTTTAACAATTTTGTACATTTTGAAAAATAATATTTAAAAATTATGTGTTTATATTTAAAAGAAACACTGAAAAATGTTGCATAACCCCCAAAACAGCTTCAGTAGAGGACTGTTAGGAGGGAAAATGTAACGAATTTGATTCTCGATTTCGTTGTTTTATACTTTTCCACCAGTTGGCACTATAGTCAGCCGAAATTGTGTACTTATTTCAAGATAACGATAAGAAAATGCTCATTAGCCTCTAGCTTGCACACTACGCGCAGCTCGATATGTTGTTCGTTATTTTTGTTTTTGGCTCAGTTAGCCATAAGATCGTGCAAAAAGCACACTAATTTTAAAAACTAAAGACACTGATTGAATTTAAGAACTTTGTTATGATTGTCATTTTATTAGAACTTTATGTTAATTTGTATAACTGTATTGTAATGTACTCAGTTAAGCCATAAGACCGTGCGATAGGCACACGAACTCATTATAAGAATTTTTTTTATCATTTTCGTTTTAAAACTTCTTGATGCTTATTTGCATTATCGTACTATATTGTGCTTAGTTAAGCCATAAGATCGTTCAAGAAGCACATAACAATCTAAGACTCTGAATTACTAGTAAGACCTATTGTTGTATTTAAGATTTAAAACACTTTAAGGACATTTCTATTTGTAGAACTTTGTGTTTATTTGTTTTGTTTGTTTTCGCAGTTTTATTCTACTAATAAATTGGCTGCTTTATCACTTATAATTCTATTTTTCACATTAACATCACTTGTTCAATTAAATATCACTTAAATAAAGATATTATATATATATATTAAATTTATTACATACAGTTAAACCTAATGAGTAAGGTAAATTCAGTAAAAACCTTAAGAGCTAAACGCGCTAAGCGTTTAGTACAAAAAATAGGACTTTCCCCAATTAAAGGTAGTTCTTACCTCAGGCCATCTAAGACTACATCTGAAGTATAGTTTTATGGAAAATTTTTCATCATTTTAAGTACAGTTAAAAACTTAAGACTAATATGCATCTCAAATTTATTTATAGATTGGTCATAATTAATCAAAACAGAATGTTATTTAATAACAAAAGTTTTTTTTTTTTCCAGTATTTGCTTTAGTTATTATAGTTTAAGATTTTTGTAAAAAGACCTATTTGTTTTAAACTAATTCAAGCAGTAATTAACAAAAATTGGTTTATTTATATTCTAAAACAGCTACTTAACATTATTATTTTACTCAGTGTCGGTATAAATTTGAATTATATAACATTTAAGTAATTTTTATTTCTCATAAATTGTAACAATATAAATAAATACCATTAAAAAACAAACTTAATTATTACTTAATAAATATACAATTATGACAAAAGTTAAATTGTTAAAAAGATTATTACTTAACAATTGTTTCACGCTAGTGCGATGATCACAAGTAAAAGCAATCAAAACAACTTAATAAATATATACTATAAAAATAGTTTCTTCTTCTAATATTTGTTATACCTTTAGAAAATTTCTAAAATGTCAATACTTTACTAGCTACTTTGATAATATACATAGTACAAGCTATAACAAGTATTACTGAGATGAGTTTCAACATGTCACATGGATGTCTTCACAAATCATTAACAGGAGAAATGTCAACAGAAGTACCAGCTGCGTTGTACCAAAATCAGTATTGTGCTCAAAATGAATTTTGAAGTTGTTGTTTCTTTGATTGCTGAAAACAACGAAAAAGCAACGATAGATAGTTAGATTTTTCATCATTTCAATATATTTTGACAGAACTTTGCCTGGTGGTTTTGATGTTTGGAAAGTTAAAAAAAAAAGATTATCCAAACATCCTTAAAAACAATGAGTTGAAGAATAAATTAGTTCAGCTACCTGATGAAAGAAAAAGCTAATGTGCTTGTACATTTTTGAGAAACTTGTAAATAATCACAGGGTCTGTTTTTTCGCGAAATTGTTTGAAATATGACACAAAAAAAATTAAGTGGAGCTGTATAGCAGAAGTTGATAAAAGAGAATATGCATCTTGTACAGTTTTTGAAGGTAAAGTTGTTGTTGCAGGTAGACTTTTATTTGGTGTTTATAGTTCGGTAAAGGCTTTTAATTTTTATGAAAATAAATGGATTCACTTACCTAACATGGTTCATGCGAGGATGAACCACGGTTTAGTTAGTATGGGTAACAAAATGTTTGTAATTGGTGATATGTGGAATAAAACGTGTGAATTGTTCGAGAGTTTCAATAGGAAGTTTATTTTAATAAAGGAACTTGATAAACCTTTTTGTCTTATTTTGTCTACTGTTACCATCGGTAACAATATCATAGTATTTCCCTCATCAGAAGATCCAACTATAGCTAAAATGGTATGGATGTATGATGTTATTATGGATTAGTGGAAACTATTGAATTATTTCGGTACTGACAATGTACTGTGTTGTTCAAGAGTTCCAATCTTATAGGTAGATCTTATAGGTCAGTTTAAAATATTTTTTCAGTTGAAACTATAAAAAACTTGTTTAAGTTTATTTAAGCTATTTAATTTTTAACAGGGTTTATAATTTTACATTTGAAAACAGAAATACACGACATTTTTTAAAGAGATATGTTTATGTGTATTTCACTAGTTATTGACTTTTACTTGATGCTATAGATAGACTATGTTTATTGACCCTGACAAAATTTTTATAATCTTGTTCAATTGAACACTTTGTTATCTTGAAGATTATAAACAGTGGTTACGTTATCATTTGTTTAGCATTATACTGTTTTTGTTTAAAGAATCTAATAAAACAAACTGAAAACTTCGTCTTTTTACTTTTGCTTTTTTTTAAATAACACATGTAAAGAAAAATACACACTTTAAATAGATAAAAAATAGTGGATTTACTACTAAATAGTAAATTAATTTTAATAAACTTACTACATATATCTTTTTTGTAATGTAACTTGTTTAAAGTTAAACAATTTAAAGTTCTCGACTTAAATGTCTTTAAGGAGATTTTTATCAAATATTTATTCAACAGTTTATTACTAACAAAAAATACCTAAAACCTATACATGCATATAAAAAGGTTAACTTGAATAAGAAATACAAACTATTTGCAAACTGTCAACATTTTTAAAAGCTTTGTTTTAAAACATAAACTAGAACCCGTTAATTAGAAATTTAAATTATTTTTAAGTGTAAGGAGTTTTTATCGCCCCTAGACATTTTTTTTACATTAAGATACCATGCCAAACTTAAACTTTTGATTACAAAAACTTTATCCAATAAGGAAATTTAACAAAAAAAATTGAAAATTAGTAGCTAAAATTAGAACGAGTCACTTTTGCAAGAAGGGACACTTTTGCACGGCGTCTTTTTTGCACGAGCGTCACTCTAGTACGAGGGGAAACTTTTGCGAGGCGTCACTTTTGCACGGCGACTCGTTTGCACAGAGGGTCACTTTTGTACGACGAGAATTTTACACTTCAAAACTTTTGCATGACGTTACATTTGCATGGCAACATTTTTGCAAAAAGTCACTTTCGCACAGCGTTATGTTTTCACGGATATACTTATGAGCTGCTAAAATTTTATAAAATAAGTGAATTTTGAACTGAACTTCACTTTTGCACAGTTCTAATTTTTGTTTTTTCAAATAGAAATTTTAACAAAGTATTTTTTGTCTCTTTAAATAATATTCGCTTTTAAAAGCAAGTTAATTTGAATAAATAAAATGTGGTATTTTTTTATTGAAATTTCAATGTAAAGTGTTTATGAGTTTATTATTTTAAGAATTTATTTTACAAACTAAGTTTCGGTCAAAGACCTTGTCAGTGCATAAATAAAGTTCTTAAATAAAAGTTTTTATTTAAAGATTTACGTAGAACAATATAATAACGTACCATAATTTATTAATTTATATTTATATCCTTGATTTAAACAAACTAGATAAATAAAAATTTTCTAATTTTAAATAAAAACAATTTTGAATACTTCAAAATAAAATAATCTGAACATTGTTAATTTTTAACAAGAAAGATTAACTTAATTTAGTAAGACTTTATAACACGAATCCCATTAATTAGTTTATAAAATAATAAAAATAGAACTTAGTATTCTAATATTTTTTCATTATTAAATAGAGCAACTATTTTCATAAGTATAAAATCAATAAGATAAAGCTTATTATTTAAGTATCAATAAATATAACTTAGTATTTTTTTATTACTACACACAAGCGCAAGTCATGGTTATGGCGTGATAACTGAGTAACCCGAATTAAAAAGTATTGTTTGCATAAGTAAATTTGATTACAGCAAACTATCTGAACTAGTTTTTCAAAATTCTACAAATTACTAGTGTGAGTTAATGGTTACAAAATTTATACTATTCGTGATGTTTATAGACTAAAGTTTATTAATTTATTTATACGAAATCAAAAACAGAGTTATACATTTTTATATTTGTTCAATATTAAAATAAGATAATATTTTTTTAAGTATTGTGGTTACAAAGATGATACTAAATATTTAAATAATCAATTAAACAAATATATATAAAAATTTTTTTAACAAACAGATAAACTTTAAATAATTTTACACATTAGCGGAAGTTATGTGGTTATGACGTGAAATTTGAACTCAGTGTTAATAGTTTAGTTCATATGAAATTTTTCTT
Source organism: Thalia democratica (assembly GCF_965202585.1). Lineage (NCBI taxonomy): Eukaryota > Metazoa > Chordata > Thaliacea > Salpida > Salpidae > Thalia > Thalia democratica. The sequence goes on along the minus strand of NC_139165.1, from coordinate 37,435,378 downwards.
TTTCAATTATAAAGTTAACTCGTTAGCTTCATAACAAAAGTATATCAAAAGAATAAATAAAACAATTCTTCTTGATATTAATCAAAATAACTAAATAAATGTTCCTTATAAAATAAATGTTTGTTATAAAATAAAATTCTGAAAATTGAACACTTTTTTTATTTTATGTAAAAGGTTTTACTTTTATTTTAGTATAAACTTAAAATTTACTTTTATAACTTTTTTCAAATCTTAAACAGGCTTTGTATTTTCTACAAAAACTTTTTGTTTTAAACCTAGCTTTACAATGGTATTACGTTCTTTATTTTTGCTACTTAAAGTTAATATTTGTGATCTAACGGTCCAGCCTTAAACTTAATTTTTTCACTAAGTACAGTCTGTAAAGCAAAAACCTTTATTGGTTATTTAAAAGTACAAATAATAAAAACAGATAACAACGTTTTTATTTCTTGGTACACATATTATTATTTTTGTCGTTTTTCATTGTCCTTCACGCAATTATTTGTATGAAACAATAAAGTTTCATTATATATTCATAATTAGTTTGTTTAGGTATATCAAATGAAAACTACTAAGAAATAAAATTTGAAAATCAAAATATTAAAAATTAAAACTAAATTTTTTTTCAGTAACTTTTAAAAACTATTTTTTGATAATATGACATCTTCATTTTTCTATTTCAGAAAACAGGTTAAGTAAAATTTAAAGAAGTTTTAATGTTAAAATAAAATAACTACTTCTGTCAAAACACTTTATTCAAAACTAACACTATAAAAATAATTTAGTTAAAGCTTTTTTTGTGTAAAAAAAAATATTTTAAATACTTCTGAATTAATTTCAAATATTAGCTACTAAAATTAAAAAAACTCGCAATATTATTTTATATAGCGTTTATCCAAATTTCAACTTGACAAGTATATTGATTTAAAAATTTGTACTTTCTCGTTTAAAAAAAGAGTTAAATAAAAGATTTTCATCATCCGAAGTTCATATGAAAGTCATATAATGAATTTATATCTTAAAAATCGCTTTATATCGCTTTCTAGATTACTAAAAACTATCATAACAAAATATTATATAGTAATCAAAAGTTTTGAATTTATACATGATTTCTGTAAATTCCTTTAATCATAATGTTTTAAGACTTTTGTAGTAAGACCTATTTGTTTAAAATTAGTTCAAACACTAATTAACATGAGTAGGATTAATTCTTATAAAATATTAGCTAATATTAAAAACTTTAAAAATAAATGTCAACAAAAGAGTTAAAAGACATTACATAAAAAATAACTTTTAAATTTAGTAAAATAAAATTAAAATTGCTATGTCGTGTAAAGCTTTTCTTTAAGTAACTTTAACTTAAGTATTTTTTATTAATTACATTATAGTTTTTAATATTGTTACTCAAAGCTAGTATTAATGATTTTCTGGATTTAGTTTGATAAATTTTAGAAGTACAATTAAGTACTCCTTTAGTGGGGAGTTATAAGTACATATAATCTAAACAGAAAAAGGAATCTTTATTTTTCCTTAAAAAGATTTTATTAATATTTTTACATTCAACCTCTGACGTGCAATTATTTGAATGAAACAAACAAGTTTAGTTTTGTTTTTTGTAAATTAGCTTCTTTTATGTAAATTATATAGGAATTCTGAAAATAAAGGTTTAACTGAGTAATTTAAAATTTATGTTGGTTTTTATACTTCATTAAAAAAAAAGCTACGTATTTTTGATGTTACTATTCAGTACGACATATTTAATATGCTGTTACAAAATGAATAAGTAGAAGTTTAAGGACAAGAAGAAGTTTTTAGTTTTATAATGTTATTATAAAAAGGCTTATTTTACTCTAATCTTACTTTTAACTGTTATAGATTGATTGATGTCAAATTTCCACGATCGTAAAAAATAGCAAAAGGGGACAAAGTTGCACGAATGCACAAAATTGCATGAATATACTTTTGCACGAAGATACTTTTGCACGAGAGGATAAAATTGTACGAAATAAAATTGCTGAGACATTTTTGCAAACGTTAATTTTTTTTAATATTTTTTTTTAATTAAAATTTTTCTATTTATTTTATTAATTTTTTATTCGTTTTTGTTTTCACTATCTCTGTTATCCCTAACCCTTACCTTCGGTTGGTAAGTTATTTTTTGTTTAGTTAATTGTTTTTTTTAATTTTTTTTTATCAATGTTTTCAATTTTTTTTATTTTATTTATATTTTTTACTTTTTTTACCAAAAACTGTTACCCATCACCTTTACCCTCGGTCGGTAGCTTTTTTTGTTTAATTTATTTTATTTTATTTTTAATAGTTATTTTTTTTTCACTGTTTCTCCTAACTCTTACCATCGGTCAAAATATTTTTTATCAAACTATTTTTCTCTTTTCTTTTCTGTATTTTTTTACTCCCTTGCAAATATGATTCTTTCAAAATTGGCTTCGTTCAAATTTGGCTCCTTGCAATTTTGTTCTCGTGCAATTTAGTCCTCTGATGCAATTAAGTAACTTCGTGCAGTTTAGATATATTCCTACTGTAGGTAGCTTTATGAATACTGAAGTATAAATAAATAAAAAATTTGAAACGATAGCAAAAGATAGTCGATGATAGGTATGATTGTAAATGAAGAAAGAAGTACAGAAATATTTTGAAAGCTAACAAAAAAAGACCTTTTTTGTATTTGAAAAGCTAAGTATTTTGATTTAAATCTAATTCTATGTACTTATACGGAATAAAAATTTTACTCCAAAAAAAAAAACTTTTAATTTTTTAGGATATTTAGTCAGTAATGTTTTTAACTATAAAAAAGTTTAGTTGGTAAATAGTGAATTACTTCACGGATTTTCAAAATATTTTCAAAATTGAAGATGTTTCTGACTTCTTAGGTTTGTTATTAAAAGACAGTATTGTTCGTAAGTCTGACAAGCCCATTATTTTTCTCCTATTTTTTGCATAAATATTAGTTTATTGCAAATATAACAACTAAATTCACAAAGCGCTACACAATGAACGAGCCGATATAAATGATTTTTAAGAAAATGTTTCATGCATTTATACCGATCACAAGTGATAAAGTAATAAATAGCAATATATATTCAAATTTTATCGTATTAACTTGGTAAGTAAGAAAATAGTAATTGGTAGTTACTAAATTTATTTTTTTAAATGATTTTCATAAAGAATATTTTAGCAGGTTTTTAGCATTTAAGCGATTGGATTAAAACTTTTATATTTAAGCAAAGTGAAAACTTTACCTTGATAAGTTTAAGTTGCTTTTGAGCAAGGTAGTAAACTGCAGACTAGTGCGCTGAAATAAAACTAAAAGTTCTTTACCTCTGCGAAAAATTAAAAAAATCTGTTATGTTGCGTTCAAAATTTTTTGACAAGTTTCAAAAAAGTTTTGCGTTGTTACACATGGTGCAAAAAAATAAACTATCTTAAATATAATTCTAAGAAATATTTTTGCCGTTGTGTTGTATTGAATAGACTCTAAAAACTCCAAAAATTTCAGATTTATTTTTGTATAGACGTAAACCAGATATAAAAATTTAAACATCTATGAAAATGTTGATTTTAACATAGAAATAATTTATAAATTATTTTTACTACAAAATTTATGTCTAGTTGTTTAGCCTCGTTATAAAGTGTTACCTAATTAAAGTAATACCTATTTAGTGGCTAATATATATCTTGCACATATTCAAGAATAACAAAAACTTGTAGAGAACAAAGAAATAGATATTTTTTTAATATTTACTGAAAAAAAAAAGTTAATCAGATACTTGTATGAAACAAAAAACCGTCATTTATACCTATTTTAATTTCTTATTTTCAAATTTTTTAATAGGTTTTAAGTATCATCAATATATAAATAAAATATCAATTTTTTAACTTACATACTTTTTATTATAATTTTATCTTAAAAAATCAGTTAAAACTTTGTTTTTTTTACGAATTTTTATGATAGTTAAACATTTTTTTTTGCTAAAATTTTTCACGTTTATCAAAGTTTAACGAAAACAAGTTTATCAAAACAAATAAAACTCGTGTTGTTTTCTGTTAAAGGATTGTTACGGAATTATATTCATCACATGAAGTTCACATGAAACTTTCAAAAACTTAAAATAAATCGAAGATAAGCTTCATTCCTTTCTAAAGCCTCTAAAATCCGGAAAGTATTTAACTATTGTAAATGCTAAAAAATATATATTTTTACATAGTTTTATATAGGTTAGTTTTATAGTTTAAAATAAATTCAATCTTTATTTAACATAAGTAAGGTTAATTAAAAGTATAAAATAATCTCATATCAAGAATGTTTTACTAAATTTCATCCTTCAGTGCAAAATCACATTACATTAAGAATGGTTTTTAAGTTTTGTTAAACTGTAAAAAAAAAACTAAAGTGTTGGAAGAACCTTTAAAACTAAGTAAATATGATTTTAGTATCTATATATTGTAAATCAAAATCGAACAAGTTTATTTAATAATCTACTTTACAAAAAAAGGTACAAATAAATAATTGGTGAAACACAAAGACTCAATTAATGTAATACTAATGTTAATCAAGTTAACGAACTTGTGTACAATATTTTTAAAGCTATAATTTTAATAAGTACCATGTAATAAGCATCGACTCTGTTTATGGTGTGTTTTAAGTACAACTAGTCTAAATTATAAATAACGGTGCATTTTTTAGTACATTAATATATTTCATTTCTTTTCATTCAAGCTGTATAATATAGTTATTTGTATGAAACAATAAGTTTGAATTTATTATAATTAAATTGGTTTACTTTTAGTTAAAAACATTGATTGTGAATGTAGTGAAAAATTCCTAACTAATATAAAAATTTCAGTTAATTGTTAATGTAACTACTTTGTAGCAAAAGTTATTCTTATTGTAATGTTGATAAGCTAAAAACTATTAATATGACTATAAAACAATCAAAAGCAGAATAAAGCAGAATACTACATTTTAATACTTTCGCAAAGTTAACTAGAGCAATTCCTTTTAAACATTCATGTTTCTATTATACATAATATGAAATTTAAGCAGCTACTAAATAAAAAAAGGTATAATGTAAGGTTTACTTATTTCTACACACAAGCGGAAGTCATGTGGTTATGACGTGATAAATTTACTCAGTAGTTAAGTCAGTATTAATAGTTTATTTTAAAAGAAATATTTGTTAATCAATTATAAACTAAACCATTTAGCTTCATAACATCGGTTCATCAGATTTTAATTACAAATAAGACAATAAAATGTTATTTCTGTTTATAAATCGGCTTAAATATATAGGTTTTATTTTAATTCATTTAGGGAGATTGAAATGTAAATTTTGATTTGACCTTCATAATTTGTAAGAAGTTTTACTATTAAGTTAGTGTAAACTCAAAAACTAGTTTTATGACTCTATTTAAACCTAACAAACACAATTTATTTCGGGAAGACCTTATTTGTTTCAAAGTGTAGTTCTACAATGCTAATCAAAGTTTTTAATATTGTTATTTAGGGTTTATACTGTTTATCTACTGGATACAGTCTTATCTTAAACAAATTTTAAATGTACAGTTTGTAAAGCATATATTCTTTTAGTGGTGAGTTTTAAGTAAAATATTTAACCAGATAGTAATGTATATATATGTTAAGTAAAATAAATTATTAAATTAATTTTTTTTTCATTCATGTACTTGCAGGCAACTATTTTAATGAAACAAAAAGTTTCATATTATATTTAAAAAATTTTTTTTCGGAAAATTATATGGAAATTAAGAAAATCTATGGAAAGTTCATATTAGGTGGTAACCGTATAAGTTTTATTTTTCATCTGACTGATGTTGCCCCTTCGTTTTGTCGCAAACACAACATTATCTGTCAAGTTTTAATTTTCTTCCATGAAAAATTAGTAACTTTTGCCAACGTACTTTGACTGATAAAAGAAATTGAAAAACATTAAACATATAAGTTTAAGCAAACTTTCACAAAGTTTGTTGTTAAAAAAGATATTAAGGGTTAAAAATTGTTTACTTGGAAATTAGTTCGAGATCATAATCTTATTTTGATCACAAATAAAAGTTTGTTGTTATACATTATGAGGTATGTTTATACTGTTTGCCAAAAAAGAAAGAATTGGAATTATTGTCTTCGTACTGATATTGTATAGGTTTGACAAAAAGAATATTTGTAACACAAACAAATATATTCTTTTGTTTTTGTTGTTTTACTTTGAAATAGGACTTGCTATTTTATAAACATTTTTTTTTCTTTAGACCACCTTAGTGTAAAAATAAACATTGCAACGTGCAGATAAAAGATGTCATAAAATTTAATTTAAAATAATTTAGTTACCTTTCAAGAAACCTAAAGTATCACACATATGTTTACATTAGTACTATCCAATGTAAATTACTAGTTAGTACAAGTAAGCAAACCTTTTAAAATAAATAGTTAATGTTTTGTTTATTTAATATATAAACTTGAGTTTGTTGAAATAATATTATTAAAACTTGTTTTTTAAACTATTTTTTTGCTGCTGAATGTGTTTCTGTGAACGTTTGCTGTTTTTTCATCATGACGAAACAATTAATATTCATTAAATTTCAAACCAGATCTGACTTACTAAAAACATTATTTTTGTTAATGAATAGACTAAAAAGTTTTCTGAAAGGAAGACTCATAATTTTTTGAATGAAATATAACGTGTATTTTAGTACATTTAGTTTTATAATTAAATTTATAACCCTATGTTTAGTCTTTATACTTTTTCAGCTGCAGTAAAAAATTTGTTAGAAAACAAATAAATGCTTCATTGTTAACTTAATTTCTTTTATTTACGTTTTAGCATAAGATAAGTTTAAGTTACTGGTATATTCTATTATCTCAAATTAGTATGTAAACACAATGATCCAAACAGCTCTTAAACTTTAAATCAACTCAACAACTACGGTAGGACATTTTATGAGTACTATTTTATGGACACTACTTTATGGGTAGAATTGCTGCAATCAAATCTGCCCATAATTTGATGTGATTTCATTGAAATTATGGGTTTTATTAAAAAGTTGCGGCAATTAACTTGCTGCAATTAAATGTAAAATAAAATAGTGGCTAGACCTTTTAAAAATATTATGGACAGTATTTGAAGTTAAAATTTTATAAATAAAATAAAAAACTTGGATGCACATAAACTAATTGTTTGATTTATAATTACATTTATGCAACTTATATTTTTTACAAACAAAAACAATTTTAGCAGTTATTTGAAAAACAACTGTGTATTTTTGATTTAAAAAAGTTAAAAATGATCATAGTCCTCTTGTTTATCATTTTTATGTAGAAATCATAAACTTGAAAACACAGGGTTAGAATTATTTGTTCTGAAGGTAACTTTGTTATTTTTAAAACTTATAGATGTTAGGAAATGTGCTCATGTTAAAAGTCTTGTATACACTTAAAACAAATCCAGGATACATACCAGGAAACATGTGATCATGTCAAGAAATTGGTCTTCTGTAAAAAGGACAGACGAAGACAATTTTTCATATACATTTTAAAACACTGGATTATTTAATCTTTATAAATACTGAACCAATCCATCACCAACTCTTTTAAAACAGTTTATCAAATCATTTTCAATATTTTTTTTAACTGTTTGTGCTTGTTATTTACTCTAAATTTAGTATTTTTAATGGTTTTTCGTGATACAAAAGGATCATCAATAGTATTCGTTATTTTTTTACTTTTTACCTTTATATTATAATTAATTTTATTAATTGACATTAGATCAATTCTGATATTTTATATTTCATCTGTTGTTTACGGTATACTAACATTTCCCACCTGCGCTCAATTCCCACCCAAATCAAATCCAACCCGATCAAATCCCACCCAAATCAAATCCAACCCGCATAATTTCAACACGAATTAAATACCGACCAAATCATATCCCGCCGGATCAATACTAACCCGGTCAATTCCAACACGTTCAATTCTCTCCCAGGTAAATTATCACTCGAATGATTTCTCATTCGTCTCAATCCAGTTCATAAATATTTCAAATTAAATAATTATCAACTTTTATATATGTTATACGCTTAGTTAAGATCAACAGTTTTATGCATAAATTCTAATCCGTTAAATTTTTGTACATGTAAAGTTTAGAAGAAAGATTGATTATAAGTTTCAGACAAGTTCCATTCTTTTTAAGTTTAATTTAATTAATTTTTAAGTTTTATGCTTTCTCATATATTTCGACCAAAAAAGTTTTCTTTAATAACGTTTAACAATTAAATTTGTTTTGTATATTAAGCTTCAATTATCTCGTGTTCTTTTATATTTTAAATCAATGTTGTCTTTTCTTTATATTTTGCTATTAGATAATGAAATATTAACAACATTTGATAAATAAAATGAGTAAAATAGTTTTTAAATTTATTTAAACTAACAAGGTTATTAAGTGAGAAACTATTTATGATATGGACAAAAAATATTATAGATATTTGACTGAAAAACGTTACTGATAGTTTAACATTATGTATATAAATATTGTGATAAACATATATTTCAACAGTTGAGTAGATGCTTATATATTTAAAAGACAAATTTTATTTATTGTTAGAAGAAGAATCATTCTAAACTAAAGCAAAAAATAGTGCTTCTCCATTTGAAAAGGCCTAGAAATGTCTCTGCTACTTTGAGAAAACTTTTTTTTAATGATCTACAAAAGGGTTCGGCAAACTATGGCCCATATTTGTAAAAGTGTGGCTCGAGAGAATATTTATATTTTATATTGTAACATATTATTTAATATTGTAACATATTATTAAACAGTTTCAAAAATGGATAAAACCAGAATAAAGCTATTTCAACAATTACTAGAGTGTTATGAAAAAATATCATTTTCGAAGTAAAAATAGATTAAACAATTTTTAATATGATAAAGTATTTAGAGTAATGATAGATAAATATTTATACTAATCAGAACAAATCAAAACTTTAAAGAGCATACTTGTTTAAACAAAATGCTAAGTTTCCAAATCAACTGCTTGAGCGTTAAATTTTAACTTAAAAAAACAATTAAAAAACTTTTATTGAGTATTTAGTTTTAGCTTAAGTATTTAATTTTTATTTTTAAGTATTTAGTTTTGTTTATTAAACTTAGTTTTTATAAAATATAAAACTAGTACTTAAAAAATAGTTTTATAACCAAATTTAAATATAAGTTAAACTGATTTCTAAATATTTTTTATCGTTTGAATGCATCAATAGCTTTAAAAAATATTATCTCAGGCCAGCTTTACATAAATCTTAGGTGTGATTTACTTGATCTAGTTTCAATTTGTAGTTATCATTTAAATAATTTTGTTAAAGAACTAGGTCTTTATTAACACTAAAATGTTTATTTAAATATTTTCCTAGGGTTCCGCAACGCTTCTCAGAAGTTCCGCGATGCCTTTCGAAATTAAAAAAAGAAATTTGACAGAAAAAAAAAATAAATCATAAAACTTCAAAAAAAAAATGGAAAACTTAAAATAGAAAACATATATAATTATAGCATTCATTGATCTGCTTAGTGTGTATCTAGCGGTAGGAATTTTAATGGGTATTTTAATGGGATAAGCAGTTGAAGCTATATGGATACAATGTTTTTTACATAGAGAAAATTTGGCAACAAAACATCTTACTTCTTGTTTACAAGAAGTTCTCTCAGCGTCGATTAAAACTGTTTATTTTATAAATAAAAGTAACACAAAGACCAGATGTTTCAAAAACCTATGTGAAAGTTTAGATGCTGACCATCTGCTACTTCTTTATCACAAAGAAGTTCGCAGGCTGCCGAAGGGGCGGACACTGGTTCGTCTCGTTGAATTAAAGAAGCAGGTGTTCACCTTTCTTAAATATGAAGGCTCAGAATTAGTGAAGTTCTTTGAAGATGTTGTTTTTTTTTGGCCAGGCTAGCTTATCTCACCGATATTTTCAAAAAATTTAACGCTTTGAACTTAAGCATGCATGGGAAGCAAAATTCCATTTTTGTCATGACAGACAAGATTGAGGCGTTTAAAAATAGAATTAACTTTTGGAAGAAAAAGGTAAGCAATGGTAATTTTGCGATGTTTCACCGGTTTGATGAGGCCCATGAAAAATGCATAGAATTCAACTTCTCTGACGAAATATACAACCACCTTGATCTTTTGTCTATAAATTTTCAACATTATTTTCCTAAAGATGTTCGCATCGGAAATTTTTGGATTTTGAATCCTTCTATGTGTGACATTGCTTCAGAAGAAGTGAAACTTCTTACAGATACAGAAAACGAATTGCTGCAACTATTTGAAGATAGCAATTTAAAATTGAGTTTCAAAGGGAAGGAGCTTTTAGATTTTTGGATATGTGCAATTTCAGAGTACCCCGTCTTAGCAAAGCGTGCAGTAAAATTTCTTTTACCATTCACCACCACTTATCTTTGCGAGTCCGGCTTTTCGCATGTAACAAACATTAAAACGAAGCAAAGAAACTGTATGCTGACTCAAACCTTATCTGCATGTCTCCGTCTCAGTCTATCCAAAATGCAACCGTGCATTGACATGCTTGTTGCTAAGAGACAAGTTCAAGTTTCGCACTAAATGTTTTTTATTTATTTTTCGTTAGGCATCTTACCCGTTTATTACTGTAATCTGTAAATTCGATTAGGTTCATGTTCATTTCGTCATTGTTTGTAGCTCTCTTTTTGTTTTTATTATGCAAGGAAAGGTTTTTATGACGTTGCGATTAATCATGTTTGTTTTCGTTTATTTATTATAGAATCATAAAATACCTATTGCGTCTGGCGCACTTTGAGTTTGACTCGACTTAATACTATTACAATTGGTATGGTTTCTAACAATGATATAGTTTTGCTGAAAATTTCGTTTTTTAACTGAAATTCTTTTGTTTTTTGCAAGAAATATTATATTAAACCTTTTATGTAAAATTAAATTAGGGGTTCCGCGGAAAAGTTGAGCTTTGGAAAAGGGTTCCGCCACTAGAAAAAGGTTCAGAAGCACTGGTCTAGATAACTAATTTTCACTATTTTAGTTTCCTACTTTGATTTTGATAAAAACAATAGTTTTTCAACAGTAAAATTAATACCACCAAAAATATTTTCAAAATTTATAACAAAGTACAGAAATTTAGTTATAATTATAAGTACATTTAGAGTCTAAAGTTTGGAGTAATTTAAAATGTTAAAGTAAATTCTTATAACTATTGGTATTTTTAGGTACACATGAAAGAAAGTGTGATAGTAAAAAGAGTAGGTACCAATTTGCATTTACCAAATCCTACAAAGAAAAAGGTAGATTTATTAATAGTTGATTAGTAATATTTAATGAGAATAATTAAATAAAATATATCATAACTTAAAGCTAAATTATACAAATTAAATTCACCGGTACGTAAAGTAGTAGAAGAACTAAAAATCCTTAGTAAGACCGGTATGGTAAATACAGAAAGATCTGTTATACGTATAAGTGTTGTCAAAAAATCCCCGAAAAGCTTGGAAATTGACAATTTATGCTTGTAAGATCTGTGAAAGCCTTGAATTTGAGAATTATCGAAAAACCTTGAATTTTAAACAATTTGTATATGTTAAGTAATGAAATCTCGATTTGAAACAAAAAATCTACCATATAAATATATTTTATTAAAAAACACATTTTAAGTAGCTTAACAGTATCTTTTAAGTTTGTCTATACTATTTAAGACAGTGTTTTTTACTTTTAATTTAATTATATACTAAAAATAGATGCAAAAGTTGTACTTTTAAAAATATTATAATGGTGCATTGTACTTTTGCTTTTGAAATGTCTTTACCTATTGTTGTGCTTTGTATTGGAACTAAACCTAGAATTTTTTCTAAAATGTCAAAATTAGTAAAACCACCTGAAATAAATGTTCTAAAATGAGCAACACCTGTTGTATCAGTTTTCACATCTTAACAAATTGATTTAAGTCCTAATTTGGTATATGAGCTTTTATAGTCTTCAGACATTTCCTAAACACGATTTCTTGTTGTTATTGAAAAAATAAACAAAAATATTTTACTAACCCAAACATAAATTATTTAAATAAGTATTTAACTCTGAACGATATCTTTTTTAATAATTACTTTTGCTACTTTATAACTTGCCTTAACAGTTTTTTCCTGATCCGTCTAGTTATTAAAAATAATCATTTGCGTTGTTAAAACTGACTTAAGCGATTTATTTTTTTCCGTTTCTCGCATTAACTCCAAACTAACGTACTATAGTTCTAATAGCTCGTCTTACAATTTACAATTGTTCTTTTTAAATTCAATATTTTTGTTACAAATAAAGAATTGCTATGATGCTCAATAAAAATAGTTTTTTCTAATTCGTAATAGCTTAATAAATTTTTATACATTTGTTAAAAGTTATTAAAAACTTTGTTGTACATTCACGCTAAATAATAATATTTTAATGTATATAATTAATTCACTGTTAGTAAGCTTCAGTATTTCTTTATTTTTTGAACTTTATTTTAAACAGGGTTACCAAACAAACAGGCTAGTTTTTTTTTTTTTAATTCAGACTAGGTTAAAGCTGTTTAAGAAGTTTTTTCATAACTCAGGTGTATCTGAAACTTTTATTTTAAAGACTTTGAATAAATCTTCGAATTTTCAGAATAGTTTTTATGACTCTAGTGTAGTTTACTAATTGTAATTTTTGTGTATTTACATGTTGTGCTTTTTATATTAATGATATTTTAGTTATGTATTTAAGCTTGATTAAGAGAAAGTTTTTAGATTTTTAACTTCTGTAAACCTTTAATATAATTTAGATATTTTTGCTTTTAAAGTGGCAACCATGTAAAAAACTTATCAATTACTAATAAGGTATTTAATTAAAGAATTCCAGCATTGATTATGTTAAAAAAAATTATATAACTTATTTACAGTATAAATAAGTATTAATTTTATTTAAGTAACTAATTATTACTGAGTTTTATAAAGAATGCAAACTATTTAAGACGCAAAAAATATTTTCAAAAGTTAAAAGGTTTTTAAATATTAAAAGGTGGTTCATAATATGAAAAATGTATAAAAGTGACCCGTTAATGTTTTCAAGCTCGGTTTTTATAGAGAGTTAGGTTGTAAGTAAAATAATAAAAATGTTTTATTAAGTTTAACTTATTAAGTCCTCAGGAAAGTACATATTTTATTAAGATTTTAGTATATTAAACAGTGTAAATTCTATTCCAAAATATATTTATATATTTAATAGGCATTCTATGTGTAGCTAAAAGTCATTTAAAGTAATAAAGTAATAAAAGTAAAACTGTCTCTGGTGTGACCAAAGTGAAAACCAAAAGACTATTCAAATATCACTAAAACTAAAACTGTGGCCCGCGAAGGTTTTGAAAAGTTGAAATTTGGCCCGCGAGCACCAACTGCCTGCCGACCCCTGTGTTATAGTATGCAACGCATACAAAAAAAAAAACAAACACTTAATTTTTAAATATTAAAAACTGCATTAAATATTAAAACAGTCAAAGAATAAAAAAAAAACAATACTTTAATAAAGTTTAAAATTAATAAACGAATAGAAACTGAGAAAAGCGTGCAAATGAATAATAAAAAACTGAGCACGAAAACTATGAATTATAACATTAAGTTTGAGCAAATTTTACTACTGAGATATAACTGTAAACTGCTTGCTTAGTTATAAAAGCTAAATTAATCGTGTATTTATAGAAAAACATTGATTTTATAATTAAATTGTGAAATTTTACACAAAAACGTTTAAACATTTGAATCGTTTAAACAATTTAAGCAAGATTTTCAGCTGTTAATAGTGTTGTATAAACTAGAAACTATTAAACTTAATGTTATAAATATTGTTCTTTATACTTATAAGTAACGAGGTTTTATTGTAATCTTATAACATAAAAGTTTACAAAAACATTGATTTTAGCTGAAATGAACAAATATAATTCTAGACCAAAATTGGCCAGATAAGTGAGGAACCGGATAAGTAAAGAAGCGCTGTAGTACAATTGTTTAAATTTTATAGTCAAAAAATTTAAGACAATAAACCAGGTTTTAAAAATAGAATACAGCTACAAATAAAGTTATCTAATCAATTATTACTAAACTGAAGGTATGTAAAAATAAAGTGTTGAATAATTAATATTGACAATAACCGTTCATTGTCAAAATCTTGTATTTTTATTCTTTAACCGACTCATAAGTTTTCTAAATTTTTATAACAAGCCTTAAGCATTATTCATCCACTTACGACTTAATTTTTATCGGTAATAGAATTCACTAAGTTTAAGTTAAATGTTTAAGACGTTTAATTTGTCTGGATTTACAAATAAAAAACTCGGACTGCCCGGTTTTTTTTTTGTAAAACCTTTTTTTTTTTAATAATAAGTTTTTTGAAAAATAATTAATACCGTTTTAATTTTTACAACTATTCTTATTGTTTTTAGGTTAATAGTATACGTGTGATTAATCATATAAAACAGTTCAAATCAGTAATAAATTTGTTTCTAGTTGTTTTATCTTAAAACTAAATTGTGTTACACTTTAATCGTTTTTAGAATATAAGTTTAAGTAAAGTTTAAAAACTTTAAATATAAGTGTCAACTAGATAAATAGTATAAAAAACCTCGTAAAGAATTTATAAATGCTTTTGTCTTCAACAAAAGTCTAGTATCACTGCTTAGTGGTTTTTTTTTTTAATAGATGAAACTTAATGTGAATAATATTTCCTAATAGATTTTCATTTTTAGATTATCAAAAAATTGTCTAACAGACTAGAAATTATCTATAAATTGCCAAAAAATTTTAATCAGAATAACTCGTAATAAAGGAATTTATATAGCTGTATATAACTAAATATTTAGCCATTGCCTGTTAAATGATTATTTTTCGAGCGACTAGCAAGTTGGCCCGAATATTTACCAGACATCTGATAGCCTTGGTGCACTGCAGTACTCCCATGGTGAACGTAGTAAGGGTAAACTTTCGTTTGAGGTTGGTTGTGTGAAAGAAAGTTCATAAACGGAGGATGAACCATAGGATGAAGGTTCGAAATTCCTGGTTGATGTTGATTGTAACTGTTTCTCATCATTATTTTAGCAGACATCCCTTGAAATACTAAACATATAATTTTAACTATTTTAATATCTCTTTTCTTTATATCTATTTTAACTGTTGGTCAATTTTTTAATCATAGTTAAGTTTTATTAATTTCAAAAATTAATTGTTAATTTCTGCTGTTACAACTTGTTAGTTTTTCGAAACAAAATTAATGTTAATAATAGACAATTATATTTATTTTTATATATATTTATACAGCTAATTAGCTTCTCGATTAAAATTCAAATATTAGTAACATAATAATAGTTTAGGTATTATACAAATTAATCCGATATACCTTGAAACCTACTCGCTATAGGATATCTTAATTGCTGTCCTGAATTAAATATACTGTTTACTTGTATCTGGGCTTGAGAGGAAACGTTCATCATTTGCTTTGAAGCTTTTTAAATTAAATGTTTTTTTAATGCAGCTTATAAACAAGTAGTTATTAATAAGTCATCTTGTTGATAAGAAACTTAAAAGCTATGTTTTGTTTAAAGAAAAGAGAGACAAAATTAAGTTGTGCTTTTTTTTAAATAAATACACGGGTTGAACAACCAATAGTTATTGAAACTTAATAAAAGCAAGTCGAAATATTTTAAAGTAGCTCTACAAAAAGTAACCTGCTCTGTAACGTTGATCGATCATTGGCTGAACAATTCTCCTACGAGCATTTATAAACCTGTAAAAGAAAAAAAAAACTTGTATCAAAAAATGTTAAAACTTAGAAATTTCTCAGTAAAAAGCATTATCTACAATCTTTTCTTTGATAAATAAACTATATTCAAGCCTAAAAGGCCTTTTATTAAACACTTATTACTTTTATTAAATGAATATTTAAAAATATAGCTGGATGTTGTTTTTGCCCAGATATATCTGTTACAACAAGAAGACCCTAGTTTAATTTTTTAAAGGAAAACATAAAAAAAAAAAAAAAACAAAGTAAAAAAAAGTATAAATAAAATTCAGTATAATAAAATCAAACTTAAGTAACTTTAATTGTTACTAACTGCATCTGACTTTTATTACTCTCTCGTTTAAATTAAAATTACTTGGTTACTTTATAAATTTGTAAAATCCTATCTCTCGTTAGCTTTTTACTCTACTGATGAGATCTGCTCGAAATATATATTTAGTTTACTGACTTGTTCTACAGTGCTAAATGGAAAATCATTTGCATCTAATTTTGCTTTTAAGTTATATAAGACACATACTACGATAGGTAATGATATAACTAACCAGCTAGCTATTTGTTTTTATGTCAGTCCGGTTTGTCTTGCTAAAATGTTCTTCTGCGCTTCTGATGGGTAAGGATTCTAAGTTGAATATAAAACTAAAAGAAATATAATATCATTTTAGTGAAATCTAGTCAATCAATGCTTCATTTATACTATATATATATATATAACTCATATGTTCTTCAGGTATGTAAAGCATGGTATTTTTACGTAAAAGGTATAGTTTTAAAAATAGTTAATATATTAAAATGGTACGGTTGTTATAAAGAGAAATAAATGATTTAGAATTAGATAATCGAGAATAATCGAAAAACGACCAAGAACTTTCAAAATATTCTTAAATTATTTTGTCTTTTCAACACAAAACTTTAAAGTTTTTAATTAGCTATGTAACAATCACATATTTTCCAAAGCTTTAAATTTCCGTTGCATTTTAATAAACTTTTATAATCAATTAACAATAAATATTAACAGATATAAGCATCTTTCAAAAATTTAATTTACAAATTAAAAAAAGGTAATAAAAAATAGCTATGATTGAAGTTAAGATGTAGTATTAAAATTACGCGTAAGGTTTTAATTTTTCGCGTGTGTGGCAGTACTTTTAAATTTAATTCGTAACTTACAGTCAAGTTTTTAAAAAGCCACGTTCTCAAGATAGTTTTTTTTTCAATTTTGCAAAAGTTACTCGTGGTTTCCTTAGTTTGTTTTCTACTGTTCCGTTTATGGAACCTTCATTGTATTCAGAAACAGTTGATCCTTTCAACTTGTTGCCTAAAAACAAGTAGGCAGACATAGAGTTTAATTATTAATACTAATACAATCTTTATAATATAAACTCTATTTTAAATTCATGTTTTGAGTACTTATTTTAGAAATTGTAGAAAAAAAATATTATCCTGTTTGACAAAAATAATAAAACTTATTTAATACAAAACCACAACAAAAATGTATAATTTAATTACACTTTATTTGTCATTTAAGATAAGTAAAATTTACTGGCCTTTTCAAATGTACAATGGACTACGAAATTAACTAAGATATTTTATTTTAAGAATACAACTAAAAATGTTTTCTAGAAATCTATGACATAACTTTTATTGATGTTTTACACAAAAATATGTAAATGTTTATAGAAATTTAGATTTTTCTAAAGGTTAGTAGTAAAGTATTAGTTACAAAACAGAGACTAATGTATTTACAAAACTAAGAAATTGTAAGTTTACTTTGTATAAATACTGTTAAAACTTTTATATAATTCATTAATATTTTATAAAAATTTTTTGAAGTTTCGTCAATAAATTAAAAATTTCCGTATAAAATGACGCAGTATGATAAAAAACAAAAATGTAAATAAACTGTTATATATTGTTTGTATTTTTTTTTTCTTTTTTAACCAATTTGAACTTTGTTTTGAAACTTTCGTTGAGTTAGTTACTTTATTTTAATATATACAAATTTGTACAATTTTATTGATAAGATTATTAATTTAACGGTTGAAAAGTTTTCAAATATTATTTCTGCTGTTTTCAGTAGTATTTAGGATTTCAAAATGTTGTTTTTTAGTCTTTATTATAAAATAATTATAATTTTGAAACAATTGACATAAGAATGTAAATCGTATTATTTATTATTTGTCATTAAAGGTTAGTTTTTAAATAAGTATTTTTGAACCTTTTAAATGTTCTAAATTTTTACTGTCAGCTAAAATAAAAACCAGACAAAAAAGTTAATTAAAATTTTATGCAAATATGATTTATACATAAATTTACAAAACATTGTAGATTTTTAATGATTAAAAGTTTGGTTTGATTTAATTTTCAAAACTAAAATGTATTAAAAATTAGCATTAGCTCACTCGGCTTTTGTCTTTCAAATACGCGTTAGTTCTTTCTCGTTTGCTGCTTGCAGTCTTCAAGTTACGATGATCGATGGAAATCGAAGTTTTAAAAAGTTAAGTTCAACCTCTAGTTTTTAAAAACAAGAATATCAAATAGCGAGCATTAAAACGTCTACATCGATTGTAATTTATAGAACTTTACGAACTTTATTTTTGACAGACACATGTTTTATGGTATTATTGAATGAAACTATGAGTACAATAATTAAAAAATGAAAGATGGATTTTAAAACTTAATTCAATAAAAGGCGTATTTCTTATTACATGGTTGTAATAATATAACCTGTATACTTTATTTTTGCTATTAGTAGGAATGTAACTTAGGGTCTACTGGAGTTATGGAGTGTAATAAATTATGTTTTATTTATATTCTTAGTATGAATTTTTTATATAACCGATAGATAAAACATAAAGTATCCTATCAAAAATTAAAACACGTAATCCATAATTCTAAACATTGAAAACATGTCCTCAACAATACGTACTCACTGTTATTAAATAAGATATTAATTGTTTGTTTTTTCACATGTTTTCATTTCATAAGTTTTACTTTGTGTTTTTACAATGTTTTTACTAAGTTCTGTTTTCAAAATTTGAAGAAAAATAATAAAAATACAGGTGCAAAACATAGTGTGAAATTTATCTTGTAAATTTTCGTAATGTACTTATTGGAAATAAAAGAAACATTTAAATTCAACTTAGTATTTTATTAAAAAGTTTAATAAGTATAACATGTAAACATGATAAAATATAAATGTTTCTAAAAATAAATTTAGACTAAAGACTAAAATTTTAAGGTATACTATAACATATACACAACTAAAGATATACAACAAAATTTAGTGAGCTTTATTTGTTATTGAGTGCCTAAAAATTTGAATTTAGAATGTGTAAGTGTATTAATGAACGCTAAAAACCAACACTGATAATTACACTTTTTACTTTATCGGGTCTACCTATTACTATTTTAAAAGCAATCCTTATATTATTATTTTTCTTAAGTAGTTTAATTTTTTCACTAAAACATCTAGATGTTAGTAAAAATTATGCGGTTCAGAGTAATAGGTTTTTTTACGAATGATGTGGTTTCAGTAGCTATTTTATTTTTAAAGTAACTAGTTTAACTACACCTTAAGAACAAATTATTTATTTTAATTTGCAAAAAATATTCTAGAAATTGTCTGATCTTTTTTAGCTTTGAACCAAGTTTATATAGTATTATAATATTAGTCCTTGACAAGACGTTAAAAGGTATCTGTGGTGTGCGACTCGATAACCGAAAGATTTTTTCGTGTACCAGGTCCTAGGACAAAATATTTTGAGCTTTTATTTTATTTTGTCGTTCAGTAAACATTACACACTATGAAACGGGAACGAGCTTTATAAGTTAAATCAATTGAATGTAAATGTAAGTCAGAGTAACACCATGGAAAAATGATTTTATAACCGGATGTGCTGCATTAAGGTTTTCATTTATTAAATCAATCGTTTTCATAAAAAGGGTCGACACTTTACTGATTGCTAACTCCTGCTGTTATAATAGCTTTATAAGCATATTGATCTTCTAAAAAGAACTTGTAAAGAGCTACAGTTTCAATATTTTTATCTCTTTTTACCCAGTAGCTTGTTTTATGTAGCTAATTACACCATGATGACGACATTTTTTTAACGTAATTTAACATGTGAAACTTCTTCATTTCTGTCAAAGTGAGACACTTAGAAGTTTTAGGTGAAACATATTACTACGTTTTTATAAATATAAATTATCAAAAGTACTATTTAGAACATTTAAATAGATAATGTACACAAGAAGACCATTTAAAAATCTTTTAATTAAAAACAAAGTTAAAAAGACAAATGTTAACACCTTAGTACAAAATATAAATATAATAACTTGTAAAATTTAACAACTATTAACATTAAGTTAAAAGAAAATACTAAAACTTATGACAATAACTAATATTGTGTGTTTGTAAACTGTGTCCAAAAATAATTCAACGTTTTAACTTTACCTTATGATTACTCAGTATTATACTGAATAAAAGAAAAAAAAAACATAATTATAGTTTAGTATATAAAGTACGTGAGTCTACCTTTTATATTTAGATGTTTTGCAACGTTTACTTAATAAAAAATGATAATTTAGTTTCAAAGAAAGTTTTAGAAAATCATATGTAGTAACTCCTTAAAAAATATGTGTAATTTAACATAAAGTTTTAACAAAGGGAAAAAAAAACCTTTATTATCTTTGTTTTTTGTTACTGTTAAAAACTTTAAATTTAAAACAATTTTAGTGTAATATAAAGAAACAACGGTTAAAAGTATACAACTAAACGTGTTTTAAATAAGATATATCAAACTATGTTTTGGTCTTTGATCAAAAGTTCCCATCCTTTTAATTGTTATTTTTATACAAATAGTATCTGTTTTAATAAACTTAGTATAAGATAAGTATTATAAAATTTGAAAGTGTAAAAATGTAGGCTTAAAATTAAAGATTATTTGTAAAATTGATATTTCTAATCAGTAGAGGAGAACTAATAAATTACTTAAGCTTGTGTAAATTGGAGTGTTGATAATTAAAGTCCATAGGAATACAACTGCAATAGAAAATTTGCTTATTAACTTAACATGGAAGTAGGAAAACTTTTTTTGTTATTTTAATGTTTATATAACTACGTTAAAGATTTAAAACGCACCTTAAGTTAATGACAGTCATTTTTTCTCAAGCCTAATACATACAAAGCAAAGGCAAACTAATCTGATTATCTATCAGCTAACAATATAGTATATTTCGCAATTATTATGAAACAACATAGTTCCCACGACTGACGAAACATTTACGATTTATAGACAAGCATTTATTCTTTCTAAAAATTGTCTTTTTCTATAATTAATGTAGGAGTTCATGAATTTAGTATTAATTAAAGATTCAAAGAATTCAAGAAGTAGCGTGAAAAATATGGCTAATAGTAAATATGTATAGTATATAATAAATATAGTAATGAAATAGAAAGAGAAAATAAACTTATACTCAAAACTTTAAGATAAATTATATATATAAACATAATTTAAATGAAAACACAAAGTTAAACACAATATGATATATAAATGAACTAAATTCAAAAATAAAATTCAATTCAATTCAAAAAATTTCAAACTTATATATTATTAAGTACACACAATAAAGAAGTTTGTCTAAAATCATCGCTTATAAAACAAAATTCATAAATACAAAATAAATAAGTAAACCAATAGTTTGTAGGAGGGAGGCATAGGGAAAAGAATATTTTTTCTTTTGTTTATAGAGAAAAATTAGTGAATTTTACTGGTATTTATTGTATTTAAATCAAATCTTTTTAGCTTTATACGAAATTGTTCAACCCCCTCACAAAATACTATATTCTGAGGTAGTCTGTTCCACAAAGTTTTTGCTCTGTGATAAAATGCGCCTTGCTACTGACTGTTTTGAAAATTATGTATACGTTTTATTTTCAAATTTTTTCCTCTTAGTTGATATTTATTTTGGGAAAAACTAAAAAACTGGTTAAAAAACTGTTATATTTTATAAGTATTATTATATAAGTAACCACTGGTGCAGAGTTGAAAACCTTAAGGTAATTGAAATTAGAGTTTTACGTACACAGACCTTGTAAAACAACTATTGCGATCGTAGTGTTTGATTTTTAACTTAACTTGTGAGTTTATAGCAATCATTAGTCATTTAATCTTTTATAAAACTACGTGAAAAATTTAGAACACACTAAAAAAAGCTTAAGTTTATAGTTTCTGAAGCCGTACTTATAACAAAGCAAAGTTAATTATCTATCAGCTATCAATCTTACAAATCAAACAGTTTATTACCCACGATGGATAAAACAACTAAGCCAAAGTTCATTTACATACATGTTTGAAAAAATTTATATAATCAGAAGTACTTACTATAAATTAGACATACCCTAGAAGCACTTAGCCAAAATTGCTTAAAGATTATCATGTACTGCAACATTAAATAAACATTTTTACAGTTTTAGTTACATAGTTTTAGTATCTATAAGAAATGTAAAACAACTTCGAAAACAAAATTTAAAAATAAGCTTTGGTTAATTAAGATAACTCTTGTATGTCTACATTTAAGAAGCATGAAATGTAAACTTTAAAAGATCTCAAATTTATTTTAGTATAAGTAAACTTAAATATCTTTCAAGGTTAATTAACATTTAATATAATATGAACTCTGAAATGTTTTATTAATAAATATTTATCAATTAATTCATTAGATTTATAAAGCCGATTAGCAGCTTTTAAGAAAAATAGTTTTTATAAAAATGATAAAAAAAAGGTGCACACTAAAAAAAATAAATTAGTCAGTTAAACGTCTTAATTCTTTTCTAAATTAATATTTATTGTAGTTGTTAGATTAATTAGTTCACAAGACAGAAATAACTTAAATAAAATTAAACTTTATTTTTGTTTTTCTGTAACTTGCTAAATGCAAATAGTATTTATTTAGAAAAAGAAGAATTTAGAATAACTATGAATATTAGATATATCCAACTTATAGCTATTGAAATAGTTACTCCTTAGCTTATTTAATTGAATTAAAATAGACACAAACATCGCAAAAATAGTAACCATATTTTAGATAAGGTCTACTTATACATATTATTAAAAATATAGTTCATGATTTGGAACTTAGTTTATTATAAACAACTTTTAAACTGCAATACAAACGCATTTAAAAAAAGACTACACACTAATAAATCAGTCAGTTAATCGTGTTAATTCACTTCTGAATTAAAATTTATTATAGTTGTTAGATTAATATATTTACAAGATAGTAATTACTTGTATTAAATTCAACTTTATTTTTGTTTTTCGGTAACTTGCTAAATGCAAAAAATATTTATTTAAAAAGAGAGTATTTAGAAGAACTATGTATAAAAGATATTTCCAACTAATAACTGTGTTAATAATTACTCTAATTGAATCAATATAACAATAACATCGCAAAAATATTAAGAACTTATAATTTTACATAAGAACTATATACATTTGATTGAAAAATAGTCCATGCCTTACAACTTAGTTTATTGTAAACAACTTACAAACTGCAACACAAACGCATTTAAAATAGACTACACGCATACATAAATCATATAGTAATAAGATAAACATATGAAAAAATAGATAGCACACATAAGATGTATTTATATATGTATATATTTACAACTGAAACTGGACATCATAAAAGTTAGCGCTTCAGCATAAATACTTTAGTTTTCTAGCTAATGCACGAACTTGTTCCATTTGTCAATTCTCTTCTTCAACAACTCAATGTTTTTTTTTGCATAACATTTCAACTCTTTAGGCAACTCCGGTAGATGAGATAAACCTTCCTTATAAGCTTCATTAGCAATAGCAAGTGCTTTATCAACAAAACCAGTTAAACGGAAATAAGATGATGAAAGATTGACTGCAATAATAAGTTTAACTGGATGAGCTGGATTAATTTTACCATTCACAATCTCGTATGCATCTTCAAATAACTTAAACGATCTAGTTTCCAAACTTTTATCAGATCCTGATGTAATATCAGCTTTATGTTTATATTGAATTCCTCGAAAGACTTTGTAATCAGCAACAGCTTCGATATTGGTATCACTTTTAATCCAATAACTATCTAACAATTCAATAGCTTCATCACAAATTTTGTTTATTGCTGTTGTATATTTTAATTTCAACTCTCTTTTTAGTTTGTCATCTGCATTGGTGGTACAAAGGGGACAAAAAAAGCTCAAGTGTGGTTCTTTGAGCTCACAATAGCTGTAAAAAATCAAATTTCTTTCTTTATAGTCCACTGTGTACCCATTTTTATTACTTCCTTCATGTAGCTAATTCCATCAACAAACTGTCTATTTTCTAAAGACATTCTAGCAAGAGAAACTAATTCACTTCTATCAAACTGAGACATTTTGATAATATGCTGAAAAATAAAGCAATCTTGATAACTATTATGATCTTACTTTAAAAGTTTTAAAGAGGACAAATAGAAAACTATAAAACCTACTTGTGTTTGATGACTATGAATTTTTAAGTATATATTTATAGAAACAAGTGTTCAATTTTTTTTGGTAGTTCGAAATTTCTCATTATAACACCATAAATTTAGAATTAAGTTTTTGAAAAACATGAAGCTTATTTTTGACTTACAAATATTTTATTTTAATTAAAGTGTGCATTTAAACTAAGATAATTCATAAACAAGAATTTTACACTTATGACATTTTTAAAATGTATAAGTATCCTTATTGCGGTAATAATATATTGTCTTTATATCATACATATTTTACTTCATTACAATTAACTATTAGCAAACAGTCTCAAATCACTCTACAATAAATACTATTTTAACAGAAGCTTTAAAATAGATGTTCTGATAAAAAAACAGTAATTAGTATCGTTACAAATTAAAAAAAAACCTTAAGTTTAATTTAATAAAAAGTATAGAAAGCATAATATGGTATAAAAATAGTAATTTTTTACTAATTTTTTACTTGAATATTTCACGCTTTATTATTTAGAAGAAACTTTATTGTGAGAAATAGCTCAAACACGTTTTAAATAACAAAATAACGTAAAACAAAATAAACTTAGAGTATAAAACTATCAATGTATAAGTAGAAACTATAGACATGTAACCTTTTTTGAGTTAGTATATAAAAATTCAATGTTGATTTTTGGATCATTTAATATATAAAAGAACTTATTGAATAAATAATAATTTTTGATTTAACGTTACTTGTAATATTTAAGTGTATGAAGAAGATGTATAAGTCTTATTATAGTTTGTTTTGTTATCATTAAACATAATGTTATAAATAGATATGTTTAAATGTAAGTAACTTTTTATAGGCATCTTTAATTTTTACTATTTTTTTTTAAGCTTTTTAACTAATTTAAATTTGAATATTCTTTAAAAATAAAGAACAATACAAAAAAGAATGACTTTTTTAAAACTTATTTAAGTTTTTTTAAAAAAAATGGCAGCTTCATCAATGTAAACCTTTACAACAAATCTTTTTATATTATATATTTAAGTTTAATTTATGGAGAAAAAGTACAAATTTAAACATTAACAGTTTTAGTGTTTTGTGTGCTTTCTGGGATTTGTTTTAAAAGTTTGAGGTCAAAAAAATTCACAATTTTAATAATAATCTATACATATACGTGAAATAATTATGTTGTAAGTCTTAAAAAACTGTTTGAATTTTTTTTTCCTTATAATTCTTAAATAGTTTTTTGTAAACACTTTCTAGTGCATAAAAAACGGGTATTTAAGTATTTAATGAAATCTAAATGTAAAACTTTTTTAAGTTATTGTTTGTAAAACCCTACTTCAACATATATTACCATGCATAAAATTGTAGCACATCAAACTGTAAGTCGATAGTTATAATTTAATTTATTTGTTACTTATTTATTTTATTTGATAGGTTGAAGGTTTTATATTGTTTAATTTGTCGCTGGCTCGATTATATTTGACAACCAACCCTTCTTTTTAACAAAAAAGGTGTAGTTAAGAGTTAATAAGCCAATAATTGTTTTTCTGTTTTAATAATAATGTTTAGGTAAAACTTTGTTATCGGTCCGTTAGCCAAGCAGAGACTTCATAAAAAAAATTATTATCTGACAAACTGAACAAAGCATCTAACAACTAGATTTTACAAAATAAAACAAATTTTATAACGTCTAAAAGTTAAAAAAAAGTAATAAAACAATAGAAAGACTGATATTTATTGTCGCATTTCAAATTAAATGATGTTCTTATCACTTTTTATTTATTGTATATATTTTTTAAATTAGTGTTTTATACTAAGTTCTGTCATACCTAAATATTTAATGGAAACACTATTCAAGCTTATGTTCAAAAAAATTGTTTTGTTTGATTTGAAACAGAGTACTACCACTTTAATGTAATTACGTATGATTTAGAATTTTAATTTAAATATATTTTTATGTTTTTATATAATAACTTAATATTTTCAATATTTTTACTCCAAAAGCACAAAAATCAATTAACAGAGTGGTATATGACTCATCAGTTTCATTGCAAAATAAAACACAAATTTAAAACTTAGGACGTAACAATAATCATATTAACAATTCAATAACATAATTCGATTTATTCGTTAACTAATAATTTAACGTCGTTAAATATTCAACCCTTTTTAAGATTCTCAATGTATTTGTTTAAGGATCAGCTACTCTCACAAACTGTCTAACATCAGCAACAGAACAATCTAGAACTTGTAAGGTATCGACCAAATAATGTATTGAAGTATCTTAATCTGCCATATTTAAGAAAAAACTTAAATTCCTCGAAACTACTCTGTTAGTCAAGAATAAATTTTACAAATTGTATTAAACAAAATTTTCTCATCACAGTGAACTCGTGCGAGCCCCAGTTGAAATAACTTAAGTTGACTACCGTAAAACCCCCGCGGACAGTACTTGATATTTCATTGTCAAAACAACCTTCAATTTGTTAATACATATGTTAAAACTGTCACGAAAGGAACTTAAAGTGAGCTGGTTAAGCTAATTAAAATCATAACTAAAACTTTGTTGTTTTTTAGAAATAAGCAACCTTTAGAGATAATAAAAATTACAAAAATATAAAATCATACTAACTAAAAAACACTGAGCAAAACACAACTTAAATAATTTTTTTTTTATCAAATAATAGTTTTTAATGCTTTTAATAATATTTGAATTTCTGTTTGTATTTATTTAAGTTTAACTAAGTAATTGTAAATCTTTTAAATTTAATATATTTTTAGAGTTTTATAGATTCATGATTGTTCTGAAACAGCTTATCTTTCGGCTTAAATGGAGGTTATTAAAAAAATTAACATTATTTAATCAAATTTTATGTTACAACGTATCCATTTGTATGTTAGATATCTAGAATAACTTGAATTCGTAAAAAGGTCGTAACTTTTGCACGCGTGGTCATTTTTGCACGGCGTCGTTTTTGCAAAGACTCGTTTTTGCACAGCGTTATGTTTTCTCGGATATACTTATGAACTGCGAAAATTTTAAACAATAAGTAAATTTTGAACGGAAATTCACTTTTGCACGCTTCTAATTTTTAGTTAGACGAATTTTTATTAAGTTATTAAGCAACTCAAGAAGTTTTGAATAAATAAAATGTGTTAGTTTTATAACAAAATTTTAATGTAAAGTTTTTATTTAAAGTTTAACGTAGAACAATATAATAATGTACCACAATACATTAATTCATATTAATAATCTTAATTTAAATAAACTAGATGAACACACAATCTTTAATTTTATATAAAAACAATTTTGAATATTCTAAATAAAAATAATCTGAATTTTGTTAATTTTTAAACAGAAAGATAAGCTTAATTTATTAAGGCTTTAAAACACGAATCTTAATTTTTTTTTTACTTATATTCTCTTGATGTTAAAATTAGCATTCAATAGTTCTTAAACAAATACTTTAAATTTATTTCAGTTTTAAACAATTGTTAAATTAGAAAAAAATTAGTTTGTTTATGAAGTGTAAAGGTATTTCAGATTTTTTTTGATGTTTATTTTATTTATTTATTTTTAAATATTCAAATCAAACTAAACTAAAACCCTAGTAAATGTCAGGTTCTTGATATTAAAATAAACACTACTTTATCTACTTTTGTTTTTAAAATAAATAATATCAACTTATTTTCAACTGTAGTGTTTGATCTTTGAATTTTTATTGCAAAAAGTTTTAAAAGGATTACCATATTAATTACGCTTACCGAATTGCATCAACTAAATTTTTTCAAGGTTTAAAAAGCTTTAAGTCTCCGGATATAAACAGCCTAAATAATTATTTTCTCATTTTAACTCATCCTCAATCAACAAAATCGGCGAAAGTCTGCAGAACAAGTCCGGACTTTCGTTTGCCGTGAGACAAGCTCAAATTTAACAAAAGGGTTGATCATGCCAATTGACTGATGAGTCCTAATAAGGACGAAACCGGTCTCAGTCTACCGAAACTTGTGGTCTGATGATCGAATTGGCATGATCAACCCTTTTGTTAAATTTGAGTTTGTCTCACGGCAAACGAAAGTCCGGACTTGTTCTGCAGACTTTCGCCGATTTTGTTGATTGTACTAAAACGAGCGTACCAGATGTTTTGCCTAGTGGACAATGTTTTAAACGTTGCACGGCAAAGACAATGCTGACATCACTAATCATTGCCAGCAAATGGTTGCTTCATGCGAAAGCATGATAAACCGTTTGTAGATTGACGACTACAAGTTTTTCGGTTGTGACTGACTGATGAGTCCTAATAAGGACGAAATCGGTCTCAGTCTACCGAAACTTGTGGTCTGATGATCGAATTGGCATGATCAACCCTTTTGTTTAACTCATCCTAAGTTAAAATATAAAACACCAATTTGTCCTACAATATCAAAAAAAGATATCAACCATATAGAATCTGTTCAAAAAAAATACCATATCAGTCTTCAACCGCTGCAATATTTCAATAATGAGGCTTGGCAGATTTCTTTTTTTTTATCGGTCAGTTTAAATATGGAACAAACTTAAAAAATGAATTAGTAACTTGCAGAAAATTTAAAGAATTTCGATTAAAGTAAAAAAAAATTATTTGAAATAATTTTTTGTTATTAAAACTTATAAGTAATTTTTATCAACCGTTAATTCAATTTTAAAATTTAGCTTAGATTATTGTTCAATTTTATTAGCAGCACCCTTACTCTATTAATGATGAGACCTTTTTCAATGTGTTTAATGATTGTTCATCTGGCCAGTCGATTGTTAATGTCGTTCGAGCGTTATGTTTTTATTTTTGTTTTTAGTCAATGCATTTAAATATTTGATGTTGATCGTTCTACATCAAAGCGTAAATAAGTGTAAGTTTATGATTTAAATTTTGCTTTTTATGTTAGCCTATAAATTTTGTATCCAGTTATGTTTTTATCTTTGTTTTAATAAATAATTTTGTTTGTTAATTTTAAATTGTCTGTATGCGTCTTTCAGTTTAAGTGGTCTAATTTTTGATGCATAGGTCTATCATATGGACAATAAACTTGCAATCGTATAGTAAAATAAATAAAAAGGCATAGTTGTTAATTTATATATTAAAATTCAAAATAAACTAGAACAATTTACTTACACTTAAAGTATTTTTTTTTATCTTAGTATCAAAATAAACTAAATGTTTTGTCCCTAGTATGAGTCTTTTATAAATAATTTTATTTTATCTTTTCGTCAGTTTGTTTCTAACATTAACTTTTACTGTTTAAGGTTTTCAATCTTTTATTTTTGTCTTTAATATAACAATGTTATGAAATTTTAGTTTTCAGTGTCTTTTTAAGTTACAGATTTGGTACTAGCTAAAAAACTTTTAATCGGCCTGCATGCAAAATTGATGTTCCGTGCAAAAATGTCGCTGTACGAAAATTTCACCTTAAAAGTATGACGTTGTGCAAAATTATCGTTGTGCAACAATGCTGCCGTAAAAAATTGTTATAGTGAAAAAGAGTCGCCGTGTAAAAGTGTCTCCTCGTGCAAAAATGACGCCGTGCAAAAATAACGCCGTGCAAAAGTGTCCCCTCGTGCTAAAAAGACGCTCGTGCTAAAGTGACGCTCGTGCTAAAGAGTCGCCGTGCAAAAGTGTCCCCTCGTGCAAAAGTGACCCTTCGTGTAAAAGTGACGCTCGTGTAAAAGTGTCCCCCCGTGCAAAAGTAACACCTATCCAATAATTTTATGTACAAAAAAATATATACAATTATAAATATATAAATTAATTTAAAATATGTATTTAAAACAAATCACTGAAGGAGTAAACGCTTTACAAACTGTACTTAATAAATCTATTAACTTAAACTAATTAAACTTTATGAGGCTGGGTTCATTAGATAACTAGTATCAACTTTAATCAACAATAATAAAACTTTTATGGCGATGTAGAACTACACTTTAAAACAAAAAAGGTTTCTTGCAAATAAATTGCGTAATTTAGTTTATAAAAGTTTATTAACCTAATTTTTAAGTTTATACAAACTTAATAGTTAATAGTTAGTTATACCTATTTGTTTAATTTGGTGTTTTAATCATTATCATCTTTATTAACTGTTATATAAGTGCTCAAACTTATAATAAACAAAAATAAAGTTATTGAGTTTTCTGTTTTCTATTTTGTATAGACAAATTAATACAGTTTAGTTTATAAAATTCACAAAAAGTATAAACTGTGTAACTGAAAAACATTTAATTCATTTTACACCATCAAACACTTCTTAAATTGTTCATTCAAACAAACTTGTCTATTTTAGTTTTTGATATAGGCTATATAAGACATCATTGCAAATAATTCAAACTTAAGTTTAGCTATTATTTCAAACTAGTTTAGAAATATTTAAAAAATTTCAGGGTAAATACATGAGAAAAATGTTTATTTAATGTAACCGTAATAATCTTAATTTTAAATTTTCAAAACAGCCTTAAGTTTAATAAATAAAATAGTTACAAATTGTAAGTATTAACTTCTTTTTTGGTGAAATTTTAGTAAAAATTATTTGAACAGGAAATAAGGTTTAAAATTTTAAATACATAAAATTTTATGTTCGGGTTTCTCGCATTTAAAGTCATGCAGGCAACTATTTGTATGAAACAAACAAGTTTCATATTATATTTTTAATAAGTTTAATTTCAGTAAACTTTGAGGAAATTTTTATCTTGCTCTTAATGTATTTTCTCGTTTCATTTTTGTTTCTTAACAACAAGCATACTAATCAAAAAGTGAGTAACTTTAAATAAAAATTATTAATTGTATAAGTTAGTCTTGTGTTGTTACAAAATAGACATGATTAATTTATATAAACAAAATATAATACAGAACTTTATATTCTAATAATTAAGCATTATTAAATAGATCAACTATTTTTAAAATATAATAATTTACAAAAATGTTAACTAACATAAAATTAAGCAAACATATAAAACTTAAGGTGGATTTATTCTACACACAAACGGAAGTCATGTGGTTATGATTTAATAATTGAACTCAGTATTAATAGTTTAGTTCATATGAAATTAGTGTTTTAGTTATAAACTAAACCATTTAACTTCATAACAAATGTGCGTCAAAATTTGCACTGAAATTAAGTCGAGTTATAGTCAAGTACGATTTATTGATCTGATGATCATGCATATATTGAAATATTACCAGAATTAAAAGTAAATGTGTTATATAAAATGAGATAACTTTGAGAAATTTTATATATCAAGCAAGCAAAATGAAGTTTCTAAATATTTACTAGTTACTAATCATCATTGAAAAAACATATTTATTAATTACGTCACAATATATATGAACATTAGGACTAGCTTATTAACTTATACTTAAGTTACATAAATTAATCTGTTTGGAATAAATATAATATTTAATAGTTACTCCTTAGTAACATTAAATTAAAATAACACAATAACTCAAATAATATTAAAAGTATTTAATAAAAGAGGTACTTATAAATTAAATAATTAAAAAAACAATCCATGTTTCAAAACTTAGTTTATTATGAACATCTTTTAAACTGCAACACAAACGTATTTAGCAATAGACTACAAACTTAAATCATGTAGTAACAAAATAAACATATGTAAAAATATAAAAATTTAGTATATATGTATATTAACAACCAAAGCTGAACATCATAGTTAAGTTTGTGTTTCAGCATAATCGCTTTAGTTTTCTAACTTGCTCCATTCTTTAATCATCTTCTTCAACACCTCAATGTTTTTGTTTGCATGGGGTTTCAACTCAGGCAACTCAGGCAACTCAGGTAGACGAGACAAACCATCTTTGTAAGCTTCATTAGCAATAGCAAGTGCTTTATCAACAAAACCATATAAACGGATATTAGTTAAGGAAAGATTGACTGCGATCATGAGTTTAACTGGATGAGCTGGATTAATTTTACCATTCACAATCTCGTATGCATCTTCATAACACTTCAACGCTCTGGTTTCTAACAAAATGTTATCAAGTCCTAAGGTAACAGCTGCTTTATTACTATACTGAATCCCTCGAAAACTTTTGTAATCAGCAACAGCTTCGATATTGGTATCTCTTTTAATCCAATAACTATCTAACAATTCAATAGCTTCATCACAAATTTTGTTTATTGCTGTTGTAGATTTTAACTCCAACTCTCCTTTTAGTTTTTCATCTACATTCGTGTGACAAAGGGGACAAAAAGAGCTCAAATGTGGTTCTCTGAGCTTACGATAACTGTAAAAAATCAAATTTCTTTCTTCATAGGTAAGAGGTGTTCCCATTTTTATTACTTCCTTCATGTAGCTAATTCCATCAACAAACTGTCCATTTTTTAAAGACATTTTAGCAAGAGACACTAATTCACTTCTATCAAACTGAGACATTTTGATAATATGCTGAAAAATAAAGCAATCTTAACAACTATATGATCTTACTTTAAAAGTCTTAAACATGACAAATAGAAAAGTATAAAACCTACGTGTGTTTGATGACTATGAATATTTAAGCATATATTTAAAGAAACAAGTATTTAATTTTTTATTGGTAGTTCAAAATTTCTCATTATAACACGATAAAGTTAGAATTAAGTTTATGAAAAATAATAAGCTTATTTTTGATTTACACAAATTTCATACTTATAAAAGTGTTACATTTACAATTAGATAATTCATCACCAAATATTTTACACTAATGACATTTCAAAGATGTATAAGTTGTGTTATTACGGTATTTATATAGTTTTTTATATCATATATATCGTAGTTGATTACAATTAACTATTAGTAATCAGTATCAAATTACTCTATAAAAAATACTATTTTAACCATAGCTTTTAAATAGATCTTCTATTAAAAAACAGTAATTATTATCGTAACAAACTAAAAAAAAAGACCTTAAGTATAAATTAATATAGTATAAAAAATAGTAATATTATACTAATGTTTTACGTTAATGTTTTACATTTATAGTTTTTATTAGAAACTTTATTGTGAGAAAGTTTTACTCAAACACGTTTTCTTATAATTAAACAAAATAAACTTGAAATATATTTTTATCAATGTATAAGTAGAAATGACAAACATGCAACCTTTTTAGAGTTAAAAAATAAAAATTTAATATTGAATTTTGAATCATTTAGTATATAAAAGAAATTAATTAATAAATAATAATTTTATGTATAGTAACTTGTAATACTCACGTGTATAAAGAAGAACTATAAGTCTTATTTTAGTTTGTTTTGTTATCATAAAAAATAAGGCTTTAAACTAGATTTGCTTTAAGATTAGCGATTTTTAGTAGATAACTTTAATTTTAACTTTTTTTTTTAGTTTAAGATTTTTAATATAATTCGAACTATTTAAAAAAAAAGAACAAAACAAAATTAAATTACTTTATAAAAACTTTTTTAAGTTTGTTAAAAAAAGCAGCTGTATCAATGAATATATTTATTGCAA
Organism: Thalia democratica; assembly: GCF_965202585.1. Lineage (NCBI taxonomy): Eukaryota > Metazoa > Chordata > Thaliacea > Salpida > Salpidae > Thalia > Thalia democratica. The sequence continues at coordinate 37,401,530 of NC_139165.1, read as the reverse complement.
ACCTTTTTATATCGAATATCTAACGTTATTCTATATGGAAAACATACAAAACTAAACATTAGCAGTTTTAGTGTTTTGTGTGCTTCTTGAGCTTATTTAAAATTTTGAGGTCAAAAAAATTTACAATTCTGATAATAATCTTGACTTATACGTTTCAATATCATGATGTAAGTTTTAAAAATTTATTAGAATCAAAAGCTTTTTTTTCTTATAATTTTTAGATAGGTCTTTGTAAACATTGTCTAGTGCATAAAAAACGTAATAAACTTTGAAAGTAAAACTTCTTCTAGTTATTATTTGTAAAACTATACTTAAAAATATATTTGCATGCATCAAGTTGTAACACATCAAATTGTAATTCGATAGTGATAGTTTAATTTATTTTGTACTTGTTAATTTCATTTGATAGGTTGAAGCCATAGTTTCCAGAATTGTTCGGCTATTTTTGCCCTTTTCAACTTTTATATGAAAATTGACATATATAAACTTTTAATCGTTTAGTATCGCCTAAGAGCTAAGTTTGACTTTCTTTTAATTTTAGTAAATTATTTAGTCTACAAATAAAACATTATACTATATTGTTATTTTTGTTAAGTCTTAGTTCATGGAACTTAACTCCTTATACTAAAAGAATAGTTTTTGCAAACCAAAAGTACAAGTTCCGGTATTATTCTTTAGTTGATTTAAAAGTTGCTTGCAGTTTTTTTGTTTATAATTATTATTTTCAAATGCAGAAGTCTACCATTAAGTTCGCGTTTTTTGAGTTCGCACAGTCGGTAAAATTTGCAAATATTTAGTTTGCACTGCTGTTTAAGTTTAAATTTTAAACTAAAAAAATTTGCTTAGCATGTAATTCCTCTCAATTTTAAGTTAAGCGAATTTGTGTTTAATATAAGCTTTCAAATACTATTATTAATTGAGTAATTTCGAGTAAATGAAAGTAAAACTTTTAAATGTACTAAATATAATCAAAGAAATCATTTCTTTTTTTAGAACTTAAATTTTATGTTTTAGTAAATTCAGTCTCAAAATAGCAGTAATAAACACTCATATTTGAAATAAATTAATTGTAAGATTGTTTTTCTATTTTTATTAAAAGCCGATTCTTTTAAAAACCTGCAAATGAAATTTGTAAACAATATTTCCGCACTAAAAACAGTATAGAACTAGCCAAATCATTTATTTAAAGCTGCTGTCTTAAAGATATATAACAAATAAGGGTCTTCAGTTTCTACTTATTGCTAAAAACAGGGTTGCCAAATGTTTTCGGTAAATTTTCTCCAGGTTTTTGAAAAATCCTCGAGGTTTTTAAAAGTAGACATTATTGATCTATTTTTAGTTCAAAGTTTAATTTAAGGTTAAAAATTCTGTAAAATGTATAAAAACATTGAAAAGATACTGTAAAGCTAAAATTTGTTTATCTATATCAGGGGTCGGCAAACTGCGGCCCGCGAATGGTAAATCTGCGGCCCGCGAGCACTTTATTTTTTTGAATGGAATGCGGCCCGTGAAAGAAAATTTTGTGGCCCGCGAGCATGTAAAAGTGGCCCGCTGAGCAAAAATATATTTTAAGTAACTTTTTTTTCGGTAATTCGATTTAATTTGTTTAGTTTGGCTTTATGTCTCTGTATAACATTTAAAAATAATTAGAAGAACTTACTACTTTAATTTAAAAATGTGAAAAAGACAGATTAGCATTCTAACAAGATATTTTCTGAGTTTCATAATAACTCCTATTTTACAACAGCAAGTAATTATCTAAAAAAAGAGTGCTTGAATTTAATAAGTTAGTTATATTATACCTATTTATCAAATAAACTAAATGCAAATGTTTTCCATTTTGTACAAAAGTAATGCACAGTAATTAACTAAAGTGTCATTTATTTATAGCTTAGATATTCTTTCCAATACTTTTTATACCTAATTTTCTTTTATATATTTTTTATTTGTAAATGTTATGTTTTAGTGTAAAAACATTTAAAATAACATAGTATTAAGAAAAAAAGGTTTATTTAAGTTTTGTTTTGACACATTTAAATTTTTTAGAAGTTTTCTTTGCACTTGAACTAATTTATATGCACACCAACTTAAAAAAATGCTCATATTTTAAACCACTTTTTATAAAATACTTTAGTTAGTTTAAGTTTAGTTTATGCATAATTTTTTTAAGTTTGTTTTTTCTACATGTAATATCTAAATTTGTACAGACACAATTATAACAATATATATGACATAAACTAATATAGTTTTTGTTAGGTATACATTTTCTTTTTCAAATATTGATTTTGTCAAACTAAGTTAACTTTTATGCTTTTCATACCAATACACACATTTGCTGTTTTTTGGAGCTACCTATTTAATATAAACTAGACTTAGAGATAGTTTTTAAACATTGACACACACTCAGACTATCACTAGTTGAAGACTTCAAATCCCAGGCCAACTAAGTCATTTTAAAAGTTTTTGGCTAGAATTGTTTTTTGTATACAAAAAAATTAGGAATGTTTTTGTTAATTCAGGCTGGCTTTATTGCTTAAAAGAGTGGCAAATTAAACTTATGATGTTAGTTTTGCTCAACCCAAAGTGTTAGTTTCATAATATATGTTATAATATATCAAGTGCAAGCTTTGAACTGGAAAATTTATGCTTAAAATTATTATGAATTTTTGAAAAAGCCTGGAGTTTCAAACAATTTTTACATGTAAAGTAGTGAAATTTCGATTTGACACAAAAAATTTAGCAAATAAACATTTCTTTATTAAAAAATATACTAAAGTAGCTTAACAGTGTTTTTTAATATTAATATACTTTATAAACCACTTTTTAAAGTTTAATTAAACTTTATACTAAAAATAAAAAAGGAATCGTACTTCTAAAAACTTTTGGTGCATTGCACCCTTACTTGTAAAGTTTCACCGATTGTTGTTCTTCGTGTTTGAACTAAACCAAGAAATTATATTAAAAAGTTAAAAAATTAAAAAAACATTTCTAATAAAAATTCTCAGATAAGCAATAGTTTTTCTATCAGTCCTCTCATCTTAACATATTGATTAAAGTCATAATTTGATTTATGCGACTTTATAACCTTAATGCATTTCTTAAATAGGACTTTTTGTTGTCATTGAAAGATAAACAAAAGTTTTTTATTACTGCCAACAAAAATTCTTTAAAAAGTTTTCAATTATAAACGGTATCTCATTATTAATAATATATTTTGCTACTTTATAACTTGCCTTAACAACTTTTGTTTGATAATTCTGTAGTTACTGAAGATAATCATGTGCTTTGTTGGAACTGACTTGGTTAATTTGTTTTTTATCGTTTCTCGCAATAACTCCTAACTATCGTTTTTTTTGTTGCTCGTCTTCTATTTTACAACTAATGTTTTTAAATTCTTATTGCAGATAAAGAATTGCTGTAATGCTTAATAAAAAAGAGGTTTTTCTCGTCGCTTATGACTCAATTAAGTTTTATACTTTTGTTAAAAATGTTTAAGAAAGTTAATTGTCCATTCCAGCTGACTTATATATTATTGGCATGTAATTTGTTTACTGTTAATAAGTTTCGTTATTTCTTTATGTTGTGAACTTTGTTTTAAGTGGGTTGCTACACAAACAGGCTATTTTAAAAGCTTGAAAACTCACATGTGTGTGAAACTTTTATTTCAAACACTTTAAATAAATCTTAGAAATCCCAGAATAGTTTTTATGACTGTAGTGTAGTTTACTAATTGTAGTTTTTTCTTGTTTTTTTACACTTTGTGTACTTTTTAATGGTGATGATATTTTTACTAGGTACTTAAGCTTGATTAACAACGATTTACTAGCTTTTTAAAATTTTAATGAACTTAGGCTGGTTTGATACAACTCAGACATTTTCGCTTTTTAAGTGACAACCATGTAAAATACTAGTTACTAATAAGATACTTTATTTAAGTATTCGAGAATTAATTATGTTAAAGAATTTGTTCTAGCTTTCTATAATACAAACCGGTAATAATTTTATTAATTTAACTAATTACTAAATATTTTAATGAATGTAAACTATTTTACACGCAAAAACTTTTTTTTGAAGTTAATATTCTTAGAAATATGAAAAAAGGGGTTGATAATCTAACAAATATATAAAAGTAACTAGAAAATTGTCTTTCAAATTTGGTTTTTATAGAGAGTTAAATTGTATGTAAAATTAGTATAAAAAAAAAGTATTAAATTTAACTTAGTAAGTGCTTATGAAGGTACATATTTTATAAACACTTAAGTGTAATAGTCAATGAAAATTTTATTCTAATTTTATTTAATTTAGTTTAAATAGCCATTCTATGTATAGCAAAAAGTTATTTAAAATAATAAGGTGAATAAAAGTAAAATTTTTCTCTAGTGTGATTAAAACTAAAACCAAAAGATTATTCAAATGTCAATAAAACTAAAATTGCGGCCCGCGAAGACTTTCTAAACTTGAAATTTGGCCCGCGACCACCAACTGCCTGCCGACCCCTGATCTATATGAAAGAATTTTTGTGTCAAATCTAAACTTTATTACTATGTAAAAATTATTCAAAATCCCAGGTTTTTTAGTGATTTTTGTTTAAAATTCCAGGTTTTTCCGATTTTTTTTTCAAATTTTTTTAAATTCAGATTTTTTAAAGTTTTTTAGTCTAAATTGTTTAACTCTAGGAATCCAGGTTTTTTGGCAACCCGGTAAAGAGAATGATATAACTTTAATTATTTTAAGATTTTGTTTTAATAACAATCTTTCACTCCAGAAAAAATAGAGTATCAAATGAAAAAAAAAAGTTTATTAAAATTTGTGCGCTATGGATGTGCGCTATGGGCCAAAATATAAAGTCTCAGTTGGTACTGGTTGACTGTCTGTGTGTAGATTGTCAGACTGACCTTTTTGCCAATACTTCTCCTGCAAAGTCTAACAAAAATATTATATCATAGATTTTATACTGTGTGCAAAACTCTAAATCAAAATTGATAAGCCTTCTATAAGTGTAAAAAAACATTTTTTATCCTCTCAATCGTAACTAATCTCATTAACTAATTTTACATTTCATTTAAGTTTTGACAAAAGTTAAGTAAAATTTAAAAAGTTCAAGATGGTCTAACAAATCTGAATTTTATTTTGAAATTAGGTTTCGGCCGAATCTTAATCCGACTTCGAATCTTGGATTTGGTAGACCGCTATTTTTACTCTTTACACAGAGTAAAATTTTTATGATAGACAAAAAGTTGTTAGGCAAATAACTGATAAATAAAAAGTATAACTGAAAAATAGATTTTTGCTCATAATATATTCATTAGAGAAATAACGTTTACAAATACATATTTACTGCTAATCGGCAAAACTGATAGTTTGTTGTATGATTAAAGATACAGTTAACGCATAGAATAAGTTTAAACTATTAAAATAAAGCAATTGAAAAAATAATAATACATAAAGAAACTATTTTGAAACGTACTATTAATTATCATTATGAAAAATTATGTAAACTGTTATTATTGATAGCTGTCAAAATTGCACGAGGGCAAAAAACTGCACGGAGACACTTTTGCACGAGGGGATAAAATTGCACAACGATCAAATTCCACTAAGATACTTTTGCACGAAGACATTTTATTATTATTTTTATTTTTTTATTTTTTTTACTCGGTTTTTATTTTCTTTTTACTATCACTGTTACCCTTACCCTCGGTCGGAAACTTTTTTATATAAATTAATTTTTAAATTTTTTATTTTATTTTTATTTTATTTTTTTATTTATTCACTGTTACTCCTAACCCTTACTCTTGGTCGGTAGTTTTTTTTTAAACATTAATTTTTAATTATTTTCTTTTTCATATAATAATACTAACTAGTTTTTTTTTCTACAATCACTGTTACCTCTAACCTTTACCCTCCGTCAGTAGTTTTTTTGTTCATTATCTTTCTTTATAGAATTACCTTTAATATTTTTTTCTGATTTTTGTAATTATATATACTTTCCTTTATACTCTCGTGCAAAGTTTGTAATTCGTGCAAAATTGACCCTTTTTGCAAATTTGTTTTCGTCCAATTTTATCCCATCGTGAAATATTTTCTCCTAGTGCATTTTCGTGCAAGAGTATATGTTTTAACACAAATATAAAATTAAAGTTAAACTGCATTTGCGGTAAACTTATTTAAAGCAAATGAACTTTATTATGTAACCAGTTTCAAAAAAAAGCAGGGAGGTTGTTAAAAAAACTAAAAAGTAACCAAAACAAAATTATTCATATAAACAGAATGATTGTTGCGTATCATAGTGAAAAGTAGCCATAATATTTACTTTCAGATGTCAACTGGCTAATTAAGAAGAGATGTTGAAACTGTCTACCAAGTAATTTGGTAAATTTTTACGACCCTATACTAAAACAAACATTTTATTTATTTCAATAAATATAAATAGTATTAAAGTATACAGCTTTTTAAAACATTCATTTAATATCTGTCAGAATTTAAGATTCATAGGCATTTATAGAAACTAAGAAAAAACTATCACAACTGCAAAGATTTTATTTAATTGTTATAAGTATACTATATAAAAACTAAAATGTAATCTCAATTGCGATCTTAGGAATATTGCAAAATTTAACAAGCTTCTATCAGAGTACTAAAAAAACTTATACAAATAAAACCAGAAAGTAAAAAAAAAAACTGCGTTTAAAACTATTATTAATAACCTAGGCATTTAGTTTACTCCGACTAAGAGTTAAATGTAAAATATTTAGAATCGTAAATCGTAAGCGACATATGGAAACACGGAAGAGATGAGAGCGAAGAAAAAATGTTGACCATTGGCAAAGAGAAAAAATTTCAAGTAGCAATCTACGCAACAATTCAATAACATGTGCGATCTCGTTGAGGAGTTTCAAATTATTTATTGGTTGATCGATCACCTTTGTAGTTAGTTTGTCAGTTTTTACATCTTATTGGTTTAAAAGTCACCTTGAAGTCGCGGAATTTGTTAACATGGCTTCGAGAGTGTTAAAAAGTTTATAAAAAGTGTAAAAGTTGTTTACATTTTTTAGTTTATATAACTTGTGCGGATTAAGTAGTTGTTAGAATGTTATCAAATTAATTAAAAAAGCTCATAAAATATTTTGAATATTTTTTTTATTTTTTTCTTTGGTTTCTTGTAAAGTATTCTAAAAAGTGAAAAAATCAATTTAAAATATTGCCTATTGACTTATGTTTCGCTATAGTTTTTTAATGTAAAAATAATTTGTATGTTTCTCAAACAAGTAACTGTATAGTGTGCACAGAAGATTAAGTGAAAACTGATTAGAATTCTCTACCTGATAATACTTATAACTTAGGATAGTTTAAAAAATAATGTTGTCTTTACACAGACAAAAGTTTTACATATTAAACTATTCAGAAAAGTTTATTTTACATTTTCTTTAAGTTGAAAGTTTAATAGTTTTCTATTTTCCTTTTTTAGTGTACTTAGATTGTTTAAGTTACAAAAAAAAAAACTTTTAATGAAAGCTGTTATTACTTTAGTATTACTTTTATATAAAATAAACAATAGTAAGTAATTAGTTTAAATGGTGTGACAAAAAGTAGATTAGATTCTAAAAAGTTAGCTAAATTTACATACTTCAATCATTAAACTTTAAAATACTAACAAATTATAAAAATAAAACTCAGTTTCACTTAAATACAAGTTGTTACTAAGCAAAGGCCATCTTCAAATGTTCTATAACTCTTCCACATTCTTACGATAGAGAGAGAAAAATGCACGATTTTATGTGTTAGAAGTGTTATTTTATTAAGTGGCTCAAATTTAATCGAGTTTCGCTTGCTTAATCTGATTTTTATGAAATAAGACAAATAAATTATAGCCTATGAATTTTAATTGAAATTTAAGCCTGGAATGTTTAAACGACACAATTTATTTTACTCATAACTTTAATGCAGAAAACTTTCAAATTATTTTTTTTGTTTTCTATAAAATGAAAATCCCATAATTATTAATTTAGAAGACTAACAAGTTTATAAAAATTCTGCAAATCTTTCTACTTAGCAATATTAAAAACAAAATAGAAACTAAATAGCACAAAGGTGACGATAACATTTGACTTTTTTTAAAGAGACCACATAGTACGCATAGTTATACACATATCTACTTTTTTCTTCTTTTTTGTAGTTCGCTAATTATCGAATTATTTTTTCTCAGATTTGTTTTGACTTTTATCTATTGCTAATACTAATTATTTGTAAACACTTACAAAATAACAGGGCTTTCATCTCTCGTTTGGCCTCAGTTCTTAAACTCAGTCGAAGTTAGCACATCAAGTAGATTTTAACAAACCAATATGGATTATAAAACAGTATTAGATTTTAAACCGCACGCGTAATGCATATAGACTCAAATTTCTGCTTCTTTTTTGAAAACTCTTTATTCGGTACATTACTACTTATTTGTCGATACTGTCTGACCACACAACTTTTAATAAGCATTGATTGATGTGAAATGTTAAATTTCTGCTTTTCCGTTGTAAATATTCTTAATCGCCGGTGGTAAAACTACGCACAACTTTATTTGTACATTTTATTTATGTTTTTACTACCCATTCGATCATGGTGGCTATGTTTTAGTTCTTGTATCTTTTGTTTAGTCACATTTTTAGATTTGATCTGATTAAGAACAAGTATTATGACGTCACAACCATCATAGGGCTCGTACAAAACTTAATCTGTTTTGCTTTGTTGTTAGACATCGGTGAAACGTTTTCACGTCCTTCATCGTAAAAATCAACTTTGACAAAACATATAATGAAAATATTAACTATCAGTAAAAACGTGTGATAAACTGTATTATCAACATTTGTTTAGCTTTAAGTTTTCGAACAATACTAAGTGAATGATAAAGTGTTTCTTATTCTATTAAAATTTCTCAGTAAAACGTTTTAAACTACATCTAGAGCTTGCAGTACTCAATATTTGTTTAAACAAAACAATTAAAAAATAAAACCACGGAAATATTCTAGCCGCAGAAATTTATAGAAGTAAACCAAAATAAACTTATACAGATTTATATGACCAACAAAAAAAAGATGTGGACACTTTTAATGTAAAGATTTGCTATAATGTATTTGAAATTGAAATTAATGTATTTAAACCAATATTTGTTTATTTGTCTTTTTTGCTCTTAAACTTTTTTTTTGTAATATTTTCCTCACATAGTGAATTTGCATTTTAGAAATAATTTCTGTATAAGTCGTTTTAAAATTGTAAATTACTTTTTGTTAGTTAACACAGTTGCTTTATAACTTTAATAAGGTAAAAAGTTGTATTAAACCATTTTAGAATTTTGTACCAACTTATATTTATAAAGTTAGGTAAATAAATAATTTTTTGCAAACGAAAAAAAAATCCTAATTGTTTTGTGTAACAACAAACTTTCATTACAATTTATTAAAACTTAACACCCTAATGACCTCGTATAAGTTTATGTGAACAATTATTAACTCTTAATGTTTTGTTTAGCAACAAACTTTATGGATACATGTCTGAACTTAACACGTTTATTTTTGTCGAAATATTTACAGACACAATAAGAATGCGAGTTGTTTTTTCATAGCAGAAAATAAAATACGATCGTATAATTTGTGTTTGGTAACAAAGTTTAGGGACAATCTCATTGAACTGGAATAAACAACTTATTGACCTCATGGATGTTTGATAGCTGCGTATATGTGAGTTGAAGTTTTGACAATCAATTTTACTATTTGTATATTTTTTATAGATCACAAACTTAATAAGATTATCTTATATTCATTATAGTTAAGAAACAAAGAAAGAAGTAAATAGAGTAGATATTATTTGCTCTCTCAGGACCACATACGTGCATTATAGAAAGAAGTATCATATTGAAACTCTTTTAATGAAAATACTTAATTTTTATTAAACTTTTGATTTCAATAATCGATTAACAGTTACTAATTTATCGATAAGTCAATGTTTAAATCATTTTTATTTAATTTTATTTTATAAAGTCAAGAATGACCTATTTCCGAGTTTTAACAAAAAAAAATTGATCATAGTTTAAATATCTATAAGATTAAATATCATAACGAACTTGAACTAGTCAATCAAGTTTCAAGATTAACTTTACGATATTAGTAAATAATAATTTTTCAAGTTAACCAAGTAGTAGTTTAGTAAGTCAAAAACTGCAAAAATTAAATAATTAAAAATTAAAATAATAAATAATTTTCATTTCATCAAACATCAAGCTTTATTAGATAACTAATTAAACTGAATCGCTTTACAAAGCATTATAATGTTTTTGTAAAAATTTATTAAAACAAATTAGTTAAAAATTAGTATTAAAATTACTTTAAAATTTTTGGTTAAAATTATTGAGCAGTAAATCAGGTTCTCAAAAAAGAATACAGTTAAAAATAATGTTTTCCTATAAAACATTACTAAACTTAAGATAAATAAAATTAGAATTGTTGAAAAACTAATGTTGAAAACAACCGTTTATTGCAAAAAACTATTCCCTTTACATCTTAAACAACTAATAAGTTATACAAACTTTTATAACAAAATATATGCAATACTTTTCCCAGTTAGGACTTATTGTTTACCAGTAATAATTTATCATTAATTCAAGTTTAATCTAGAAAGTTTCATTTATCTAGATATACGAGGAAAAACTAAAACTGTCCGGTTTTATTTGTAAAACCTGTTTTTTTTAAATAAGTTTTTGAAAATAATCAATATAAACAATCCTTTTGATTTTCATAATATGACTCACTCTTTTTAGGTTAGTGTTATCTTTATTTTTTGACATTTAAAACAGTACAAACTAATTACAAGCTACATTAAACATAAATAAAATTTGTTTATATTAAAACTTAAATGTGTCTTTTCTTAATCGTTTTTAGATAATAAAGTTAAGTAAAGTTTGTAAACTTTGAATATAAATTTAAACTAGCAAAAGAAGAAAAACAATAATGTGAAAAATTTATTAATGCGGTAGTCTTTAACAAAAATCTAGTATCACTGCTAAATGAAAAATTTATTTGTGAGAAATAGAATTCAACGAACAACACTTAACCCTAAACGTCTAATCATTTTAAGCTACTGAAAAAATTGCCTAACATATTTAAAATTATCAAAACTTCTTAATAAGTTTTGATCAAAATAACTTTCATTAAAGAAATTTTTAAAATCTATGTATTTATACATTACCTGTTAAGTAATCATTTACCAAGCGACTAGTAAGTGGGCCGCGAATAATTACCAGACATCTGATAGCCGTGGTGCAATCCAGTAATCCCATGATGAACGTAGTAAGGGTAAACACTCGTTTGAGGTTGGTTGTGTGGAAGAAAATTCATAAACGGAGGATGAACCATGGGATGAAGGTTTGGAGTTCCTGGTTGATGTTGATTGTAATTGTTTCTCATCATTATTTTAGCAGACATCCCTTGAAATCCTAAAATATAATTTAAGTTATTTTGATAACTCTTTTCTTAATATCTATTTTAACTACTGGTCAATTTTTCAATCATAGTTGAGTTTTGTTAATTTTAAAAATTAATTGTTAATTTCTGGTGTTACAACTTTTTCAAAACAAAAATAAAGTTAATAATAGATAATTATACTTTTTTTTGTATATATTCATACAGCTAATTAGCTTCTCAATTATAAGTCAAATATGAGTAACATAATAATAGTTTATGTATTGTACAAAATAATCCGATTTACCTTGAAACCTACTTGCTATAGGATATCTTAATTGATGTCCTGAATTAAATCCACTGTTTACTTGTATCTGGTCTTGAGAGGGAACGTTCATCATTTGCTTTGAAACTTTATAAAATAAAGGTTTTTTTTTGTGCAGCTTATAAACAAGTAGTTATTAATAAGTCATTCTGCCGATAAGTAACTTAAAAACAATTTTTTTGTTTTAAGAAAAAAATAGACAACATTTAAGTTGTGTTTTTTATTAATTAATATACGGGTTTAACAAACAATAGTTATTGAAACTTAATAAAAGCAAGATAAAATGTTTTAAAGTAGCTGTATAAAAAGTAACCTGCTCTATAACGTTGATCGATCATTTGCTGTACAATTCTCCTACGAGCATTAATAAACCTGTACAAGAAAAAAATAAGGACTTGTATCAAATAATGTTAAAACTTAAAAATTCCTCAGTAAAAAGCATTATCTATATTTCTACAACCTTTTCTTTGATAAATGTACTTTATTCAAACCTGAGAGGCCTTTTATTAAACATTTATTACTTTTATTAACTAAAGATTTTTAAATATCTACATGTTAGCTTTGCGCAGATATATCTCATACATTAAAAAGACCCAAGTTTAATTTTTTAAAGGAAAATATTAAAATAATATAAGTAAAATTTAAAAAAAAGTATAAATAAAATTCGTTATAATGAAAAACAGCTTAAATAATTTAAACTGTTACTAGCTGCATTTGACTTTTATTATTCTCTTATTTAAATTATAGTTACTTCGTTACTTTATAAGTTTGTAAAATCCTATCTCTCGTTAGCTTTTTAGTCTACTGATGAGACCTGCTCGAAATATATATTTAGTTTACTGTTTTGTGCTACAGTGCTAAATTGATAATCTTTTGCATTTAATTTTGCTTAAAATTCATATAGTATACATACTACGAAAGTTAATTATATAACTAACCAGCTAGCTATTTGTTTTAATGTCAGACCGGTTTGTCTTGCTAAAATGTTCTTCTGCGCTTCTGATGGATAAAGATTCTAAATTGATTATATATAAAATTTAAAACAACTATAATATCATCTTAGTGAAATCTAGTCAATTAATGCTTCATTTACAAAATGTATACACGTCTTATGTTCTTAAGAATTTAAAGCATAGTACTTTTAAGTAAAAAGTATAGTTTTAGATATAAGTAATATGTTAAAAAGTACGGTTTTTATAAATAGAAATGAATAATTTACAATCAGATAATCGAGAAGAATCGAAAAACGACCAAGAACTTTTAAAATATTTTAAAATTCTTTTGTTCTTTTTTAAACACAAAACTTTAAAATTTAAATTTAGTTATGTGTTAATCACTAACTTTTTTAAGATTTAAATTTCGTTTCGTTTAAATAAGTTTTTATAATCAATAAGTAATAACTAATAACAAATATAAACTTCTTTAAAAATTTTAATTTACAAGTTAAAATGAAGGTTATGAAAAAAGAGATATGATTGAAGTTGAGATGTAATGTTAAAACTACGTGGCAGTTTCAATATTTCCCGTGTAAGGCAGTACTTATAAGTTTAATTTGTAACTAACAGTCAAGTTTTTAAAAAGCCATGTTCTCAAGATAGTTTTTGTCGATTCTGAAAAAGCTACTCGTGGTTTTCTTAGTTGGTTTTCTACTCTTCCGCTTTTGGAACCTTCACTGATTTCAGAAAGTGTTGATCCTTCAAACTTATTACCTAAAATTTAACAAGTATAAATATAGTTTATTTCATTATATTAGTACCAATTTCATATAAACATTACTTAAAACTCATGTTTTGTGTAATTATTTTAGAAAATCAAAAAAAAAAATATTCTGTTAAACAAAAATAACAAAATTTTTTCAATACAAAATCACAAGAACAAAAAAAAAATTAACTACACTTTTTTAAGTCAGTTAAAATGATAAAAACTTATCGAATATTTCACTTTTGCGGAAGACTTAAAAATTAACTAAGATATTTTTTGAAGAATTTTATTGAATTAATTTGTAGAAAATTATTACATAACTTTTACTAATGTTTTGCACAAAAATATTAAAAGCCTTATAGAAATTTTGATTTGTTTAAAGATTAATATTTTGAAAAAGACACAAAACAAATATTAATGTTTTTACAAGACTAAAAAAACATAGTTTAACTTTGCTTAAGTACTAATTAAACTAGTATAGTATGTATATTATTATTTGTTTCTAAAACAAGTAAAGATTTTGTTCATAAATTGGAAAAAAATCCTCAAAAAATGACATATAATGTCAAAAAGCAAAAAATGCATTGACTGCTGAATAATTTTTCTAATACTTTTTTTTAACTTTAACAACAACTTGAACTGTTTTAAAAAACTTTTGTTTGAATGATCACTTTTTTTAATGGACATAAGTTTATACAATTTTTATCATAAAATTATTAGTTTAATTGTTGAAAATGTTTCAAGTATTGTTTTTGCTATGTGTAGTAGTATTTAGGGTTTTAAACATGTCGTAATTTTTTTGCTGATAAATAAAATAACTTAAGTTTCGAAGCAATCAACAAAAGATTAATAAAAAGAGTACAAATTAATTGATTTTTTGATTGTCAAAAAAAGTTTAATTTAAAATAAGTTTTTCTATAAGTTTTAACATTTTAAACTTTTAGGTAAGTCAGCTGAAATGATAGGCAAAGAAAAAAAAAATTATGAATATATGATTAATATATAAGTTTACAAAACAACGTAGATTTTATATAGCCAAAAGTTTAGTTTTAATTAAATTTTTAACTAAAAAGTATTTTAAAACAAGTTTTAGCTTACCATATGTACTATTAGATTCAAATATACTTTGCTGTGTTAAAGGTTTATCACTGCTAGTAGTTTTTGAAAACTTATAATCACCTCGAAAGACTTGTTGTGGTTCTAAATGACCATTTGGTGAAGAGAGAAGCTTTAAAATATATTTAGCTATCAAACATGTAAAACTTTATCTAGATCAATTATTGGTACGTAACTATTTATGTCAAACTTGTTAAGAACTGTAAACAAAAGTTATATTTAATTGACCTTGATGTTTTTGTTATGATATTATTAATATCTTTTTTAATGTTATATTAATCAAATTAGCTTGGCTTTAAAGTTAAGTTTTATCTTTACCAAATGTGGGAACATATGGTCTTATAAAGCAAATTAAACTCACTAATTATGGAGAGTATTAGAAAAGTTTTTACTTTTTAATTAAGTTAGTCTAATATATGTGTTTTAAAATACTTTAGATAAACGTTTTTCAGAATCATTAACTCCCTAAATGCAATATTAACACATTCTCATACAAGTTACTTATTTTGAAATTTCAGTAAAAAACTAAAAAAATGTAGATGCTTTGTTAATACTGAAAATCATAATTTTAGTTTAAACCTGATATTCTGCATTTTCATCCGTCGATGGTAGTTTTTTGTTGCTAAGGTCTAATGAGCTATTACCGAGAGTAGTTGACTCATTTCTACAGTTAACCTCATTTTCAAAACTCCCTGAAAATCGTTTTTCCAATGATGGAATCCTACTTGAAGTAGTGTGTTCAAATTTTAGTGTTTTTCTAAAACGGGTGCTGTAATTTGATGTGATATTTTTACATATATCTTCAACCTGAAAATTTAATTTCTTTAGTATGTATATAATTTGAAGTCAATCTAATTTTAAAACTATAACAACTTTTAATTTTAAAAGTTTTTATTTATATTAAGACATAAATTTAAATTGTTTGGTTTAAATTTCTATCAAAAAACTAAAACTGTTTTGTAATAATTTTAATTAATAACTAGACAATTGATAAAGTTGTTTATTTAAACTTATTAATAATTAACTTACTCTTTCTAATTCTTATTAACTGGTTTTGAAGCACAGTAATTGCAAGAACCATCTGTATACAAATAGAACCAGTTAATAACCATAAATTCTAAATTCATAACAGAAAAAAAAACATCTTTAAGTTAAAATAAATAATTTTAAGAAGCTTTAAAAGTAGGTTTATAGCTAAATGTTTTTCAAATTAAATTAATATAATTTAGATTTTTCTAGAAAATTAAATACTCAAAAAGTTTAAATTTTATTACATATAAACAAACTATATGGGTTTTGTACAAGTTTTTTGCTCTATAATTATATTTCAATATTCATATTGTTATATCTAATCAAGTAAAATCACAAAAGCCTATCTAAGTTTAAATTTAAAAAATAAGTCGACTGTTTTATTAGTTTGCTTACCAAATGATCTACTTCATTGTTCGGATCAAAACTCCACGTACGATTTTCCTTTTGCATCTTAAAATTATTCATTTAGTAATCATTGAAAACAACTTGCACATTAAAGGTTACTAAACTTGCATATTTTAATTTTCTTATAAAATACTATAAAATAAGCTTTTTAATATATAAGTAAACACTGTACATACTTATAAAGCTAACTAAATGTTAAAATATAGATGCATTCTAGAAGAAATGGTAAATACTAGTACACACTATTATAAACCACAAGTACGTTTTTTTAAATCCTTGTGTTTTTTATCTAAATAAATAGGATAGTTTACCAGTCATGAATACACTAAAAAGAAAATATATCGAAATTAAGTATTAACCCCTTCGGCAAACAATTGGATATCATCATTAAAAGATTGTGACGTCGTAATACATGTGACGTCATTCTGTGAAGTTTGAAGTTTGAGGGTTTTCAGTTCGATCTTTAGAAGTATGACTTCCAACAATGGGTATAAGGCGTGTCTGTTGATAATATAAATGAGTATGAACTAAAATGAATTAAAATAATATAAAACTAAAAATTTATACTTAAACAGTTCTTTTTAATATTAAGTAACAGCTCAAAATTAATTGAAAATGCGTCTAATTAAATTTAAAACAGTCATTACAAACTATAATGTTACAATACATTGCGATAGTGTGTGAAGCATTTAATGTCTATTACGTTTTATCTAGAATATCTTAACTGTGTAGAAATTAATTTCTGCAATTGTCTTTTTTAAGTTTGATTTTGGTAAAAAAGTATTATATTTTTTTCAAACTAATTTTATAAACTATGATTACTTCTACTTAACATAGAATTATATTTATTATTTCAAAACGATTATTTTGTTACTAACAAGTTACTGCCTTATTTAAAGTCTGTCTGTTTTGTGGCAAAATGTTACCAAAAAATATTGAATAGATAAAAGTAGCTTATCAAAATAAATACTTAGAATTATTAAGACTCAGTTTGTATTATTTATTGAAACACTTTAACTCATTAGCTATATTCCTACAAAGGTCACATAACAATCCATAATAATTATAAGTATATTATCACTTAAATTAATTTAAGACCAACACAAAACGATAATAATACAGACGGTAAGCCATTAAAAAGTCATATATATTTTTTAGTTTCATATAATTTAAGCCGTGTCAACAGACGCATTTGTATTTGAAACATTAAACAAAATTAATTAAATATTAAGTTAATTAGGAAAACTTCTGGCTTTAATTTGTTTCATTGACTTTTTACTAATGCAAAAGTAGCTTTTGGGTGGGCTTAAAAACTTAATTTGCTGACAACTGATTAAGTATATAGTTTGTAAAAACAAGTATGAGCCAATAAGACTTTTAACATAAGATCTATTTTAAACCGCGTAGTAAACTATTAGGCTCAAATAATTTTTATTTTGTCTAAAACATGGGTAATTTAAACAAAAACAAGCATGAGTATTCTAAACAAACGCTTTGATTTCAAACAAATTAAACAAACTTGCAAATAGCGTCTTTGTTTAGAACCATTTCCAAATAATGGTCATCAATTGTTTCTTCACATTTTCGACGGTCGTGATCAACACTACAAGGATTGTTGTGATTTGAAACTGAGGATTCCAAATAGTTACTAGGATTACTTTGATTTTTCTGTCCAATATCTAATTGTTCGTTGGGGATTCCGTGGCTGCAAATGCTGTTAGTTATTTTAGATATTCATAAAAAACAAGTTACTAATTCACATCTTGTATTTTTTTAATTCAAATTTTACAAACACACTAAGAAAATGATAAATAAAGTTGCTATTTATGCGGTATACCATTTCAAATTTAATATAAATACTATATGTCTAATCAAATATAAATATAGTTGTTAAAAAAGTTATTTTAAAATATTTTTACATTTGAATGTCGAATTAAAAAATAAAACAACAAACCTGTTATTGAAATCTTTGTTCAAGCTTAAATCGGAAACCTCATTCTCAGATATTGTTTGGTTTGAAAAGTGTTGGTAGTAATTTGATGTTTTAGCTAAGGATGTCCATTGGGCCTGGTTATTATGGTAAGAATTTATTTCGGATGTGTCAGGTTGATCGTAAATATTTGAATTCGCAATACCAGGAGCTTTGGTTTCAACAATTTCTGGTAGTTGTTGGTTTAACTCCTTTATACCGATATTATATGGATGAGGTGCCATTTTTTTATAAAGCTGTTATTTAAAATTTCTATTGTGTGTTGTAATATGTAGTTTTAAACAGTTGTGATTGAATCAAAACAGGCTCTAAAAAAATAAATTTGTGAAAATTAGTTTTATATTTATTATTTTTAACTTAAACTTTGTAATTTTATAAAAAGAATTAAGATAAAAACTAAATGTCAACAAAATTAAATCTTTATAAAAATTACAATTTAAAAAAGTAAAAAAATAGTGTTTTGCTTTTTATTTAATATTAAAATATAATAAAACTTAAACAATTTCTCAATATGTAAAACTTTGTTAGTATTGAAGAAATTGAATGAAACTTAAACAATATAAATGTCAACATGGTTGACCAACATATTAAAACCTAGTGATTTCTACGATTTGTTGTTTTTTAAAGACGGGCTAGATCAAAATAATTAATTTTTAGTTTTTTAAGATTTAAATAATTTTAGATAAAAAAAATTACTTATGTCAAAAGTAAAATAAAAATTTAATATCAAGTTTCTACTTTATTTAAACATTGCTTTTGTATTGACTTATAAATTGAGAAATTTTTGTGTTCAAGTTATAAAAAATCTAAATTTTAAGTTATAAACATCTTCTTTATAGTTCATTATTTTTATATAAGTAATAAATTAACTGTTAATCTTTTTAATTTACACTTTAGATTGATATGCTCTTATTTTCAAAATAATGTATTTTCAAGTATTTAAGATTTCTAGTCAATAACGAATAAACATAATCAATTTAGTATGCTTTAAATCATTTCATTGCAATAATAAAACAATAAACTCAAAAGTTATTATTTAAATACCATATACTTATTTTAATAGTATACTTCATTTATTTAACCAAGCAACTTTTATCTTAATTTAAAAAAGGATCTTAGAAAAAAAACTAAACATGTTTTTTCACAAAATTATGGTTTTTACAACTTTACGCCTTTCAAATAATCAATTAAAATTAATGATTAAAAAGTTATATATAAGATATTAAAGTGTGAATAATAATACCTTTAAATTATGAGATGAAACGAAATACAAAAAACAGTGACTTTTAGTAGACACGTTAAAAATTCACAACATCAATTGGTTGCTGATTGAAATTTGTCACTTTTGATTCGCTTGATTTGATGTTTATGTGTCATACGATATCTTGCAAACTCTCCTTTTAACTTTTTCGCAATGAATACGAATGATACATAGCTACCTGCTTATCAAAAACACTTCCAGACAGAAAGTTATAAAAGTTTTTCGTTTTGGTTCGTCGACCTGACAAGTAACATAAATACAAAATCAGGTAAAAACTAAAAATATTTTTTAAAAACTCCTTATCTCTGCCGTGAGCAATTTTAAACAAATTCCGCAAATTTGTGACGCCTTTTTTTGTAAAATGATTAATATTAAGATTAGTTCATACTATGACAAGCAAAATAATCAATTAAATTAACAAAACTTTAATAACACAAGAATCATCAGAAAAAGGTAATTGCTAATTTATATTCTTACATTCTTTAGCCGGTGATCAGGAAGTCTATTTTATACCACTTAAAAGCTTAAAACTTAAATAGTGTGAAACTATAAAGCCTTTTCTAAGATTTTAAAATATAGTTTACAAGTTTTTACTAAAACTTTAATAGTATCCTTGGTTCGTGAACACATTTTGCTGTATAAAACAAACTTTTTCTTAACAAAACTAAAATAAAAACTAGATATTGTATGATTTACCTATATAATCGAACTAAGTTTTAATGCAGCTATTTTTTTTTAGATTCAACTAAAATATGTAAATTAATGTTTGGTGAATTTCTAAAATTATAACTATAAAAAGAGAAAAGAAAAAAAAAGACAGAAAAGCGACTGTTAGCGGCCAGAGTAATTTTTCACAAATAAATGCAATTTTTGTGAACTCTTACCACTCACTTTTCGCTTGAACTTTTGTTTATAGGTTTAACCACACCTTGTAAGTTTAATCGAAACTAACCTTGAAAAATGTTCGCGACACAATACTATACAATCTTAAGTTAGTAACTTACTTATCAAAAATTATTTTTTAGACAACATAAGATACTTTAACTTAGTTCATCGACCACACAAGTAGTACAGAATTTAAAAAAAAATTGAGAAAATCACTTAATTTTTCATAAACTTGTAATCTTTGACGTGAGCAATTTTTCACACATTCCGCGACTTAATATCGCCTCTTTGACCGAAAATAAAACTCAACAAATATTTTTAGCCATTGCAGGTGGCAGATGTAAGTTAAAAAATATCTAAAAAAGTTAAACCAAGACCACACATTGTGACGTAACAAGTTCTGACGATTTCGCGAGTCCTTTCTCCTTCGCCGGTGGTCAGCTAATCTGTCTTATTCTATGATTAAAATAAAAAAAAAAAAAATTTTAATATCAATCTAAAATTAATACGTTTTAAAGTTTTACTGCGAAAAATTAAAACTGACGGTGATTTGAAGTTTTCTCAAAGTTTTTAAAACGTTTTTTTAAAACAAACTAAGTTGCAACAATTTATTTTTAAAAAAGCAGCTTAAACAACTTATTAACTACTGCTGATGGTATGATCCTTTTAAAGTAAAACCATATTCTATTTTCTCAATTCTGTTTTTTGTTACTAACATCATACTATAACTATTTTTTTATATTTTTTGAAATCATTTTACAGAGATTATGTTTAACTAACTTATCACTAATTATATCTGTAAATAATGATTAATATTATTAAATAGTTTTGTTTAAACTTCTTTTGAAAGAGCAATATTTTAAGAGAATGTATTAGTTTTTATAATTAGCATAAATACGAGAAACTTAAAATAATTTGTTAAACACATATCACTCTTTGTCGTTTATGCTTAACTGATGAATGAAATTTTTATCGGTACATAAGATGCGAATTGAAAATTTTCAGTTATAAAACATATTTATTTTTAGTTTACAAACGGTCTAAGTAAAAAACAAAACCTGCCAGCACCTTTTTGCCTTGTAAATTAACCAGTTTTATAAATACATTTCTAAACGCATTTAAAAACCATATTACAGTATATGCTTTTTAATAACCTTGTTTGAATCATCATTATATTTTACGAATGTAATTTTAAGTTATTAAGCTTATTTTTTGTTATAAAAAATAAATAAAATTTATTTTGACTTATTTGTTTGTGAAATAATTAGTAAGTAATTAAATTTTTTTCAAAACCTTTTCACCTTATTTGTTAACTATCAATTAACCAGTAGTCATGTTAGAACAATTACTGATAATTAATATTTGTCACGCTTCAATTAAAATGTTTATTTTTCTCAGATTAACACCTGATGTAACTTTTTATATGATTATAACTTGTTTTGCAACAAAAGCATTTTTCAGAATTTCGACAAGTATTAAAATGTTTACTTTTTTTCAAAAAAATATTAAGTTGTTCTTTTAAACTAACACTGTTTTATTGTTGCTAATTAACTAGTTTTAAAACTTTTATTTAAAATTTTTATATGATATAAGTCACACTCAGTTTGAACTAATCAAAAAAGAAACTAACACAATAAGCTAAAAAGCATTAATAGACGTAAATCAAATAACATCTTAATTAACATTTCTTTAGGTACAGATATAAAACTAAAACAATTGAACAAATTCTAAAAATGTATTTTAATTAATTATGTATAACAATAATTAATTTTTGCACGTTTCATTTTTTCATATTTATTTTGATAAATCACCTAATTTCATAGCACGAGTTAATAATATGACAGACACCTATCTTATTGCCACACAAGTAGTAAGTTTGCCACATTCACAATCAAGATAAATATCGTGAAAATCAGTGTTTGGTACTAACGCGTAAAGTAATTTTAAAATAACAGAAATTTTTGTTAATAAAACTATATGTCAAACTATTAATGTATAAAAATTTAGTTTTTTCAAAAGTTGTGATAAAAATTTTTTAAAAGGCTAAAATAACAGTTACTTTCGAAATGCTTTTAATGTTTTAAATACAAAAATCAGTATTAATATTTAGATACTTTAAATTTTAAAATTTAAATTTAATTCATTTAAGTACGAAAAGCTGTTTAAATAAATTTTTGAGAAGTTATTTTAGCGAGATTAAATGGTCAAACAAGTTTTTAAGATTGCTTTATTAAAAAAAAGGTCATACATGAATCATTTTAAAAACTATATGTGTTTTATTATTTTTAAAGAAATATAAAACTAAGAATTAATATAGTTAAGTTTAAAAATTAGATTACACAAAGTAAATTCAAACCAATATTTAAATAAAATTTATACTTTTTAATGCAATAAAGTTTCATTAAACTATAATATTGAAAACGTTTATTACGTGCTAGTCGAATCAATATACTAACTAAAGCAAAAAAAAAGTTTTTGATATAATAATATCGATAACTAATTAACGTAATGTTATTTCTCCGTAAATACAAGTTTTAATTCCATAAACTTTTCGGTTTTACTTTTATATCAGAATTTTAAAGTTTGAAAACTAAACATTAGAAAATAATGTAAACATTAGAGATAATTATTGTAGATATAAATTGCACTTACATGTGTTTTATATTCTATGCACGTTAAAACAATTAATTTAAATGCTTAAACTAGTACAGTAATATTTCATAAACCTTTTTATCAAATGTATATTTGAACAAAATTTAGATGTTTTTTTAGTTATTAATCATGCAGAAAATCATAGAAATTTAAGCTTTTTACTTAATAAAAGTAACGACAAGTATAAAAGATGTAGAACTTTTTTTTTTAATTGTCAAAGGTTATAAAGCCAATCACAACTCTTAAACAATGTGTTCAAATATTCTACATTGAATGCAATTAAGACAAAAGTCGCTCCTTATAATAAACTAATTTCAAGAAAGCTTATTAACTTATTAAAACTTCACTTATGATGAATAATCAAAATGTAAATGTTTTATAAATATTTTAAAACTACCGACAAGACTATTCACAAATTATGTACGAAAAAATTTTGTACAAAAACTTAAATTACTAAACTTTCATTCTTAACTTGTTGAAAGTATCCATAATTTTTTTTTAATAATTTGAACATATGTTTGAACATGCTTTAAAACATAATAATTAATCTTGTGCATATAATTTTTTTTTTTAATAACTATTTTGATTGACTAATTTTTAATTTAATGGACGATAAAGAGACTAAAAAAGATCTAAAAGACGCTCAAGTTATTTGCTCCTAGGACCAAGTACATGAAGAACCCTTCGGTTATCGAGTCACACACCTCTTTGATACTTTGTAACTTCTATCTATAAGATATCATACTTTTAGTTTAAGAAAAAAGTTTCATCAATGAATAAAAGTCTCCCTTATTCTTTTATATATGCTGGCACTTAGTATACCTAATAAGAAACTTTTTTTTTTAATTTAATCAACAAATAAAAGTAAATAGCGATATATATATTTTTTTGTTTATATAACAAACAATAGTTTTTTATAGTCGTTTGGTATATGAATTTTTTTTATCCCATATATTCCTCAGTAAAGGTAAGGTTAATTAAAAATGTTACAAAAGTTTAACATTAAAATTTTTTATAGGTATTATAACGTAGTGATAATAAACGTTTATGTGCAATAAGTTTGTTTGAAAAACACGCTGGATTTAGTTTTGTCACTATTCAAAGAACTTGTGCATTTTTAAATAGTTTTAGTGATTGCTATTAAGGTTTTTTTTTTATTTGTAAATTGTTGAAAGAAAAGGTTTTATTAGAAAAATATTTTAAACTGCTCGTGTGCGCGACTTAACTTTACTTCCATTTAATATTAAATTAGTTTTAGTTTTGCTAAAAAAGAAGTTTTGGTAACGAATTTATATACTTTATCTTTCGCTTGTTTAGTGATATTGTCTCGTCTGATGTATTAACTTCGATTATTTTCTAAGTTTCATAGTTTCAAGCCGAATTTATTATTAAATTTATATTTTGCCTGATTATTACATCCCATTTATTACATAAATTTCAATTTAATGATATCATATAAACTCGTGTTTTAAAATTCTTTAACATTTTAAATTTATTTATGACATTGACTGTTGGTGAGTTAACTGCTCGTTATTTTGACTTATAACAGATACTAATAATAAACACCGTTTTCTAACAAGTAAGTTTAAAACAGCTTATATCAAGTAATATAAATTACTTTTGTACGTCAATAAACGGTTACTATCGGGTTTATTCTGAAAATAAAATAAGACATCCAATAGAGAGAGGACCCCAAGGTAAAATAAACTATTATTTTGTATACTTTTTAAATTCTTACTATTTAACTGTTATTTGACTTTAACTTGAGAAGTAAACTAAGTGTTTGAACAGACACAAAATTTCATTGTTTACGACTATTTAAGTTAGTTAAGTTGATATAGTTTGTAAAACTTGACATATGCTTGAAAATTTTACCAGCAGCTTAAGAAAACATTAACAAATCCTTATTATAACTAGTTATGGTTTCATTTAACGTTATTCAATGTGCCTGTTAAAATAAAGGTAAAAAGTAGTTTCAACCAGCAAAACAAAAACTTACATCCAATGGTTCATCCCATGATTTTTTTTTCCCAACAACAAACACCAATTGAGATTAGCATTTATCCAGCTTATTTACTAGGGTCAACATGGGATTTCTGAGGCTCAAAATGGTTATCAGTAGTCTAGCAACTATTCGGGACCAACTTGCTAGATTTTAAGCAGATGATCATTTAATAATCTGTAAAAAGCTATAATTTTAAAATAATTTACGTTTGGTATGTATTCTATCGTTTTAGATGACTAATTTTTTTAGGCAATGTTCGGAAGTTACCAAATTTTAACGTAATATGCAATTGTTGTATAACAATGTACTAGGATTTTGTTTGAGATAGAAACATTTTAAACTTTTTTAAATGTTTTTTAAATGGTTAAAATTTATAGTTAAAAAGTTCTAATTTTATATTGCTTTAGTATTCTAACAACGATGAAACTAATAATAAAATAGACGTAACAATTGAATAATAGTAATCTGATGATTTTATAAAACTAAATTTAGTCAATTATCAACGATTGAACTATTTTTCAACGATTGTAGTGTTGCTCTAACCTATCCTTTGTAGGCGGAAAGACTTTGACTATAGTGTTGCTTTATTTGCTTAATGCTTTTTTTAGTGTTTATATGATTGTATTTATCAGCTTTAATTGACTTTATGATTAACGATTTTTTGTTTATGATACTTACTACTGATACAATATAAATAAAAAATAATTTTATTTTTTGCTTTGTATCCACCGATGAAAATAGCTAAAAATCATTTGGATTTTACACTGAGTGTCTTTTGTATACTGATAAAAATATTATATGGCTCTAAAAATATTATTTTTTTAAATTTTATTATTAAATTAAGTAAACTTTGTGTAGTAAATATTACAAAACGTCTTTATAACTCTAGTTATGACTTGAAACTAACCGTTTAAATGTTGAATATTGAATCTTTAAAATTAAGAAACATGAGTAGTATCATAATGCTGAAATTAAAGGGTCAAGAAACAAATATAGCTAGTGTTGTATTTTAATAGATTATTCTTCAATAATAAAAAATTAAACTATAAATATAAAATAAAAATGTTTTAATCATCTCAAAAATTTTAAACTTAAACTGCAAATATTTCTTTAATAGTATTTCTGACGTACTTTTTGCTAAATACATTTTGCTATTTAATTTTATAAAAATTTGATATACTTTCAATCAATAAACATATTTATTTAATTATTTAAAAAATTGTCAAATTTAAATTTCTCTTAATTCTATTATCAAAAAAAAATTGTAAAATTTTAACAGGATTTTTAATAAAATAAACATGCTTATAAAAGTTGATACCATGAACAGATGGTTTATGCTTTCTGTGGATCCCTTTGACACTTGTGCGATCGTCAAAGCTAGAATTCAGGATTGCCAAGGTTAATAGACTTAAATTACTATTTTAAAAAGTTAATTCATTTAATTATAAATTCTATAGCAGTAGAAGACGACTAACTTTGTATTCTAGCTTATAATTCATCCTGTTATTGTTTTACTTACTGATAAGCCTTTGTTATTGGTATGTTACAAAATTTATTTATAAACTTACAAGTGAACAAAATTAAGGTACTAAAAGTTATAAAGTAAAATTTCGGTATTACCAATGTATTCTAGTAGAATAAATATAGCTTGGTTTTGATTAGTTGTTAACCCCTACAACAGTTTTATTTAAACGACTTTAGTGACTAATTGTACTTATTGATATGTTTTTGCAGATAATTACGAATTAACTGTAAGAAATTACATACATATTATTTAAATATCCCGTATTTTGTTTTCATAACTGTAAAATAATAAAAAATGTTATAAAAAATTCTAAAATATTATAGTTTTTAAATATCATTTGACTTATTGAATTTTTTTCTGAATAGTGAGATTAAAAAACTGTGGTAAGAAAACTAATTAAATTTGATAAACTAAAAACCAAAACTTACGTTCAGTTAATTATATAATGCAGTAAACTATTACTGCAAAGTGTATCATTAAATTTGTAAAACATTTTTTATTAGGCTTTCTTTATGACATGCAAAAATTGTTTTTCAATGGAGAGCAATTGGAAAGCGGAAAGTCGCTTAGCGATTACAACATCCAGGACGGGTCCGCAATTGCACTGACGGTTTCCAATATGAAAATAAAAGTGAATGAGTTGGGCGGTGAGACTTTTGAGTTGGAAGTCAACCTAACAGACACCGCTGCGATTCTAAAAGCGAGGATCGAGGATAAAAGGGGTTAGTGTGTAAAGACTGTATTACATAATAAACTGATTAGCAAATTTAAGTTGATAAATTGACAATGACAAAATTTTAAGTTGCAAAACTTTATTTAATAAAAATTATAATATTTATATGACTAAAATATTGTATTTAATTATAGAAATAGTATAGCGTTAGTTCTGCTAAAAGACTAGTTTTTAAATACAGTTAATCAATATCATGCTTATTTCAGGTATTCCTTTCAGCAAGCAAATATTGAGCTTCGGACAACAAGAGCTTGAAGATGGAAAAACTATATCCCAATACAGCGTTAATGAGGGATCTGCTATTGACTTCAGGCATGATGATAAAATGAAAATTTTCGTTAATAACTTGACCAACCAAAACCTTCCATACTTTGTTAACGCTTCTGACACGGTTGAAAGTCTCAAGGCTAAAATTGGAGAAAAAGAAGGTAAATTAGGACACGTTTGCAATATATGTTAAGTATGTAGATTAAAATAATGTTTAAAGCTAAAAACAATAGTTTTAAACTACGTCATAGTTGTTTTAAAAAATAAATATTTAGTTATGTTGAAAACTATTTAACAAAACAATGAAAAACAGTAGTATTTTTATAGTTTAATTACATCTTTTGAAAGTAAAATATTTCAGATCTTGACGTTAGACAACAACGTTTGATCTTCCAGGGTAGACAGTTAGATGATAGTAAAACTTTGACAGACTACAATGTTGCCGAAGAATCTACTATTTATTTGGTATTGCGACTTGTTGGGGGAAAATTTCTTTAGTGTGAAACTAGAGTCTTAAGAAAACGTGAACGTAAACAATTTTGGCATTTTGGCAAAACACCATGGCCTAACAGTAGTAAAAAATAATTTCTCTAAATTTGTCTAGTTATATAATTGAAATGATTGATGATGTGTTTTTTGTCGTTTTATTCAGTGGTCTCAATTTAAGTTAGTTTTTATCTACTGTTTTATCTTTTGCGATTATAACAAACATGTTTGATATATAAGTTTAAGTAAAAGAATGGTAAATAGTCTTTACAGTATGTGTATAACACTGACTTATAAAGTTCTGCAATTTTCTGTTGAAGAGTAACAAAACAAAATTGGCTTGTTAATTGGCTAAAACTGAAGTTTTAGTTATTTTCCAAAATGATTTTATTTAATATAAATTTGATGTAATAAAGGTTATAAATATTGAACTTAAATAAGTTTTATGAGGTAATCAGAAATGTAAGAGCTATCAAGTTTTCTTAACTAAAAATATAATGTATTAATAACCTAATGTCATACTATTTTAAGTAAAGTAAATAAAAAATTTCAAATAGTATTTTAAGTTGAAAATACCAAAAAGGTGTTGACTAAATTTGTTGAATAACTGATTAAACTTTCATGGGGATACTAACTTGTGAAATATGTTTTAACTTTTGAAAACAATTAAACTAACTTTTATTCGGGTGAAACTTGACTTTAAAAGGTATAAAAATATATTAAGTTATAAAAATAGTTAGGAACAGTTTGAAATTAAAAGTTTTATCAAAATATTTAAAATTTTATTAGAACGTGATACTTTTTAGTCTAGAAGAACTTGACCATTAGTTTTTAAGCTAAACTTTAATTTTACAACAATATTTACTATAGTTACAAACGAAAATATAAGATTCACTATAGTAAAGGTAAAACTTTGAAATGACAAGTTAAAGGTATTAAAACGACAACTTGTTAAAAATTTAGAATTTTAAGTTGAACCCCTTTTTTTGTTTTTACGTATCATAGTTAAGTATTTTCTTTGTATGTAATTTTTTGACTCAATCATTCTTTTATCGTACTTTTCAACAATACTTGATGTATAATTTAATAACTAAGACATTGTGTTAACATTTAATTATTCCAATTTTTACGATCGTGAAAAAATTTGTCTAAAATTAGTTTTGCGATTTTTTAAATAGTATGAAATTATTTATTTACTGCTTCATAAAACACATAAGTAAAATTTATACAAATTTTGAAATGTTTTCGAAAACTATTTTTGTCAAAACACATTATTAAAAATAACAAGGTTAAGAAAACTTAATATAAGCGTTTTGTTTCTCGAATTACCGTGCAATTATTTTAGATATATCTAAACTAGTTTTAAGTATTAGGTTCACTGAAGTTGGAATGACTTCAAATGCTATTTTATAAAACCTTTATGAAAATTTAAATCGGACAAGTTTTTTTATATTAACAAACTTTGTAGATTTTGAATTACGTATAAAGTTTTGTGAAATATGTGCTTAAAGCTAATCAAAAGAAAATGTCTTTTAACAACAAGAAGTCTTAAATATATACTTTTTCTATCATTTCACTAAGTTAAAATAGTTTAAGATTCTGCTAGTAAGTATTTAAATTAAATAAATTACAAATGTTTAGTTAGTTACTTTAAACTACTTATATAAGTTTTGTTTAAGAAGATTCAAAATTAGAAATGTTTTAAAATGAAATAATATAAATTTTGTATCTATTTATTAAATTTTTTATAGTAAGGTTTAAGAAATTAAAAACAAATTATTTTTGAAAAATAAGATACAAAAGTTTAAATATCTAAAGATCTACCAAATACTAGTGTGAGTTTTAATTTAAAAAAGTTATATTTTTGTGATGCTTATAAAATACACATCAAATATTTGTTTATACAAAACCAAAAACAGTATTCAATTTTTTTTAGTTTTTCTTTGTTAAATAAAGCAATTGGTTTTTTAAATATAAAAGTTACTAACATTAGTGGTTATTTTTTATACATCAATTAAAACAAATAGTTATAACTTAAGGTTTATTTAATTCTATCCACGAGCGGAAGTCATGTGGTTAAAATGAGATAATTAAACTCAGAATTAATGGTTTAGTTCACACAAACTTATTATATTTTTTTATAAACTAAACCATTTAGCTCTATAAACAACGACGCATCAAAATTGATGATGTTTGTATTTATAAAACGTCATAAATAAATGTTTATTAAATTTTATACAGAAAAATTTAATTCCGAGTTGAAATTTAAATGTTTTGTAATGGTATGTGAAAAGGTGTTTTTGTACTTTTGTATAAACTTAGAAAATTAGTTTTATAAACTTTTTAAAATCTTGAGAACAAAATTTGTTTACGGCTAAAACTTTTTCCTCAAAGTGTGACTCTACAACAGGGTCGGCAAACTGCGGCCCGCGGGCCAATTGCGGCCTGCGAAAGGTAAATCTACGGCCCGCGAGTACGATATTTTTTTGAATGGAATGCGGCCCGCGAAAGAAATTTTTGTGGCCCGCGAGCATGTAAATGTGGCCCGCTGAGCAAAGATATATTTCAAATTAATTTTTTTTGTTAATTCGATCTAATTTGATTAGTTTGGTTTTAAGTCTCTGTATAACATTTTAAAATAATAAGAAGAAAATACCGCTTTAGTTTAAAAGTGTGAAAAAGACAGATTAGCATTCTAACAGGATATTTTTCTCAGTTTCATAATAACTTCTTTTTTACAACAGCAAGTAACTATCTGAAAAAAAAAAGTGTAAAGAGTGCTTGAATTTAATACCAGTTTATTAAATAAACTAAATGCAAATATTTTCCATTTTGTACAAAAGTAATGCACAGCAATTAACTAAAGTGTCATTTCTTTATAGCTAAGATATTTTTTTTCCAATATTTTTTATACCTAAGTTTCTTTTATAGATTTTATATTTGTAAACGTTATATTTTAGTCTAAAAACATTTAAAATAATATAGTAATAAAAAATAAGGTTTATTTGATTATTGTTTTGACAAATTTTAATTTTTTAGAAGTTTTCTTTGCACTTAAAATTAATTTCTATGTAATCGAATTTAAAAAGATGCTCATATTTTAAATCACTTTTTATTTAATACTTTAGTTACTTTAAGTTTAGTTTATGCATAATTTTCTAACATTGTTGTTTCTACATGTAATTTCTAAATTTGTACAGACATATTTTAAAACAATATATATAACATAAGTTAATATAGTTTTTGTTAGTTATTCATTTTCATTTGACAAACTAAGTTACTTTTTATGCCTTGCATATCAACACACACAATAGCTGTTTTTAGAGCTACCTATTTAATATAAACTAGATTTAGGGATGGTAGATTTATTAAATGTGTACATTGTTAGTCAAAATAGTTCAAATTAAAGCAAATAAACAACTAAACATTGCCACATAGTCAGACTATAACTATTTAAAGATTTCAAATCTCAGGCCAACTAAGTCATTTTTAAAAGTTTTTGACTAGAATTGCTTTTTGTATACAAAAATATCTGGAATGTTTTTGTTGACTCAGGCTGGCTTTTTTGCTTAAAAGAGTGGCTAATTAAACTTATGATGTATGTTTTGCTCAATCCACAGTGTTAGTTTGATTTATAATATATGAAAAATTTTAAGTCTTGCAGTTGTTATAATTCAAAATATTATTTACATTTAAGTGTGATCAATCAGTGTTGACAAACGACTTGAATCCCGGAAAAGCTTTGAATTTGAAAATTTATGCTTAAAAATACTGGAAAAAAACTTGAATTTAAAAAATTTTGAAAAAACCTGGAATTTCAAACAAATTTTACATGTAAAATAATTAAATTTCGATTTTTGACAAAAAAATTTAGCAAACAAACATTTTTTAATAAATTAAAAAATATATAAAAGTAGCTTAACAGTATTTTTTAATATTAATATAGTTTTTAAGAAGTTTTTTTAAACTTTATTCTAAAAATAAAAGAAGGAGTTGTACTTCCAAAAACCTTGTATTGGTACATTGCACCTTTACTTGTAAAATTACACCGATTGTTGTGCTTCGTGTTAGACCTAAACCAAGAAAATCTACTAAAATGTCAAAGTTAGTAAAAACATCTCTAATAAATGTTCTCAGATGAGCAATAGTTTTTCTATCAGTGCTCTCATGTTAACAGATTGATTAAAGTCCTAATTTGATTTCTGCAACTTTATAACCTTAATGCATTTCCTAAACACGACTTATTGTTGTCATTGAATAAATAAACAAAAATTTTTTATTACCGCCAACATAAATTCTTTTAAAAAGTTTTCAACTATTACGGTATCTCATTTTAAGTAATAAATCTTTCTACTTTGTAACTTGCCTTAACAATTTTTTTCTGATCATTCTGTAGTTACTGAAGATAATCATGTGCTTTGTTGGAACTGACTTTGGTGATTTGTTTTTTTATTGTTTCTCGCAATAACTCCTAACTAACGTTTTTTTTTTGTAGCTCGTCTTATATTTTACAATTACTATTATAATAGAATACTCTTATTGCGGATAAAGAATTGCAATAATTAATTACTTAATAAAGTTTTATACTTTTGTAAAATTTGTTTAAGAAACTTAATTTTCCATTTCAGCTAACTTATATTTTTTTGTATGTAATTTATTTACTGTTAATAACCTTAGCTATGTCTTTATGTTGTGAACTTTATTTTATCTGGGTAGCTACACAAACAGGCCATTTTAAATTCTTGAAAACTCAGGTGTGTGTGAAACGTTTATTTCAAAAATTTTAAAGAAATCTTTTAATTCTCAGAATAGTTTTTATGACTGTAGAGTAATTTACTATTTGTAATTTTTTCATGTTTTCTTACACTTTTTGATAATGATGATATTTTAACTAGGTATTTAAGCTTGATTAACAACTATTTATTAGCTTTTCAACTTTTTATAAACTTAGGCTGGTTTGATACAACTAAGAAATTTTTGCTTTTTATGTGGCAACAATGTAAAAGACTAATTACTAATAAGATATTTTGTTAAAGTATTCGAGAATTAATTATGTTAAAGAATTTGTTCTAGTTTTCTGGAATACAAACAGGTAATAATTTTATTAAGTTAACTATATACTAAATTTTTTAATGAATGTAAACTATTTAACACGCAGTTTTTTTTTGTTGTAAATATTCTTAGAAATATAAAAAAAGGGTTGATAATATAACAAATGTAAAAAAGTAACCCATAAATTGTCTTTCAAGTTTTGTTTTTATAGAGATTTAGGTTGAAAGTAAAATTACAAAAGTATTAAGTTAAACTTATTAAGTGCTTATGAAAGTACATAGTTTATTAACACTTTAGTATATTAGTCAATGTAAATTCTATTCTAATAAATATTAATTTAAATATGCATTCTACGTATAGCTAAAAGTCATTTAAAAAAATAAGGTAAATAAAAGTAAAACTTTTCTGTAGTGTGACTAAAACTAAAACCAAAAGATTGTTCAAATGTCACTAAAACTAAAACTGCGGCCCGCGAAGACTTTGGAAACTTTAAATTTGGCCCGCGACCTCCAACTGCCTGCCGACCCCTGCTCTACAATTACATAATTGTCTACATAATTGTTATTTAAAGTTAATACTAGTGAACTTCTGAATCTAGTCTTTAGTTAAATAATATAATAAGTACAGTTTGTTGAGCATTAACTCCTCTTGTGGTATTTTCATTGATTTAAAAATAATTTTAACGTATGTTAACAATAATATTTAAAACACATAAAATTGTTGTAATAAACATTTTAGCAATTTTGCAAGCAACTATTTGTATGAGACAAACAAGTTTCGTTTTATCATTTTAGTAAGTTTATTTTAGGTAAACTATAAAAAAATTCAGAAAAATGAGTTAGTTTTAAACAACAGCCAAACATTTGCGATCAAATTTTCTTAAGTAATTTACCATAAAAGTTATAATGTTTCGATGTTTTAAACTAATATGACATTTTTCATTTTCATAAAACACGTTAGGTAAAAATTAAACACCTTTATAATTTTGTTGAAAAAAACAAACAAGTTCTGTCTAAAATTTTTATTAAAATTTAGAACCCTAAATACTATTTTAAATAGTTTTTTTTATAGTTTTGTCCTGAAAATAATTAAAATCTTTCTAAACTAGTTTTAAAAACAAGCTAAACTAAAATTAAAATAACTTGCATTTTTATTTTATATAGGCTTAATCAAAATTTAATTAAAAAATATGAAAACTTTATTTCTGTGTAACTAGTTCGATTCTCGATTTCGTTGTTTTATACTTTTCCACCAGTTGGCGTTATAGTCAGCCGAAATTATGTAGTTATTTCAAGATAACGATAAAAAAAATGATCATTAGCCTCGAGCTTGCGCACTACGCGCAGCTCGATATGTTGTTCGTTATTTTTGTTTTTGGCTCAGTTAGCCATAAGATCTTGCAAAAAGCACACTAATTTTAAGAACTTAAGACACTGATTAATTTTAAGAACTTTGTTATAATTGTCATTTTATTAGAACTTTATGTTAATTTGTATAACTGTATTGTAATGTACTCAGTTAAGCCATAAGTCCGTGCGAGAGGCACACAAACTCATTATAAAAACTTTTTTATTATTTTCGTTTTATAAGATCTTGATGCTTATTTGCATTATCGTATTATATTGTGCTTAGTTAAGCCATAAGATCGTTCAAGAAGCACATAACAATTTAAGACTCTGAATTACTAGCAAGACCTATTGTTGTATTTAAGATTTAAAACACTTTAAGGACATTTCTATATGTAGAAATTTTTGTTTATTTGTTGTGTTTGTTTTCGCAATTTTATTCTACTGATAAATTGGCTGCTTTATCACTTCAAATATTATTTTTCACATTAACATCACTTGTTCAATAAAATATCACTTTATTAAATATAATATATATGTATATTAAATTTATTACATATTTATTAATTACTAAGTTAAACCTAATGAGTAAGGTAAATTCAGTAAAAACCTTAAGAACTAAACGCGCTAAGCGTTTAGTACAAAAAAGAGGACTTTCCCCAATTAAAGGTAGTTTTTACCTCAGGCCATCTAGAACTACATCTGAAGTATAGTTTTATGGAAAATTTTTCATCATTTTAAGTACAGTTAAAAACTTAAGACTAATATGCATCTCAAATTTCCTTTATAGATTGGTCATAATTAATAAAAACAGAATGTTATTTAATAACAAAAATTTTTTTTTTTTTCCAGTATTTGCTTTAGTTATTATAGTTTAAGATTTTTGTAAAAAGACCTATTTGTTTCAAATTAATTCAAGCAGTAAATAACAAAAATTGGTTTATTTATATTCTAAAACAGCTACTTAACATTATTATTTTACTAAGTGTCAGTATAAATTTGAATTATACAACATTAAAGTAATTTTTATTTATCATAAATTGTAACAATATAACTAAATACCATTAAAAAAAAACTTAATCATTATTTAATAAATATATACTAGAGAAATAGTTTATTCTTCTAATTTTTGCTATACCGTTAAAATTTTCTAAAATGCCAATACTTTATTAGCTACATAAATAATATAAACAGTATAAGCTAAAACAAGTATTACTGAGATGAGTCTCAACATGTCACATGGATGTCATCACAAATCATTAACAGGAGAAATGTCAACAGATCTACCAGCTGTGTTGTACCAAAATCGGTATAGTGCTCAAAATGAATTTTGAAGTTGTTGTTTCTTTGATTGCTGAAAACAACGAAAAAGCAACGATAGATAGTTAGATTTTTCATCATTTCAATATATTTTGACAGAACTTTGCCTGGTGGTTTTGATGTTTGGAAAAATAAATAAATAAGATTATCCAAACATCCTTAAAAACAATGAGTTGAAGAATAAATTAGTTCAGCTGCCTGATGAAAGAAAAAGCTAATGTGCTTGTACATTTATGAACACCTTGTATATAATTGCAGGGTCTGTTTTTTCGCGAAATTGTTTGAAATTTGACTCAAAAACAAGTAAGTGGAGCTGTATAGCAGAAGTTGATAAAAGAGAAAATGCACTTGTACAGTTTTTGAAGGTAAAATTGTTGTTACCGGTGGAAATTTCGTTGGTGTTTATAGATCGGTAAAGGCTTATAATTTTCATGAAAATAAATGGATTCACTTACCTGACATGATTCATGCGAGAATGAACCACGGTTCAGTTAGTATGGGTAACAAAATGTTTGTAATTGGTGATATGTGGAATAAAACGTGTGAATTGTTCGAGAGTTTCAACAGGAAGTTTACTTTAATAAAGAAACTTGATTAACCTTTTTGTCTTATTTTGTCTGCTGTTACCATCGGTAACAAAATCATAATATTTCCATCGTCAAAAGAATCGACTACAGCTATAATGGTTTGGTGTATAAAGTTAGTACGGATAAGTGGAAACTAATGGAAGATTTCGGTATTGACAATGTATCGTTTTGTTTTACAGTTCGTAA
Source organism: Thalia democratica (assembly GCF_965202585.1). NCBI lineage: Eukaryota > Metazoa > Chordata > Thaliacea > Salpida > Salpidae > Thalia > Thalia democratica. The sequence goes on along the minus strand of NC_139165.1, from coordinate 37,365,212 downwards.
TATTTATAAATGTAATAAGTAAGTTTAAAATATGTTTTCAGTTTAAATAAATAACTTGATTACGTTTTTTGGAGGAACTTAATTTGCATTTGTAAAGGTGTTTATCATTTTGTTTTAATTGTGGTTATAAACACACACTATTTTTGAAAATAAGGTGTTTATGGGTAACTCACGAGTTTTAAACTACATCTTTTTTATATATAAGCTGCATTTATTTACCGAAATAAAAACTTTAAAAAATATTGATAAACTGATCGTTTTGTTATTTTATATTTCGTAAAACGTGGCTACATTAACATTAGTTTGGCCACTTGTTTCGTTCTAAGAATTTAATATAACAAATTGAAAACTCCAATTATTATTTTACTATTTTTTTAACATAATACTTATAAAAATAAAAGAAGCATAATAAAAAAAATGTAATTACGTTATATAAAATTAATTATCTTAATAAACTGACTTGATTTGTTTAATATTTCTTTTTTGTTTGGTACATGTGTAACTTTAAATTCTTAAATAATTAAGTATAAAATCAAACTAAGAAATTTGGAATTGTGTGCTGAAATCCTTTCAACTCTAAATATTTTTAACATCTAATATTGAAAGTCGTAAAGTCAGTTTGTAATCTAAAATATTTTTTTTTAATTTCACTAAACACTATTTTATACACCTGAACTATATATTTGAAAGCAATTATTATTTCAGTATTAATTAAAACTAAATAGTCTGTTTAATAAATCCGTTCGTAAGTTTGAAATTTTTGTGGTTTTATTTAATTTAATTTCAAAATAGTAGTAATAAATACTTATATTTTTGAAAACTAAAATTTACTGAGTTGTTTTTGAATCTTAATTAACAACTTATTTCAATCAAATGTTGTGATATTGTATTTAATGATTAGGTTTAAGTGTTAATTAAAACTAAAATTGTTTACAATTATTCTTACATTTATAACTTTCACTATAAATAATAAACCTCTACCACAGCTAACATATTAAAATATGTCAAAGTTAATATAGTTTACTATAAAATATAGAAAAAATTAAATGTGTAAATTGACCCTTTAAACATTGAAATTTTTTTAACAATAAAATACTACATAAAAGCATTTTTTATTTGAATTTGACCTAGTCTTATAATATTTAGCTTTTATTATAACAATATACAAAAAACTACTAATATAAATATATTTCTATTGGTACTTCTTTAAGCAGATTTATAAAAAACTGTGGATAAATTTAATCTCTCTGTTTGACTCTTATTTCGTATTAATTTTGTTTATAAATTAGAAAAAAAGAACAAATTACATCGTTTTATCTACAAAAAACGCTAAAAAATATTATTTATAAAGTATTTAAAAAAAAAACAATAAAATTTGAAGCTTTTTAAATTATAAAAAATGCAAAAAAAATTTAGTCTTTATATAACCTGGGAAAGTTAAAAATAATTCATTATTTTAACCTAACAAAACTAAAAACTGTATATACGGGTATGTGTCAAATTTGCACGAGAGTTCAAAATTTCACGAGGGCACTAAACTGCATGAAGATACTTTTGGACGAAGAAACTTTTGCTCAAGGGGACAAAATTGCAAGAAGATGAAATTGCACGAAGAATTTTTGCATGGAGGGTCAATTTTGCAAGAATACATTCTTGCACAGGCTAGATTTTTTTAAATTGTTTTATAATTTTTTTAAATTTTTTATATATATTTTTTTTATTATCATTGCTACCAATTACCCTTTCCCTTGGTCGGCAGCACTTTTTTTTATTTAATTTACTTTAATATTTTTTATTTTTATATTTTTTATTATATAGTAATTTATATTATTTTATTATCAACGTTATGCCTAACTTAACCCTTACCCTCGGTTGGTAACTTTTTTTTTCTCTTGAATAGACATTATTCTTAAAAATTTACTTTATTAAGTTAATCAACTTATATATATATATATTTATTTATTTAATTTGTTAATGAACGATTTTAAAATTATTAAAACATATGTATAAACCTAAATATAAAGCTAAATGCTTTAATCATCAGCTAGTTCAATTTACAATAAAAAGCACTTTGGTAAACATATATACTAAAGTTATACAAAAAAAAAACAGTATTATGTAATAATTTAATATTGTTCATTACAAAAATCGTTAGAAAAATTGATCTTCCATCTAACTATTCAAACAACTAAAATTCAATAACACTTAAATAAAACCATAAAGTACTTTAAATTTATTGTTAATTTTAAGAAGCTTTTTCATATGTTGACAAGACGATATGAATTCACTTCTCTTATTTAAAGAACCTTTGAGTTCGAATAATCCCTTTAAGTGGGCTCTATAGGAAGTGTTTAAGTTTGAATATTCACCTATTTATATATATATATATATATATATAAAATAAGGTGATTATTCAAACTTGAGCACCTTCTACAGAGCCCACTTGAAGGGCTTTTAAAAAACTTATTAGAAAATACGTTTTAAAAAATTCTTGAACATATGTTTTATAAATCTAAACGCTAAATGCTGCTAGCTTCCTGCAAACCATCAAATGATTTTTGGTTAAGAGCTAATGCAGGACCAATCATATACGAACTATCTTTTAGTTAGTGAGAAAAAATTAAGTACAATACTTTTTGTCAGTGGCAAATTGCTTTTTTAATATTTGAAAAGAAACTCAACTGTGACTCTATAGAAAAATCTGCAGTTCAAGTCAAATCTTTGGTGTTATCTAATTCTTCTTCATTTTTGTAATTTTTCTTGTAATCCCATTTTTTAAAAAACAAACGTTAGCATAAAGTTTTATTTTTATATAAAATAAACAATAATATGTAATTAGTTTAAATGGTTTAAGAAAAAGCAGATTAGATTTTAAACAGCTAGCTAAATTTATTTTCTCCAATCATTAAACTTTAAAAAACTGACAAAATATAAAATTCAAATTCAGTTTCACTTAAATACAAGGTGTTACTAAGCAAAGCCCATCATCAACTGTTCTATAAATTTTCCACATTTTTACGATAGAGAGAGAAAAAAGCACGATTTTATGTGTTAGAAGTGTTATTTCATTAAGTGGCTCAAAATTGATCGAGTTTTGTCTGCTTAATCTGATTTTTTTGAAATAAGACGAATAAGTTATAGCCTATGAGTTGTAATTGATGTTTAAGTATGGAATGTTTAAACTACACAAAATATTTTACTCATAACTTTAATGCAGAAAATTTTCAAATTATTGTTTCTATTTTCTATAAAATAAAAATCCATTAAATTATTAATTTAGAAGACTAAAAAGTTTATAAAAATTCTACAAGTCGTTATACTCAGCAAAATTGAAAACAAGAAAGAAACTAATTAGCACAAAAGTGACCAAAAACAGTCGATTTTTTTTAAAGAGACCACACAGCACGCATAGTTATATACTTAGTTACTTTATTCTTCTTTTTTGTAGTTCGCTAGTTATCGACTTATTTTTCTATGTTTTGACTTTTATCTGTTGCTAATACTAATTATTTGTAAACACTAACAAAATAAAAGTGCTTTCATCTCTCGTTTGGCCTCAGTTTTTAAACTCAGTCGAAATTACCACATCAAGTAGATTTTAACAAACTAATATGGGTTATAAAACAGTACAGTGCTTATTCACTTATCCGGACACGTTGGGCAAGATTTTTCTGTAAACGTGTCTGAATAAATAAAAATCCGGTTAACTACAAAAAATAATCTTTTTTATATAATAATATAACTGCTGCATATAATGCAATGCATAATAAAAGTGTTATAGTAAAATCAAATACATAGTTTTTGTAAGTTATATATAATAAAATGATAAATAATAGAAGCTAAATGTAAGGTTAATTAATTTATTTTTATTATGGTAAAAAACATCAGACCTACTAACCCTCTGCAACTATATACATTTATTTATAGGTCAAGCAAGTAAAATTCATCATTTGTAATTTCACCTGCCGGAACTATAAATTTCAAGAAATATTAATTTTTGTTTAAGAGAAAATATAAGTTAAACTTATTTTTTAATACAAAAAGTAATGCAAATCTATCTCTTTAAATGAAATGAAAGACTTTTTTTTTAAATAAAAAAAAAAGACAGAAAGAAAACGGGAAACTTTGACTAAGTTTAAAGTCAATTTAACGGAAACATATCGCTCCTAACAAACTAGTTTTTATTGGAAGTTTTACTAAAACTAGAAATAATAGACGTTTGTTTTATAGTTTTTCTACGTTTTTCAGCAGAAAACTCATTGAATTTAAAAAGTTTCGCAACTTTTTAAAAAAATTTTTGTGTGTACTATTGAAATTTTTTTAAACTTTCTTCTGACCGAAACTGTCCGGATAAGTGAGCGTTCGGATAAGTGAAGTCCGGATAAGTGAATAAGTACTGTATTAGATTTTTAAACCGCACGCGTAATGCATATATACTCAAATTTCTGCTTCTTTTTTGAAAACTCTTTATTTGGTACATTATTACTTATTTGTCGATACTGTCGGATCACACAAACTTTAACGAGCATTAATTGATGTGAAAAGTTAAATTTCTGCTTTTCCGTTGTAGATATTCTTAATCGCCGGTCGGTAAAACTACGCACAACTTTATTTGTACATTTTATCTATGTGTTTACTACCCATTCGATCAGGATGGCTACGTTTTAGTTCTTGTATCTTTTGTTAAATCAAATTTTTTAGACTTGATTTGATTAAGAACAAGTATTATGACGTCACAACCACCAAAGGTTTCATACAAAACTTAATCCAATTTTAGTTTGTTGTAAGAAATTAGTGGAAAGTTTTCACGTGAATCATTGTAAAATATATCTTTGATAAAACATATTCTTATAAGATTAACTATCAGTAAAAACGTGTGATAAACTGTATTATCAATTTAATTTTACTTTTAAGTTTCTGACCAATATTAAGTGAATAATTAAATGTTTCTTATTCTATTAAAATCTGTCAGTAAAACGTTTTAAAGTAAATCTAAAGCTTGCAGTACTGAATATTTGTTTAAACAAAATAATTAAGAAAATAAAATCACGGAAATATTCTAGCCGCCAAAATTATTAGATGTCAACTAATTTAAACTTGTACAGCTGAATATAAGAACAACAAAAAATAATATGGAAACTTTTAAGTTTTGAAAGATTTGCTGACTGTGTTTCGAAATGATATTAATGTATTTAAACCTAGATTTGTTAATTTATCTTTGTTGCACTTAATAAAATGTAAAAGAATATTTTCCTCACAACTCCACTTTGCATTTTAGAAAAAAATCTGTAAAATTCGATTTAAAATTGTAACATTAGGTTAATAAATATTTTTTTTGCAAAAAAAAAAATTCTTCATTGTTTTGTGTAACAACAAACGTTCATTGAAATTTATTTTAACTTAATATCCTAATGACCTCGTATAATTGTATGTGAACAATTTTTAACCTTTGACGTTTTGTTTAGCAACAAACTTTATTGAAACATGTTTGAACTTAACACGTTTATTTTTGTCAAAATATTTACAGACACTACAAGAATAAGAGCTGTTTTTTCTTAGCAGAAAATAAAATATGATCGTATAGTTTGTGTTTGGTAACAAATTTTAAGGACAGTTTCATTGAATTGGAAAAATTCTTAAACAACTTATTGACCTCATGGATATTTTGTATACCTGCATGCATGAAATTAAAAATTTTGACAATCAATTTTACCATTTGTTATACTTAATAAGATTATCTGATATTCATTATAATTATAGTACAAAAAAAGAAGTAAAAAGAGTAGATGTTATCTAACAAACTTAAATTAGTCAATCGAATTTCAAGATTAATTTAAGGATAATATTAAATAGTAATTTCTCAAGATTACCATGTAGTAGTTTACCAAGTCATAAACTGCAAAAAAAAAAATTATAGAAAAAATAAATAACTAACAATTTTTATTTCTTTAAATAACTAGCTTTTTTAGATCACTTGTAAAACAACTAAATCGCTTTACGAAGTTTTTTAAAGTTTTTATATAATACTCTGAATTAAAACTATAAAGTAATTAAAACTTAGTATCACAATTAGTTTAAAAAGTTTGGTTAAAAATTATAAGGCAGTAAATCAAGTTCTCACAAAAGAATACAGCTAAAAATAGTGTTATACTATAAAACTATACTAAACTTAAGATTGTTGAAAAACTAATATTGAAAAAAAAAAACGTTTTGCCAAGATCTAGTATCTTTATACCTTAACCAACAAATAAGTTATACGAACTTTGATAATAAAATATATGCAATACTTTTCACACCTAGGACTTGATTTTTATCAGTAATAATATGTCATTAAATTCAAGTTAAATCTAAAAAGTTTTATTTTCTAGATTCACGAAAAAAAACTAAGACTGTCGGTTTTATTTGTAAAACCTGTTTTTTTTAAGATAAGTTTTTGAAAAATTATCAATACCAACATTCGTTTTGGTTTTGATAATATAACTTACTATGTTTAGGTTAGTATTAATGTGTATTTTTTCATATAAAACAGTACAAACTAATAACAAGTTCAATAAACATAAATAAGTTTTGTTTCTAGTTAATTTATCTTAAAACTTAGTGTCTTAATATAATCGTTTTTAGATAATAAAGTTAAGTAAAGTATATAAACTTTAAATATAAATTTAAACTAGAAAAAGAAGAAAAAAAATCACGTAAAAAATTTATTAATGCATTAGTCTTTAAAAAAAATCTAGTATCACCGCTAAATGAAAAAGTTATTTGTGAGAGATAGAATTCAATGAAAAAAACTTATCTCGAAAAGTCTAATCATTTTAATCTACTGAAAAATTGCCTAACATATTTAAAATTATCTAAAACTTTTTAATAAATTATGATCAAAATAACTTCAAAAAAAAACTAAATTATATATCTTATACATTGCTTGTTAAATGATCATTTGCCTAGCGACTAGCAAGTGGGCCCCGAATAATTACCAGACATCTGAAAGCCTCGGTGCACTGCAGTACTCCCATGGTGAACGTAGTAAGGGTAAACACCCGTTTGAGGTTGGTTGTGTGGAAGAAAATTCATAAACGGAGGATGAACCGTGGGATGGAGGTTTGGAATTCCTGGTTGATGTAGGTTGTAACTGTTTCTCATCATTATTTTCGCAGACATCCCATGAAACACTGAAAATATAACTTATATTATTTTAATAACTCTTTTCTTATTATCTATTTTAACTGCTGGTCAATTATTCAATCATAGTTAAATTTTATTAATTTTAAAAATTCTTTGTTAATTTCTGCTGTTACATCTTGAAATTTTTCGGAACAAAAATAATGTTAATAATAGACAATTATATTTATATATGTATTTATTCATACAGCTAATTAGCTTTTCGATTATAAGTCAAATATTGGTGACATACCTTGATCCGATATACCTTGAAACCTACTCGCTATAGGATATCTTAATTGATGTCCTGAATTGAATCCACTGTTTACTTGTATCTGGTCTTGAGAGGGAACGTTCATCATTTGCTTTGAAGCTTTTTAAAATAAAAATTTTTTATAATGCAGCTTATAAACAAGTTATTATTAATAAGTCATATTGTCAATAAGTAACTTTAAAACTATGTGTTGTTTTAAAAAAAAGATAAACAAAATTTATGTTATAATTTTTAAATAAATGTACGAATCTAACCAACAATAGTTAGTAAAAACTTGATAAAAGTAAGATAAAATAGTTTAAAACAACAAAAAGTAACCTGCTCTGTAACGTTGATCGATCATTGGCTGTACAATTCTCCTACGAGCATTTATAAACCTGTAAAAGAAAAAAATAATAGTTTTTATCAAATAATAGTGAAACTTAAAAGTTATTTAGTAAAAAGCATTATCTACAATCTTTTCTTTAATAAATATACTTTATTCAAACCTAAAAGGCCTTTTATTAAACATTTATAACTTTTATTATCTCAAGGTTTAAGAAAATAGCTCGACTTTAAATATTTGGCAGATATATCTCATACAACAAAAAGACTGAAGTTTAATTTTTTAAAGGAAAACATTTAAAAATTATAAATAAAATTAAATATATATATATATATAAATAAAATTTATTATAATGAAATCAAGCTTAAATAATTTTAATTTTTAAGGCTGCATTTGACTTTTATTACTCTCTTGTTTAAATTATAATTACTTGGTTACTTTATAAATTTGTAAAATCCTATCTCTTGTTAGCTTTTTACTCTACGGATGAGATCTGCTCGAAATATATATTAAGTTGACTTATTTTTGCTACAGTGCTAAATGGAAAAACTTTTTCATTTAATTTTGCTTAAAAGTTATAAAATACACATACTACGAAAGGTAATATTATAATTTTAACTAACCAGATAGCTATTTGTTTTAATGTCAGTCCGGTTTGTCTTGCTAAAATGTTCTTCTGCACTTCTGACGGATAAGGATTCTAAGTTAAATATTTATAAAATTAAAACAACTATAATATCATCTTAGTATAATTTAGTCAATTAATGCTTCATTTATACTATACATATAACTCTTATGTTCTTCAGGAATTTAAAGCATGGTATTGTAAAATAAAAAGAAATAGTTTTAAAAATAATTAATATGTTAAAATAGTACGGTTGTTATAAATAGAAATAAATAATTTAGAATTAAATAATCGAGAATAATCGAAAAACGACCGACAAATTTTAAAATATTTTTTTTTAACACAAAACTTTAAAATTTTCATTTAATTATGTATTAATCACAAGTTTTTTAAAACTTTAAATTCCGTTGCGTATAAATAAACTTATAAATACCATTAGCAAGAACTATTAAGAGATATAAAAATCTTTTAAAACTTTAATTTACAATATAAAAAAAAGTTAATGAAAAAAGATCTATGATTGAAGTTGAGATAGCAGTTTTAATATTTGAACTACGTCAACTAAGTAGTGAAAATTTTCACTACTTCTTTAATACGAACTACGTGGCATATTTAATATTTTGCATGTATGGCAGTACTTTTGAATTTAATTTGTAACTAACAGTCAAGTTTTCAAAAAGCCACGTTCTCAAGATAGTTTTTGTCGATTCTTGAAAAGTCACTCTCGGTTTCTTTAGTTTGTTGTATACTCTTCCACTTATGGAACCTTCACTGTATTCAGAAAGAGTTGATCCTTCCAACTTGTTGCCTAAAAACAAGTAGGCAGACATAGAGTTTAATTGTTTATACTAATACAATCTTTATAACAAAAACACTACTTAAAACTAATGTTTTGAGTAATTATTTAAGAATATCTAGAAAAAAATGTTATCCTTTTGGACTAAAAAATAACAAAACTTATTTAATACAAAGCCACAACAAAAAATGAACATTTTAATTACAGTTTATTTTGTCAGTTTAGATAAAAAAAAACTTACCAGCTTTTTAAAATGTACAAAGGACTAAGAAATTAAGTAAGATATTTTGTTTTAAGAACATGATTAAAAATAATTTGTAGAAAACTATGACATAACTTTTATTGATGTTTTACACAAAAATATGATAAGGTTAATATAAATTTAGATTTGTTTAGAGGTTAGTAGAAAAGTATTAATACAAAACAGAGAGAAGTGTCTTTACAAAACTAAGAAATTATAATTTTACTTTATTTTATTTCTATTAATTTTTTTTTTTATAATTTATTAATAAATTAAAAAAAATTTTGAGGTTTCGTCCATAAATTTAAAATTTTCCACATAAGATGACATAGTATGATAAAAAACAAAAATGTATAAAAACTGTTGAAGAATTTTTGTAATTTTTTTTATTCATAACAAAAACAACTTGAACTTTCTTTTAAAACTTTCGTTAAACTCTTATTTTAATTTAACATGTGCAAATTTATACAATTTTTATGATAAGATTATTAATTTAACGGTTGAAAAGTTTTCAAATATTGTTTCTGCAGATTCCAGTAGTATTTACGATTCAAAATTGTTGTTATTTTTTCATTAGAGTGTAATAATTTAGATTTTTAAAAACTTGACAAAAGAGTGTAAATTATTTTATTTTTTAATTGTCACAATAGATTAGCATTAAAATAAGTATTTTTGAAAGATTTAAATATTTCAAACTTTTATGTAGTTCAGCTAAAATGTTAGCCAAATAAAAAAGTAATTCAAAATTTTATACATATATGATATATACATAATTTTAAAAAACAATGTAGATTTTTAATGATTAAAAGTTTGGTTTTAATTAATTTTCTTAACTAAAAAGTATTAAAAGTTAATATTAGCTCGCTAAAAGGAATAATTAGATTCAAATATGCTTTGCTGCGTAAAGCTTTATGTCTGATAACAATTTATGTCAATTTAAATTCACCTTGAAAGACTGGTTGTGGTTTTGCTGTTGCCGTAACAAATTCTTCTGAGTGACCATTTGGTGAAGAGAGAAGCTTTAAAATATATTTAGCTATCAAACTTGTAAAACTTTATCTAGATAAATTATTGGTACGTAACTATTTATTTCAAATTTGTTAAGAACTGTAAACAAAACTTAAATTAACTTCTCCTTGATTTTTTTTGTTATGATATTAACAATAAATTTTTTATTGTTATATTAACCAATTTAACTTGACTTTGAGGTTAAGTTTTATCTTCACCAAATGTGCGAACATATAGTCTTGTCAATCATATTAAACTCACTAATTAAGGAGAGTAATAGATTTTTTTTTTACTTTTTAACTAAGTTAGTCTAATATATTTGTTTTAATATACTTTAGATAAACGTTTTTCAGAATTATTAACTCCCTAAATGCAATATTAACACATTCTCATACATGATACTTAGTTTAAAAGTTCAGTAAAAAAACTAAAAAAATGTAGATGCATTGTTAATATTGAAAATCATAATTTAAGTTTAAACCTGATATTCTGCATTTTCATCCATCGATGGTAGTTTTTCGTTGCTAAGGTCTAATGAGCTATTACCAAGAGTAGTTGACTGACTTCTACAGTTAACGTCATTTTCAAAACTCCCTGGAAATCGGTTTTCCAATGATGGAATCCTACTTGAAGTAATGTGTTCAAATTTTAGTATTTTTCTAAAACGGGTGCTGTAATTTGATGTGATATTTTTACATATATCTTCAACCTGAAAAATTTAAATTCTTTAATAAAGTATATAATTTGAAGTCAATCTAGTCTAAAAACTATAATAACTTTTAATTTTAAAAGTTGTGATTTATATTGAAACATAAATATAAATTGTTCGACTTAAATTTCTATCAAAAAACTAAAGTTGTTTTGTGATAATTTTATTTAATAAATAGACAATTTTAAAAATCATTTGTTTTAAACTTATTAATAATAAAATTACTTTTTCCACTTCTATTAACTGGTTTCGAAGCACACTAATTGCAAGAACCATCTGTATACAAATAGAACCAAAATAATAACCATAAATTCAAAATTAATAACACAAAAAAAACATCATTAAGTTATTAAATATAGTTATAAGAAGCTTTATAGGTTTATAGTTAAGTTTTTTTTTATTTTAAACGAAAAAACTTTAGATTTTTCTGAAAAAAAATAGTCAAAAATGTTAAAGTTTTATTACATCTAAACAAACTATATGGTTTTGTACAAGTTTTTTGTATTATAATTCTATTTCCACATTCATATTGTTATACCTTATCTAGTAAAATCATAAAACTCATCTGAGTTTTATTTTAGAGAAAACAAGTCGACTGTTTTATTAGATCACTTACCAAATGATCTACTTTATTGTCTGGATCAAAACTCCACGTACGATTTTCCTTTTGCATCTTAAAGTTATTCATTTAATAACGATTGAAAAAAATTTGCAAATTAAAGGTTATTAAACTTGCATCTTATGATTTCTTTATATATACTAATTTCTTTAAAAAAAATACTAAAAAATAAGCATTTTAATATTAAGTAAACACTGTATACACTTATAAAGCTAGTTAAATGTTTTAGTAGAGATGCTCTCTACAAGAAATTATGAACATAAACAAACATTATTATAAACCACAATGAACTAGTTTTTTAAATCCTATGTTTACTTATCTAAGTCAATAGAATAGTTTACCAGTCATTATACACTAAAAAAGAAAATATATCAAATTTATGTATTAACCCCTTCTGCAAACAATTCGATATCATCATCAAAAAATTGTGACGTCGTAATACTTGTGACGTCATTTTGTGAAGTTTGAAGTTTGAGGGTTTTTAGTTCGATCTTTAGAAGTATGACTTCCAACAATGGATATAAGGCGTGTCTGTTGATGTTATAATTGAGTAGGAACTTAAATGAATTTAAATAATATCAAACTAAAAATTTATACTTCAACAGTTTTTTTTTTATTATGTAACAGCTTGAAATTAATTGAAATTGCGTCTAATTAAATTTAAAACATTTATTACAATTATAACTATACTGTTATAAAGTTTAGTGATAATGTGTGAAGCATTTCATGTTTATTATCGTTTTATCCATTATATATTAACTGTGTAGAAATTAATTTCTGCAATCGTTTTTTGAAGTTTGATTTTGATAGAGAAATAATTTCTTGTGTTTTAACTAATTTTCATAAAATGTTATTACTGCTACTTAACACAGAATCATATTTATCATTTCAAAACGATTATTTTGTTAATAACTAGTTACTGCCGTACTCAAAATATGTCTGTTTTGAGGCAAAAAGTTATCAAAAAATATTGAATATCAAAAAGTAGCTTATTAAAATATATACTTTCAATTGTTTATACTTAGTTTTTATTATTAACTGAAACACATTAATTTATTAGCTATATTCCTGTAAAGGTCACAAAACAATCAATAATAATTATAAGTATATTAATACTTTGAGTAATTTTAGACCAAATAAAAACGATAATTATACAGACAGCCTTTGAAAAGCCATAAATTCGAACACAGAATAAATTACTTAAATTAATATTTTTTCAACATACTCAGAATTGTTTTATAATTTATCAAAAATATTAATAAAGTTGAACAAAAATTCATTAAAACCTAAATAAAATACTTGTGAACCTTAAACTGAAAGTATAACATTATTTATTTTGATTAAGCACTTTTATGGTTTGTTAAAAGTCTAAGTGTAAGCGCAACTGGGAAAAACTAAAAGTTAGAAAAATATTTTACATCATGTGTTTTTTAGACATATATTAGATTGATTGTCGTTAAAGTATTTCAGGTAATTTTTTTTTCGGTAACATATTAGCAATTCTAAGACGAATTATTACTGAATTTTACAGGCGTTTAAAAACTTTCTTTATGTTTTTGAACAGTTTACATTATAAATAAAAATCTATTAAAGTATATAAATAGAATTTTTTTTTGATTCATACAAAATTTTTATGACAGGTTCTAACACAAACTAAATAACTAAGTATGCATACCTAAAGGCCATCAGCTAATTTTCCAAGTGTAGTACATTTTTGGCAATTAATAAACATTTAGAAAATTAATATAAAACTGTTTAAATGTTTCAGTTCTAGTTTAGGAATATATTAGCAAACATTTTTTTGTTAGAATCTAAGCTACAAACTAAAGTTTGAAGTTCTCTTTTAAATGGAATACGTTTTCATTAAACTATATTAAGTCTCTACAAAACTTTATCACTTTAAAATTTAGTAAAGCTAATTTTTTTGAAATTTAGCTGTTAAAGTTTAATAATGAAATTATTTTTATTTTAATGTTCTAAACATTTTTTTTGAAACTAATCATGCAAACAAAATTGAATTTTAAACTTATAAATATAATTGAACTCAAACCGGAAGTATTAAAAGATTTTTTTTAGTTTCTTATATGTTAAGCCATGTCAACAGACGCATTTAAACTTGAAACGTTAAAAAAAATTTTAACCTTAAGAATATTAGGAAAACTTCTGACTTTAACATTTTTATTTACTTATTTACTAATTTAAAAGTAGCTTTTAGGTTGGCTTAAAAACTTAATTTGCTGACAAACTGATTAAGTATAAAGTTTGTAATAACAGGTATTAGCCAATAAGACTTTTTAACTCATAAAAGATCTATTTTAAATCGCGTAGTAAATTATTTTGTGCGAAGAGTTTTTATTTTGTGTAAAAAATGGGTAAATTAAAATAAAACAAGCAAGAGTAATCAAAACAACCGCTTTGATTTCAAAGTAAAATTTCAAATTAAACAAACTTGTAAATAGCGTCTTTATTGAGAACTATTTCCAAATAATAGTTATCAGCCGTTTCTTCACATTTTAGATGGTCGTGATCAACACTATAAGGGTTGTTGTGATTTGCAACTGACGATGTCAAACAGTTACTAGGATTACTCTGATTTTTCTGTCCAATATTTAGTTGTACAATGGGGATTCCGTGGCTACAAATGCTGTTAGTTATTTTAGATTTTCGTAAAAAACAAGCTACTGATTAACATCTAATTTTTTTTTTTCAATTCAACATTTATAAAAAAAACAAATAAATAATCAACAAAGTTGTTACAAAAGCAGTTTATATATTAATATAGTTGTTAATAAATTATTTTAAAAACACTTTCATTAAAAATTTAAAAAAAAATACAACATACCTGTTATTGAAGTTTTTGTTCAAGCTAAGATTGGAAACCTCGTTTTCAGATGTTATTGGGTTTGAAATATTTTGGTGGTAAGGTGATGTTTTAGCTAAGGATGTGAATTGGGCCTGGTTATTATGGTCAGAATTTATTTCGGACGTGTCCGGTTGTTCGTAAAAGTTTGGATTTACAATACCAGAAACTTGGGTTTCAAAATTTTCTGGTAGTTGTTGGTTGAACTCCTTTATACCGATATTAGATGGATAAGGTACCATTATTGTAAAAAGCTTTTATTTAAAATTTTTATTATGTCATGTAATATTTAGTTTTAAAACAGTTGTGAATAGGAGAAAACAGGCTCTAAAAAATAATTTATAAAGATTATTTTAAGATTTATTTATTTTATAGGTTAAATTTTTTACATCTTAAATATAAAGTTAAAGTAATAACTAACTTTCAACAAAATAAACACTTGAATGAAAATTACAATTACTAAAAATGCAAGAAATTTTTTTGATATAGATATTGTTTTAGTTTGTTTAATTTTAATAAGATCATATTAATTGATTTAAGCTTAAATACCTTAAATGTCAACATTGTTGATTAGCATATTCAAGTTTACTTCTAAAGATAGTTTTTGTTTATGACGGGTTTGTTAATAAAAATAGTTTCCTAAAAATTAAAATTATTTCACATATAAAGAATTAAACTTTATATTTAGTGTTGATTAAACAAATTTTAAATCATAAGGTTCTAATTTATTTTCTGATGTCTTCCGTAACAAAAACTTGAGTTTTAAATGAGATTTTTGTTTTACATTTGAAGTTATCACAAAAATAAAATAATTAACTGTATCCTTCTCTTTAATTTATGCTTTGTTTTATATTTACTTTTATGTTTGTAGTAATATAATTTAGCTATCTAAGGTTTTCTAGTTAATAACAATTAAATTATTTTAACATATTTTCAGTCATTTTAATGAACTGATTAAACTATAATCTCAAAAAAACTTTTAAAATAATTTTACTTGTTTCATCAGTACACTTCATTTTGTTATCAAGACATTTTTTATCTTAGTTTTAAAAAGGAATAATGATATATAACTATTTTTTACCAAATTGTGGTTTTTATAGCTACACTCCATTAAAAAAATCAACTAAAACTTATAATTTATAAACTAATTATAAAATGTTTTTGTGAGAATAGTTGTTTTATTGTAACTAAAATGTTTAAGGGAAAAAAAACAGTGACTTTTAGTAAACTCGTTGAAATTCACAACATCAATTGGTAGCTGATTAAAATTTCATCACATATCATTCGCTTGATTTAATTTGTATGTGTAATATGATATCTTGCAAACTCACCTTTTAACATTTTAACTACACCAAGTAACATGATACATAGCTACCTGCTTATAAAAAACACTTTTTAAACAGTTAAAAACAGTTTTAGTAAAAAAAAATTGAAAAAACTTTATTTAAACACTTTCTAAGCAATTAACATTTTTTAATTTTCTTCGTCGACCTCACAAGTAGTATAAACACAAAATCAGTAAAGAGATTATAATTTTTTGCTAAACTTGTAATCTTTGTTGAAATTTTTCCATAAACTCAAGTATTTATGACACTTATTTTATAAAAAGATTAAAATTAAGTCAGTTTAGACTATCGCAAACGGATTAATAAACTAAATCATCGAAACTTTAATAATTTTAGACTACACAAGCATCATCTAAATTTTATTCTTACACTGGTAAGCCTTAAGGATCAAATATATTCTATACTATTTTAAAATTGAAAACTTATTTTAAACTATAAAGCGCTTTCTAAGATTTTAAAATATAGTATACAAGTTTCTACTAAAACTTGAATAGTTTTTTTTAGATCGTGAACACACTTTGCTGTATAAAACAATCTTTTTCTTAACATAACTAAAATAAAGCTAGAAACTTAATGATTTATAATTAAACTAAGTTTTAATACAGCTATCTTTTTAAGATTCAACTAAAATATGTAAATTAATGATTGGTGAATTTCTAAAATTATACCTATAAATAGAGAAACGAGAAAAAAGACAGAAAAGCGACTGTTAGCGGCCAGAGTAATTTTTCACAAAATGAAAAGGTAGCACTTTTCGTCAACTCTTACCACTCACTTTTCGCTTAAACTATTGTTAATAGGTTTAACCACCCACATCTTGTAGGTTTAATCGAAAATAACCTTGAAAACGTTTGCGACACAATACTATGCAATCTCAAGTTAGTAACTTAAGTATAAAAAGTTATCTTTTAGAAAACATAAGATTCTTCAACTTAGTTCACCGACCACACAAGTAGTACAGAAATAAATAAAAACATGATAAAATCACTTAATTTTTCATAAACTTGTCAACCTTGACGTGAGCAATTTTTCACAAATTTCGCGACTAATGACACCTCTTTGACCGAAAATACAACTCAACAAACATTTTAGCCACCGCAGGTGGCAGATGTAATTTAAAAATATCTAAAAAAGTTAAACCAAGACCACACATTGTGACGTAAGAATCAATGACAATTTCGCAAGTCCTTCGCCTGTAGTCAGCTTATCTGTCTTGTTCTATATGATTAAAATCAAAAAAGTTTAAATTTTTAATGTCTATATAAAATTTATACGTTTCAAAATTTTACTTAAGAAATTAAAACTGACGGTGATTTGAAGTTTTCTTAAAATTTTTAAAAAGTTTTTTGAAAACGTACTAAATTGCTGCAATTTATTTAAAAAAATGCAGCTTAAACAATTTATTAAGTACTGCTGATGGTTTAATCCTTTTAAAGTAAAACTGTATTCTATTTTTCATTTTTAGTTTATATTATTTTGATTTTACTATAACTAAATTTTTTATATTTTTAAAAATCAGTTTACAGAGATTATCTTTAAATAACTTATCACAAATTATATTTGTAAATAGTTATTAATTTTCTTGAAAATTGTTTTATAGATTTCTTTGAAAGATCAATATTTTGAGAGAATGTATTAGTTTTTATAAATAGCAGAAATAGGAGAAACTGAAAATAATTTGTTAAACTCATATTACTCATTGTCTTTTTTACTTAAGTGATGAATCAAATTTTTATCGGGACATAAGCTGCGAAAAGAAAAATTTCCGTTATAAAACATAACTATTTTTAGTTTACGCATGGTCTAAGTGGAAATTGAAACCTGTCAGTACTTTTTTTGCATTGTAAATAACACAGTTTTAGATTTCTAAACGCATTTAAAAACCATATTACAGTTTTTGTTTTTTATTAACCTTGTTTAAATCATCATTATATTTTACAAATGTAATTTTAAGTTATTAAACTTCTTTTTTGTTATAAATATTAATAAAATATATTTTGACTTGTTTGCTTGTAAAATGATTAGTAAGTAATAAAATAATTTTTAACATCCTTTCACTTTATTTGTTAATTTTCAATTAACCAGCAGTCATATTAAAATAAATATTGTAACTTAAAACTTTGACATGCTGCAATTAAAATGTTGATTTTTTTAAATTAAGCCCTGAAATAACTTTTCATATGTTCACAACTTGGTTTGCAACAAAAATATCACATATTTTTTCGGGATTTTGACAAGTTATAAAAGTTTAACCAATTTAAATTTAAATTTTACAAAAAAAAAAGATTCAATTAATCTTACAAACCAAAACTGTTATGTTATTGCTAGTTTACTAGTTTATATGTTGAAATCTTAAACGTTACTTAGTGTTGTTTTACTTAATATTAGCCAACAAGCAAATATAATCTATTAAGTTGATTAAGTATAAAGCTATAACATTTTATAAGTATACTTTTTTCAAGAACACTCAAAAGTGAACCTAAAAAAATACTTTAAAATAGTTTTAAAAGTTTAAAATAAAATTTTAATTTTCTTTATAAACCCTATTTGTACTTAAAAAATCGTTTTTAAATAAAACGAAAATTGAACATCTTCTTTCTTTTGAATCACTATTTAAAAAAAAATTATATTAAAAAAAGTTTTTAAACTTTTATTTAAAATTTTTATGTGAGATAAGTTACACTCAGTTTGAACAAATCAAATAAAAAACACAAAAAGCTAAAAAGCCTTTATATAAGTAAATCAAACAACATATTAATAAATATTTCTTTAGGTACAGAAATAAAATTAAAACATTTGAACAAATTCTAAAAATGTATTTAATCAATTATGTATAACAATAATTAATTTTTGCATATAGCATTTTTTCATATTTATTTTGATAAATCACCTTATTTTATAGCACGAGTTAATAATATGACAGACTATATTATTGCCACACAAATAGTAAGTTTGCCACGTTCACAATCAAGATGACTATCATAAAAATCAGTGTTTGGTACTAACACGTATATTAATTTTAAAATAAAAGGATTTTTTTTAAATAAAACTATATGTTGAACGATTTATATATAAAAAATTAGTTTTTTCAAAAGTTGTGATAAAAAATTTTTATAAGGCTAAAATAATAATTGTTTTCGAAATGCTTTTAATGTTTTTAATTCAAATATCAGTATTAATATTTAGATTAATGTTTAATTCTTTTAAGTACGAAAGAAATTTTTAAAAAGCTGTTCAAATAAATTTTTGAGGAGTTATTTTAGCGAGATTAAGTGGTCAAACAATTTTTTAAGATTGCTTTATTTAAAAAAAAAATCATACATGAATTATTTTATAAACTATATGTGTTTTATTATTTTCAAAATGAATATAAAACTTTGAATTAAAATAAATAAGTTTAAAAATTAGATTACACATAGTAAATTCAAACCAATATTTCAATAAAATTTATACTTTTAAATGCAACAGATTTTAACTAAACTATAATATTGTAAAAGTTTATTTTGTGCTAGACGAATCAATATACTAACTAAAGCAAAAAAAAAAAGGTTGTTAATATAATAATATCGATAACTAACGTAATATTATATCTCCGTAAATACAAGTTTTAAAACCATAAACTTTTCGTTTTTACTTTCATATCAGAATTTTAAAATTTAAAAACTAAACTTTAGAAAATCATGTAAAAATTAGAGATAATTATTGCAGAGATAAATTGCACTTAAATGTGTTTTATATCCTATGCACGTTAAAACGATTAATTTAAATGCTTAAACTAGTAGAGTAACATTTCATAAACCTTTTTACCAAATGTAAAACTAATCAAAATTTAGATGTTTTTTTAAGTTCATAATCATGCAGAAAATCGTAGAAATTTGAGCTTTCTACTTATTAAAAGTATTGGCAAGTATAAAAGATGTAGAACTTTTTTTAAATTGTCAAAGGTTATAAATCCAATCAAAACTCTTAAACAATGTGTTCAAATATTCTACATTGATTGCAATTTCGAAGTAAGTCACTCCTTATAATAAACCATTTTCAAGAAAGCATAAATAAAAATGGTAAGAACCATTAAAAAAAATCAGTCACAGTCTTTTACAACCACTTAGAATAGATCTTTCGTTTATTAAAAAACAAACATTTTCAATTCTTATTCAAATAGAATAGAACCATTTTAATCCCATTTTAATTTTCAAGAAAGCTTATCAACTTATGAAAACTTTACTTATGATGAATAATCAAAATATAAATGTTTCATAAATATCTTAAAACTACCGACAAGGCTTTTGACAAATTATGTACGTAAAAATTTTGTACAAAATACTTAAATTACTTAACTTTCATTCTTAACTTGTTAAAAGTATTTATAAACTTTTTTTAAATAATTTTTACACATTTTTGAACATGCTTTAAAACATAATAATTAATCTTGTGCATATAAAAATACTTTTTTTTTGTTACTATTTTGATTGACTATTTTTTAATTTAATGGACGATAAAAAAGACTTAAAAAAAATCTTAAAGACGCTCAAGTTATTTGCTCTTAGGACCAAATACATAAAGAACCCTTTGATTATCGAGTCACACACCTCTTTGATATTTTTCAAACTTCTATCTGATAAGATATCATACTTTTAGTTTAGGAAAAAAGTTTCATCAATGAATAAAAGTTTTCCTTATTCTTTTATATAAGATGACAATTGGTATACCTTATAAGAAACTTTTTTTTTTTAATTTAATCAACAAACAAAAGTAAATAACGGTATGTATATTTTTTTGTTTATATAACAAACAATAGTTTTTTATAGTCGTTTGGTATATGAATTTTTTTTATCCCATGTATTCCTCAGTAAAGGTAAGGTTTATTAAAAATATTACAAAAGTTTAAAATTAAAAATTGTTATAGGTATTATGACATAGTAATAATAAAAGTATATGTGCAGTAAGTTTGTTTGAAAAACACGCTGGATTTAGTTTTGTCACTATTTAAGGAATTTGTGCATTTTTAAATAGTTTTACTGATTGCTATTAAGGATTTTATTTTTTTGTAAATTATTGAAAAGAAAAGGTTTTATTAGAAAAATATTTTAAACTGCTCGGGTGCACGGCTTAATTTTACTTCAATTTAATATTTAGTTAGTTTTAGTTTTGCTAAAAAAGAATTTTTAGTAACGAATTCATATACTTTATCTTTCGCTTGTTTAGTGATATTGTCTTGTCTTATGTATTAACTTCGATATTTTCTAAGTTTCATAGTTTAATGCCGAAATTATTTAAAAATTGCCTGATTAGTATATCCCATTTAATGTTATAGTCTGTTTTGTTATCTTTTTAATTTCAAATGCAGTTTGCAAGTTTTGTTGTATGTCTTTAGTTAGTGTTGTTGAATAAAGATTTTGTTTCTTATATCTTTGTTTAAAATTACTTTCCGTAGATCCCGCGGGAACAACCTTACAAAGAATCAAACTAACCAATTTTATAACAACGTCAATAACAACATCAATCACTCCCAAAAATACTAAAACAACTATCTGAAACAATAAACAGAAGACTCAAAAAAATATTCAATAATATCACATAAACTCGTGTTTTAAAATTCTTTGATATTTTAAATATGTTTATGATATTGACTGTTGGTGAGTCAACTGCTAGTTATATTGACTTATAACGGAAACTATTAATAAACACCGTTTTGTAAGAAGTTAATTTAAAACAGCTGATATCAAGTAATGGAAATTAATTTTGTACGTCGATAAACAGTTACTTTTGGGTTTATTCTTAACGTCAAATAAGATACCCTATAGAGAGAGCACCCAACGGTGAAATAAACTATTATTTTGTATACTTCTTAAATTCTTATTTCTTTACTGTTATTTGACTTAAACTTGAGAAGTTAACTAAGTGTTTTAACAGACACAAAGTTTCATTGTTTACGATAATTAAAGTTAGTTAAGTTGACATATGCTGGAAAATTTTACTAGCCGCTTAAGAAGACATTAACAAATCCTTATTATAACTAGTTTTGGTTTTATTTAACGTCTTTCAATGTGCCTGTCAATATAAAGGTTAAAAGTAGTTTTAACCAGCAAAATCTAAACTTTCATCCAATGATTCATCCCATGAATTTTTTTCCAAACAACAAACACCAATTGAGATCAGCATTTATCCAGCTTATTTACTAGGGTCATCATGGGATTTCTGAGGCTCATAATGGTTATCAGTAGTCTAGCAACTATTCGGGCCAACTTGCCAGATTTTAAGCAGATGATCATTTAATAGTCTGTAAAAAGCTACAATTTTTAAATAATTTACGTTTGGTATGTATTCTATCGCTTAAGATGACTTAATTTTTTTAGGTAATGTTCGCAAGTTACCAAATTTGAACGTTTATATGCAATTGTTATATAACAATGTACTAGGATTTTGTTTGAGCTAGAAACATTTTATAATTAACGACTTTTTGTTTATGATACTTACTACTGATACAATATATATAAAATATTTTTTTTTTTGCTTTGTATACAACGATGAAAATAGCTAAAAATCATTTGGATTTTACACTGAGTGTCTTTTGTATACTGATAAAAACATTATATGGCCCTATAAATTTTATGTTTTTAAAATTCATTATTAAATCAAGTAAACTTAATGTAGTAAATATTAAAAGCGTCTTTATAAACTATAGTTATGACTTGAAACTAACCGTTTAAATGTTGAATATTGAATCTTTAAAATTAAGAAACATGAGTAGTATCATAATGCTGAGATAAAAGGGTCTAGAAACAAATATAGCTAGTGTTATATTTTAATAGATTATTCTTCAATAATAAAAAAATAACTATAAATATAAAATATAAATGCTTTAATCATCTTAAAAATTTTAAACTTAAACTGCAACTATTTCTTTAATAGTATTTCTGATGTACTTTTTGCTAAATACATTTTGCTATGTAATTTTATAAAAATTTGATATACTTTCAATCAATAAACATTTTTATTTAATTATTTAAAAAATTGTCAAATTTAAATTTCTCTTAAATCTATTATCAAAAAAAAACTTTTAAATTTTAACAGGATTTTAAATAAAATAAACATGCTGATAAAAGTGGATACCATGAACAGATGGTTTATGTTTTCTGTGGATCCCTTTGATACTTGTGCGATCGTCAAAGCAAGAATTCAGGATAGTCAAGGTTAAAATACTTAAACTACTATTTTAAAAAGTTAATTTATTTATTTGTAAATCCGATGGCAGTAGTAGACGACTAACTTTGTATTCTAACTTATAATTCATCCTGTTATTGTTTTACTTACTGATAAGCCTTTGTTATTGGTATGTTACAAAATTAATTTATAAACTTATTAGTAAACAAAATTAAGGTACTAAAAATTATAAAGTAAAATTTCGGTATTACCAATGTATTCTAGTAGAATAAATATAGCTCGGATTTGATTAGTTGTTAACCCCTACAACAATTTTATTTAAACGACTTTAGTGACTAATTGTACTTATTGATATGTTTTTGCAGATAATTACAAGTTAACTGTAAGAAAATAAATACATATTATTTAAATATCCTATATTTTGTTTTCATAACTGTAAAATAATAAAAAGTGTTATAAAAATCCTAAAATATTACAGTTTTTTAATATAATTTGACTTATTGAATTTTTTTCTGAATAGTGAGATTAAAAAAACTTTGGTAAAGAAAACTAATTAAATTTGATAAATTTAAAAAAAAACTTATGTTTAGTTAAAATATTTGATGCAGTTAACTATTACTGCAAAGTGTATTATTAAGTTTGTAAAACATCTTTTAATAGGCTTTCTTTATGACATGCAAAAGTTGTTTTTCAATGGAGAGGAATTGGAAAGCGAAAAGTCGCTTAACGATTACAACATCCAGGACGGGTCTTCTGTTGCATTGACTGTCTCCAATATGAAAATAAAAGTGAATGAGTTGGGCGGTGAGACTTTTGAGTTGGAAGTCAACCTGACAGACACCGCTGCGATTCTAAAAGCGAGGATCGAGGATAAAAGGGGTCAGTGTGAAAAGACTGTATTACATAATAAACTGATTAGCAAATTTAAGTTGATAAAGTAATAATGACAAAATTTTAAGTTTTAGAAGGATACTTGATAAAATTTATAATATTTATATGACTAAAATATTGTATTTAATTATAGAAATAGTATAGCGTTAGTTCTGTTAAAAGACTAGTTCTTAATGCAGTTAATCAATATCATGCTTATTTCAGGTATTCCTTTCAGCAAGCAAATATTGAGCTTCGGACAAGAAGAGCTTGAAGATGGAAAAACTATTTCCGAATACAGCGTTAAGGAGGGATCTGCTATTGACCTCAGGAATGCTGATAAAATGAAAATTTTCGTGAAAAATTTGACCGGTCATAAAATAACGTTCTTTGTAAACGCTTTTGACACGATTGAAAGTCTTAAGGCTAAGATTTGAGAAAAGGAAGGTAAATTAGGACACGTTTGCAGTATATGTTAAATATGTTGATTGAAATAATATAAAATCTAAAAAAAATTAGTTTTAAACTACATCATAGTTGTTTTGAAAAATAAAAATTTAGTTATGTTGAAAACTATTTAACAAAACAATGAAAAACAGTAGTATTTTTATAGTTTAAGTTCATCTTTTGAAAGTAAAATATTTTAGGTCTTACTGTTAGACAACAACGTTTGATCTTCCAGGGTAGACAGTTAGATGATAGTAAAACTTTGACAGACTACAATGTTGCCGAAGAATTTACTATTCATTTGGTTTTGAGACTTGTTGGCGGAAAATGTCTTTAGTGTGAAACTAGAGTCTTAAGAGACGTCAACGTAAACAATTTTGGCATTTTGGCAAAACACCATGGCCTAACAGTAGTAGAAAATAATTTCTCTAAATTTGTCTAGCTATATAATTGAAATGAATGATGATGTGTTTTTTATCCTTTCATTTAGTGTGTCTTAATTTAAATTAGTTTTTATTTACTGTTTTATCTTTAGTGATTATAACAAACATGTTTGATATATAAGTTTTAATAAAAGGTTAGTAAATAGTTTTTACAGTATGTCTACAACACTTACTTATAAAGTTCTGCAATTTTCTGTTAAAGAGTAACAAAACAAAATTGACTTGTTAATCGGCTAAAACAGAAATTTTAGTTATTTTCCAAAATAATTTCATTTCATATAAATTTGTTGTAATAAATGTTGTAAATATTGAACTTAAACAAGCTTATTTTATTAATAGTGTTTTATGGGGTAATCAGAAATGTAAGAGCTATCAAGATTTCTTAACTAAAAATATAATGTGTTAATAACCTAATGTCATACTATTTTAAGTGAAGTAAATAAAAAATTTCAATTAGTATTTTAAGTTTAAAATAGCAAAAAAGATGTTGACTATATTTGTTGAATAACTGATCAAACTTTCATGGGGATACTAACTTGTGAAATATGTTAGAAATAGAATATAAACATATAAACTCATTTTTATTCGGGTGAAACTTGACTTTATAAGGTATAAAAATATATTAAGTTATAAAAATAGTTAGGAATAGTTTAAAATTGAAAGTTTTATCAAAATATTTAAAATTTTATTAGAACGTGATACTTTTCAGTCTGGAAGAACTTGACCATTAGTTTTTAAGCTAAACTTTAATTTTACAACAATAATTACTATAGTTACAAAAGAAAATATAAGTTTCACTATAGTAAAGGTAAAACTTTGAAATGAAAAGTTAAAGGTATTAAAACGACAACTTGTTAAAAATTTAAAATTTAAAGTTAAACCCTTTTTTTTTTGTTTTTACGTATCATAGTTAAGTATTTTCTTTGTATGTATTTTTATGATTCTCAATCATTCTTTTATCGTACTTTTCAACAAAGCTTGATGTATAGTTTATTAACCAACACATTGTGTTATCATTTAATTATTCAAATTTTTACGATCGTTAATAAATTTGTCTAAAATTGGTTTTGCAGTTTTTTAAATAGTATGATATTATTTATTTACTGCTTCATAAAACACATAAGTAAAATTTAAACAAATTTTGAAATGTTTTCGAAAACTATTTTCGTCAAAACACATTATTCAAAATAACAAGGTTAAGATTACTTTATATAAGCGTTTTGTTTCTCGAATTACCTCGCAATTATTTTAGATATATCTAAACTAGTTTTAAGTATTAGGTTCACTGAAGTTGGAGTGACTTCAAATGCTATTTTATATAACCTTAATGAAAATTTAAATCGGACAAGTTTGTTTATATTAACAAACTTTGTAGATTTTGAATTACGTATAAAGTTTTGTGAAATATGTGCTTAAAGCTAATCAAAAGAATATGTCTTTTAAGAACAAGAATTCTTAAATATATACTTTTTCTATCATTTCATTAAGTTAAAATAGTTTAAGATTCTGCTAGTAAGTATTTAAATTAAATAAATTACAAATGCTTAGTTAGTTACTTTAAACTACTTATATAAGTTTTGTTTAAGAAGATTCAAAATTAGAAATGTTTTAAAATGAACTTATATAAATTTTGTATCTACTTATTAACATTTTTATAGTAAGGATTAAGAAATTAAAAACAAATTATTTTTTAAAAATAAGATACAAAAGTTAAAATATCTAAAGATCTATCAAATACTAATTTGACTTTTAAGTTAAAAAAGTTATACTTTTTTTGATGCTTATAAAATACACAGCAAATATTTGTTAATACAAAACCAAAAACAGTAAACATTTTTTTTAGTTTTTTTTTTGTTAAATAAAGCAATTGGTTTTTTAAATATAAAAGTTACTAAAAATGGTGGTTATTTTTTAAACATCAATTTAAACAAATAGATATAGCTTAAGGTTTATTTAATTCTACCCACGAGCGGAAGTCATGTGGTTATATTGAGATAATTGAATTCAGAATTAATGGATTAGTTCACGTAAACTTATTATATTTTTTTTAAACTAAACCATTTAGCTCTATGAACAACGACGCATCAAAATTGATGATGTTTGTATTTATAAAACGTCATAAATAAATGTTTATTAAATTTGATACAGAAAAATTTAATTCCGAGTTGAAATTTAAATGTTTTGTAATGGTATGTGAAAAGGTGTTTTTGTACTTTTGTATAAACTTAGAAATTAGTTTTATAAACTTTTTAAAATCTTGAGAACCAAATTTGTTTACGGCTAAAACTTTTTTCCTCAAAGTGTGACTCTACAATTACATAATTGTCTACATAATTGTTATTTAAAGTTAATACTAGTGAACTTCTGAATCCAGTCTTAAGTTAAATAAGTTTAATAAGTACAGTTTGTTAAGCATTAACTTCTCTTGTGGTATTTTCATTGTTTTACAAATAATTTAAACGTATGTTAACAATAATATTTTAAAGCACATAAAACTATTGTAATTAACATTTTAGCAATTTTGCAAGCAACTATTTGTATGAGACAAACAAGTTTCGTTTTATCATTTTAGTAAGTTTATTTTAGGTAAACTATAAAAAAAGTCAAAAAAATGAATTAGTTTTAAACAACAGCCAAAAATTTGCGATCAAATTTTCTTAAGTAATTTACCATAAAAGTTATAATGTTTCGATGTTTTAAACTAATATGACATTTTTAATTTGCCTTTTCATAAAACACGTTAAGTAAAAATTAAACACCTTTATAATTTTGTTGAAAAAACAAGTTCTGTCTAAAATTTTTATTAAAAATTAGAACCTTTAAGACTATTTTAAATAGTTTTTCTTATAGTTTTGTCCTGAAAATAATCAAAATCTTTCTTAACTAATTTTAAAAACAAGTTAAACTAAAATTAAAATAACTTGCGTTTTTATTTTATATAGGCTTATTCAAAATTTAATTAAAAAAATATGAAAACTTTTTTTTTGAAGTATAGTTTTATGGAAAATTTTTCATCATTTTAAGTACAGTTAAAAACTTAAGACTAATATACATCTCAAATTTCCTTTATAGATTGGTCATAATTAATCAAAACAGAATGTTATTTAATAACAAAAAAATAAATTTTTTTTCAAGTATTTGCTTTAGTTGTTATAGTTTAAAAATTTTCTAAAAAGACCTATTTTTTTCAAACTAATTCAAGCAGTAAATAACAAAAATTGGTTTATATATATTTTAAAACAGCTACTTAACATTATTACTTTACTAAGTGTTAGTATAAATTTGAATTATACAACATTAAAGTAATTTTTATTTCTCATAAATTGTAACAATATAACTAATTACCAATTAAAAAAAAAACTTAATTATTATTTAATATCTATATACTATAAACAATAGTTTAATCTTCTAATTTTTGTTATACCTTTAAAAAATTTCTGAAATGTCAACACTTTATTAGATAAATAAATAATATACACAGTATAAGCTACAACAAATGTTATTATGGTGGGTCTCAGTATATCACATGGATGTCATCACAAATTTATAAGCATACTCTAGTTATCATGAGAACTGACGTGTATAAATAAAAGCTAAAATAGATATTATAAAAACCAACAGTTGCCACTTGAACAATTGTAAAGTAGATCAGTATATAACCATAACTGTGATTGCCATTGCGATTTGTTTAAGTATAAATAACAAACTTAGTTTGAACCAAAAGTATTTACAAATTTTATTTATAATAAGTTTACCTTTTATATACTTTTAACTTATAGCTGTCGTTGGAAAATTTGCAAAACTGTTTTCCTTTCGCTTTTAATTGTTTTCACTTTTAATACAATACTATCTATAAAAGTGTCCTAGTATTTCAAAAAGTTTGATGTTATAAATTAAGCCTTTTTATTCAATTGTTTTTACAACAATCAATAAAACTACTATAGGTTTAAGTTTCTTGATTAAAACATTATTATCTAAATAGCAAGTAATCAGTTTTATTGAGTGTTTAACTCGAATAGAAAATGCTTACTATGATAAATAGTTTAAAATCCACATTGCTTGCTGTGAGAATATAAAATTATTTTAAAACAACTTAAAAAACTGAAAACTATACTATTAAATAGTTTTATCATTTTGAAAATTTAAAACTAAGCAAATACTTTATTTTGAGCTCAAGGTACTTTTGATTTAAATTTGTTCTCTTAAAACAATTGCTGTGTGATTCGTCAAAAAGTTAATAACCATTAAAAAAATGTATTAATTGTAAATTTTACTATGACTAACTATGTGAACTAATATCTACAGAATAGAAAATAATATGAAAAAATTGCTTTAAATTTTCTATTTTCCACCTTTTTGTTTTTCTGTTTGATTTTCCTTAGTCGGTATCAAGTTATAGTGAAATTTAACTCCAACAATTAATAAATAAATCTGCGATACTTTATTTGCTTACTTCTACAAATAGTTTCGATCATAAATCATAATGAAGTACAGACAAATTTAAAGAACAGAGCATTTAGTATACAATGTGAAAACATATAGAATAGTGACATAAAAATCATTTTTAATTAGAATATTCTTCTATAAAAACAATATCTAATAAAATTTGTATAAGTTTTGTTAAAATATAGGCACTAATTAAGTAGTTCAAAACAAATTTTTTAAAGACGCACAAAACTTGTTTATTCCAAAACAGCTCAAATTAAATTAGTTATTTTAATTTAATAAAAAATGTTTAGTTAAAAAATTAAAACTATTTCTTAGAAATTTTGTTTAAGAAGTTTGAAAATAATAATTTGTTTGTAAATGAAGTCATATAAATTTGTAACTACTAGTTGATATTTTTAAAGTAATGTTTAAAAAAAAAATCTCAAATTATTTTTGAAAAAATAGATTACAAAAATTTAAATATCTACAAAATCTAACAAATACTATTGTGAGTTCATTATAAAAAACTTTTACTTTTTTTAATGGTTATAAACTAAACAGCAACAATTTGTTTATACAAAACTATAATAGTATTTAACTTTTTTTAGTTTTTCTTTTTAAATATTGCAATTTATTTAAGATATAAGAATTCATAGCAAGAGTATTTATTATATAAACATCTATTAAAACAAATATATATAACTTAAAATTTATTTAATTCTACACACTAGATATCAGTCATGTGGCTAGGAACAGATAATTAAACTCAGTATTAATGTTAAAGTTATCATGAATTTATTGTTATTTTATTGTAAACTAAACCATTTATCTCCATAAACAACGATGCGTTAAAGTCTTCATTACAATTAAAAACAAAAATATTGTTCTTTAATAAAAAATCATAGATAAATGTATATTAAAATTAATTTAGGAAAATTGAATTCCGAAAATAAATTGAATTTTTCGTATAGTTTTGTAAAATGAATTACTGTTACTTTTTTTTTAAACTTAAAAATTTGTTTTATAACTTTTTAAAAATTTTGAGAACACATTTTGATTGCAGCAAATTTTTTTTTTCTCTTAACGTTTAGTTCTAAAATTACATACCTTTCTATACTATTCTTATTTAGAGTTAATACTGGTGAACTCCTGAATCCAGCCTTTAATAAATACAGATTGTTATGCATTAACTTCTCTAGTGATAACTTTTAAGTACAAATAATTTAAATAGATGTTAACAATATTACTTTAAAGTACGAAAACTATAATAGTTAACAGTTTAGCAATCTTGCAAGCAATTATTTGTATGAAACTAAGAAGTTTCATTTAATTATTTTACCAAGTCTATTTTAGATAAATTGTAAACTATTTGAAAAAATAAGTTGGTTTTAACCAAAAGTAAAAACATTTATTAACGATTCTTTTTAAGGAATTTATCATAATAGTTTTAAAGTTTCGATGTTTCAAACTAATATGACATTTTTCATTTGCCTTTTCATAAAACACTTAAAGTAAAAATTAAACAGCTTTATAATTTTCTTGAAAAAAGATTAGACTTGTCTAAACACTTTATTAAAAATTACGACCCTAGAAGACTAATTAAAAATTTTTTTTCAGTTTTTATCCTGAAAATAATTTAAAACCTTCCAAACTATTTTTAAAAACTAGCTAAACTAAAATCAAAATAACTTGCTATTTTATTTTATATAGACTTTATCAAAATTCAAATGAACAGTTTTTGAAAATTTTCATTCCTAAATTTAGTTATATTGAAAACTTTTTATCATTTTGTTTACAATTGTTAATTTAAGACTGATATACATCCCGAATTTTCTTTATAGATTGGTCACTATCAATTACAACCAAGTGTTATTTTAAAACAATAGTTTAATTTTTTCTTTCCAGTATTTCCTTTAGTTGTTGTAGATTGAGATTTTGTAGAAAGATCTATTTGTTTACAACTAATTCAAACAGTAAATAACAAAAGTTAGTTTATTAATATTCTAAGTTAACTACTTAATAATATTGCTTTACTAAATGTCAATATAAGTCTGAATTATATAACATCTAGTTTTTTTTTTTTAATTTTATTAAATAACAACAATATAAGCAAATATCAGTGAAACGAAAACAAAGTTTACTCACTTATTTTGAATAAAAGCTTATTTTTCTAAATTTTGTTATACCTTTAAAAAGTTTCTAAAATGTCACAACTTTATTAGCTACATAAATTATACACACAGTATAAGCTATAACAAGTATTACTGAGATGAGTCTCAACATGTCACATGGATGTCATCACAAATTTTTAACAGGAGAAATGTCAACAGAAGTACCAGCTGCGTTTTACCAAAATCGGTACTGTGCTCAAAAGGACTTTGATGTTGTTGTTTCTTTAATTGCTGAAAACAACCAAAAAGTAACGAGTGGCATGGAGTGTTCTGAATTTAATAACGGTAGATCGTTAGATTTTTCATCAATTAAATACTTTAATGACAGAACTTTGCCTAGTGGTTCTGATGTTTTGAAAATTATATAAAAAAGAAAATCCAGACATCTTTAAAAACAATGAGTTGAAGAATAAAGTAGTTCAGCTATCTGATAAAAGAGAAAATACTGTGCTTGTACGTTTATGAAAAATTTATATGTAATCACAGGGTCTGTTTTATCGCGAAATTGTTTGAAATATGACACAAAAACAAGTAAGTGGAGCTGTATAGCAGAAGTTGATAAAAGAGATTATGCATCTTGTACAGTTTTTGAAGGTAAAATTGTTGTTGCAGGTGGACTTTTCGTTGGTGTTTATAGATCGGTAAGGGCTTATAATTTTCATGAAAATAAATGGATTCACTTACCTAACATAGTTCATGCGAGAATGAACCACGGTTTAGTTAGTATGAGTAACAAAATGCTTGTAATTGGTGATATGTGGAATAAAACGTGTGAATTGTTTGAGAGTTTCAACAGGAAGTTTACTTTAATAAAGGAGTTTGATAAACCATTTTGTAATAGTTTGCCTGCTGTTACCATCGGTAACAAAATCATCATATTTCCATGTCAAAAGAATCGACTACAGCTAAAATGGTTTGGATGTATAATGTTAATACGGGTTATTGGAAACTAATGGAAGATTTCGGTATTGACAAATGGTATAAAATTGTTTTTCTATTTTTATTAAAAGCCGATTCTTTTCGAAAACTCTGTAAATGAAATTTGTAAGTAATATTTCCGCACTAAAAACAGTATAGAATTAGCCAAATCATTTATTTAAAGCTGTTGTCTTTAGGATACATGACAAATAAGGGTCGCCAGTTTCTACTTATTGCTAAAGACAGGTTTGCTAAATTTTTTTGGTAAATTTTCTCCAGGTTTTTAAAAGTACACATTTTTTGATCTTTTTTCAGTTAAAAGTTTAGTTTAAGGTAAAAAAGTATGTCAAAATGTATAAAAACACTCAAAAGATACTGTAAAGCTACTTTAAAAGTGTTTAAAAAAAAATGACAAAATTTGTTTATTTATATGAAAAATTTTTTTGTGTCAAATCAAAACTTTACTACTTAACTTATAAAAGTTAATTAAAACTCCAAGTTTTTTAGTGATTTTCGTCTAAAATTCCAGGTTTTTCTGTTTTTTTTCAAAATTTCTCAAATTCAGGTTTTTTAGTCTAAATTGTCAAACTCTAGGGATCCAGGTCTTTAGCAACCCGGTAAAGAGAACTATATAACTTAAATTGTTTTAAGATTTTGTTTTCATAACAATCTTTCACTACAAAAAAAGTGAATATCAAAAAAAAGTTTATTAAAATATTTGCGCTATGGATGTTGGTGGGCCAAAGTATAAAGTCTCAGTTGGGTCTGGTTGACTGTCTGTGGGTAGATTGTCATACCTTTCTTTTTTGCCCATACTTTTACTGCTGACTGGGTGAATTCTAACAGGTTTTTGTTTTCAATTATTTAAAAAAAAGTTTTCGATTGAGAAGTTATGACATATACTTCATAAATTAAAACTATCAATTAAGTAAATAATGAAATATTAACAATATCATACAGCTAAAAGTATGCAAGCATCTGCTTTAATGTCACATTACTTAAATTGCATTTTTATCTTTGTATAATAAATGTAGCAGTTCTTTACAACGAGAATCATAAAAAAACTGAAAATATAATAAATAAATAACTGCGGTTAACCAAAAAGCTGAGATTAAACGCCTTTACTATGTATCTAGTTTTTTTTTTAAAGTCTAACAAAACTAGTATATCATAGTTTTTATACTTTGTGCAAAACCTTAAATCGAAAATGATATGACTTCTAAAGTGTAAAAAATATTTTTTATCCTCTCAAGCGTAAACTCATTAACTAATTTTAAATTTCATTTAGGATGGACAAACAGTTAAGTAAAATTAAAAAAGTTCAAGGTGGTTTATCGAATCCGAATTTTTTTTTGAAATTAGGATTCGGCCGAATCCGAATCCGAATCTTGGAACTGAAATATCGCTACTTTTTACTCTTTACACAGAGTAAAATTTTTGTGATAGACAAAAAGTTATTAGGCAAATAACTAATAAATAAAAAGTAAAACTGAAAAGTAGATTTTTGCCCATTATATATTCATTAAAGAAATAACGTTTACAAATACATATTTACTGCTAATCGGCAATACTAATAGTTTGTTGTATGATTAAAGATACAGTTAACGCATAGAATAAGTTTAAACTATTAAAATAAAGCATTTGAAAAAATAATAATACATTTAGAAACTATTTTGAAACGTACTACTAGTTATAATTATAAAAATATGTGTAAACTATAATTATGGGTCGCTGTCAAAATTGCAGGAGGGTACAAAATTGCACGGAGACACTTATGCACGAGGGGTAAAATTGCACAACGATAAAATTCCACTAAGATACTTCTAGACGAAGACTTTTTTGGACGGGTTGAATTTTTATTTTTTTTACTCGGTTTTATTTTCTTTTTACTCTCACTGTTACCCCTAACCCTTACCCTCTGTCGGAAACTTTTTTATATAAATTAACTTTTAATTTTTTTACTAGTTTATTTTTTTTTCTATCACTGTTACTCTTAATCATTACTTCCGGTCGGTAGCTTTTGCTTAATATTATTTTTTAATTATTTTCTTTTTTATATAATAATATTAACTATTTTTTTTTTACAATCACTGTTACCCCTAACCCTTACTTTCCGTCAGTAATATTTTTTATTCTTCTAATTTTTTTAAGAAATTATATTTTAGTTTTTTTCTCTGTTTTTTGTAATTATTCATATTTTTCTTTTTTACTCTCGAGCAAAGTTTGTAACTCATGCAAAATTGACCCTTTTTGCAAATTAGTTTTTTTCCTATTTTACCCCAACGTGAAATATTTTCTCCTAGTGCAATTTTTTCTTTGTGCAAAAGTATCTGTTTTAACACAAATATAAAATTAAAATTAAATTGCATTTGCGGTATACTTATTTAAAGCAAATAAACTTTATTATGCAACCAGTTTCAAAAAAAAAGCAGGGAGTCTGTTAAAAAAAAAAAAACAATAGCCAAAACAAAATTATTTATGTAAACAGAATAACTGTCGCGTATCAAAATGAAAAATAGCCATAATATTTACTTTCTGAGGTCAACTGGCTAATTAACAGGAAATTCTGAAACTGTTTGCCAAGTAATTTGGTAAATTTTTACGATCCTATACTAAAACAAACACTTAATTTATTTCAATAAACATAAATAATTTTAAAGTATACAGCTTTTTAGGACATTCATTTAATATCCGTCAGAATCTAAGTTTTAAAGGTATTTATAGAAATTAAGAAAAAACTATTGGAACTGCAAATATTTTATCTAATAGTTATAAGTTTATTATGTGTAAAACTAAGATATCATTTCAATTGCGATCGTAGCATTATTGCAAAGTTTAACAAGCTTATATCAGAGTACTAAAAAAACTTATACAAATAAACCAGAAAGTGAAAAACACTGAGTATAACATTGTTTATAAAACCCTAGGTAGTCAGTTTATGCGATTGAAGGTTTAATGAAAAAGTATTTAGAATCGTAAATCGTAAGCCATATATGAAATAACGCAAGAGATAAGAGCGAAGAAATGTGTTGACCACTGGCAAAGGGGAACAAATTGCAACTAGCAATCCGCGCAATTATTCAATAACCTGTGTGGTCTCGTTGAATTTCGAAGAATTTATTGTTTGATCGGTCACCTTGAAGTCGCAGAACTTGTTAAAATGGCTTCGAGAGAGTTTAAAAGTTTATTAAAAGTTCAGATATTATTTACATTTTTTAGTTTCTATAACCTAATCGGCCTAAGTAGTTGTAGTAACATAACCAGAATAAGTTAAAAAGTTAATACAAGTTTAAGAATATATTCCCTTTTTTTAGATTTTTTGTGAAGTTTTCTAAAAGGTGTATGAGGTGTGGATTGTGGTACACTTATTTTATTGGTACTACTCATCATATTTAAATCCTACCTTATTTAATTACTATCTTAAAATACTATATTCTAATTGGGACTACTTTATATAATCAGACAAGACAAAGACAGTTTGGAGGGATGAATCTATTATATAAAGAACCACAAAACAATACAAGCAAAATATTAAAAATATAACTTACTATGATAAACACTTTAAGAACTGTTAGCTATTTAAATCTATATCAAATAACTTGAAACAATAAACTAAAACTTGAAGTAAGTTATAAACTGTAAAAGATAAAATAAATTATTAAGCATGTAATATGGGGAAAATGGGAACATGAGGAAAAACAGAAAGCATCATCGATATACTGACCAAAGTTTATACAACTTTAATTACATTGCTACTAGTAACGATCATCGTACAGACAGTACGAATATGAATTTCAAAAGTGTGTAATAGAGGAAGAAGAATACAGGTTTAAGGTTAATTTAAAAACATTGAACGAACAAAAATTAAATTTATATAAATGACTTATTGTTTTTATACATTGTTATATCAATTGTATAAACAACTTTAAAGGCTATGTTTTGTAACTA
This sequence comes from Thalia democratica, assembly GCF_965202585.1. Taxonomy (NCBI): domain Eukaryota; kingdom Metazoa; phylum Chordata; class Thaliacea; order Salpida; family Salpidae; genus Thalia; species Thalia democratica. The sequence goes on along the minus strand of NC_139165.1, from coordinate 37,328,862 downwards.
AAACTATAATTTTTTAAATGCATACACCTATTGATTTAATTGTATTTAAAAATTTACTAAAGTAACTGTAAACTTTATTTTAAACCAACTTATAACAAAAAATGTTTTTTTTTGCTAAAACAAAAAGTCAAACTTTTAATTAGTTTCATTTTTCAACCTTTCAAATTCGATAACAGTGTTTTTAACATGTTATATTTTATAAATCATTTCCTAAAATTTTTTTTGAGAATATAAGCTAACTAAAAACTGTTTTTCAAGCAAGTTATTTAATTACATTATTTTATTTATAAAACTGATTACAGAGAACTAACTCTTAAAGTTTTATCCTTTTTATAAAACTTCACAAAAGGTGAATTTTAAACAAAAAGTTTTTTTTAGACAAAAACAACGAAAATTTGTTTTATCTTTTAATTCGTAAATTCATATCAAATTTTTGACAACATATGCTTTTTTTTTGTTCTCAAAACAAATTTGTTTTATTTTTTGTAAACGCATATTATTTTTTTAACAACTTAACTCCTAAACTTTTTTTTCTCATTTCACGTATACAAGAAGAGTGGACATTGGAAGTTACTATTTTCCAAAAAAATTTGAATCCTCACCAAACCAATGGTGCACAGAAGATCGTTTTCGCCGTCGAGGTATCGATGCACCCGAAGTCGATCTCCGACACCATGTCATGTTATAATTGAACGGGTTTTGAGATAAATTGACAGTCCAGATAAACAGTCCAGATAAAGAAGAAGAAAAATCGAAAGTGAATATAATGTTAGACTCGTTCGAAACTGATTTCCAGGTGTTTTCGAGAATCCAAGCGGTCTTTATGTTCTTCGCGTTTTTCATAATTGTGATGTTTTTCATAATTGTGACTATTTTTAAAGTAGAAAAACTACAAATATAAAAATAATGATCTAAACATAAATTAAATAAAGATACAAAATTTAAGGTTTAAATACTTCTATACGAAAGCAAAAGTAATGTGTTCATGACGTGATAAATGAACTCAATATTAAGAATTTAGTTCATATGAAACTATTTATATTCAGTTATAAACTAAACAGTTTAGCTTCACAACATTGATGCATCAAAATTCGCACTTCAGCTAGAACAAAAAAAAATTATTGCTATTTATAATCCGGCTTATTTTTTATTATAAAATTCATTAACTCAAAAATTACTTTTTATTTGTCATGATATGTAAAAAGTTTTAGTGCAATTGTGATAAAAACTCTGAAATTACCTTAGAATTTTTTTTTAAATCTAAAGAACGCTTTGTATTTCAGCAAAATCTGGATGTCTTAAAATATAGTTCTACAATGATATGATAGCCTATACACTTTTTACTTGTAGATAGTAAGAACTAGTGATATGCTGGATCTAGCCTTAAGTTTCATTAATTTGATAAATACAGTTTTTAAGCATATACTCCTTTAGTGGTGATTTTTATGTACAAATAATTGAAATAGATAATAATGTTTAAATTTTTAAAACATTATAACTATATTTATCGTTCTGAACGATCATTGCTAGCAATTATTTCTATGAAACATTCCAGTTTCATTTTATATTTTTGAATAGTTTTCTTAAGTTAAATCATACTGAAATTCACAAAAATTACTTGGTTATGAAGTACAGCCTAAAATATCCGAAAGTTATTTTTGTAACATATCAAAATCGTTTTTTTGATGTTATTAACTAGTATGAAAATTAATATTCATAAATTAATATCCATTAAAAAGTGAACAACCCTTATATTATATGTATTTATTATATAAGTAAATTTTACTACAGAAAACTGTCTGAACTAATATCTTAAAAATCTATTAAGTATTAGTGTAAGTTAAAAATTACTAAATTTATAATTTTTAAAATGTTCATAAACTATGTTTCTTTATACAAAACAAAAGCAAAACATTAAACTTCAAAATTAATAATGATTAATTAGAGCATTTTGTTTTTTAAATATATTCATTACAAAAAATAATAATACTGATTTAAAAATCGAGTTAAACAAACATATTTAACTTAGGTTTACTTATTTCTACACACAAACGGAAGTCATGTGGTTATGACGAGATAAATGAACTCAATATTAATAGCTAATTTCATAAGATAATTTTTTTAGTTATAAATTTAACAATTTACTTCATAGCAACGATGCATTTAAATTTGCACTACCATTTTAAAAAAATGTAGTTTAAACGGTTTAAATATATGTTTAATTCATAATTCAGCTAGGAAAATTGAAGAAAAAATTTACTATTTGTTCTTATTGGTATGTAAAAATGTTTGCTGTTATTTTTTAGAAAATTGTAAAATACTTTATAATTTTTTTTAAATCTAAAGTACGCTTTGTATTTGCAGCAAAAACTTTTTGTCTTCAATAATAGCTCTACAGTGATATTACATTCTTTAGTATTATTACTTGAAGTTAGTACTAGTGATCTACTGTATCCAGCTTTAAATTTAAAAAGTTTAATAAGTACAGTTTTTTAAGAATTAACTCCTTTTGTGGAGACTTTTAAGTAAAAAAAAATTAAAAAATTAACAACGTTTATATTTTTTAGCACGTAAATTGTTAAATTCAACACTTTTGCATTTAACGTCATGCATTTTTTTTAGTAAATTATAAGAAAATTCAGAAAATGAGTTGGTTTCAAAGATTATCAATTTTTTTTAAAAGTTTTTCTTTTAGAAAAAGTCTAAATCGTTTTTCGATGTTATTAACTAGTATATCACGCTTACAGCATTGTGTTATTAAGAAATGTTAGCAACAACTTTACCAAGTGTACTTACAAGCTAATACATAATACAAAGCAGTTTTATTTTTTACAATTATGTTTACTAAGTAGTGATACTGTTGAGTTTTTAACAAAATGTATCAGTGAAAACAAATTTATGTTTACTTATAATTAGAAAACTAAACCATAATTTGTTTTTATAAGTTCACTTGAAAGCATAATTTATTTTTATTAGTTAATGTGAAACCACTTTTTTTATTACTTAATGTTTTTTGAGTATCCTATTCGACAAGAAACTGCTTACTATGATTAATAATTATAAATACAAATCATAAAACATATACCGTTTAAAAGTTTTAATGTTTTAAAATGGTTAAAACTCATCTAACTTTTTACCTTTAGTATTTGTATTTATCTAATATATTTGGGCATTAATTTGTTTATACAAAATCAAAAACAGGACTATATATTTTTATTTTTGTTCATTATTAAAAATAGCAAATATGTTTTAAAATATGATAATTATAAAGATGATAATAAAGATTTAAAAATCTAATTAAACAAACAGAAATAACTTAAGTTTTAATTACTTTAACACGTTAGCGGAAGTTATGTGGTTATGACGTGATAATTGAACTCAGTGTTAATAGTTTAGTTCACTTGAAACTATTACTTTCCAATTATAAAATTAAATAATTTGCTTCATAACAAAATTTCATTAACAATTGCATTAAAATTAAAATAAAAAGTCTTATTGCTATTCATTAAAACTATTAAAAACAAAATACATTTCGGAAAGTTGAACTAATTTTTTGTCATGTTATATAAGAAGTTTTACTGTTATTTAAGTATGAACTTAGAATGTACTTTTATAAATTTTTTCAGACTTAAAATACGCTTTGTATTGGCTGCAAAAACTTTTTGTCTTAAAGTTTAGCATTACAATGGTATCAAGTTCTTTAATATTGCTCTTTTAGATTAATGTTAGTGATCTATCAATCCAGCTTTAAATTATCTTTTACTCAGTACAGTTTGTAAAGCACAAAGTCATTTAGTGGTGTTTTAAAAGTACAAATAGTATAAACAGATAACAACGTTTTTATTTCTTAGTACATATAACATTATTTTTGTCCTTTTTTAATGTCCTTCACGCAATTATTTGTAAGAAACAAACAAGTTTCATTTTATATTTATCATTAGTTTATATAAGGTAAATCGAATGGAAATCAATATAATAGATTTAGCTTTAAAGAATATTTGAAAATATCATAAAGCTCGTTTATAGAAATGTATAAAAATAATATTTTGATGTTAACATTTCGTTTGAAATTTTCCGTTTGCTTTTTAGAAATCACATTAAGTAAATTTTGAACAAGAATTTTAATTAAAAAAAAACTAGTTTATTTTAAAACACTTTATTCAAAACTAATACTATTAAAATAACCTTGAATAAGCATTTTATTTTTGTTTTTATCCTTCTAAATAATTTAAGTGGGTGGGTGTCACTTTTGCACGAGCGTCACTTTTGCACTAGGGGACACTTTTGCACGAGGGTCACTTTTGCACGAGGGGACACTTTTGCACGGCGACACTTTTGCACGGAGGGTCACTTTTGCACGAGGGGACACTTTTGCACGGCGACTCTTTTGCACAGAGGGTCACTTTTGCACGAGGTGACACTTTTGCACGAGGAGACATTTTTGCACGAAGAGACAATTTTTCATGGCGACATTTTTTCACGATGACAATTTTTTACGGGAACATTGTTGCACAACGTCACATTTTTACGATAAAATTTTTGCACAGCGTTATTTTTGTACGATGACTTTTTCGCACGGAAAATCAGTTTTGCATGCAGGCCGATTAAAAGTTTTTTAGCTACTACCAAGTCTGTAACATAAAAAGAAACTGAAAACTAAAATTTTATAATATACCTATATTAATGGCAAAAGAAGAAAGGTCTAAAATCTTAAACAGTAAAAATTAATGTTAGAAACAAACTAACGAAAAGATAGAATAAAATTACTTATATAAGATTCATACCAGGAACAAAAAACAGAAACTAGGATAAAAAATACTTTAAGCTTGACTAAGTTGTTCTAGTTTATTTTGAATTTCAATTTATTAATCAACAACTATGCCTTTTTATATGTTTAACTATACGGTTACAAGTTTAATGTTCACATGATGAACCTAGGCATCAAAACCTAGACCACTTAAACTGGAATACACATAAAGAAAAATTAAAATAGCACATACAATTTATTTTTTATAACATAGATAAAAACATAATTTGATATAAAATTTATAGGTTAACATAAAAAGCAAAGTTTTAACCAATAACTAGTATTTATTTACGCTTTGATGTAGAACGATCAGCATCAAGTATTTAAATGCATTGACTAACAACAAAAATAAAAGCCTAAAGCTCCAAGGACATTAACGTTAGGCTCTCATTGGCTTGTTTCACAATCATGGAATGCTGGTGTAAGCATCTCTTGATACTTTTGGTGAACATAAGTTCAAACTTCCAAATGTTACTCTCTCTTTGGCTTATCATGATCATGCAACATTATTGAAATGAAATAATCTAAGTTTAAATCATAAAAGTTGCGCTATTTTATTGCTTTTTTTATTCTCACGCTAATTTAAAAAATAAAAACAAACATCAGGTAAAATCTGAAATACTTTTACACTTCATAAACTAACTAAATCTTTTTTTTAATTTGACAATTGTTTAAAATTAAAATATATTTAAAATATTTATTTAACAACTATATAATGCTAATTTCAACATCAAGAGAATATAAGTAAAAATTAATATTCAAGATTCGTGTTTTAAAGCCATACTAAATTAAGTTTATCTTTCTGTTTAAAAAGTAACGAAGTTCAGATTATTTTCATTTAATGTATTCAAAATTGTTTTTATTTAAAATCAAAAATGTGTATTCAACTAGTTTGTTTAAATTAAGCTAAAAAATATAAATTAATGAATTGTGGTACGTTATTATGTTGTTCTACGTAAAACTTCAAATAAATTTTACAATAAAATTTTATTAAAAAACTACCACATTTTTTTTATTCAAAACAACTTCCGTTTAAAAGCGAATAATATTTATGTTAATTTTTTTTTTAATTAAAAAAAAATGTCACCGTGCAAAAATGTCTCCTCGTGCAAAAGTGTCACCTCGTGCAAAAGTGACCCTCCGTGCAAAAGAGTCGCCGTGCAAAAGTTTCCCCTCGTGCAAAAGTGACCCTCCGTGCAAAAGAGTCACCTCGTGCAAAAGTGACCCTTCGTGCAAAAGTGAGCCTCGTGCAAAAGTGTTCCCTCGTGCAAAAGTGACCCTGCGTGCAAAAGTGACGCCGTGCAAAAGTGTCCCCTCGTGCTAAAGTGACGCTCGTGCAAAAGAGTCGCCGTGCAAAAGTGTCCCCTCGTGCAAAAGTGACCCTTCGTGCAAAAGTGACCCTCGTGCAAAAATGTCCCCTCGTGCAAAATTGACGCTCGTGCAAAAGTGACCCGTTCCCAATTTAAGTACTTCTGAATTAGTTTTAAATATAAGCTACTAAAATTAAAAAAAAAACTTGCAATAATATTTTTTAGCCTTTATCAAAATTTCAACCATACAAGTATATTTTTCTGAACAAATTTTGTACTGTTTGATTTAAAATTAGAGTTTTATAAAATTATTTTCACCGTTTGAAAGTGACGCCGTGCAAAATTGTCCCCTTGAGCTAAAATGAGGCTTGTGCAAAAGTAACGCTTCGTGCAAAAGTGACAACCACCCACTGGATCCAGCCTTAAGTTTAATAAATTAAATAAACAAAAACAGTAAGTATTATGTCCTTTTGTGGTGATAGTTAAGTGCAAATAACTTAAACAGAAACAAATGTTTATAATTTTTAGTACATAAAATTTTGTGTTCACGTTTCTCGCATTTAACGTCATGCGACAACTGTTTGTATGAAACAAACAAGTTTCATTATATATATTTTTCAAGTTTATTTTTAGCAAAATATAAGGAAGTTTTATCTTGTACTTAATGTATTTTTTTGTTTTATTTTTGTTTCTTTAAAACAATCATACTAATCAATAAGTGAGTAACTCTAAAATATTATTAATTGTATAAATTATTTTTTGTGTTGTTACGAAATAGACATCTTTAATTAATATACACAAAAAATAATACAGAACTTTATATTCTAATATTTGTTATTATTTAATAAATAAACTATTTTTTAAATATAATAATTACAAAAATATAAACCTATACAAATAATTAAGAAAACATTTATAACTTAGGTTTACCTATTTCTACACATTAACGAAAGTCATCTGGTTATGATGTAATAATTAAATTCATTATTAGTAGACTAGTTCATATGAATTTAAACTTATAAAATAATAAACTAAAGTATATAGCTTCATAACAACGTTGCATCAAAATTTTCACTACAATAAAAAAGAAAAAGCATGTAGCTGTTTATAAAACGGCTAAAATAAGTGTTTATTTTAATTCATTTCGGAAGATTGAAATCAAAATTTTTATTTTTATCAATATTCTATGTAAACTGATCGTCATCGAAAAAACATATCTATTAGTTACATCAATACATCAATATTAATTACTACAATATATACGAACATTAACTTAATTAAAATAACGCAATATACGTAAAAATAGTAAACATACTTAATAAAAAAATTGCTTATACATTAGCTAAAAAAAAACAATCCATGTTTCAGAACTTAGTTTATTATAAGCAACACAAACGCATTTAAAAACAGACAACAGACTTAAATCATGTCATAAAATAAATATATATATAAAAAGATAGCACAAATAGTATACTTATAAATATATGTTTATTAACAACTAAAGCTGAACATCATAGCTAAGTTTGTGTTTCAGTATAAAAACTTAAGTATTCAAGCATTTACACGAGCTTGCTCCATGCGCTAATTCTCATCTTTAACAACTGAATGTTTTTGTTTGCATAGTGTTTTAACTCTTCAGGCAACTCAGGTAGACGAGATTGACCATCTTTATAAGCTTCATTAGCAATAGTAAAAGCTTTATCAACAAAACAAGTTAAACGGATAATAGATGAGAAAAGATTGACTGCTATCAGGAGTTTAACTGGATGAGCTGGATTAATTTTACCTTTCACAATCTCGTATGCATCTTCAAAACACTTCAACGCTCTGTTTTCTAAACTTTTATTAGGTCCTAATGTAACATCAGCTTTATTATAATACTGAATTACTCGAAAGTTTTTGTAATCAGCAACAGCTTTGATATTGGTATCTCTCTTAACCCAATAACTATCTAACAATTCAATAGCTTCATCACAAATTTTGTTTATTGCTGTTGTAGATTTTAATTCCAACTCTTTTTTTAATTAGTCATCTACATCGGTGTGACAAAGGGGACAAAAAGAGCTCAAGTGTGGTTCTCTGAGCTTACGATAACTGTAAAATAACATTTTTCTTTCTTCGTAATTAAGAGGTGTCCCCATTTTTATTACTTCCTTCATATAGCTTATTCCATCAACAAACTGTCTATTTTTTAAAGACATTTCAGCTAGAGACACTAATTAACTTCTATCAAACTGAGACATTTAGATATTATGCTGAAAAATAAAGCAATCTTTATAACTGATACGATCTTATTATAACAGTCTTAAAGATAACATATAGAAAAATATAAAGTTTACGAGTGTTTAATGTTTATAGATTTTTAAGAACAAATATAAACAATCAAGTACTTTATTTTTGTTAATGAAATTAACACTTCTCATTATTTCATTAAAAAGTTAGAATTTAATATTTAAAAAACATGAAGCTTATTTTTGACTTAAGAATGTTTTTATATTAATTAAGTAGTTTCATTTAACTTAAGATAATTTATTACTAAAACGTTTACACTAATGTGTATTTAAAGATGTATAAGTTATATTATCACGGTATCAATATAATGTTTTTATATCATTGATATCATATTTAATTAAAATTAATTATTATCAATCAGTCTTAAATTACACTACAAAATATACTATCGCAACAAAAGCTTTAAAATAGAGCTTCTATTTTAAAAAAACATTAATTAGCACCACTAAAATCTAAATAAAAAAACTTAAATTTTATTATATAAAAAATATAGAAAAAATAAAATTGTATAAATAATAGTAACACTTTATTATTGCTTTAAGTAAATAAATTACGCTTTTAGTTTCTAAACGAAACTTTATTGTGAGAAATAACTTAAACACGTTTTCTAATTACTAAATAAAACAAACTTGAAACATATTGTTATCAAACTTATAACTGGAAATGAAAATCATGCAACTTTTTTGAAGTTAATTAATAAAACTTTACTGTTTTTTAGGTCATTTAGTATATAAAATAAATATTAAAAAAAATACTTTAAAGCTTAGTAAATTGTAATACTTAGGTGTATAAACAAGATTTATAAGTCTTGTTTTAGTTTGTTTTGTTATCATCAAAAATAAGGTTTTATAATAAATATGTTTAAAGGTAAGTAATTTTTGAAGACATCTTTAATTTTAATTATTTTTTTTAGTTTAAGTGTTTTTAATTTTACTCAGTTTGAACATTCTAAAATAAAGAACAAAACAAAAAAGAATTACTTTTTCAAAACTTATTTAAGTTTCTTAAAAAATACAGCTGCATCGATGAAAATCTTTATAGCAAACATAGTTATGAAGAATATCTAAATTAGTGTATGTAGAAAAAGTACAAAACTAAACATTAACAGTTTTAGTGTTTTGTTTGCTTCCTGAGCTTTGTTTAGAAAATTTGAGGTCAAAAAAGTTCACATTTTTAATAATAATCTTTACTTATACGTTTAAATATTATGTTGTTAGTCATAAACAACTTTTAATCAAAAGGTTTTGTCCGTAAAATTCTCGGATAGTTTTTTGTAAACATTGTCTAACGCATAAAAAACGTGTACTTAATAAACTCTTAGTGTAAACTTAATTTAATTATAACTTGTAAAACCATAGTTAAACATATATTTGCATTCATCAAATTGTAAGCCAATAGTGATAATTTTAAGTCTTAATTTTATTTGATAGGTTAAAGCTTTTATCTTGTTTTATTTGTTGCTGGCTGGATTATAATTTCCAACCGTTTATTCTCTTTAACAAAATAGGTGTAATTAAATTTTAGTAAATTAAGAATTGTTTATAAGTTTTAATAATAATTTTTAGGTACAACTTTGTTATTGGTCCGTTCGCTAAGCAGAGACTTAAAAAAAATTCTTATCTTAATGACAAATTTAACAAAGCATCTAACAATTAGATTTTACAAAAGAAATTTGTTCCTTTATTAAGTTAAAAACTAATAATTTATATTAGTTATGTTTTCTTAGTTTTGAAAATAGTTATACGGACGTTGTTTTATTTAATACAGTAAAGAACTATCTTTCAAAATTTTTTAACGCCAAAATTAAAAAATATATATAAAACAATAGTAAAGAAGTAAAATCGTTGTTTTATTAATTGTATATGCGATTTGCTTTGAAGGATTTGTTTTAAGACAGCTATTGAACAAACATTTAACTTTCTAGTAAATAGCTATATTTTAGCCCTAGTTGCACCTTTTTATGCAATACCTAGTGCAGGGGTCGGAAAACTGCGGCCCGCGAAGGATAAATCTGCGGCCCGCGAGCATGTTATTTTTTTGAATGGAATGCGGCCCGCGAAAGAAAATTTTGTGGCCCGCGAGCATGTAAATGTGGCCCGCTGACCAAAATTATATTTCTTGTTAAATTTTTCGGTAATTCGACTTAATTTGATTAGTTTGATTTTAAGTCTCTTTATAACATTTTAAAATAATTTTAAGAAATACTGCTTTAATTTAAAAATGTGAAAAAGACAGATTAGCGTTCTAACAGGATATGTTTCTCAGTTTCATTATTACTTCTTTTTTACAACAGTAAGTAATTATCTGAAAAAAGAGTGTCAAGAGTGCTTGGATTTAATAATTTGGTTATATAATACCTAGTTATTAAATAAACTAAATGCAAACATTTTCCATTTTGTACAAAAGTATTGCACAGTAATTAACTAAAGTGTCATTTCTTTATAGCTTAGATACACTTTTTCAATATTTTTTATACCTCAGTTTCTTTTATAATTTATTTATTTGTAAATGTTATATTTTAGTGTGAAAACATTCAAAATAACATAGTAATAAGAAATAAGGTTCATTTGATTTTTGTTTTGAAACATTTTAAATTTTTATAAGTTTTCTATGCACACACATCTTAAAAAAATACTCATATTTTAAACCACTTTTTATTTAATACTTTAGTCAGTTTAAGTTTAGTTTATGCATAATTTTCTAACATTGTTATTTATACATGTCATATCTAAATTTGTACAAGCACATTTAAAACAATATATATGACAAAAGTTAATTTAGTTTTTGTTAGGTATACATTCCATTTTTCAAACATTGTTTTTTCAAGCTAAGTTAATTTTTATGCCTTGCATATCAATACACACAATTGCTGTTTTTTGGAGCAACCTATTTAACATAAACTAGATATAGGGATGGTAAATTTATAAAGATTGTACATTGTTAGTCAAAAAAGTTCAAATTCAAGCAAATAAACAACTTAACATTGCCACACACAGAGACTATCACTATTTGAAGACTTCAAATCTCAGGCCAACTAAGCCATTTTTTAAGTTTTTGGCTAGAATTGCTTTTTGTTCACAAAAATATCAGGAATGTTTTTGTTGACTCAGGCTGGCTTTTTTGCTTAAAAGAGTGGCAACTTAAACTTATGATGTATGTTTTGCTCAATCCACAGTGTTAGTTTAAGTTTTAATATATGTTAAATTTTAAGTCTTGCAGCTAATATAATTCAAAATATTATTTATATTTTTGTGTACATTAAAGAATGAACAATCAGTGTTACCAAAAAAGTTGAATCCCGGAAAAGCTTTGAATTTGTAAATTTAAGGTTAAAAATTCTAGACAAAAACTTGAATTGAGAATTTTTGAAAAACCTGGAGTTTCAAACAATTTTTACATTTAAAGTAATGAAATTTCGGTTTGACTAAAAAACAATTACCAAATAAATGTTTTTTTATTAAAAAATATATCATAGTAGCTTAACAGTATTTTTTAATAATGATAAATGTTTTAAGACATTTTTTTTTAATTTTTTTAAACTTTATACTAAAAATAAAAGAAGAAATTGTACTTCCAAAAACTCCGTATTTGTACATTGCACCTTTACTTGAAAAATTTCACCGATTGTTGTGCTTCGCGTTGGAACTAAATCAAGAAATTCTACTAAAATGTCAAAGTTAGTAAAAGAATCTCTAATAAAAGTTCTCAGATTGACAATAGTTTTTCTATCAGTGCTCTCATGTCCTAATTTGATTTATGCGACTTTATAACCTTAATGCATTTCCTAAACACGATTTCATGTTGTCATTGAAGAAATAAACAAAAGTTTTTCATTACCGCCAACATCAATTCTTTATAAAAGTTTTCAGTTATAAACGATATATCATTTTAGTTAATAAATTTTGCTACTTTTTTACTTGCCTTAGCAATTTTTTCTGATTATTCTGTAGTTACTGAAGATAATAATGTGCTTTGTCGGAAATAACTTTGATGATTTTTTTTTATTGTTTCTCGCAATAACTCCTAACTAACGCTTTTTTTATTCTTGTAGCTCGTCTTATATTTTACAATTAATATTTTTAAATGCAATACTCTTATTGCAAATAAAGAATTGCTGTCATGCTTAATAAAAAAAAATCTACCTCGCTAATGACTCATTAGAATTTTATACTTTTGTTAAACTTGTTTAAGAAACTTAATTGTCCATTCCAGCTGACTTATATATTTTTGGCATGTAATTTATATACTGTTAATAACCTTTGCTATTTCTTTATGTAGTGAACTTTATATTAACTGGGTTGCTACACAAAAAGGCTATTTTAAAAGCTTAAAAACTCAGGTGTGTGTGAAGCTTTTATTTCAAACACTTTAAAGAAATCTTCCAATTCTCATAATAGTTTTTATGACTGTTGTGTAGTTTACTAATTGCATGTTTTTCTTGTTTTCTTGCACTTTGTGAACTTTTTGATAATAATGATATTTTAACTAGGTATTTAAGCTTGATTAACAACTATTTATTAGCTTTTTTAAATTTTAATAAATTTAAGCTGGTTTGATACATCTCAGACATTTTCGATTTTTAAGTGGCAACCATGAAAAAGTCTAATTACTAATAAAATATTTTATTAAAGTATTTGAGAATTAAATCATTTGTTTTAGCTTTCTGGAATACAAACAGGTATTAATTTTATTATGTTAACTAATTACTAAATTTCTTAATGAGTGTAAATTATTTAACTTGCAAAACTTTTTTCGAAGTAAATATTCTTAGAAATATAAAAAAGTATTGATGATATAACAAATGTATAAAAGTAACCCATAAGTTGTCTTTGAAGTTAGGTTTTTATAGAGAGTTAGGTTGTAAGTAAAATTAAAAAAAAAGTATTAAGTTTAACTTATTAAGTGCTTATGAAAGTACATATTTTATTAACAATATTAGTACATATTTATTAAAGTATATTAGTCAATGTAAATCATAATCTAATGAATATTAATTTGAATAGGCATTCTATGTATAGCTAAAAGTCATTTTAAATAATAAGGTGAATAAAAGTAAAACTTTTCTTTAGTGTGACTAAAACTAAAACCATAAGATTATACAAATGTCACTAAAACTAAAACTGCGGCCCGCGAAGACTTTGGAAATTTGAAATTTGGCCCGCGACCACCAATTGCCTGCCGACCCCTGACCTAGTGTTTCTCGTAACGTACTTTAAAATTATTTCGTTTAAAATTAGTCATAAAATTACTTTTTAAATTATAATTGATATGTTCCAAAGAAAATTTAAGCAAATTGTTACTAAAATACTCGTATATCTTTAGACACAATCACATTTTATTCTCTATTCAGAACCAACCCTCATACTATTTGATTTTATATCAGTTTTTACAATACAGTACAATGTATAATGCACAAAAAAAATATTTAACTCCTGGTGTTTTATGTGTTTGTATTTCAAGCTCGAAATATCATCTTTCATTTTTTTTATAATTTTAAGAACTCAATATTACACCAACGTTATTAATATGAAGAAACTGCATTTGAAAAAATGAATTTAATCAGAGGTAAAATTTAAAAATTCTCCGACAATTTTAAAGATATTTCTATTATATGTAGTAATGTTCAAAAACGTTATAACCCATATTTTTTTTATAAATTTGAGTTACAAAGTTTTGTTTAAGTTATTGGCTTTTTATTTACTAGTTTCTGTCAAATCTATCTAAATTTTTTTAACATGTACTATGCTAAAACTTTTCAGTTAAAACTTATTTTGCATAGTTAAAGTTTTAAGCACAATTTTTATTTTGTTTTTCTTGATAGATTATCTAAAATAAATATCTAGATCCATAGAGTACTTTTTGTAAATAATAAACTGCTCTCCTCAGATAAGAGTTCTTAAATATGGTTTAAAATATTTTACTCTTTACACAGAGTAATTTTTTTGTGATAGACAAAAAATTATAAGCAAATAGTAAGTAGATAATAAGTATAACAAAAAAATTATTTATTCCCATATTATTTTTATTTAAGAAAAAACGTTTACATATACATTTAAACATATTTCTTGGCAATCGGCAATATCAATAGCTTGTTTTATGATTCAAAAAAAAGTTAAGAATTATAATTAAAACAAACTATTAAAATAAAGTAATCATAAAAAATAATACTCTATAAAAAAAATTACTTAATAAATATATTGTTTACAAAATACAAACAATGTATATTTTAAAACAAATTATTAACTATAATAATAAATATTTTACGTAAATTGATTTTTAAAGTAGTACTTACTTCCTTTTGAGTCTTAGATAATAAAAAACGGTAGAATTATTTTAAGCAAAATAATTTTTTAGGTAACTAGTTTAAAAGCAAAGCAGGGAGGCTGTTAATAAAAACTTAAAGGAAAGTCAAAACAAAATTAAATTATGTATACAGATTTTTTGATGCGCATCAAAGTGTCACATTCAGATGTCAACTACTATTTTGCAAGAAGGGAAAGAAAAGTCTTTTAGAATTTAACTACATTCCTATTTGGTAAACTTGTATGATACAATACAATAGCATGCTTAGTTTTATTTTGCTAAACATAAAAGTTATTAAATATATACAGTTTTTAGGACATTCATTTAATACCTGTCGGAATTTAAGGTTTGTAGGCAATTATAGAAACTAGGAAAGCTATCACAACTGCCGAGTTTTTTTTTTTAAGAAAATAAAAACTTATATAATATATAATGTCAATATTAAAAGTTTAATAAAACTAGAATGTCATTTTAATTGCATTTTCATAAATATTACACAGCTTATCAAACTACTATCAGAGTATTCATAAAACTTAAACAAATAAACCAGAAAGTAAAAAGATTAAGTTTAAAGTTATTATTAAAACCCTAGGCATTTAGTTTACTCCGGCTAAAATTTTAATATTAAATTTTCAAAACTGTAAATCGTAAGCCACTTACAGAAACACGCAAGAAAAAGAGCGAAGGAGATGTGTTGACTATTTGCAAAGGGAATAAATTGTAAGTGACAATCTGTGCAATATTTCAAAACCTGTGTGGTTCTTTAAATAATTTCGAGTTATCTATCTTTTTATCTATCACCTTTGTAGTTAGTATGTTAGTACTTAATTCTTATTGGTTAGAAAGTCACCTTGAAGTCGCAAACTTTGTGAACATGGCTTCGTGAGTGGTTGAAAATTTTATAAAAAGTTCATTTTATAGTTTCTTTAACTTGTGCGGAATCTTAATTTGCTAGCTACATATGGAAACAGTCATGAGATAAGAGCTGAAAAATGTGCTGACTTCTAGCAAAGGGGAATAAATTGCAAGTAGCAATCAGCGCAATTGTTCAAAACCGGTGTGGTTTCATTAAATAATTTTGAATTGTTTATTGTTTGATCAATAACCCTGGTTGTTAGTTAGTTGGGAATTAATTTTTAATGTTTAGAAAGCCACCTTGAAATCGCTGAATTTATTAATATAGCCTCGAGCGAGATTAGAAAATTTATGAAAGATTTAATAATTTTCATAAGATTTAGTCTTTAAAATTTGTGCGGCCTAACTAGTTGTAAGAATTTAACCAAATTGAGTTTAAAAGATTTTACCTTTTTTTTTTTGTTATTTGTGAAGAATGCTAAAAGGTGACAAAAACAATTTTAACTGTTGCCTAATAACTAAATTTTTGCTATAACGTTTTACTATAAAATTTTATTATGTTTTAGTGTTTTTCAAACAAGCAAAAGTGCACAGATGATTAAACAAAGAAATATTTAAAATTTTAATTTTTTAATACTTAAAACTTAGGATACTATAAAAAGTAATAAAGCTTTTTTCACAGACATAAGTTTTACTTATTAAACTATTGACGAAAGTTGTTTTCTTTTTCTTATTATTCAAAGTTTATTATTTTTCTATTTTGTTATTTTAGTCTACCTTAATTGTCTAACATACAAAAAAAAGTTTAATTGGTTTTAGCTGATATATACAAACAACGTAAATAGATAAATAGACATTATTTCCCATTTATAAACAACAACTATCAAAGAGAAGTTTTATTGTGCTTAATAAGTTTACGAATTTGTAGTTATATTTTTAGTTATACTAATTTGTAGTATAATATACAATTACACTTTTGTATGAAAGAAACAATAGTATGTAAATAGTATAAATGGTTTAACATAAAGAAAATTTAATTTTGAACAGTTAGCTAAACTTACTTTATTCAATCATTATGCTATAAAAACTAACTAAATTCATTTTTACTTAGATAACGGGTGTTACTCATCAAAGGCCATCATCAAATGTTCTGTAATCTTTCCACATTTTTCTGATATAGAGAAAAAAAACACAATTTCATGCTTTTAAGTGTCATTTTATCAAATAGTTCAAAGTTGATCAATTTTCGTTTGCTTAATCTTACTCTTATGGGATGCAAAAATTAAAAAAAAAAGAATATAAATTGGTATTGGCATTTAACTTTTGAATGTTTAAACTGTCTGACCACACAACTTTTAATAAGCATTAATTGATGTGAAAAGTTAAAAATTCTGCTTCCCCGCTGTAGCTATGCATGTTTGCTGGTGGTAAAACTACGCACAACTTTATTTGTACATTTTATCTATTTTTTTACTACCCATTCGATCATGATGGCTACGTTTTAGTTCTTGTATCTTTTGTTAAATCAAACTTTTTAGACTTGATATGATTAAGAACAAGTATTATGACGTCACAACCACCAAAGGGCTCGTACAAAACTTAATCAATTTTACATTGTTGATAGACATCGGAGAAACGTTTTCACGTACTTCACGTAAAAACCAACTTTGATAAAACATACAATGATAATATTAACTATCAGTAAAAACGTGTGATAAACTGTATTATCAACATTTTATTTTTTTTAAGTTGCCAAACAATACTAAGTGAATGATTAAGTGTTTCTTGTTTTATTAAAATCTTTTAGTAAAACGTTTTAAACTAAATCTAGAGCTTGCAGGACTCAATATTTGTTTAAACAAAACAATTAAGAAAAAAAAATCACGGAAATTTTCTAGCCGCGGAAATTTATAGAAGTAAACCAATATAAACTTATAAAGATTTATATGAACAACAAAAAAAAGATGTGGACACTTTTAATGTAAAGATTTGCTATATTGTATTTGAAATTGAAATTAATGTATTTAAACCAAGATTTGTCTCTTTTGCTCTTAAACTTTTTTTTTATAATATTTTCCTCACATATTGAATTTGTATTTTAGAAAAAATTTCTGTATAAGTCGTTTTAAAATTGTAAATTACTTTTTGTTAGTTAACACAGTTGTTTTATAACTTTAATAAGGTAAAAAGTTGTATTAAACCAATTTAGAATTTTGTACCAGCTTATATTTATAAAATTAGGTAAATAAATAATTTTTTGCAAACAAAAAAAAATCCTAATTGTTTTGTGTAACAACAAACTTTCATTACAATTTATTAAAACTTAACACCCTAGTGACCTCGTATAAGTTTATGTGAACAATTATTATCCCTTAATGTTTTGTTCAGCAACAAACTTTATGGATACATGTCTGAACTTAACACGTTTATTTTTGTCGAAATATTTACGTACGCAACAAGAATGCGAGTAGCTTAGCAGAAAATAAAATACGATCGTATAATTTGTGTATGGTAACAAAATTTAAGGACATACTGATTGAATTAAAAAATTATTTGGAAAACTTATTGATATTATGGATATTTGTGATACATGTAAATTAAAAGTTTTGACAATCAATTTTACCGTTTGTATATTTTTTATAGATTACAAACTTAAGAAGATAATCTTATTTTCATTATTATTTAAAAACAAAGAAAGAAATAAATAGAGTAGATATCATTTGCTCTCTCAGGACCACATACGTGCATTATGGAAAGAAGCATCATATTGAAATTCTTTTAATGAAAATACTTAATTTTTATTAAACTTTTGATTTCAATAATCGATTAACAGTTACTAATTTATTGATAAGTCAATGTTTAAATCATTTTTATTTAATTTTATTTTTTCATGTCAAGAATGACCTATTTCCGAGTTTTAACAAAAAAATTTGATCATAGTTTAAATATCTATAAGATTAAATATCATAACGAACTTGAACTAGTCAATCAAATTTCAAGATTAACTTTACGATATTAGTAAATAATAATTTTTCAAGTTAACCAAGTAGTAGTTTACTAAGTCAAAAACTACAAAAATTAAATAACTAAAAATCAAAATAAAAAATAATTTTCATTTCATCAAACATCAAGCTTTATTACATAACTAATTAAACTGAATCGCTTTACAAAGTATTATAATGTTTTTGTAAAAATTTATTGAAACAAATTAGTTAAAAATTAGTATTAAAATTACTTTAAAATTTTTGGTTAAAATTATAGAGCAGTAAATCAGGTTCTCAAAAAAGAATACAGTTAAAAATAATGTTTTCCTATAAAACATTACTAAACTTAAGATAAATAAAATTATAATTGTTGAAAAACTAATGTTGAAAACAACCGTTTATTGCAAAGAACTATTCCCTTTACATCTTAAACAACTAATAAGTTATACAAACTTTTATAACAAAATATATGCAATACTTTTCCCACTTAGGACTTATTTTTTACCAGTAATAATTTATCATTAATTCAAGTTTAATCTAGAAAGTTTCATTTATCTAGATATACGAGGAAAAACTAAGACTGTCCGGTTTTATTTGTAAAACCTGTTTTTTTTAAATAAGTTTTTAAAAATTATCAATACAAACAATCCTTTTGATTTTCATAATATGACTCACTCTCTTTAGGTAAGTGTTATCTTTATTTTTTGACATTTAAAACAGTACAAACTAATTACAAGCTACATTAAACATAAATAAATTTTGTTTATATTAAAACTTAAATGTGTCTTTTCATAATCGTTTTTAGATAATAAAGTTAAGTAAAGTTTGTAAACTTTGAATATAAATTTAAACTAGCATAAGAAGAAAAACAATAATGTGAAAAATTTATTAATGCGGTAGTCTTTAACAAAAATCTAGTATCACTGCTAAATGAAAAATTTGTTTGTGAGAAATAGAATTCAACGAACAACACTTAACCCTAAACGTCTAATCATTTTAAGCTACTGAAAAAATTGCCTAACATTTTTAAAATTATCAAAACTTATTAATAAATTTTGATCAAAATAACTTTCATTAAAGAAATTTTTAAAATTTATGTATTTATACATTGCCTGTTAAGTGATCAGTTGCCAAGCGACTAGAAAGTGGGCCCCGAATAATTACCAGACATCTGATAGCCGTGGTGCACTGCAGTAGTGCCATGGTGAACGTAGTAAGGGTAAACACTCGTTTGAGGTTGGTTGTGTGGAAGAAAATTCATAAACGGAGGATGAACCATGGGATGAAGGTTTGGAGTTCCTGGTTGATGTTGATTGTAATTGTTTCTCATTATTATTTTAGCAGACATCCCTTGAAATCCTAAAATATAATTTTAGTTGTTTTAATAACTCTTTTCTTAATATCTATTTTAACTACTGGTCAATTTTTCAATCATAGTTGAGTTTTGTTAATTTTAAAAATTAATTTTTAATTTCTGCTGTTACAACTTTTTCGAAACAAAAATAAAGTTAATAATAGATAATTATGCTTATTTTTGTATATATTCATACAACTAATTAGCTTCTCAATTATAAGTCAAAAATTAGTAACATAATAATAGTTTATGTATTGTACAAAATAATCCGATTTACCTTGAAACCTACTCGCTATAGGATATCTTAATTGATGTCCTGAATTAAATCCACTGTTTACTTGTATCTGGTCTTGAGAGGGAACGTTCATCATTTGCTTTGAGGCTTTATAAAATAAAGGTTTTTTTACGCAGCTTATAACTAAGTAGTTATTAATCACTCATACTGTCAATAAGTAACTTCAAAACTATGTGTTGTTTTAAAAAAAGGAGAAACAAAATTTAAGTTATAATTTTTAAACAAATGTACGAATTTAACGAACAATAGTTAGTAAAAACTCGATAAAAGTAAGATAAAATAGTTTAAAACAGCTCTACAAAAAGTAACCTGCTCTGTAACGTTGATCGATCATTGGCTGTACAATCCTCCTACGAGCATTTATAAACCTGTAAAATATTAAAACTTAATTTGTATCAAACAAGGTTAAAACTTAAAAATTATTCAGTAAAATGCATTATCTACAATATTTTCTTTGATAAATATACTTTATTTAAACCAAAAAGGCCTTTTATTAAACATTTATAACTTTTATTATCTGAAGGTTTAAGAAAATAGCTCGACTTTAAATATTTGGCAGATATATCTCATACAACAAGAAGATCAAAGTTTAATTTTTTAATGGAAAACATTAAATAAGTATAAATAAAAGTAAAAAAAAGTATAAATAAAATTCATTATAATAAAAAAAGCTTTAATAATTTTAATTTTTACTATCTGCATTTGACTTTTATTACTCTCTTGTTTAAATTATAAATACTTGGTTATTTTATAAATTTGAAAAACCTATCTCTCGTTAGCTTTACACTCTACTGATGAGATCTACTCGATATATATATTTAGTTGATTGATTTGTGTGTCTTGTTTATCTTATTTGATAATATTAAGTTCCGTTGCTAATTTCAGGCATGATGGTTTGTTTTTAATTTGCTATATTTTTTTTAAACTTTTATTTTCTTTTTTTAGGTTATATAGTGCTAAATTAAAAGCTTTTGCATTTAGTTTTGCTTTGAAGTTATATAATACACATACTACGAAAGTTAACTATTTAACTAACCAGCTAGCTATTTGTTTTAATGTCAGTCCGGTTTGTCTTGCTAAAATGTTCTTCTGCGCTTCTGATGGATAAGGATTCTAAGTTGAATATATATAAAATTAAAACAACTATAATATCATCTTAGTAAAATCTAGTAAATTATAGCTTCAATTAAAAAATATTTATAACTCTTATGTTCTTCAGGAATGTAAGGCATGATATTATTAAGTAAAAGTTATAGTTTTAAATATAAAAACATGTTAAAGTAGTACGGTTGTTATAAATATAATTAAATAATTTAGAATAAAATAATCGAGAATAATCAAAAGACGACAAATAACTTTAAAATCTTTGAAATTCTTTCGTTTTTTTAAACGTAAAAACAAAACTTTAAAATTTTTATTTATTTAATAATCTCATACTTTTTAAAGCTTTAAGTTCCGTTATGTTTTAATAAACGTTTATAATCAATTAGCAATAACTATTAACAGATATAAGCATCTTTCAAAATTTTAATTTACAAATTAAAAAAAGGTAATAAAAAAGGAGCTATGATTGAAGTTGAGATGTAATGTTAAAACTACGTGGCAGTTTTAATGTTTTGCGTATACGGGAGTACTTTTAAATTTAATTTGTAACTAACAGTCAAGTGTTTAAAAAGCCACGTTCTCAAGATAATTGTTGTCGATTCTGGAAAAGTCACTCGTGGTGTCCTTAATTTGTTTTCTACTGTTCTGCTTATTGAACCTTCACTGTATTCAGAAAGAGTTGATCCTTTTAACTTGTTGCCTAAAAACAAGTTAATAGACACAGAGTTTAGTTATTTATACAAATACAATCTTAATAATATAAACATTACTTAAAACTCATGTTTTGAGTAATTATTTAAGAAAATCTAGTAAGATATTATCCTATTGGAATGAATTATCAAAACTTATTCAATACAAAATCACAACAAAAGATTTATATTTTAATTGCACTTCATTTTGTAAGTTTAGATAAAAAAATTTACTGACTTTTTCAAATGAACAAATGACTAAGAAATTAATTAAGATATTTTGTTTTATGAAAATAATTAAAAATTATTTGTAGAAAACTAAGACATAATTTTTATTGGTGTTTAGCATTAAAATATGAAAAGGTTAACATAAATTTAGTATTTATTTATTTATTTATTTAATATTTATTTATTTTTTTATAAATATTCATAAAAATATTAGTTACTAAACAGAGACTACTGTTTTTACAAAACTAAGAAGTAATAATTTTACTTTGTTTAATTACTGTTAATATTTTTATATAATTTATTAATAATTTTTAAAGCATTCTTGAGGTTTCGTCCATAAATATAAAAATTTCCGCATAAAATGACATAGTATGATCAAATACAAAAAATTTATAGACTGTTGAAGAATTTTTGTATTTTTTTTTATTTAGATAAAAAAGAAACTTGAACTTCGTTTTAAAATTTTCGTTGAATTCGTAAATTTATTTTAACATGTACAAACTTATACAATTTTTATGATAAGATTAATTATTTAACGGTTGAAAAGTTTTCAAATATTATTTCTGCTGCTTTAGTAGTATTTCCGATTCAAAATTGTTGTTTTTTTTTCATTTTAATGAAATAATTTAAATTAAAAAAAAAATAACAAAAGAGTGTAAATTTATTCATTTATTAATTGTCAAAAAAGATTAATATTACAATAAGTATTTTTGAACGATTTAAACATTTCAATTTTTTATTATATTCAGCTAAAATAATAGCCAAACAAAAAAGTGAATTAAAATTTAATGCAGATATGATTTAAACATAAATTTACAAACCAATGTAGATTTTTAATGATTAAAAGTTTGATTTTAATTATTTTTTTTTAACTAGTAACTAGTAAGTAACAAAAATTAGCATTAGCTCACTAAAAGTATTATTAGGTTCAAATATGCTTTGCTGTGTTAAAGGTTTATCACTGCTAGTAGTTTTCGAAAACTCATAATCACCTTGAAAGTCTTGTTGTGGTTCTGATGCTGTCGTAAAAAATTCTTCTGAAAGACCATTTGGTGAAGAGAGAAGCTTTAAAATATATTTAGCTATCAAACATCTAAAACTTTATCGATATCAATTATTGGTACGTAACTATTTATGTCTAACTTGTTAAGAACTGTAAACAAAACTTAAATACTTGAGTTTGATTTTTTTGTTATAGTATTATCAACAAGTTTTTTAATGTTATATTAACCAAGTTAACTTGACTATAGAGTTAAGTTTTACTTTACCAAATGTGCGAACATATGGTCTTTTAAATCATTTTAAACTCACTAATTATGGAGAGTAATAGAAAAATGTTTACTTTTTAATTTAGTTAGTTTAATATATTTGTTTTAAAATACTTTAGATAAGCAAACTTTAAAGTTATTTACTCCCTTGATGCAAAATTAACACATGCTCATACATGTTACTTAGTTTGAAAGTTCATTAAAAAATCTAAAAAAGTTTAGATGCATAGTTAATACTGTAAATCGAAATTTTAGTTAAAACCTGATTTTCAGCATTTTCATCCGTCGATGATAGTTTTTCGTTGCTAAGGTCTAATGAGCTATTACCGGGAATAGTTGACTCACATCTAGAATTAATGTCATTTTCAAAACTCCCTGGAAATCGCTTTTCCAATGATGGAATCCTACTTGAAGTAATGTGTTCAAATTTTAGTGTTTTTCTAAAACGAGTGCTTTTTGATGTGATACTTTTACATATATCTTCAACCTGAAAATTTAAATTCTTTAGTAAAGTATATAATTTGAAGTCAATCTAGTTTTAACACTACAACAAATTTTAATTTTAAAAGTTGTGATTTATATTGAGACATATGTTTAAATTGTTTGGTTTAAATTTCTATCAAAAAACTAAAGCTGTTTTGTAATAATTTTAATTAATAACTGACAATTGATAAAGTTGTTTATTTAAACTTATTAATAATTAACTTACTCTTTCTAATTCTATTAACTGGTTTTGAAGCACAGTAATTGCAAGAACCATCTGTATACAAATAGATCCAGTTAATAACCATAAATTCTAAATTAATAACAGAAAAAAAAAACATCATTAAGTTAAAAAAAATCATTTTAAGAAGCTTTAAAAGTAGGTTTATAGCTAAATCTTTTTCAAATTAAATTAATATACTTTAGATTTTTCTAGAAAATAAATCACTCAAATGTTTAAATTTTATTACATATAAACAAACTACATGGGTTTTGTACAAGTTTTTTGCTCTATAATTATATTTCAATATTCATATTGTTATATGTAATCAAGTAAAATCACAAAAGCCTATCTAAGTTTAAATTTAAAAAAACAAGTCGACTGTTTTATTAGTTTACTTACCAAATGATCTACTTCATTGTTCGGATCAAATCTCCACGTACGATTTTCCTTTTGCATCTTAAAGTTATTTATTTAGTAATGATTGAAAACAATTTGCACACTAAAGGTTACTAAACTTGCATATTTTAATTTTCTTATAAAATACTATAAAATAAGCTTTTTAATATATAAGTAAACACTGTACATACTTATAAAGCTAACTAAATTTTAAAATATATATGCATTCTACAAAAAATTGTAAATACTAGTACACATTATTATAAACCACAAGGAACGTTTTTTTTGGATCCTAGTGTTTTTTATCTAAATAAATAGGATAGTTTACCAGTCATGAATACACTAAAAAGAAAATATATTGAATTTAAGTATTAACCCCTTCGGCAAACAATTGGATATCATCATTAAAAGATTGTGACGTCGTAATACTTGTGACGTCATTTTGTGAAGTATTAGTTTCGAGGGTTTTCAGTTCGATCTTTAGAAGTATGACTTCTAACAATGGGTATAAGGCGTGTCTGTTGATGATATAAATGAGTATGAACTAAAATGAATTAAAATAATATAAAACTAAAAATTTATACTTAAACAGTTTTTTTTATATTAAGTAACAGCTCGAAATTAATTGAAAATGCGTCTAATTAAATTTAAAACAGTCATTACCAACTATAATGTTACAATACATTGCGATAGTGTGTGAAGCATTTAATGTCTATTATCGTTTTATCTAGAATATCTTAACTGTGTAGAAATTAATTCCTGCAATTGTCTTTTTTAAGTTTCATTTTGGTAAAAAGTAATATATTTTTGTCTAACTATTTTTATAAACTATGATTACTTCACTTAAAATAGAATTATGTTTATTATTTCAAAACGATTATTTTGTTATAACTTGTTACTGCCTTAATTAAAGTATGTATGTTTGTGGCAAAAAACTATCAAAAAAATATTGAATAGATAAAAGTAGCTTAATAAAAGAGATACTTAAAATGGCTTAGACTCAGTTTGTATTATTTATTGAAACACTTAAAATCATTAGCTATATTCATGTAAAGGTCACAAAACAATCCATAATAATTATAAATATATTATCACTTTAACTAATTTAAGACTAAATGAAAACGATAATAATACAGACGGTAAGCCATGAAAAAGTCATAATTTCGAGCTAAGAATAATTACTTGATTTAAGTTTTTTCTAACAAACTCAAAACAGTTTTACAATTCATTAAAAATATTGATAGTGTTAAATAAAAAGTCATAAAAATCTATAAAAAATGTATGTATAAACTAAATCTAAAATATAACATTATTTATTAAGATTTAGCACCTTTTTTGGTTTGTCGAAAGTTTAAAAATAAATGCAACGGGAAAAAAGGCTGAAAATTAAAAATATTTTACAACACGTGTTTTTTAGACATATACTAGATTGATTGTCATTAAAGTATTTCAGGTAATCTTTCTTTCAGTATTATAATAGCAACTCTAAGACGAATTATTACTGCATTTTACAGGCGTTAAAAACTTTCTTTGTGTTTTTGAACAGTTTACATTATTAATAAAAATCTAGTAATGTTTAAAAATACAATATAAATATTTTTTTTGATTCATTCAAAATTTTTATGATAGGTTCTAACACAAACTAAACAACAAAGTATGCATACCTCAAGGTCATCAGCTAATTTTGCAAGTGTAGTACTTTTTTGGCAATTAATAAACATATATAAAGTTAAGATGAAACTGTTTAAATGTTTCAGTTCCAGTTTAACAATATATAACCAAACTAATATTCAATAGTATATTTGCTACAAACTAAATATTGAAGTTCTCTTTTAATTGAACTAGGTTTTAATTATACCATATTTAGTCTCTACAAAAACTTGATCACGTTAAAGCTTAGTTAAGCTCTTTTTTTAATAATTTTGCTTTTAAAGTATGTTAATAAGATCATTTTCATTTTCTCAGCAATAGTTTTTATAACTAATCAAGCACAAAAAAAAAAATTCTAAACTTATAAAAAAAACTTGAACTCAAGCCATTAAAGTATTTTTTTTATTTTCATATAATTTAAGCAATGTCAACAGACGCATTTATATTTGAAACATTAAACAAAATTAATTACATATTAAGAATATTAGGAAAACTTCTTGCTTTAATTTGTTTCATTTACTTTTTTCTAATTCAAAAGTAGCTTTTAGGTTAGCTTAAAAACTTAATTTGCTGACAACTAATTATATATAAAGTTTGTAAGAACAAGTATGAGCCAACAAGACTTTTAACTCACATAAGATCTATTTTAAACCGCGTAGTAAACTATTGTGTCCGAATAATTTTTATTTTGTCTAAAACATGGGTAAATTAAACTAAAACCAGCATGAGTATTCTAAACAAACGCTTTGATTTCAAACTAAAACAAATTAAACAAACTTGCAAATAGCGTCTTTGTTAAGAACCATTTCCAAATAATGGTCATCAATTGTTTCTTCACATTTTCGACGGTCTTGATCAACCCTATAAGGATTGTTGTAATTTGAAACTGAGGATGTCAAATAGTTACTAGGAGCACTTTGAATTTTCTCTCTAATATCTAATTGCTCGTCGGGGATTCCGTGGCTACAAATGCTGTTAGTTAATTTAGATATTCATAAAAAGCAAGTTACTAATTCACATCTTGTATTTTTTTTCAATTCAAATTTTACAAACACACTATATAAATGATAAATAAAGTTGCTATGTATGCAGTATACCATTTCAAATTTAATATAAATACTATATGTCTAATCAAATATAAATATAGTTGTTAGAAAAGTTATTTAAAAATATTTCTACATTTAAATGTCAAATTAAAAAAAATTAAAAAGCAAACCTGTTATTGAAATCTTTGTTCAAGCTAAAATCGGAAACCTCGTTCTCAGCTATTGTTTGGTTTGAAAAGTTTTGGTGGTAATTTGATGTTTTAGCTAAGGATGTCCACTGGGCCTGATTATTATGGTCAGAATTTAATTCGGACGTGTCAGGTTGTTCGTAAAAGTTTGGATTTGCAATATCAGAAACACGGATTTCATTACTTTCTGGTAGTTGTTGGTTCAACTCCTTTATATCGATATTAGATGGATGAGGTACCATTTTTGTTAAAAGCTGTTATTTAAAATTTCTATTATGTGTTGTAATATGTAGTTTTTAAACAGTTGTGATTAGGTCAAAACAGGGTCTAAGAAAACTAAATTTATGTAAATAAATTTTAGATATATTATTTTTAGCTTAAACTTTTAGCATTTTATGAATAGAATCAAAATAAAAACTAAATGTCAACAAAATTAAGCTTTATATTAAAACTAAAACTGGTAAATATAAATAAAATTGTATTTGGTTTTTGAATTAATATAAAAATATAATAAATCTATAAAGTTTATAGTATGTAAAACTTTGTTAATATTCAAATAATTCACTGATACTTCAATATTATAAATGTCAACATGGTTGACCAACAAATTAAAACATAGTTATATTTACGGTTTATTATTTATTAAAGATGGACTCATACAAAAAAATTAACTTTAATTTTCTTAAACTTCAAATAATTTTAGAAAAACAAAAACTTATATCAAGTGTAAATTAAAAAGTTTTAAATCTCAAGGTTCTATTTTATTTTAACATTTCCTTTGTATTAACTTCTACATTGAGTAATTTTTATTTTAAATTTATATAAAATCTAAAATTTGATTTAAAAACATTTTTATTATAATTCTTTATTTTTATATAAGTAATTGATAAACTGTAAATCTCTTTAATTTATACTTTTTTATCTGCTTTTATTTTTCAAATAATATCTATTTAAGTATTTCAGATTTCAGGTCAATAACAAATAAACAAAAATAATTTAGTATTCATTAAAAAAATTTATTAAAATAATAAAACAACAAACTCAATAATAAACATTAAAATACTTTTTACTTATTTTATTTGTACACTTAATTTATTTAACACATTAACTTATATCTTAACTTTGAAAAAGGAACTTAGAAAAAAAAAACATATTTTTCCACCAAATTATGGTTTTTACAGCTACACTACATTCAAATAATCAACTAAAACTAATGATTAAAAAGTTAATTATAAAGTGTTAAGTGCGGATAATTTTACTTTTAAATTATGATAAAAAAGGAATACATAAAACAGTGCATTTTAGTGGACACATTGAATGTTTACAACATCAATTGGTTGCTGATTGAAGTTTTGTCACTTTTGATTCGCTTGATTTGATGTTTATGTGTCATACGATATCTTGCAAACTCTCCTTTTAACTTTTTTGCAACGCAAATTAAGATGATACATAGCTACCTGCTTATCAAAAACACTTACAGACAGAAAGTTATACAAGTATTTTATTAAGTTAGTCGACCTGACAAGTAGCAAAAAAAAACAAATCAGGTAAAAGTTAAGAATATTTTTCATAAACTTCTTATCTCTGCCGTGAGCAATTTTAAACAAATTCCGCCAATCTATGACGCATTTTTAGTAAAATGATTAAAATTAAGATCAGTTCATACTATCACAAGCGGAATAATCAATTAAATTAACGAAACTTTAATAATATTAGACTACACAAGTATCATCACGTAGAATAAGCTAATTGCTAACTTTTATTCTTAATTTCTTTAGCTGGTGATCAGGAAATATATTTTGTACTATTTAAAAATTAAAAACTTGAATAGTGTTAAACTAAAAAGCACTTTCTAAGATTTTATAATATAGTATACAAGTTTTTACTAAAACTTGAATAGTTTCCTTAATTCGTGAACACATTTTGCTGTATAACACAATCTTTTTCTTAACATAACTAAAATAAAAACTAGAAACTTAATGATTTACTTATATAATCGAACTAAATTTTTATACAGCTATCTTTTTTAGATTCAACTAAAATATGTAAATTAATGTTTGGTGAATTTTTAAAACTATACCTATAAAAAGAGAGAAAATAATAAAAAGACAGAATTGCGACTGTTAGCGGTCAGAGTAATTTTTCACAACATGAAGTGGTAGCAATTTTTCGTCAATTCTTACCACATACTTTTTGCTTAAACTATTGTTTATAGGTTTAACCACACCTTATTGGTTTTGTCGAAACTAACTTTGAAAAATGTTTGCGATACAATACTATACAATTTTAAGTTAGTAACTTACTTATCAAAAAATATTTTTTAGGCAACATAAGATTCTTCAACTTAGTTTACCGACCACACAATTAGTACAGAATCAAATAAAAACATGATCAAATCATCTTAATTTTTCATAAACTTGTCAACTTTGACATGAGCAATTTTTCACACATTCCGCGACTTAATGACGCCTCTTTGGCAAAAAAAAACATAAAAATCAACAAATATTTTTAGCTACTGCAGGTGGTAGTTGTAAGTTTATAAATATCTAAATTATTTTTAACCAAGACCACACATTGTGACGTTACAAATTCTGACGATTTCGCGGGTCCTTTCTCCTTCGCTGGTGGTCAGCCTATTTGTCTTTTTCTATGATTAATACAAAAAAGTTTAAGCTGTTTATGTCTATCCACAAGTAAAAGATTTTAAATTTTTACTGAACAAATTAAAGCTGACAGTAACTTGAAGATTTTTTAAAGTTTTTAAGAACTTTAATTAAAACATACTAAATTGCAACAATTTCTTAAAAAAATAGCTTAAACATTGTATTAACTACTGGTGATGATTTTATTTATTTTAATTGAAACTTTGTTCTGTTTCCTCATTTCTAATTTATGTTTTTAAAATCATATTATATCTTAGTTGTTTTGATTTGTTGTAAACAGTATACAGAGATTATCTTTAAATAAATTATCACAAATTAAATATGTAAATAATGATTAATATTCTTAAACAAATTTGAATACATATCTTCTAAATACTAAAATTTTAATAGAATGTATATTTTTTTTACAAATAGTTAAAAATTATGTAGGGAGAAACTAAAAAAAATTGCTAAACACTGTTACTCTTTTTCATTTTCAGTAAATTGACAAATGAATTTTTATCGGTACAACAGCTGTGAAAAGAGATTTGCCAATTATAAAACATAATTATTTTTAGTTTAAAGACGGTCTAAGTAGAAAATAAAACTTGTCAGCACCTTGTTGCCTTGTGAATTAACCAGTCTTATAAGTATATTGCTTAACGCATATAAAAACCATATAAAAATTTTTCTTTTTATAGTGTATATTTACCTTATTATTTCACTATTATATTTTACGAATGTAAATTAATAAACTAGATTTTTGTTAAAAAAATAAATAAATTTTAATTTCACTAATATGGTTGTGAGTTAATTAGTAAGTAATAAAACACTTTCCAACACCTTTTTAACATTTTGTAACTATTAATTAACCAGTAGTCATGTTAAAATAAACATTGTAACTTAATACTTTGACACGCTTCAATTAAAGTGCTGATTTTTCTCAATTAACTATAAATAACTTTTTAAATGTTCACAAATTGTTTTGCAACAAAAATATTACATATTTTTTTCGGGATTTGCTAAGTGTTGAACATTTCGTTAACTTAATTTATTTTTTTACAAAAAAAATAAAGTTAATTTTCACTAATTTAGTTGTGAGTTAGTTAGTAAGTTATAAAATACTTCCAACACCTTTTCACCTTATTTTGTAACTATAATAGTAATTAATTTCTCAAAAAAACTCATTTTTCAATATTTATTTTGATAAATCACCTTATTTTAAAGGACTACTTAATAATATGACAGACACCTATTGCCACACAAGTAGCAAGTTTGCTACAGTCACAATAAAGATGATTATCATGAAAATCACTGTTTTGTTATAACTCACAAAATAATTTTAAAATAAAAGGAAAAGGGCCGTCTGTTTAAGTAATTTATGTTTATAAAACTATATGCTGAACGAATAATATATAAAAGATTAGTTGTTTAAAACGCTGTGATAAAAACTATAAAAAAGGCTAATATAAACATAAATTATTTGTTTAGTTAAAAATAAAAATACAAAAAAAATGCTTTATTATTTATAATACGAAAATCAGTAATAATAACTAGTTTAGTTTACATTTAAGACTTTTATTTTCAGTCTTTTAAGTACGAAAAAACTTTCTAAAAAGCTGTTCAAATGAATTTATGAGAAGTTATCTTAGTGAGAATAAATGGTCGACAAACACCTTTTATAAATTGCTTTATATAAAATCAAGTTCATACATAAAGTATTTACAAACTGTATGTATTTTATTATTTTTTAAAGAACTATAAATGTTTGAATTATTATATTTAAGTAAAAAAAATAGTTTAACGAAAGTAAATTTAAACCAAAGGTCAAAAATGTCAATACTTTTAAATGCAATAAAGTTTTAGCTAAAATATAATATTGAAAAAACTTATTTTAAGCTAGAGGAATTGATATACTAATTAAAACAAAAACAGTAGTTTGCTGCTAGAAAATTTTTAATAAATAGCGCACGTGTTATTATATCTTCGTAAGTACAAGTTTGAAAACCATAAACTTTATTACTTTTATATCAGAACTTCAAAGATTGAAAAGCAAACCTTAAAAGAATATGTAAACATTAGAGATAATTATTTCCGAGATAATTGAACTTAAATGTTTTTTGTATCCTAAGCATGTTGAAAAAATTAACTAAAATTTAGGTGCTTAAACTAATATATTAATATTTCATAAATCTTTTAATCAAATGTATAATTTAACAAAATTTAAATGTTTTGTAGTTCATAATCATGCATAAAATCGTAGAAATTTAATGGGATCGATAAAAATTTCATTTAAAAAAATATATTTAGCTTTAAAAATCCATGGTACTCAAGTTGGGTAACAGCTGTTTTATTACGTTTTATATTTAACCTCTACGGCGTCGAAGTCCCACGTGAAAAGCTGCAACTGTTTCCACGAAGGATAAGTCGCCCCGTTGAAGGGGGCTACGTCCGCTCTGAAAGGTAATTGAGGTATAATAACCTATTTATCGATATGCTTGTTCATTTTAATACGTCGTTACTCTCACATTTGCAATTTGCTTACCATTTTAAAAGTTGCAGTGTCTTGGAATTTTGGAAGCTACAGGTGCCTCGGCATGTTCAAAGCTGTATTATTAGCTGTATGTTTATCGTAGCTAGCTTACATTCTCACATGGCTTGCACACGGCACTTTACGATACAAAAACTGTAGTTTTTGCCTTTTTCAATCAAAAATATTGATTAAAATTTAAAATATAAATCAAAAAACTGCTGTCATTGTTTATTATAAAATATTTCCTATAGGAATTAAACCTTAAGTTATATGTGTTTGTTTAATTGGATGTTACAATTTATAGTATTATCTTTGTAATTATTATGTTTTAAAACATAATTTCCCTTTTTAATAAATATAAAATATAAAGTCCTCTTTTTGATTTTGTGTAAACAACTTAATGCCCTTTAGTTTATAAACATCACGATTAATATAAATTTTGTAACTATTAACTCACTTTAGTACTTAGGAAAATAGTTAGAAGCAGGAACGTAGCTTGGTAGGTTTCTGCAAATCTACAGAAACATATACTTATGTGCGAAAAAACTTGCTTTTATTTCAGCTTAAAAAGACTCTGCTGTCTTAGCTTTTAGTATTCATTTATGCTTAATTTTGCACTCCTGAGAGATAATTTTGACATATTTGTACTCTTTAGCATTTTTAGTGTCGTAAAAAAATTGAACAAATTAAATACATCCAAATCGTAACATTTAGGGCGTTAAAGCTTTATTTTGTCAAAAAGCTGCAATGCAAAATTGATTGTAAAGGAAGCTGTAGCTTCAAAAATCAAAATCATACAACTTTATGTTACAAAAATTTGCATAACTTGTTGTTACTATTGACTACGTTAAATGTTTGATTTTTAAAACAGTATAAGTGTTTTTGAGTTAAATGGTGATTTCTTATACTTATGTTTAATGAAAGGTAAAATTTTTTTTAACTTTTTATGGGTAGTTTTAAGTATTGGATACTTTTAATTGCCTCAATTTTGCAAAAAAAAAGTACCCAATATTTTGATGATGTCATTAACTTTACTTTGGGTAGTCATTAAGGTTAAACTTTGTAAAAAAAATAAATTTGCTGTATAGGCCTATGATAAATTCACTTTGTTTATTTTTCTAAATATAAAAATAATTGTATCTGAAATGAAATAATACTAAACATTTCACTATGTTAACAAAACTAAGGAAATATAATTTTCAACCTAGATATTTTTTGCGAAAGTTACAATTTTAAATTCAACCACAAAATAAGCTATTGACTTTGAAAATTTTTGTTTTATAGATTATTTATGACTTTAATTTATTATTATTGTAAGTTTATTGTCATACGAAGGACCCAGGCATCAAAACCTAGGCCACTTATACAGAAAGACATACAACAAAAAGACAAAAATAAACCAAAATTGTACATAAAAAATGAAAAAAAAAACCGAGTTTAACTAATTAAAGTTTAAAAATTATAACATAGAATTTATAGTTCCGGTGCTTCCGAAAAGAGAACAACAATATCCTACTTCAACTTAACCCGAACAAATGGTTTCACTCCAAAACTTTTTTCACTTTCATTCGAACGACGGGCTTCACATTATTTGAACAACTGGTTCAGCCTTCATTTGAGTAACTGGCTTAACTTTAATCCATACAACTTGTTTCACTTTTATTCGTATAACTAGAACCGCTTTTATTTGAACAACGTATCATGTTTTATTAAAATTTCATTATTTTACATGTAGAAGTAGTTTAAAAATTAAAGAATTTTTAATGATTTTTTTTAAATACTAGATTTTTTCAATTTTTTTAATTTCAAAAGTTCAAGGTTTTTCCAGTTTTTGTTTAAACTGTCAAGTTCCTGGATTCCAGGTTTTTAGGCAACCCTGCTCAAATTTTAAGGAAGTATTCCTTTCAATATTTTAAAAATAGTAAAAGATGACAATTAAAACCTACTGTACTCCCCTATTTTAATGTTTTATATCAAAAATTTGTTTTTGTATAAAAAATCTGTATAAAGATACTTGTAGTTTAGATTAAATTTCATAAAGTGACATCAACTTGTAATAAAAGTGATCTACACCCTCCCTGTACCCAAGGTGGCTCGTAAAGTTTTTTTGAAACTTCTTTCAATGTTTCAAAATTTAATATATTTTTTTAATTCAAGTCTTATTTACTTTTCTAGACAAAATAAGTGATCAGAATTTCAAGTCATTCTAGGATTTTATATAGCATTCCAAGATTCCCATAAGCATTTAGGTTTGATGGCCTTCCTGTTAACTTTATTTCAAACTACAAAAAGGTAGCTTTTAATTTTAACTCATGTATAATTAGTTCAAAAATTTTTATGAATTTAATTCATCAATAAACTATAAAAGAAAAATTTGAAAATTCTTTTTTTTTAATTTGTGATCGAATTTAAAATTGTAACTTTATGTTCACAAAAACTATTTTTATATTTTTGTTAACATAGGAAAATGTTTAGTATTATTCTATTGTTTTATTTCAGATATGATTTTTTTCATATTTTAGAAAATTAAAAAAGTGAATTTGTCGTAGGTTTAGACTGAAAATTTGTTTTTTTTTTTACAATTTTAAGCTTCAAAACTACCCAAAGTAAAGTTAATGACGTCATCAAAATATTTGGTACTTTTTTTTTGCAAATTTGCTGCAATTGAAAGTACCCAATATTTAAAACTACCTATAAAAATTCCTACCGTTTAATGACTGTTTTCTTGGTTTGCACAAGTGGCAAGACATAAAAAGTCATAGGGGGTGTGGAGTAAATTAAATAGCCTTGTATACAGTTATCACTCGTACCTCAACATTCCATTTTTGATGTATTAACATAACTGCATTTTTTCAGATTAAATTAAATAACATTAGAGGTAGTTTAAATTGCTGAGTTCCCGCTAGGACGTTATCACGAGTTATTTTAGATGTTTTAATTTTTGCAGATTCGTAACTTTTTTGAGCTAGCTACGTCCCTGGTTAGAAGTAAGTTTAGATAGTTTGCTATAGTAAAATTTACTTACACAATCAATTATTTTTATTTAACGGTTACTCAGATTTGATTAATCATACAATGATTATTGTAAGAAAACAAATAAAAATAAGAAATATATTTAGAGAGAGAACAGATTTGATTAGTTTTAAACATTTAAGAACATTAAAACTCTTAAACGGTAAAAGTTTCAATTTTTTCTAAATATTTTGAAATAATTTTATATTCTAAAGACAAACGTGTGTATTTATAATTATTGTTCATAATGAGCAATTTCTAGTGAAATTGGAAACTTAAAAAGTATTTAAGTAATTAAAAAAAAGTATTTTGACATTAATTACTAAATAGAATTTTTGCTTTCGAGTGAACTTATAAAAACAAATTTTGGGTTCAATATTCTAAATTATAAGTAAAAATAAGTTTAAGTTCACTATTTATTTAAGTTTAATATTTAAAACCAAAACTACTTTAGTAAACTCAATCGTAATAAATAAAACTGCTTAGTTTCATTTATTAGCTAATTAAAAACTTAATTTAAAATATAATTAAAAACTAATTGAAAATTAAATTAATATA
This sequence comes from Thalia democratica, assembly GCF_965202585.1. Classification (NCBI taxonomy): domain Eukaryota; kingdom Metazoa; phylum Chordata; class Thaliacea; order Salpida; family Salpidae; genus Thalia; species Thalia democratica. The sequence continues at coordinate 37,292,642 of NC_139165.1, read as the reverse complement.
TAATATAAAATAAGAATTAAAACTAAAAATTATAAAACTAAAATCTAAGTTTATTCTAAATAACATTAAAATTTTTTACATAACTTGAAAAATAAAATGTTTTCAATTTCTGAAGTTTATTTTTTGATAAGCAATTATTTAATAATTTTAATGAACAGCAAGAAGATGTTCAATTTAATCGTAGTGAAAATTTTAATATACTTTTGTTATGAAGCTATTCAGTTTAGTTATAACAAATAAGTTCAGATGAACTAAACTAGTAATACTGAGTCAAATTATCTTGTCATAACCACATGACTTCCGTTAATGTGTATAAGTAATTAAACCTTAAGTTATACTTGTCTGTTTAACTGAATGTTTAAATCTTAAATATTATTTTTAAAAGTTTTATATCTTAAAACATATTTGCTCTTTTGTTAATGAACAAATGAAAATATATAGCCTTAATTTTGATTTTGTATAAATCAATTAATGCCCTTTAGTTTATAAACATCAAAAACAGTATAAATTTTATAACTATAAACTTACTTTAGTACTTGGTAGAAATTTTAGATATTAGTTCAGATAGTTTGCTGTAGTAGAACTTATTTATACAAATAATACTTTTAAGGTTACTCACTTTTCCATTAATCACACATTGATTATTCTAAAAAACAAACAAAATATAAAACACATTGAACTAAAGACAAAAAGTTTGATTGGTTTTAAAAATTTTAGAACATTAAAAATTTCAAACAGTAAACGTTTCAATGTTTTTTTAATTTTTTTTAATAATTTTATATTCTAAAAACAACAGTGTATTTGTTTATAGTTACTGCTTATAGTTAGAAATATTTGTAAAATTGGATACTTAAAAACCATTTAGTAATAAAAAAAAAATATTTTAACATTAATTATTAAATAGGATTTTTGCTTTCAAGTAAACTCATAAAAACAAGTTGTGGTTTATTTTTTTAAATTTAAGTAAACATAAAATAGTTTTCAATGATTAATTAAGTTAGAAGTTTAAAGCTAACACAACTTTAGTAAACTTAATTGTAATTAATGAAATTGCTATGTTTTATGTATTAGCTTAGCTTGTGAGTATAGTTTGTAAAAATTGTGGCTAACGTTTCTCAATAAAACAAAGCTGTAAGCGTAATTATTAGTTATTTTTTAGAAATTTTGACTGTTATTTAAAACCAACTCATTTTGGTGAATTTCCTTATAACTTACCGAAAAAAACTAATTAAAAATCAAATTAAGCTTGTTTGTTTCATACAAATAATTACTGCATTAGCATAAATGCAAAAGTGGTGAATACAATATGTTATTTTTATAAATTTTAAACATTATTAATTTTTTTACGATGAAAAATTTAATATTATTTGCATGATAATGTTAATAAGTAGGTTTTTTATAACTATATTAACGATCAATATATTTCACTGAAATGTACAAACTTAACCAATATAAAATGAAACTTATTGTTTCATAAAAATAAGCGTATTAAAGAGTTTATATGCGTTAAAATGAAATACATTCTTTTGCTAACAAATGTACAGTTGTTGTAAGTTGAGATTACCTTTATTCAAAACAAACCACTGAAAGAGTATATGCTTACTATATCGTATTTATTAATTTTATTTTTTTTTTTACTTTTTTTCGTACTCTTTAGTACACAAGTTGCTTTATTTTAATAACATTAGTTAATCTGTATCTATAATAAATTATTTGTATCTCAAAAAAAAAAATTATAAAACATAATTTTTAGCCTTTAATTTTCAATTTATTTTAAAATATTTTAACATTATATCGATTTTTATTTTTATTTACTAAAATTATAAATTCTTTAATGTGATATAATTTAACATTTAAGATAATTTTTTTTTCGACTAGTTTTGATAAATAGCTAATTTTTTATATAAATAAATTTTACTCATGTTACATATTGTTTTATTCATTTTTAAACACATAGATTTTAATTATAAAGTCTTAAACTATTACAACTTAAGGGAGGACTAAAAAATAATTATATATAAGACTTACAATTACTATATAATATTTGGTTTTGATTAGCTCGAAGTAACCTGTAAAGCTTTTTTTTAATAAAAATTATTTCTTTATTACTCATATAAACTTAAAATAATAAAAATTCGTTTAAAAAACTCTATTTGAAATCAAAATCTACCAAACTTTTTTACTTAGATAAATTTTTCTCATTGAAATTTTAATAAAACAACTATATAAAATATTATTGTATGTTTTGGTTTTAAGAAAATAGATAAAGAGATCTCAACTACTGGGTAAGAAATAATGAATTTATAACTATATTCATATTTTTACCAACTCAGTGTCGGTCAAAGACTTTGACCGAAACTTATTTTGTAAAATAAATTCTTGAAACAATAAATTCATATAAAATGATATTGCAAATAATTTCTACTTCAGTGTAGCTAATATTTAAAACTAGTCTAGATATATTTAAAATAATTGCATGGTAAAACAAGGAACAAAACGCTTTTTCAAATAGGCTTTAGAGTCTAAATTTTTTATAATGTGTTATAAAAAAAAACTTTTTTTTTCCGAAACTTTTATTTATATTCAATGTGTTTAATAAATAAGGGAAATGAAAATGCCATATTAGTTAATAACAACAAAAAAAATAATTTGGTATACTACTTAAATAAATTTTCTGATGTTTTCAACAGTTCTTCAAAACCGACAAATTTTCGTGAAATTCAGTATATTTAACTTAAAGAAAACTATTTAGAAATTTGAAATGAAGCTGGATTGTTTCATACAAATAAATGCTTGCTCTGATAGTGCAAAAATATGAATAAAGTTATTATGTAGCAAAAATTAAAAACATTACTATCTTTTCAAAATATTTGTGCTTAAAAATTACCACTAAAGGAGTCTACCTTTAGCAAACTGTGTTTATAAAATTTATAAAACTTAAGTTAGCATAATTATAAGTTTTGATACTTTCGCAAAATTAACTAAAGCGATTCCTTTTAAATTTTTATATTTCTAACGTATATAATATATAACTTACACAACTACTAAATGAAAACAGATAGACCTTAGGTTTTACTTAGTTCTACACATAAGCGGAAGTCATGTGGTTATGACGTGATAATTGAACTTAGTATTAATTTTTAGTTCATATGAAACTATTTTGTCAATTATAAACTAAACCATTTAGCTTCATACAAACAATGCATATAAATTTGCACTACAAATAATAACAAAAACATATTTTTTTCTATTTTTAAACCACCTTAAATATCTGTATTTTTTTATCCATTTAGAGAGATTAAAATCTAAATTTTTATTTGTTTTTCATGGTTTGAAAAAAAAAAACTTTTAATTAAGAATAAAATTAAGAATTAGTTTATGACTTTATTTAAAATTAACAATGCAATTTATTTCGGCAAGACCTTGCTTGTTTCAAAGTGTAGTTCTACAGTGTTATTACAGATTTTAATATTACTACTTAGGGTTTGTACTAATTATATATACTTGATCCAGTCTTAACATAGATAATTTTATAAGTACAGTTTGTAAATCATAAACTCCTTTAGTGGTGAGCTTTAAGTACAAATAACTTAATCAGATAGTAATGTATATACAATTTTAGTACATAAAATATTACATTCACCGTTTTTCCAATACATGTTCTTTGAGGCAATTATTTGTATGAGACAAAAAAGTTTCATATTATACTTAAAATAAGTTTTATATTCGGTAAATAAAATGGAAAATCACAACAATGGTTTCGAAGAATAGTCAAAAATATTAAAAAAAAAATATTTTAATAATATATCAAATTTGTTTTAATGATGTTATTAGCAAATATATCATTTTTCGTTTGCATTTTAAGAAAACACGTAAAGTAAAACTTAAACAAGTTTTGTCAAAAAAAAACTCTTATAATGTACGATAAATCAGCATTTTGTTTCTTTTTTATTCTTAAAATGTTTATAATGCTTTAGAAGTTTAGCTATACTTAAGTTAGATTAACTTGTACAGCCTCAATCAAAATAGAAATGAGACAAGTTTATTTTTTACGAACAAATTTATAAGAATTTTATTTAAAAAAAGCGTTTCTTGAAAGATTTTCACTTTTCTAAGCTCACTTTGAAATAATAATTAAGAAAAAATACATTTCAAAATAGCTTTTTGAATTCATTAAAGCTAATCAAAAACAAATATCTCACAATAACAAATATAAATATTTCCGGTTTTTGAGTATTTGTTTAAGTTGTAATAGTTTAAGATTTTTAATAAGACCTTTTTATTTAATATTAATTCAAACAATAAGTAACACATGTAAAATTTAAATTTGTAAAACTTAGTAAGTTTTTAAATTTATTCTACTAATTATCAGCATAAGTGTTTTATTTTATTACTGCTTATTTTATATAAATTAAAAAAAAACTGCTGTGTTGTAAAAACCTTAAGAGAAAAAAAAATAGTATATTAACATTAAAAATTAAAAACTTCAAAGTAGTTTTAATAGTTTGCTTTATATGAAACGTACAGATAAATAATTGCAAACACATATCAACTTTTTTAATATGAATAAACTTTTTTTTAATAAACTTATTTGATATAAAACCTAATGATAATCAAATTAAATTTCTAAAGCTATTAGATTTAAAAAACGATAACATTAATGAACACGATGTAATAAACATAGACTGCACTAATTTTGTGTATTGAGTACAATTAATATGAATTGAAAAAAATTATGAATTTGTCAGTACATCAATATGTTTTATACTTTCATACAAAAGTGTATTATTGGTCGGTTATTTTTAAGAAACAAAAAATTTTCATTTAACACTAACTAAAATGACTTTTTATCAGTAAAATACATTGATTTTAATGTAGAGGGAAAATACCTATTTAAAAATATAATAAACATTTAAAATTAACTTTCTCATAAAAAAATTATTTTATTAATTTTTTTTATTAAACTACATACTTACTTCAATATGTTACGAATTATGAAATATAAGTCAATTAGATTATATTTAGTTACTTGTACTAGTATTCTAATTTATCATAATAACTGTAACTAATTGGTATTTGGAAATTTGTTTTTGGTTAATTATAAGATTTTTAATTATTTTGTAATGTGAATTTAGCTTTATTAAGTTTTTAAAACATTTACAACTTTGTAATATTGATAAATGTTAACAGAAGTTTTACAAACTGTACTCACAAGCTAATTCATTTATACAGTACTTGTCTAACAGTGTTTATATTTATATATATTATACCAAATTATTAGTAGCATTAAGTTTCTAAGATAAATATCAGTAAAAGCAAATTAATCAATAATTATAATTAAGAAAACTATACCGTACATGTTTTATAAAGTGACTTTAAAGCTTAAATTTTTTTTTAATAATTGATGTTATGTTACCTAGTTTCAAATATTTAAAAAGTTTCAATAGTCCAAGTCGAATTTAAATTGCTAACTAATATTAATAGCTACATATCAAAGCTTTTCATTTTTAGCATAAAAAAGTATTTTAATTTAAGTAAGAAATTTTAAAAGTTTACTGTTTAAAAGTTTTAATTTTTTAAAAGGTTGAAAACTAGGCAATCATTTTTATCTTGCGCTAAATGTATTTTCTCTTTATATATCTTTTTTTACAAAAACCATTGTGTGATTAATTAAAACAAGAGTAACCTTAAATAAAAAATAATAGTTTAAAAATAAGTATTTCTACAGCAAACTATCTAAAGTAATATCTAAAACTTCTATCTAGTATTAGTTCGAGTTCGTAGTATGAAAAGACTGTTTTCCTTTCGCTAGTTAATTGTTTTCACTTTTAATACAATACTATATATAAAAATTTCCTAGTATTTTATAAAGTGGTATGTTATAAATTAAGCCTTTTTATAACAGTTTTTTTACAACAATCAATAAAACTACTATAGGTTCAAGTTTTTTGATTAAAATGTTATTATCTAAATTGCAAGTAATCAGTTTTATTGAGTGTTCAACTCGAATAGAAATTGCTTACTATGATAAATATTTTTTAATCCACAATGCTTGCTGTTAAAATATAAATTTATTTTAACACAATAAAAATTTTTTTAAACCTATACTTTTTAATAGTTTTAGCCTTTTAAAATTTAATCTTTTGATTTAAATTTGTTTTCTTAAAATAATTATTGTGTGATTCATCCAAAAGCTAATAACCCTTAAATAAATGTATTAATTGTAAATTTTACTATTACTAACTATCTGAACTAATATCTACAGCATGCAAAATAATATAAAAAAATTGCTTTAAATCTTCTTTTTTCTACCTTTTTACTTTTCTGTTTGATTTTCCTTTGTCGGTATCAAATTATAGTGAAATTTAACTCTAAAAATTAATAAATAAATCTGCGATACTTTATTTGCTTATTTCTACAACTAGTTTCGATCATATAAATCATGATGAAGTAGAGACAAGTTTATAGAACAGAGCATTTTCATGCAAGCATATATTATAAAATGTGAAAACATATAGAATAGTGACATAACAATAATTTTTAATTAGAATATTTTTCTATAAAAAATAACATCTTATAAAATTTCTGTTAAGATATAGGTACATTTTAAGTAGTTCAAAAATTATTTTTTAAAAGACGAACAAAACTTGTTTATTCCAAAACAACTCAAATTAAAATAGTTATATTAATAGCTTTTTTCCGGTGCATAACTTACTAAAAATATATAACAGAATGCATTTCATTTTATTTTAATTTATTTAAGTACTTTCAAGTAGGACTCGTCAGAAATTGTTTCCTACTGGATTGGAATGAATACAAATTGAAATAAAATTATACTGCAGTTTAAAGTTTTAAGATATAAAATGACGTACTAACCAAACGTTAAAAATTAAATAAAAGCTAATGCTAAACAAATTTGGTACACTAATAAAACTCGGTAGAATTAAAACAATGTAAATAAAGAAGCGATAAAAATTAAAAAATAAAACTATGCTAAAAAATGAAGTTTAACAAAAAACAAATTACTTAAAAATTACTAATATAAGGATTTAAAAAGTCTAGTTTGGTATACGAAATTTTTCTGCTTACATAAACTTGGCCTTAAAGATTGAATACATAAGACTTCCAGAATATGCAAGTGAGTTTTCCGCTCTCACTAAGACTGAAAAATTGTCCTTTTTATAATTTACTTAATTTTATAGTTTTTTTAAACTTAAAACTTCCTTACCTTGAAAATATTTCTGAGAGGTTTTCTCAGAAAATTTCAGAGGAAATAAGCTAAGTTTTTAGCTCTGTTCATTTAAGAACAGTTTTGTATACTGATTGACCTCTAAATGGTATTTACAAAGATGTTTCTCCCACCCATGAAAAAAGTAACATCATCTATAAATTAAGTTGTCACTGTGGTAGTGACTACGTGGGAAAAACATCTCAAAGGTTTCATGTGAGAATCGATCAACATGTTCCGAAAGTCTTGAAAAAGTGGTTTGATGGCCGTTCTGAGAAACCAACTAAAAAATACTTCTCGGCGATTAGGCAACATTTGTTGGACAATCCTGAGTGTGTTAAAAATTATAAAAAGGACAGTTTTTCAGTCTTAGTGAGAGCGGAAAACTCTTTTGAATTGCATATTCTGGAAGTCTTATGTATTCAATCTTTAAGGCCAAGTTTATGTAAGCAGAAAAAGTTCGTTTACCAAACTAGACTTTTTAAATCCTTATATTAGTAATTTTTAAGTAATTAGTTTCTTGTTAAACTTTATTTTTAAGCATAGTTTTGTTTTAAATTTTTTATCGCTTCTTTATTTAGATTATTTTAATTCTACCGAGTTTTATTAGTATACCAAATTTGTTTAGCATTAGCTTTTTTTTAATTTTTGACATTTGATTATTGCGTCATTTTATATCTTAAAACTTTAAACTGCAGTATAATTTTATTTCAATTTGTATTCATTCCAATCCAGTAGGAAACAATTTCTGACGAGTTCTACTTGAAAGTACTTAAATAAATTAAAATAAAATGAAATGCATTCTGTTATATATTTTTAGTAAGTTAAATTAATAAAAAATATTTAGCTAGAAAATTAAAAGTATTTCTTAGAAGTTTTGTTTAAGAAGTTCGAAAATAATAACTTGTTTGTAAATGAAGTTATATAACTTTTGTACCTACAAGTTGATATTTTTAAAGTATAGTTTAAAAAAAAATCTCAAATTGTTTTTGAAAAAATAGGTTACAAAAATTAAAATATCTACAAAATCTAACAAATACTAGTGTGACTTCATAGTTAAACATTTTTAATTTTTGTAATGCTTATAAACTAAACAGCAACAATTTGTTTATACAAAACAATAACAGTATTTAACTTTTTTTAGTTTTTCTTTGTTAAATATTGCAAATTTTTTTTAGATATAAGAATTGATAGCAAGAGTATTTATTATTTAAACATCTATTAAAATAAATATATATAAATTAAAATTTATTTAATTCTACACACTAGATATCAGTCATGTGGCTAAGAACCGATAATTGAACTCAGTATTAATGATTAAGTTAACATTAATCTATTGTTATTTAATTGTAAACTAAACCCTTTATCTCCATAAACAACGATGCATTAATGTCTTCATTACAATTAAAAACAAATTGTTATGAATATTGTTCTTTAATAAAACATCATAAATAAATGAATATTAATATTAAATTATGAAAATTGAATTCCGAACTTAAATTAAAATTTTTCGTATAGTTTTGTGAAGTGGTTTACTGTTACTTTTTAAAAACTTAGAAATTTGTTTTATAAACTTTTTAAAATTTTGAGAACACATTTTGATTTCGGCTAAACTTTGTTTTCTCTGAACGTTTAGTATCTAAAATTGCATAACTTTCTATACTATTCTTATTTACAGTTAATACTATAAACTCCTGAATCCAGCCTTTTTTAAATACAGATTGTTATGCATTAACTTCTCTAGTGATATTTTTTAAGTACGAGTAATTTAAATAGATGTTAACAATAACACTTTAAAGTACGAAAATTATAATAATTAACCATTTAGCAATCTTGCAAGCAATTATTTGTATAAAACTAAGAAGTTTCATTTAATCATGTTAACAAGTCTATTTTAGATAAATTGTAAACTATTTTAAAAAAATAAGTTGGTTTTAATCAACAGTAAAAAATTTCTTAACGATTTTTTTAAAGAAATTTACCAAAATAGTTTTAATGTTTCGATGTTCAAACTAATATGAAAATTTTCATTTGCCTTTTCATAAAACACGTAAAGTAAAAATTAAACATCTTTATAATTTACTTGAAAAATTTAAACTTGTCTCAACACTTTATTAAAAATTACGACCCTAAAGACTATTTTGATTTTTTTTTTAGTTTTTATCCTGAAAATAATTTAAAACTATTTTTAAAAACTAGCTAAACCTAAATTAAAATAACTTGAAATTTTATTTTATACAGAATTTATCAAAATTCAAATAAAAAAATTTAGAAAATTTTTATTCTAAAATTTTGTTTTATTGAAAACTTTTCATCATTTTATTTACAATTATTATTTTAAGACTGATATACATCCCGAATTTTCTTTATAGATTGGTCACTATCAATCACAACTAAGTGTTATTTTAAAACAATAGTTTCATTTTTTTCTTTCCAGTATTTCCTTTAGTTGTTACAGATTAAGATTTTGTAGAAAGATCTATTTGTTTATAAATAATTCAAGCAGTAAATAACAAAAGTTAGTTTATTAATATTCTAAATTAACTACTTAATAATATTATTTTACCATGTGTCAGTAAAAGTTTGAATTATATGAAATCTAGGTACTTTTTAATTTTTATTAAATAACAGCAATGTAACCAAACATCAGTGAAACGAACACAAAGTTTACTCACTTATTTTTAAAAAAAGCTTTATTTCTAAATTTTGTTATACCTTTAATAAATTACTAAACTGTAAATACTTTATTAGCTACAAAAAAATTATATACAGTATAAGCTACAACAAGTATTACTGAGTCTCATCATGTCACATGGATATCATCACAAGTTTTTAACAGGAGAAATGTCAACAGAAGTACTAACTCTGTTGTACCAAAATCGGTATTGTACTCAAAAGGATTTTGATGTTGTTGTTTCTTTAATTGCTGAAAACAACCAAAAAGTAACGAGTGGCATGGAATGTTCTGAACTTAATAACGATAGATCATTAGATTTTTCATTAATTCATTACTTTCATGACAGAACTTTGCCTAGTGGTTCTGATGTTTGGAAAATATATAAAAAAGAAAATTCAGAAATCTTTAAAATCAATGAGTTGAAGAATAAAGTAATTCAGCTACCTGAAAGAAAAAACTACTGTGCTTGTACATTTATAAAAAACTTGTATAAAATCAAAGGGCCTGTTTTTCTCGAAATTGTTTGAAATATGACACAAAAACAAGTAAGTGGAGCTGTTGTCGTTGTGAACACTCGATAAATTTATTTAAAAGCGAATTTTGTAAACTGTTTTACGCAGATTTTAAGACGTGCTTCCAGTATTAAAAAAACAAACATATTTTTATATAAGGAGTAAACTTCGTTTGAATTAGTATAAAATCAGCGCGTTTTTTAAAAAAGGGAGTTCTAAAAACCATCTGTCACTAAACATTGTTAAACTGTGGGAAGTAACGTCGTGGAGAATCTATCACTCAAGATATTAAATCAATAGTTGCTATCGACGCATAAGGGACTAAGAGTTCGGAAATTCACTACGATTGTTGGGCGATAGTTAGTATAAATTCGAGGAAACTGTTAGTCTATTGACTATTGTATTATTTTTTAATCACGTGTTGTAGTTTTTGCATGCACTTATTTCTCTTCTAATTTGTAAATAAATTTCACAACTAAAAAAGAAATATATTTTAGCTTAAACCTACTTTAACTAAAATCATATATTTCTAAAAATCATAATATAGATAAGAATAAATATAAACCGTTGTCATTACAACAAATCACGACTCGCTCGAATAAGAAGAAATTGGATACCAGGGCAGATACAGCAGCTCACAGTGGAGATCACACAGCGTCCGATAATAACCCGGAATCTTCGAAACATACGGTTACAAAAAAATTAACAGAAGAAAATCGCGCAAAGTCTACCTTTAATCCAAATGCTCCCGATTTAGATAACGTTATACGCGAAGGGGAAAATTCTTTTCCGTCAATTAACCCCCAAGAAAATCAGGGAAATACTAATTTAGCTTCTCAAAACCGCGGCCTAGACGATCTTACGCTAGCACGAGAAATGTACAACCAAAAACTAGAAGCGATTCAAAAATTAGAAGAGCAGGAAGAACTAGATAGATTGCGAAACGAAATTAGTAAGTTAGATATTAGATTAGGCTATAATAAGGTAGAAAAAATACCAGAGCCTTACGAGCGCGAAATGCCACTAAAACACGATCATTTTTTTGAAAATTACGAAAATCAAAGTAGTATAAAAAATAATTTTAACGATACATTCAGAGCACAAAGATTAAGTAAAAAGTTTAAGAGGTTAGACGTTGTAAAAAATCCTCGAGATACGATTAACTACTTTAAAGAAGAACTACATGGTGAAGGTATTGTAAACGATTTAGAAAAATACAATTGTTTAATAGGGTTTTGGCATATGGTCGACATTTCTGATTACTTTAAGATGTCTGAAAGAAGTAAAAGAAATTATAGTTCACTAAAAAACTTTTGTTTAAACCGCGACAACGAATTAGCCGAAATTTTAGATAAAATTCCTATCTGGGAAACTAAAACACATTTTAATCAAATCTACTCGACCGCGACGAAATGGGCGAAATGCCCGGAGGAAGACAGAATAAAGTTTTTTCTAGCGTATTTAATGCCATCCTCAATAAAAAGTAAATTTAAAGAGTATTACGATGCGGAACTGGACGTCTTTAGACGTAAAAGTCAAGCTATATGGAATGCTCATAAGGAAAGCGCATTACAGTCGAATCAAGTGAATTGCAATAGATATCACAGACCTGATCACTTTACCAAAAAAAATAATTATCAAAGAAGGATGCGTTCTAACCCTCAACAAGAGTCTTATCATAGAAATAGTAATACAAACAACAACCTTGGTCATCAACAACAAAATAGAAACAACTACAACTCGAACCAATCTTTTCAAAGATACCGAGATAATGAAAGGAGAAACTACAATTATTCAAATTCATATTCACGTCCTTATGCTCATACGAACAATCAAAATCAACAACAGGGAAACGATTCCCCGTCATCCTAACAATAATAGGAAGAGACGATGGGTGCAGAAATAAGTCTCTTAATAGATATCTTAATAACGCTGTTAAAAGAGTTAATATATCCCATCGTGCAAACCATAACCAACTTACAAATAATAAAAATAACGATATGCGAAACCCTAAATTAAATTATTTTAAAAATTTCACAAACAAACCTGAATTAACTCTAAATAGTCCAAAAAATTCTCTCTCAAATACTAAACTAATAACTAATAATAACCTTAATACTAATAGTTCAAAATGTAATAATATCTGGAACTTCAAAATTAAAAAGGCTTCACCTGTTAATTTTTATAAACTACCACAAAACTTGCTATTCACAGTAGATAATAATTCTAAAGTTTTATTTTTGGTGGATACCGGATGTGAGATTTCCATCCTTCCCAAAAATCTTACAAATGGCATTAATCACTATTTTTAAACCACCAAGTAAAACAATTAAAGGAATAGGTAACACTCCTATATATCCTATAGGGAGTGTTGATGTTATATTAGAGTTTGGTAATTTAAAAGCTGTTAAACATAATTTTTGGGTCACACAAGAATACAGGGATTATGGAATAATTGGGTTAGATTTCTTAAAAACTCATAAACTCTCTATTTCTTTAGAAGAACTGAGGTTGTATCAATACAAAACCAAACGTGTAATCAAATTATATACAGCTGACGAATTGCCAAAATCGGTAGTAGTTTCTTCGCACAATCTAGAAATAGTTAATAGTGAAATTACTTCAGACTTTCAAAATAAATGTAGGGATCTACTTAATGAATTTCCAGAGCTTACAGAGACACCTGATTATACTCGACCGGTAAAACACGGGCATTCTTTAGAAATCATAGTTGAAAATTTTAATCCTAAATTGGTAAAAGCGCGTAGATGCAATGGTATAAGACGCAAAATGGTTGAACAAACGTTCGATGATCTTATAAATAAGGGAGCAATGTCACGTGGTACGTCAGACATGTGTGCTTCACCCATTACTATTGTTCCAAAGAAAGACAATAGTATTAAAGTGTGAATAGATTACACAGTTCTTAATGCACACACACGCCCAATGTCTTACCCCTTGCCTAGGATTAATGAACTTGCAGAAATTATACCTGAAGGAACACAGTATTTTTCTTGTCTAGACCTTAAAGAAGCTTACTACTCATTACCTATAAAACCCAGCTCTCAAAAATATGCCGAAATCATTGCTCACCACGGGGTATTCATACCCCAACGCACGTCATTCGGGCTGAAAAATGCCCCTATGGCGTTTCAGTCCATGATGCAAAGCATATTAGCGGGTTGTTATGAATTTACGTTTGTTTATCTGGATGATATTCTTATTTTTAGTAAGCCCAAAGTGGACCATTTAAATAACCTCAGAAAAATTTTTCAAACTTTACACAAAAATGGGTTATACCTTAATATGAAGAAATGCGTTTTTGCTCAACATAGACTTGACTTCCTCGGTCACTCGGTAGGGATTGATGGGGTTGATGTTTTACAAAACAAAATAAAAGCAATTAAGGAACTTCCTAAACCTACGAACCGCAAAGAGTTAAAACGATTTCTATGGTTGTGTAACTACTACTATAGGCACATCCAAAAGCTAGCCGAAACAACTGCTCCACTTAAAGAAATATCAGGGCGTCCTAAATCTACAAATAGGAGACCTTTACATCTAAACGAAACTCAAATTAAATCCTACAACGACACGTTGGCTACCTTATCAAAAGCAGCGACTCTTGCTTTTAAAGACCATGAAAAACCATTAATTGTTTATTCAGATGCATCCGACAGCCATGTCAAAGCAGTGCTGGAACAAGAGGGTAAGAATGGTGAAAAACGTCCCCTCGCATTTTTTTCTAAAAAACTGCCAGCCTTGAAAGCTGTCAAATCAACATTTTTAAAAAATTGCGTGCATTACACTTAAGTTTAAAACATTTTTAAAGTCGTATTATAGGACGACAACTGTTTGTTAATACTGACAGTCTGTCCGTGGCAAAAGCTATTAATAATCCTATTGGAAACCAGTCTCCAATAGAACAGCGCTACATTGCCGCAATAAAAGAATTTAATCCAACAGTTACGCATATTACAGGAGACGAAAATAAAGTAGCCGATACATTAAGTCGACCACCCTTAGTAACAGCTATGTACGTAAAAGCGTCACATGATGATTCGGATTACATTTATACATCTGAAGAAGATACCGAAGATAGTTTGTCTGACTATCAGTCATCTGAAAGTGAAGAAGAAGTTATCACTTCAGAATCTTTAAACAAGGAAGAAATAGCTAAACTACAAAGTAAAGAGCCTAATTTGATAAAATCAGCATATGAGCATAAAAAAACGGTCAAATTTTTGAAACCAGAAAATCTGGCGGTAATAGTTGAAAATGAACAGCATAAAATCATCCTACCTTTTGCTTTAAGATTATCTGCTTATGAATTAGCACATGGTTACATCTAGGGAAAGAGAAATCAATGTTAGCAACTGCAAAAGACTATTGGTGGCCAACTTTACGAAAAGATGTAGAGTACTGGGTTCAGTCATGCTATATCTGTCAAGCCACAAGAACGACTAGGCATAACCGCCAAAAAATTGGGCTATACCCAGCCAATATCGAGCTTTTTCAATTCGTACACCTAGACCTCGTAGGTCCGATTGAAAAAGAATTGAAAAATTATAACTATATTCTTACAATGAGAGACAGATCAACTGGCTTTCTAGCCAATGTTCCGATTATGGATAAGAACGCAGAAACAGTTAGAGAAGCTTTTATACAAAACTGGTGTGGTCACTATGGCATTCCACAAGTCATAATGACTGTTAATGGACATGAATTTTCAAACTCGATTCTAACTCGCACTTTCGAAGAACTTGGTATTGACCATAGATTTTCACCTCCTTACAGTCCTCAAACTCTTGGATTCATCGAGAGGGTACATAATCCAATAAATGTAGCACTTCGAGCACTTCCTGACAAAACAAACTGGCCCCTACATTTGCCATTGATTACAATCAGCATAAACAACTCTTTCATGGAAGGTTCACCTTTTACACCATCACAATATGAGTTGGGAATGTGTGTGAATATCAGTGGTCGTGTGATGTTAAACGAAGTAAGCGATATCGCATCGGAAAATGATGTTTTTGAATCTAGAATTTTTCTACATACAATGTCAAAGGTTAAGAAAGTACAAAAAAAAAATACAAACAGAAATCCGTTTATTATGAACCGGGACTGTTTAACAGCGAACAGGTTTGGTTAAAACGGAAAAGTAGAAAAAAGCTCAGTTCTTTATACCAAGGGCCTTACCCCGTGCATTCGTTTAGCGAACACTCGGCGATTATTGATAAAAATTCAAAACTTTTGAAAGTAAGCATAAGAAACATTAAAGCTTATATTCCCAGAGAAAACCTTAACGAAAAAGGCGAAAAAGTAGGGAAAAGCATGGCATATAACTTAAGGGAAAGCAAAAACAAAATTAATTATGCAGAAAGTTCGTCCGATGACGAAACATAATGTCTAAGCTAAAATTGCAAATAAATGTAATTTTAGTTTTATATTCTAGTTTTTTGGAAAACACAAATTTTAAACTTTAACAGAATTACTTATCAGTGAAAACGGGTTCAATAACTTTTTCGGTTCTGAAATACTTTTTTCTTTCTAAATTTTTCTATAAATACTGTTGTTATGTAGCAACTTATGAATTCAGTTATTGAAATATTTTAAATAATGAAGCTTATTGAAACAAAGTTAATGTCTTAAACAGAGTTTTGTTGTGACAGGTTTCAATTAATTTTCATTTTTTTATCACATTATTTAAATTTTTTCCTTATAATATTACAGTTATCAAACTCTATTCACGTATTCAAATTCAAGTTCAAGTTTATACTTGACGTTTTATTACGGATAAAAATAAAGCACTTATTACTCCTTTAAGTAATTGCTTTCGCCACGTGCACATAACAACAGCTTATTTTTATCTTTTTCTGTTATACTTTGATAAGTTTTTTTTTTGAGTGCATGTTAAATTTTAGTCAAAATTTATTTTGCGACACATAATAAATAAATGGTTTTTTACAATTCTTTAGTTATAAACTTCTTTTATGAAGTTCACATGTGTTGTAAAATAATTACGACTTTTAAAACTTAAACTGCTATTCAATTTACGTTTTTTTTAATGAAACAGCGAAAACACCTGCACTAATAAAAATTAACTAATATTAAAATTTAATATTTAGTCTAGTTTAAAGCAAACTCCTTTTGTCATAAGACAAAATAAATATTAATGAGTTTATAGCATTTTTTTTTCTTTTTGTCTTACTATTTCGGTATATAATTAGAATCGTTTAGAAGCAACGCATTCACCTAAAAATGCTGACAGTATTAACTGCTCTATTCGTTTTAAATTTCATTAAAGCGGACGAAGTTATCCGCAAACATGTTTTGCATTGTGCAAAAACGTTCCAGTGAAATCGTATATGCTGAGAAACCTAGGCCCGTGCAAATCAGAAAACTCAACAAGGACTATATTCCCAATTGATGTGTATAAGCCAATGGACAACACGATAGATATCAAAGCTACAGCATGTCGAATTAAGATGGAAGTTCACGAATGCAAGTTGTCCTTTTTTTTTTTTGCTGAAAGCTGCATACTGCCGAATGTTATCTATAAGCCAGTGGATACTGACTCGTGCAAAAGAGCCCATAGAAATAGATATACACAACAGGGAATTTTATTTCCGGAGGATGACCACAAACTTTCTACTAGGAATATCCTTAAACCAGTGTTTAATTGGTGGTATACTAATACAATCAAAAATGAGAATTATGTTTTAGCGTATCTCTCGATCAAAAAAGATTTACTCACAAATAAATTTTCTCATGTTACCTTGGGTGACCTTCAGTGCGATTCCAAAGAAAATATACGCTCATCTGATAATTTGTCTATCTTTTATGAGGAGGAGAAAGTGAAGACATGTCACAATAATCCTAAGAAGTCAAACGCTAGCCTTTTTTTGCATACGACTACAAATGGAGTTATTTACCAAGTAAAAGGGACGAATTTAATAAGCACTGTTCTGGCTAAATGTGAGGAAAAAAAGAGGAAGTGCATTTCAAAAAAAGAGGGGGAGAAATTCCTTTGTACCCTAAGTGGGCATGTGTTGCTTCAGGGTTCATGAACACTTCTGCAAAGTTTAAGCAAATCTACGCTGCAATAACGACTGTAGCGAATGCAAATCTCTTGAATATTCAATTACTCCAACGTGTTTTTGAAAATGCATTATGTGAAAACGCACGCGCCAGCTTGATTTCCCTAATGGGATCTCAACAACTAAATCCTTCCAAAACTCTGAGTTTCCTACTGAATAACAACGTAAACGCTGTGTATTCAGCTGGAATCCTTAAAAAGTTGAAGTGCACTATGGTGGAAGCATACTTGCAGCCTACCTTGAAACATAAGGGTCGTATTTCTGATCGACCCTTATTTAAAGTTTATATTGGCTTGGGAACAATTACCGCTTCTTTACGCCAGGGCCGATTTTTATCAAAAAGTATTACTAATACTGTATTTACTACAAACAAAAAATCTTATGAATTCGGAGAAAATGTTCTGTTTTTCGAAAATGAAACTTTAGTAGATGAACAACCTTCAATTCATCGAATAACCATCAAAGACCTAAACTTGAACGAAAAATTATTCAGCTTAGACGAGGCAGAAATGGCGGACGACTTCAAACGTATTGCGAATTCCGAAGAAGAAAATACAAAGCAGCAGTTAAACAACATAATTTACCTCACGAAAAAGACATATGAGGCCAATGGCATTGATATAGAACCTTATTTAGTTGAAGGTCGGAAGTTCGATTCGTCGTTTATTACAGACATTTTCAAATCGATTAGTTTCGGAATTTGGGGAAAAACTGAGAACATTCTGGACATTCTGACTAAAGCGTAAACAATTGGTATAACCTTGTTATTACTGATTGTAATAATCCAGACCGTCAGAGAATGTGTTACAAAAGCTTGTAGAAAGGAAAGAATGGTTCAACCAGAAACTTAGACCAAAAACATTGAACAATAAGTTGAACTTGTGTATGTAGAAATATTTTTAATAATTTTATATTAGATATATAATATAAAATTCTATTGCTACAGTATTTTAACTTGAATTTTTAATATCAAATATTATACAAACTTTTGTTGATTTGTAATTAGAATTAGATTTTAGAATTAAAGTTGTAATATTAACCAAATTTATGTAGATATAATTTTATTTAACAAAACTTTCAAATTTTAAATTCATTTCATTTGTCAACAAATATACCTTATAATAATAAATTATAACGATTTCTAAATTATTCTCGAGATTGTTTGTATTTTTTCGAACTATAAAAATGATCTTAAACAGTTTTGGAAGTTGTCTAAGCGAATGTTATTTTTGTCGAACTTCAATAGAATTTTAAACGATAACTTAAATGGAACGTTTTGACAAATAACTCCTTGATTTTTGTTTTCACAACGGTTTGTTCAAACGAATTTTTAAATGCAGTAATAAAAATTTTATTTTTTTAAAATGAATTTTACGACAGTTTTATTTCGTTTTTGACATCGTTAGTTTTTATTGAATTTTTTCTTGCATAAAAAACGACTCCAATTTTTTTCCTTTCCGTTATATAACGCGAGTAGCCGTTGGAAAATTTGTTATATTGATATTTCGAAATGTATCGTGGACTTACACCCGCCCGTTAATCAAGGACTCGCTCTAGAAGTCCACGAGGTTCCAGAAACATAAGAAGGAATCATACTTCTGTTGACGAGTTTTCAGATTATAGAAGAAGCAGGGTGGACTACAGAACGATAATTGATGGCGCCGAGTCAGGTTACCAGTTCCTAGCAAGGACGTATACAGCATTCCTTTTTTTGTCAGGCATAATTGACATGTGCAAAAAGTTTTGGAACTGAACACTTTTTTTTTTGTAAATAGGGTGTGCGAATTATTACAGTAGTGTGTTTTTTTTTTTTTTTTGTTAATTGTATATTGTTTTAATTTTACAGTTTCTCGAATAAGTACTGATTATTTGTAAAAAACCGCAGTGAGAATTTTTTTTTTGTTTAACTAGGTGGGAAAAAAAACTAGGTCTGTATTTATTAAAAAGTTATACAATAAACGTCATTTTTTTAGTAAAAGAAAGATAATGTCGTGGTGAACACTCGATAAATTTATTTAAAAGCGAATTTTGTAAACTGTTTTACGCAGATTTAAAGACGTGCTTCCAGTATTAAAAAAACAAACATATTTTTATATAAGGAGTAAACTTCGTTTGAATTAGTATAAAATCAGAGCGTTTTCTTAAAAAAGGCAGTTCTAAAAACCATCCGTCACTAAACATTGTTAAACTGTGGGAAGTAACGTCGTGGAGAATCTATCACTCAAGATATTAAATCAATAGTTGCTATCGACGCATAAGGGACTAAGAGTTCGGAAATTCACTACGATTGTTGGGCGATAGTTAGTATAAATTCGAGGAAACTGTTAGTCTACTGACTATTGTATTATTTTTTGATCACGTGTTGTAGTTTTTGCATGCACTTATTTCTCTTATAATTTTGTAAATAAATTTCACAACTAAAAAAGAAATATATTTTAGCTTAAACCTACTTTAACAAAAATCATATATTTCTAAAAATCATAATAAGGATAAGAATAAATATAAACCGTTGTCATTACAACAAATCACGACTCGCTCGAATAAGAAGAAAATGGATACTAGGGCAGATACAGCAGCTCACACTGTATAGCAGAAGTTGATAAAAGAGAATATGCATCTTGTACAATTTTTTAAGTTGTTGTTACCGGTGGAAATTTTGTCGGTAAATATAGTTCGGTAAGGACTTATAATTTTCATGAAAATAAATGGATTCACTTGCCTGACATGGTTCATTCTCGCATGAACCACGGTTCAGTTAGTATGGGTAACAAAATGTTTGTAATTGGTGATATGTGGAGTAAAACGTGTGAATTGTTCGAAAGTTTCAACAGGAAGTTTACCTTAGTAAAGGAACTTGATAAACCTTTTTGTCTTATGTTGTCTGCTGTTACCATCGGTAACAATATCATGGTATTTCCCTTGTCTGAAAATCCAACTATATCTAAAATGGTTTGGATGTATGATGTTATTACGGATGAGTGGAAACTATTGAAAGATTTCGGTACTGACAATGTACTGTGTTGTTCAACAGTTCCAATCGTTTAAGCCAGTATAAATATGTTTTCAGTTGAAGTTATGAAAAACTTGTTTAAGTTTATTGAAGCTATTTAATTTTTAACATGGTTTATCATTTTGCATTTGAAAACAGAAATACACGACATTTTTTAAAGAGATATGTTTATGTGTATTTCACTAGTTATTGACTTTTACTTGATGCTATACATAGATTATGTTTATTGACCCTGACAAAAGTTTTATAATCTTGATCAATTGAACACTTTGTTATGTTATAGATTATAAAAAGTGGTAACGTTATCATTTGTTTAGCATTATACTGTTTTTGTTTAAAGAATCTAATAAAACAAACTGAAAACTTCGTCTTTTTACTTTTGCTTTTTTTTAAATAACACATGTAAAGAAAAATACACACTTTTAATAAATAAAAAACAGTGGCTTTACTACTAAATACTAATTTATTTTTAATAAACTTACTACTTAACATCTTTTTTGTATTGTAACTTGTTTTAAGTTAAACAATTTAAAG
Organism: Thalia democratica; assembly: GCF_965202585.1. Classification (NCBI taxonomy): domain Eukaryota; kingdom Metazoa; phylum Chordata; class Thaliacea; order Salpida; family Salpidae; genus Thalia; species Thalia democratica. The sequence goes on along the minus strand of NC_139165.1, from coordinate 37,271,578 downwards.
TTCTCGACTTAAATGTCTTTAAGGAGATTTTTATCAAATATCTATTCAACAGTTTATTACTAACAATAAAACACTTAAAACCTATACATGCATATAAAAAGGTTAACTTGAATAAGAGATACAGACTATTTGCAAACTGTCAACATTTTTAAAGCTCTGTTTTAAAACTTAAACTAGAACCCGATAATTGAAAATTTAAATTATTTTTAAGTGTAAGGAGTTTTTATCGCCCCTAGACATTTTTTTTACATTAAGATACGATGCCAAATTTAAACTTTTGATTACATAAACTTTATCCAATAAGGAAATTTAACAAAAAAATTGAAAATTAGTAGCTAAAATTGGAACAAGTCACTTTTGCAAGAGGGGACACTTTTGCACGGCGACTCTTTTGCACGAGCGTCACTCTAGTACGAGGGGAAACTTTTGCGCGGCGTCACTTTTGCACAGAGGGTCACTTTTGCACGAGGGGTAACTTTTGCACGGCGACTCATTTGCACAATGGTTCACTTTTGCACGGCGAGATTTTTACACATCAAAACTTTTGCACAACGTTACATTTGCATGGCGACATTTTTGCAAAGCGTCACTTTCGCACAGCGTTATATTTTCACGGATATACTTATGAGCTGCTAAAATTTTATAAAATAAGTGAATTTTGAACGGAACTTTACTTTTGCACAGTTCTAATTTTTTTTTTCAAATAGAAATTTTAACAAAGTAATTTTTGTCTCTTTAAATAATATTCGCTTTTAAAAGCAAGTTAATTTGAATGAATAAAATGTAATAGTTTTTTATTGAAATTTCAATGTAAAGTTTTTATGAGTTTATTCTTTTAAGAATTTATTTTACAAACTAAGTTTTGGTCAAAGACCTTATCAGTGCATAAATAAAGTTCTTAAATAAAAGTTTTTTTTTAAAGATTTACGTAGAACAATATAATAACGTACAATAATTTATTAATTCATATTTATATCCTTGATTTAAATAAACTAGATAAATAAAAATTTTCTAATTTTAAATAAAAACAATTTTGAATACCTCAAAATAAAATAATCTGAACAATGTTAATTTTTAACAAGAAAGATTAACTTAATTTAGTAAGACTTTATAACACGAATCCCATTAATTAGTTTATAAAATAATAAAAACAGATTTTAGTATTCTAATATTTTTTTCATTATTAAATAGAGCAACTATTTTCATAAGTATAAAATCAATAAGATAAAACTTATTATTTAAGTAACAATAAATATAACTTAGTATTTACTTATTACTACACACAAGCGCAAGTCATGGTTATGGCGTGATAACTGAGTAACCCGAATTAAAAAGTATTATTTGCATAAGTGAATTTGACTACAGCAAACTATCTGAACTAATTTGTAAAAATTCTACAAATTACTAGTGTGAGTTAATGGTTACAAAATTTATACTATTCGTGATGTTTATAAACTAAAGTTTATTAATTTATTTATACGAAATCAAAAACAGTGTTAAACATTTTTATATTTGTTCAATATTAAAATAAGAAAATATTTTTTTAAGTATTGTGATTACAAAGATGATACTAAATATTTAAATAGTCAATTAAACAAATATATATAACAATTTTGTTTAACAAACAGATAAAATTTAATTAATTCTACATATTAGCGGAAGTTATGTGGTTATGACGTGATACTTGAACTCAGTGTTAATAGTTTAGTTCATATGAGATTAATCTTTTTCAATTATAAAATTTTATCTTTAGCTTAATAACAAAAGTTCATCAAAAACATTAAGAAAACAAATCTTCTTGCTATTCATCAAAATAAATAAATAAATTTTTGTTATAAAGTAAATTTCAGAAGAGTTAACACTTTTTTTAATTTTTGTAAAAATTTGTACTATTATTTTAGTATAAACTTAGAATTAACTTTTTAACTTTTTAAATCTAAAAAAGGCTTTGTATTTGCTACAAAAACTTTTTGTTTTGAACTTAGCTTTACAATGGTATTACGTTTTTTAATTTTGGTACTTAAAGTTAGTATTTGTTATCTAACAGTCCAGCCTTCAATTTAATTGTTTTACTAAGTACAGTCTGTAAAGCAAAAACCTTTAGTGGTGATTTTAAAGTATAAATGTTAAAAATAGATAACGACCTTTTTATTTCTTAGTACATAAAATATATTTTTTGTTCTTTTTAATGTCCTTCAAGGAATTATTTGTATGAAACAACAAAGTTTCATTTTATATTTATAGTTAGTTTGTTTAGGTAAATCAAATGAAAACTACTTAAAAAAAAATTAAAAATCTAAACATTAAAAATTAAAACAATTTTTTTTTTTAGTAATTTAAAAAAAATCATTTTTTGATGTTAAAACTTTGTATGACAACTTAATTTTTTTTTCAGAAAACATGTTAAGTAAAATTTAAACAAGTTTTTTGATAAAACAAAATAACTACTTCTGTCAAAACACTTTATTCAAAACTAACACTATAAAATAATTTAGTTTAAGCATTTTTTTGGTTCAAAAAAAATAATTACAAATTCTTCTGAGTTTATTTCAAATATCAGCTACTAAAGTAAAAAAAAAATCGCAATATTATTTTATATAGCGTTTATCCAAATTTCAACTAGACAAGTATATTGATTAAAAAATTTGTACTTTCTGGTTTAAAAAAAGAATTAAATAAAAAAATTTCATCATCCGAAGTTAACTGAAAGTCATAAAACGAATTTATATCTTAAAAATTGCTTTATATCGCTTTCTAGATTACTTTAAACTTTCATAACAAAACATTATATAGTAACCGTAAGTCTTGAATCTATATATGACTTCTGTAAATTCCTTTAATTATAATGTTTTAAGACTTTTGTAGTAAGACCTATTTGTTTAAAATTAGTTCAAACACTAATTAACATGAGTAGGATTAATTCTTATAAAATATTAGATAATATTAAAAACTTTAAAAATAAATGTCAACAAAAGTGTTAAAAGACATTACATAAAAAATAACTTTTAAATTTAGTAAAATAAAATTAAAATTGCTATGTCGTGTAAAGCTTTTCTTTAAGTAACTTTAACTTAAGTATTTTTTATTAATTACATTATAGTTTTTAATATTGTTACTCAAAGCTAGTATTAATGATTTTCTGGATTTAGTTTGATAAATTTTAGAAGTACAATTAAGTACTCCTTTAGTGGGGAGTTATAAATACATATAATCTAAACAGAAAAAGGAATCTTTATTTTTCCTTAAAAAGATTTTATTAATATTTTTACATTTAACCTCTGACGTGCAATTATTTGTATGAAACAAACAAGTTTCGTTTTGTTTTCTGTAAACTAGCTTCTTTTATGTAAATTATATAGGAATTCTGAAAAAAAAGGTTTAACTGAGTAATTTAAAATTTATGTTGGTTTTTATATTTCATTAAAATAAAAGCTTCGTATTTTGATGTTACTATTTAGTATGACATTTTTAATATGCTGTTACAAAATGCATAAGTAGAAGTTCTACGATTAAAAGAAGGTTTTAGTTTTATAATGTTACAATAAAAAGGCTTAGTTTATTACTCTAAACTTACTTTCAACTGTTATAGATTGGTAGCTATCAAATTTGCACGAGCGTAAAAATAGCAAAAGGAGACAAAGTTGCACGAATGCACAAAATTGCACGGATATACTTTTAAACGAAGATACTTTTGCACGAGAGGATAAAATTGCAGAGACATTTTTGCATAATTAAATTTTTTTAAATTTATTTTTAATTGTTTTTTTTAATTTTAATTTTTGCATTATTTTTTTTTTTTTACATCACTGTTATCCCTAACCCTTATCTTCGGTTGGTAAGTTATTCTTTTTGTTTAGATTTTTGTTTTTTTATTTATTTTATGATTATTTTCTAATTTTTTTATTTTATTTTTTTACCATCACTGTTACCCCTAACCCTTATCCTCGGTCGGTAGTTTTTTATGTTTAATTTGTTTTGTTTTATTTAACTTTTAGTAGTTAATTTTCAATTTCACTGTTTCTACTAACCCTTACCATTGGTCAGTATTTTTTTTATCAAACTATCTTTCTATTTTTCGTGCAATTTTGGCTATTTGCAATTTTGTGCACTCGTGCAGTTTTTTCTCGTGCAATTTAGTTACTTCGTGCAATTTAGATCTATTTCCACTGTAGATAGCTTTATAAATACTGAAGAATAAATAAAACAAAAATTTGAAACAAAAGCAAAAGATAGTCGATGATAGGTATGATTGTAAATGAAGAAAGAAGTAAAGAAATATTTAATAAAGCTAACAAAAAAAATCATTTTTTATTTATTTGAAAAGCTAAGTTTGTTTTAGATTTAAATGTAATTCTATGTACTTATACGGAATAACAGTTTTACTCCAAAAAATTAATGACTTTTAATTTTTTAGGATATTTTTCAGTAATGTTTTTAATTATAAAAAAGTTTAGTTGGCAAACAGTGAATTATTTCACGAATTTTTAAAAGTTTTCTAAAATTGAAGATTTTTCTGACTTCTTAGGTTTGTAATTAAGAGACAGGATTGTTCGTAAGTCTGACAAGCCCCTTACCTTTCTCCTATTTTCTGCATAAATATTAGTTTATTTCAAATATAACAACTAAATTCACAAAGCGCTACACAATGAACGAGCCGATATAAGTAATGTTTAAGCAAATGTTTCATGCATTTACAACGATCACAAGTGATGAAGTAATAAGTAGCAATATATTTCCAAATTTTATCGTAATAACTTGGTAATTAAGAAAAAAGTAGTTGGTATTTACAAAATTTATTTTTTAATGATTTTGACGAAGATTAGTTTAGCACGTTTTTAGCATTTAAACGATTGGATTAAAACTTTTATTTTTACCTCGATAAGTTTAAGTTGCTGTTGAGTAAACTGGCTTTTTAAACTGCAGACTAGTGTGCTGAAGTCAAACTTGCCTACTACAACCTATAAGTTCTTTACCTATGCAAAAAATAAAAAATAATAATTATGTTGCGTTAAAAAAAGTTTGACAAATCCACAAAAGTTTTTCGTTGTTGTATACGTGCTGCAAAAAAATTAAACTGCATAAGTATAATTCTACGAAAAGTTTTTGTCGTTGTGTTGTATTGACTATAAAAACTTCACAAAATTCAGATTTTTTTTGTTTAGACATAAACAAGATACAAAAATTTAAACATCTATTGAAACGTTGATTTTAACTTTGAAATAATTTATAAATTATTGTTACTACAATATATATATCTAGTTGCTTAGCCTCGTTATAAAGTGTTACCTAATTAAAATAGTACCTATTATCTAGTGGCTAATTATTATCATGCACATATTCAAAAATAACAAAACTTGTAGAAAACTGAGAAAGTTTTTTTTTTATATTTATTTAAAAAACAGTTGATCATATACTTGTATGAAAGAAAAAACCGTCATTTATACTTATTTTAATTTCTTATTTGGAAATTTTTAAAAGGTGTTAAGCATTATCAAAATACGAATATAAATATGTAATAATAAAACATATTTTTATTATTAATTGTAATATTAACTTTTTATTTTATATGTTATCTGATGACATCACCGTTTTTACTTTCATACTTTACATTAAAATTATATCTTAAAAATAAATTTATCTTTATAATGTTATTTTATTTTACAAATTTTATGTTAGTTTAACATTCTTTTTGTTGCTAAAATGTTTTATGTTTATCAAAGTTTAACGGAAACAAGTTTATCAAAACAGATAAAACTCGTGTATTTTTTTGTTAAAGGATTGTTACGGAATTATATTCATCACATGAAGTTCGAATGAAAATTTCAAATACCTAAACTAAATCGAAGATAAGCTTCATTCTTTCTTGAGCCTCTAAAATCCGGACAGTATTTAACTGTTGTAAATGTTAAAAAATATAAGTATTTTACATTGTTCTATTTAGGTTAGTTTTATAGTTTAAAATAAATCAGATTTTTAATTATCATAAGTAAAAGTATAAAATAATTTCAGATCAAGAATATTTTACTAATTTCAGTCTTTAGTGCAAAATCACATTACATTAAGAATGGTTTTTAAATTTTAATAAACTACAAAAAAAATAATATTTTAGAAGAACCTTTAAAACTAAGTAAACATAATTTTAGTATCTAAATAATATAAATCAAAAACAAATAAGTTTTTTTAATAATTTGCTTTACAAAAAAGGTACAAATAAACAATTGGAGAAACACAAAGACTCCATTAATGTAATACTAGTGTTATTCAACTTAACCAACTAGTGTACAATTAACTTAAAATCTATAATTTTAATAAGTACCATTTAATAAGCATCTACTTTGTTTATGGTATGTTTTAAGTACAAATAGTGTAAACTAAAAACAACGGTGCATTTTTTAGTACATAAACAAATCTATTTTTTTTCAATTAATCTGTATAACAAAGTTATTTGTATGAAACAATAGGTTTGAGTTTGTTCTAATTAAGTTGGTTTATTTCCAGTAAAATACATTGATTGTTAATGTAGTGAAAAATTTCTAACAAATATTAAAAGTTCAATTAATTGCTAATATAACATTCATTGTAGCAAATTTATTTATACTTCAATGTTGATAAGCTAAAAATCATTAATTTGTCTATAAAAAAATTAAAAGCAGAACATTACATTTTAGTACTTTTGCAAAGTTAACGAAAACAACTCTTTTTAAACTTTTTTGTTTCTATTATATCTAATATAAAATTTAAGCAGGTACTAAATAAAAAAAGATGTAGCTTAAGGTTTACTTAATTCTACACACAAGCGGAAGTCATGTCGTTATGACGTGATAAATTTACTCAGTATTTACTCAGTTTATTTCATATAATTTTTTTTGTTATTCAATTATAAGCTAAACCATTTAGCTTCATAACAACGATGCATCAGATTTTAACAACAAATAAGACAATAAAATGTTATTGCTGTTTAGAAATCGGCTTAAATATATAGGATATTTTTTAATTCATTTAGGGAGATGAAAACCTAAATTTTGATTTGACCTTCATGGTTTGTAGAAGTATTACTATTAAGTTAGTATAAACTCAAAAACTAGTTTTATGACTTTATTTAAACCTAACAAACGCAATTTATTTCGGCAAGACATTTTTATTTCAAAGTGTAGTTCTAGAATGTTATTACAGTTTTTAATAATGTAATTTACGGTTTATACTAATAACGTACTTGATCTAGTCTTAACTTAAACAAATTTTATATGTACAGCTTGTAAAGCATATATTCCTTTAGTTGTGAGTTTTAAGTACACATACTTAACCAGATAGTAATGTATATAAATTTGAATTAAAATAAATTACTAAACTAACCATTTTTTTATGTACTTGCAGGCAACTATTTGGATGAAACAAAAAAGTTTGTTTCATATTATATTTGAAATATTTTATTTCGGTAAATTAAATGGAAATTCAGAAAATCTAATTCGTTATGAAGAATATCGGAATTTTTTGTCTTAGTATTACATCAAATTTTTTTTTATGATGTTATTAACTAGTATGATACTTTCCATTTGCCTTTTCATAATAAACGTTTAGTAAAAAGTTAACAAGTTTTGTAATTTTTTTGCAAATAAGAAAAAACTAGCTTCGTCAAAAAACTTCGTCAAAAGTAAAGACTCTTAAAGTTTATTGTAAATAAGTATTTTGTTTTTTTCTTTATCCTGAAAAAATTTAAAACACCATTTAAATGTTTTAAAATATTAGCTGTACTGAAGTTAGAATGACTTGCAATGTAATCCTGTACAGCCTTTATCAAAGTTGAAATGAGACAAGTTTTTTTTTTTGAACAAATTCTTATGATTTTTATTTGAAAAAAGTGTTTATCGAAAGTTGTTTCACCTTTCTAAGTTAACATGAAAATAAAAATAGAATAACTACATCTTTGAAATTCTTTTCAAGTCATTAAATTTAGTCAAAAACAAATATTATATAATAATAAGTTTAAAATTGTTTTCTACTTGACAAAAGCACTGATAAATTTTTTAATTTTTTTTTATCTAAATTCTATAAAAAAACTTTTTATAAATAATTTTTTTACCCCTAGCCCTTACCCTCGGTCGGTTTGTTATTTTTTTAACTTAAGAAAAAAATAGTTATTGATTTAAAAAAAATTTATTTTATTTTTATTTTACTATCACTCTTACCCTTTTGTACAGCTTACTCTTTTACAGCTTTGTATTGTTAAAAAATGTTAATCTAAATTTTACAAACTGTACTCACATGAAACAAACCAGTTTCATTAATTACAATTTAGTATACAAAAGTATCAATATTATTAAATTTTAACATACTAAATCAGTGAAAAGAAGTTATGCTTGTAAGTTAAATATTTATAGATTTGAAAGCTTAACAATAACATGGATTTATATACCCACTGAAATGCATTAATACTATATAATAAATAAAGATAAGGAACTTAGTTTTGTTAATTAACAGTTTTTTAGTGTCCAATTCGAGAAAAAATTACTTGCTTCGATAAATAAGTATATTTCCACACTGTTAATAACTGTTTTACATACATAAAACAATTTTTAAATAATTTCAAAATTATAAAAGTTTACCGTTTAATAGTTCTAACGTTTTAAAATGTTTAAAACTCAGCAAACTGTTTTTATCTTTACCTCAAAGTATATATTTTTTTGTTTATACCCTTACAACAATCTTTGTGTGAATAATCAAAAAATGAGTTACTGTTAAACTGAAAATATTTATTGTATAAGTAAATTTAACTACAGAAAACTGTCTTAACTAATATCTAAAAATTCTTCTAAGTATTTGTGTGGTTTCATAATGACAAAAATTGTAGTTTTTGTGTAGTCTTGAATAAACATCATTAATTTAGTTATACAAAGTCTAAAACATAACTATGTGTTATTACTTTTGTTCATTAATACATAATACAACTACATTTTAAAATGTAACAATTACAATAACAATGATTAGACAGATCAAACTTAAGGTTTAATTATTTCTACACAACAGCGGAAGTTATGTAATTATGACTTGACATTTGAAGTTAGTATTAATAGTTAAGTTCATATAAAACTACTTGAATTTATTTGAGAGAAGTCATTTTTTTGAACAAATTTTGTAGATTTTGATCTGAAAGTACAGATGATGCATAAACCAAAGCATTTTTTTTAATTTAATTAAGTTATTTTAACTATGGTTTATATTCAACTTCTTACATAATAAATCAATTTAAACAAGTTAATGTTTACTTAGAAAAATTTAAATTAAGGATGATTTTTTTGCTGGATTTGAAAAATATATTAAATGAAATTAAAAATAGGATTCATTGTTTTATTATTTTTAAGTTTTTTTCAATATCAAATTTGTGTATAAACTACTTTCTATAATATATAATTTTGAATTACTACTGTCGAATTTTAAATACAAAGCCAATTAAAATCACTCAAAAATATGAAAACTTTTATTAACGTTTCAAAATAAAATCAATGCAAATAAAATATAGAAAAATTTAAAGAAATAAGAAATATTGCTCTTTTCTCGTAAGCATTTGTTATATACAAAATAATATATATATATAATTGATTATTACTAAAAAAGTCATGTTGCTCTTTAATGAAATCCAGTGAGACTTCACTTTAAAAAATTAAAAATATGACATTGAAAATATCAAAATAAATACTACTACTGTATTTTACATACATAACAAACTTAATCATATAAATTAAAAAATCAATTTTGTTTAAATCTCACAGAAATTTATATAAGAAATGCTGTGTTTTGTTGTTTTGTTTGACACAACTAATATGATACACTTAAGTTATTAGAAATATATTAATCTTTAAATGGAAGTTTACTTTGTAGACATTACTATAGTTTTAATATTTGTTATTTTGTATTTAAAGTAAACAAAACTATAAAAATTCAACAAAAAATGACAACTTTAGTCCAACTACTTTAAACAAAAATTACTTCATAAAGGTCAACAAAAAAAAAGTTACTGACTTAAGGTAAGGGTTAGTGGTAACAGCGTTAGTAAAAAAAATAACTAACAAAAGGTTAATATTTAGTAGAAATAAATTGAATAAATGAAAATAAATTAATTACATAGTGAAAAATAAGCTACTGATCGAAGGTGAGCTATAAGGGAAACAATGATTGTAAAAATAAAATAATTAATAAACTAACTAACAAATAAAAAACATAATAAATTAACTAATAAACAAAATAAATAAGTTACCGACCGAGGGTAAAGGTTAGACATAACAGAGATAGTAAAATGTATAATCTAAAAATAAATAAATTTAATATTATAATCAAAAAATGTAAACCGTGCAAACATGTGTCCGTGCAAAATCCTACCAATTTTTTTTATACCTCCTTTATTTATTAATTTATTATGTATTTTTTTGCATATTTCTAGTTATTTTTTTATTTAATTTTCACTATCTCAGTTACCCCTAACTCTTATTAACGATCGGTAAGCGGTTCTCGAGTTTGACTGTGTTGATTTTGATCGGGTGGATATTGATTGCGGGAGGATTATGAACGTGTCCCCAGCTACCCACATATATAACATGTTTTAAATTTTATAAATTATTTAGTGAAATGATTGAAATGATAAAATATTTGAAGGTAAGAATCAAATAGTCTTGCACTTCCACTATTGATCAAGTAGTCCACCATTGATCAATATTAGTAAAGAAATCACATATAACTTAATTTAAAAACCAAGGCAGTTATTAGTTTTTTATTAGTGAGGATAATTTGCTAGTTGGTATTTTTAATTATATACTTTAACTTATTTTAGTACGATATATAAAAAAAGAAATTCACTAAGAATTTTTCGCTTCACTCAAAAAGAACCTAGAATTAAAACAAATCGTTGAAAATGTTCGTCGAAATAAAAAATACGTAGTCATAGTGGTGTACGACTCGATAACCGAAAGGTTCCATTATACACCAGGTCCTTAGACTTAATTTTTTGAGCCAATATTTTATCGTTCAATAATCAATTTATACAGTTTTACATTAAACTGAGTATAAAAAGGTACTAATTCGTACATTATAAGTGTTCTAAACCTAAATGAGTTAACTGACTTAAAAAAGAGTTTTTGTATCTATTTATTTTATTTATTGTTTTTAAGAACATTATACTTTTCTTTGCTTAGTTTTAAATTTAAAAAAGATTTTGGATTATTTTAAGTATTTGTTTAATTTGAATATAGTTGTGTAAAACGAAAATTAATTAGTTTCGTTTTTAGTTAAAATTCATTAGCACTATACTTAACGTCAAGAATACGATAGTAATAATCTATGTGACATTCTGCAACCTAGTTTTTCTCTTTAATTATTTTTTTTAATTGCAACATCAAGATAAAACAGGAAACTAGCCTGTGAATTTTAGATAATTAGGACGCAATTTTTGCATTAAAAATTAATGTACAGCTTTAGTTTCTTAAACTTTGTGTATTTAAATATAATTTTGTTTCATCAAGTTGTAAGTTTAGTAACTGGGAATACTTACATATTTCACTCTAAAAATAAACTTACTCATAAACAATCACACAAATTCAGCATAAACGTGGAATTTGTATTTTAACGTTATTTTTTTTTATGTTTTAATTACATACTTAAAGAACAAACTAAAACCAATTTTTGAACTGGTAACTCATAGTTCTTATATGTAATACTAAATTAAAACATCTTTGTCATCTTCTGCAAACTAAAATGTTTTTTCACTGACACGATTTATTGTTGATATGTCTGCTTAATGAGAATTAAATATAAAAAAACAGGTTGTAGAATATCACATTGGTAATTATTCATTGTCTTGAGGTTCAGTCTATTGATAATGAATTTTAACTAAAAAACTATCTAGCTAATTATTTTTTTTTTAATTTTTTAAAATTAAACAAATCTTCAAACTTATCAAGAGTCTTTATACAGCTTTAAATATGAGTATAGTAATGTAGAATTTATTTGAGTAGAAATCATAATAACAAAATTGCAAAATATTGTTTAAGATTGCTACTCTTATTCAGTATTTTAACTAAAAAGTTTTCTTCATCACGATGTGTTAATTACTAACTTTTGTCTTCTGTAATGTAAAATTGAATAAATTTCGAATTTTTTCATATTTATAAAATCAGCGAAGACTAAATAAATATAAAATTATCTAAATTTTTATTCCTAACTTACAGAATTGAAATTCCTAACTTCCTAACCAAAACTTTTTTTAGGATTTTATTTTAAAATCTTGGTAGTTATCTTTTTATTATTAAGCACAAATTAAACCTTATGCTTTTTAACAATTTAGAAAAATTTAAAGCAGTTTTGTATAACCAGTTACAATAAGATACTTTTTCCAAAAAAAAAACAAAATCATTGTATAGATTAACAATTTTAGGAATTTGTTAAATATTTATTCAAATAAAATATATTATCTATTCCTAGGATAAAGAGCCAATTTTTAAATCATACCCATCACACTTTTTTATAACTAGCTAGTATCAATCAGCTAAAACATTTCAACAAAATATTGTTTATTATAAAAATCGTAATTGTCATATACGCACGAAGGGGCTTTTTTTTACGGCATCAATTTTACTCAAGGCGTCACTTTTGCACAAAGATGTTTCTGCAAGAAGAGTCACTTCAATTGATAAGAAGAGCTTTAGTTGAGTCTTTTTTCAAGATTAAAAAAAATTACACTTATGAGCTGCCTGAAATAGCTTGTATATTTCTTTTAACATTTTTTTATTTTAGAAACTCTAATTTTATTACTTTTAACACGCTGTAAATTTAACTAAAACTAATAACTTTTGTTGAACTTTTTTGAAACAATAGTAGAGGAACTTTTAAACTAAAATACAATAATTATTTCACTGTGTCTTTTTGACTTAGGTTACATCAAGTTGTTGTTATATTTATTTTTCGGTTAAATACCTTTGTTTCCATCGGGAATTCTGCAAAGCCTGTTATCGTAATAGTTATAAGAATTTTTTGGTGCCTGGTATCCTTAATTTCACCAGCATTTGTATGGTACCAACTGTATCATATGGATGTAGGTTACTTAGATAATAAACTTTACTTATACTAAATCTTTATATTCAATAATACTTAGGGCCTCTATATAAAACTAAGCATGACAATGAGTGAAGATGTTATACTAAACAACGATTGCAAACACTAAAAAATACATAAAAAACATCATACTTTACAAATTATAATGTAATCAAAACTTTACATAAGAATCTATCTAAAGGGAAAACACTTTAATAATGTATAAAACAAAATAAGATTCAAGTACTTAGTTTTTAAATAATAACTTATATAAAAAATAAACTAAGAAGAAGTCATTTTCACGAAGAGTCATTTTTGCACGGGTTAAAATAAATAAACAAAATTAATTAAAATTAATTCAAACCTAATTAAATTTAAACGAGTTGCACTGTTACTTTTTTGTTATTATTTATATAATACTATATAAAAATTTTATAATCTTTTTATTTATTTCTTTAAGTTAGTATTATATTGTGCAAAACTAACTCTTCGTGAAAAACTTTCACTCGGGCAAAGTAGACTCTCCGTGCAAAATTGACCCTAGGAGCAAAATTGTCTTTGTGCAATTTTGTCTTCTCGTGCAAATTAGTCTTCGTACAATAACATCCTCGTGCAATTTTATCTTAGTGCAATTTAGACCCGTTCCCCCTTTTTTACTTAAAAAAAAAGACACTAAAATCAATTGTGAATAAGACCGGTGAAAAAGATTTGTTCTTAAAAATCTATTTATTTTTTTATGATAATTTGCGTTTTTTTGGCAATTGAATCTTTTTCAATTTTTGTAAAAGTTATTCTACACACACATCTACAGTTCGATCAACATCTTTATGAGACAACTTTGTTTTGCCTATCAATCATTTTTAATGCATTTCCTTATCAGAAAAAGGTGATTTGTAGGTGTTGATATTTGTCGATTTGGTTATGAAATTTCGTTAACTTTTGTGGCATAAAGGTAGCTGCAGTTACAAGTGCTAGAGAGCTATGTTAATTATAAAAATTGTCATTTAAGAGTTCTAGTTATTTCTCTTTCAGCTTTAGTAAAGTTACAAAAATAATATTGATAATGACTAAAAAGCACTTAAGAAGTTGTTTAATTTTCTTATGCTTTAAGTTCATAACGCTATAGAGCAGTTTAAATCACCTAAAGTTTGGAAAGTTGTAAAAGTTTGGTTTGTAAAGAAAACAAACCTTAACGAAATTAAAATATTGTTCATTTAGAGTTAGTGATGCAAAAAGACATTTTAAGTATTTAAGCATGCTGTATTGCAGTAAAAAATTATTTAACAAAATTTTTAAAAACTGATAGCTACCATAGTCTAGTAATTTGCTTTTCAGTTATGTTTAAAATGAAAATAAAAAGTAACAAAATGTTAAAAGGTAAAAATCGTTATCAAACTAATTGTTCATGCAGCTCACTTTAAAGGATTTGTTAGAAATTAACTATTAATCAAACATTTGAAATGCTAGTTATTAAGTATACGTTAAACCTAATTGTAATTGTCTATGCAATACCTAGTTTAAGTCATAACTTACTTTAAAAACATTTTAGTCAAAAAAATTATAAAAAAACATTATTTATCTTTATTAATATGTTGGAAAGAAAGTTTCAGCAAACTGTTACAGAAAGATTTGTATATCTATAGACACAATTATATTTTATGTTTTTCCTTTTTGCATAACCAACTCTTATACTATTTTATTTTATTTTAGTTTTTACAATGCAGTATACTGTATGATGCACAAAAAACGTATACATTTTTACTCCTTATATTTTATGAGATTGTTTTACTAACTCAAGATATCATCTCATAATTTTTTTTTTTTTTAAATTTTAAGATTTCAACAAAACACCGATTTTTTTTTTAAATAAAGAAAATAAGTTTAAACAGTGGTGAAACTGATCAGAGGAAAAATTAAAGATTCCACACATTTTACTTTGTATTATTCCTATTATACGTAGTAATGTTCAACTTGTTAAAAATCTAGAAAACTTTTGTAAGTTTGTGTTACAAGGTTTAGTTTAAGTTATTGGCTTTTTATTTACTAGTTGCTGTCAAATCTATCTAAACTTTTTTACACGTGTACTTTGCTTATACTTTTCAGCTATATTTTATTTTGTATAACTAAAGCTTTCAGCACTTTTTTTTCTTCATAAATTATCTAAATTAAATATCTAGTTCCATATAGTACTTTTTGTAGATAATACCTCAGATAACCTCAGATAATCCTCAGATAATATTATTAAAATATGGTTTAAAACCTTTTAATTTTTACACAAAGTAAAGTTTTTGTAATAGACAATAATTTATTAGGAAAGTGATAAGTAAATAATAAGTAAAACTAAAAAGTTGATTTTGCCCACAATATATTTATTAAAGAAACAACGTTTACATATACATTTAAATATATCAGTTGCCTATCGGCAATATTAATAGCTTGTTTTATGATTGAAAATAAGGTTAAGAGTTAGAATAAAAACACACTTATAAATTAAAGGAATCATAAATATTAATACAATGTACAAAAGCTTACTTAATAATAATATCATTTACAAAATACAAAAGAAAATATTTTAAAACAATTTATTAACTATAATAATTAAAATTTATATAAGTAGGTTTTTATAAAAGTAATTACTTTTATTTAAGTCTTAATAACATTGAAATTATTTGAAGCAAATAAATTTTATTAACTAACAAGTTTAAATAGCAAAGCAGGGAGGCTGTTAATAAAAACTAAAAAGAAAGCTAAAACAAAATTAAATTATGTATACAGATTGGTTGATGCGTGTCAAAAAGTAACGTTCACATTCAGATGTCAACTTGCTATTTTACAAAAAGGAGGGGAAAATTCTGCTAAGATTCAAATACATTGTTAAATGGTAAATTTTTATGATCATATACACCAGTAAACGTTAGTTTTACTTTGCTAAAAATAAATGTTATTTAATATGTCTAGTTTTTAGGACGTTCATTTAATACATGTCGGAGTTTAAGGTTTTTAGGCAATTATAGAAACTAGGAAAGCTATCCCAAATGCCAAATTTTATTTAAGAGATATAAGTATACTGTACATAAAACTTAAATGTCATTTTAATTTCAGTTTTAGGAATAATACACAGTTTAAGAAAGTACTATCAGAGTACTAAAAAAACTTTAACAAATACACCAGAAAGTAAAATAAAACCGGTTAAAAATTATTATTAAAACCCTAGGTATTTAGTTTACTTCGACTAAGAGTTAAATAAAAAATATTTAAAATCGTAAATTGCTAGCCACACATGGAAAAACGCAAGAGAAAAGAGCGATGGAAATGTGTTAACCACTGGCAAAGGGGAATAAATAGCAAGTAGCAGTCTGCGCAATAATTCGATAACCTGTGTGCTCTCTTTGAAAATTTTTTGTTTTGTTTGTAGTTTGATCGATCACCCTGGTAGTTAGTTAATTGGTAAATATTTTTTATCGATTAGAAAGCCACCTTGAAATTGCTGAATTTGTGAATATAGCCTCGAGCGAGATTAGAAAGTTTGTGAAGGATTTAATATTTTTATAATTTTTAGTTTCTAAAATTTAAGCGGCATAACTAGTTGTAAGAATGTTTTCAAATTGAGTTTAAGGTTTATATAAAGTTTAAGAGATGTTTGTCTTTTTTTATTGGTTTTTTGTGAAGAATGCTAAAAGGCGACAAAAACATTTTTAAATTTTGCTTATTAACTTATGTTTTGCTATAGCTTTTTACTGTAAAATTAAACTTAGTGTTTCTCAAACAAGCAACTGTGCACAGAAGATTAAACAACATCTGTTTAAATTTTTTTATTTGTTAATACTTAAAACTTAGAATACTATAAAAAGTAATTAAGTTTTTTTCACAAACATACCGTTTTTATATTCAACTATTAAAGAAAACTATTTTGTTTTTTTTAACTTCAAAATTTTTTACTTTTCTTTTTTGATATTTTAGTCTACCTAAATTGTCTAACATACAAAAAAAAATAAATGAAAGCTGTCAAATTTATAGTCAAAAACTATCAAACAGAAGTAGAATTGTGCTTAATAAATTCACGAATTTATAGTAAAAACTACACTTTTGTATAAAATAAGTAATATTATGAAACTAGTATAAATGGTTTAACATATAGCAAATATAATTTTGAAACGTTAGCTGAATTTACTTTCTTCAACCATTAAACTATAAAAACTAACCAAATAAAAACTTTTTAATTTTCTTATTAGATACAAGGTGTTACTCATCAAAAGCTATCATCAAATGTTCTATAAACTTTTCACATTTTTCTAAAGTAGAGAAATAAAACACATTTCTATGCTTTAAAGTGTTATTTTATTAAGTAATTCAATGTTGATTAATTTTCGTTTGCTTAATCTTACCTTTATGGGATATAAAAATTAAAAGATAAACTATAAATTGTGAATTAAATTTATTTTTTTAATGTTTATACTGTCTGACCACACAAATTTTAATAAGCATTGATTGATGTGAAAAGTTAAAAACTTTTGCTTTTCCCTTGTAGCTACTTTTAATCGACGTTCAGTAAAACTACGCACATTTGTACATTTTATCTATGATTTTACTACCCATTTGATCATGATGGCTACGTTTTAGTTCTTGTATCTTTTGTTAAGTCATATTTTTTAGACTTGATTGAATTAAGAACAAGTATTATGACGTCACAACCATCAAAGGGCTCGTATAAAACTTAATCTGTTTTGCTTTGTTGTTAGAAGTTGGTGAAACGTTTTTACTAAAATCATTGCAAAATTTATTTATGATAAAACATGTTATAATAATATTAACTATCACTAAAAACTTGTGATAACCTGTATTATCAACATTTTTTTTTAGTTTTAAGTTGCCGAACAATACTAAGTGAATGAATAAGTGTTTTTTATTTTATTACAACCTGTCAGTAATACGTTTTAAACTAAATCTAGAGCTTGTATTACTCAATGTCTTTTTAAAAAAAATAATTAAGAAAAAAATCACGGAAATATTCTAGCCGCGAAAATTATTAGAAGTCAAACAATTAAAACTCATACAGGTTAGTATAAGAACAACAAAAAAACAATATGGACACTTTTAGTGTAAAAATTTGCTAACTTGTAATTTTTTGAATTTGAATTATGTATTTAAACCTAGATCTGTTAATTTGTCTTTGTTGTATTTAAATAAAAAGTAATATAATATTTTCCTCACATCTCCACTTTGCACTTTAATGAAATTTTCTGTAAAAGTCGTTTTAAAATTCTAAGTTATTTTTTGTTAGTTAACACAATTGTTTTATAACTTTAAAAAAGTAAAAAGTTGTATAATACTACTTTAGAATTTTGTAACAACTTATATTTATAAAATTAGGTTAATAAATATTTTTTTGCAAACAAAAAAAAATCTTAATTGTTTTGTGTAACAACAACATTTCATTGGAAATTTTTTTAACTTAATACCCTAATAACCACATATAAGTTTATGTGAACAATTATTAACCTTTAATGTTTTGTTTAGCAACAAACTTTATGGATACATGTCTGAACTTAATATGTTTATTTTTGTCAAAATATTTACAGACACAACAAGAATCCGAGTTGTTTTTTCTTAGCAGAAAATAAAATACGATCGTATAATATGTGTTTGATAACAAAATTTAATGACAATCTCATTGAATTGGAAAAATTTTTAAACAATTTATTGACCTCATGGATATTTGATAGCTGCGTATATGTAAATTAAAAGTTTTGACAATCAATTTTACCATTTGTATATTTTTTATCGATCACAAACTTAATAAGATTATCTTATATTCATTATAGTTAAGAAACAAAGAAAGAAGTAAATAGAGTAGATATTATTCGCTCTCTCAGGACCACATACGTGCATTATGGAAAGAGGCATTATATTGAAATTCTTTTAATGAAAATACTTAATTTTTATTAAACTTTTGATTTCAATAATCGATTAACAGTTACTAATTTATCGATAAGTCAATGTTTAAATCATTTTTATTTAATTTTATTTTTTCGAGTCAAGAATGACCTATTTCCGAGTTTTAACAAAAAAATCTGATCAAAGTTTTAATATCAAAAAACAAATGTCATAACAAACTTGAACTAGTCAATCAAATTTCAAGATTAACTTTACGATATTAGTAAAATAATAATTTATCATATAATATTTTCTCAATTTTACCAAGTAGTAGTTTACCAAGTCTTAAACTGCAAAAATGGAAAATAGAAAACTAAAATAACAAATAATTTTTATTTCTTCAAGTAACTAGCTTTATTAGATCACTTGTAAAACTAAATCGCTTTACAAAGTTTTATAAAGTTTTTCTAAAAGTTCTGAATACAAAATAACTAAAATTTAGTATCACAATTAGTTTAGAAATGTTGGTTAAAATATAAGGCAGTAAACCAGGTTCTCAAAAAAGAATACAGCTAAAAATAATGTTATACTATAAAACTATACTAAACTTAAGATAAACAAAATTCTAATTTTTGAAAAACTAATGTTGAAAACAAACGTACTGCCAAGATCTAGTCTCTCTATACTTTAATCAACTAATAAGTTATAGGAACTTTAGAAGCATGCTTAGTTTATAACTAAGCAATACTTTTCAAACTTAGGACTTGATATTTATCAGTAGTAATATATCATTAAATTAAAGTTAAATCTAGGAAGTTTTATTTATCTAGATTTGTGAAAAAAACTAAGACTGTCCAGTTTAATTTGTAAAACCTGTTTTTTTTAACAATAAGTTTTTGAAAAATTATCATAACAACAATCGTTTTGATTTTGATAATGTGACTTACTATTTTTAGGTTAGTATTATTTATATTTTTTGTCATATAAAACAGTAAAAACTAATGACAAGCTAAGTTAAACATGAATAAATCTTCTTTCTAGTTAATTTATCTTAAAATATAGTGTCTTATTTTAGTCGTTATTAGATAATAAAGTTGAATAAAATTAATAAACTTTGAATATAAATTTACACTAGAAAAAGAAGAAAAAAACACGTTAGAAATTTATTAAAGCATTAGTTTTTAAAAAAAATATAGTATCACTGCTAAATGAAAAATTTATTTGTCAGAGATAAAATTCAATGAAAATCACTTAAGTTTATAGGTCTAATCATTGTAAGCTACTGAAAAATTACCTAACAGATTTAAAATTATCAAAACTTGTTAATAAATTTTGATCAAAATAACTTCTAATAAAGGAACTTTTTAAAACTATATATGTATACATTGCCTATTAAGTGATCATTTGCCAAGCGACTTGCAAGTGTGCCCTGAATAATTACCAGACATCTGATACCCGTGGTGAACGTAGTAAGGGTAAACTCCCGTTTGAGGTTGGTTGTGTGGAAGAAAATTCATAAACGGAGGATGAACCATGGGATGAAGGTTTGGAACTCCTGGTTGATGTTGATTGTAACTGTTTCTCATCATTATTTTAGCAGACATCCCTTGAAATCCTAAAATATAATTTAAATTGTCTTAATAACTCTTTTATTAATATCTATTTTGACTGCTGGTCAATTTTTCAATCATAGTTAAGTTTTATTAATTTCAAAAATTAACTGTTAATTTCTGCTGTTACAACTTGTTATTTTTCGAAACAAAAATAATATTAAGAATAGGCAATTATATTTATTTTTGTATATACTCCTACAGCTAATTAGCTTCTCGATTATAAGTCAAATATTATTAACATAATAATAGTTTATGTATTATACAAAATAATCCGATTTACCTTGAAACCTACTCGCTATAGGATATCTTAATTGATTTCCTGAATTATATTCACTGTTTACTTGTATCTGGTCTTGAGAGGGAACGTTCATCATTTGCTTTGAGGCTTTATAAAATAAAGGTTTTTTTACGCAGCTTATAAACAAGTAGTTATTAATAAGTCATTCTGTCGATAAGTAACTTCAAAACTATGTTTTGTTTTAAGAAAAAGAGAGACAAAATTTAAGTTAATTTTTTTTAATAAATGTACAGATTTAAAAAACATAGTTATTGAATCTTGAATTTAAAGTAAGATAAAACTGTTTATTGTAGCTGTACAAAAAGTAACCTGCTCTGTAACGTTGATAGTAAATTAAATGATTACAGTATTTTTTATAAGAATTTTAGCAATAAGGAATATTAAAAATAGGTGGTTTTTCGCTTAAAGTAAAAGTAAGAAAAATTATTACAATTTTTATTAGCTGTTTATTACTAATACCATACTAATAATTTGCTGTAATTGCCTTTTTTAGTTAGTATACGGGTTTTGCAAACAATAGTTATTAAAAACTTGATAAAAGTAAGATAAAATAGTTTAAAACAACTCTACAAAAAGTAACCTGCTCTGTAACGTTGATTGATCATTGGCTGTACAATTCTCCTACGAGCATTTATAAACCTGTAAAAGAAAAATAAATAATTTGTGTCAAATAATGTTAAAACTTAGAAATTCCTCAGTAAAAAGCGTTAACTACAATCTTTTCTTTGATAAATATACTTTATTCAACCCTAAAAGGCCTTTTATTAATTTTTTATTACTTTTAATGACTGAAAACTTAATAAAATAGCTAGATGTCAGCTGTGCGCAGATATATCTGTTAAAACTAGAAAACCCTAGTTTAATCTTTTAAATGAAAACAATAATAAATTATAAATCAAATTAATTAAAAATTAAAGTATAAATAAAAACAGTTACATTTATATCAAGCTTTAATAATTTTAATTGTTTCTAACTACTTCGTCTTTTATTACTCTCTTGTTTAAATTATAATTACTTGGTTACTATATAAATTTGTAAAATCTTATCTTTCGTTAGCTTTTTACTCTACTGATGAGATCTGCTCGAAATATATATTAAGTTGACTTATTTGTGTGTCTTGTTTATCTTACTTGATAATATTAAGTTGCGTCGCTAATTTCAGGTATGATGGTTTGTTTTTAATTTACTTTGATTTTTTTTTAGTTTTTACAATCGTTTTTTTTTTTTTTGTTATACAGTGCTAAGTTAAAAGGTTTTGCATCTAGTTCTGCTTTAAAGTTTTAAAATACGCATATACGAAAGTAAATAATATAACTAACCAGCTAGCTATTTGTTTTAATTTCAGTCCGGTTTGTCTTGCTAAAATGTTCTTCTGCGCTTCTGATGGATAAGGATTCTAAATTGATAATATATAATATTTAAACAACTAAAGTATAATCTTATTGAAATCTAGTCAATTAATATTTTTTTTATACTATAAATGTATATAACTCTTATGTTTCTGAGGAATTTAAAGCATGGTATTTTTAAGAATAATTTATAGTTTTAAATTAAAAAAAAATATGTTAAAGAAGTACGGTTGTTATTAATAGAAGTAAATAGTTTAGAATTAGATAATCGAGAATAATCGAAAAACGACCAAGAACTTTCAAAATCTTTTTAAATGCTTATGTTTTTTCAAACACAAAACTTTATAATTTTCATTTAGTTATGTAATAATCACATACTTTTTAAAGCTTTAAATTTATTTTCGTTTAAATAAACTTATAAAATCAATTAAAAATAACTATTAACAAATATCAACATCTTTCAAAAATCTAGCTTTCAATTTAAAAAAAGGTAATGAAAAAAGATCTATGATTGAATTTGAGATAGCAGTTTTAATATTTGAACTACGTGAACTAAGTAGTGAATATTTTCACTAATTCTTTAATATGAACTACGTCGCGGATTTAATATTTCGCGTGTATGGCAGTACTTTTGAATTTAATTTGTAACTAACAGTCAAGTTTTTAAAAAGCCACGTTCTCAATATAGTTTTTGTAGATTCTGGAAACGTTACTCGTGGGATCCTTAGTTTGTTTTCAACTGTTCCGCTTATGGAACCTTTGTTGTATTCAGAAAGAGTTGATCCTTCCAACTTGTTGCCTAAAAACAAGTAGATAAATATCGAGTTTAATTATTTATACTAATACAATCTTTTTAGTATAAACACTACTTAAAACTCATGTTTTGAGTAATTATTTAAGAAAATCTTGAAAAAAATGTTATCCTGTTAGACAAAACAGCCAGAACTTATTTAATACAAAATCACAACAATAAATGTACATTTTTATTGCATTTTAATTTGTCAGTTTAGATAAAAAACTTACTGACTTTTTAAAATTTACAAATAACTAAGACATTAACTAAGATATTTTATTTTAAGAATACAATTAAAAATAATTTCTAGAAAACTTTGACATAACTTTTTTTGATGTTTTACACAAAAATATGAAAAGGTTGATATAAATTTAGATTTGTTTAAAGGTTAGTAGTAATTTATTAAATACAAAACAGAGACTAATGTTTTTACAAAACTAAGAAATTATAGTTTTACTTTGGTTAATTACTGTTAAAATTTTTATATAAATTATTAATAATTTATAAAGCATTTTTCAGGGTGCGTCCATAAGTTTAAAAATTTCCGTATAAAATGACATAGTATGATAAAAAACGAAAATGTATATACTGTTGAAAAATTTTTGTAATTTTTTTTATTTATATTAAAAAAAACTTAAACTTATTTTTACAACTTTTGTTAAATTCTTTAATTTATTTAACATTAATAAATTTATAAAATTTTAATGAAAAGATTTTTAATTTTATGGTTTAAAAGTTTTCAAATATTATTTTTACTGATTTTAGTAGTATTTACGATTCAAAAATGTTGTTTTTCATTATAATGAAATAATTTATACTTCAAAAAAATTGACAAAAGAATGTAAATTAATTAATTTATTAATTTTCAAGAAAGATTAGTAATAAAATAAGTATTTTTGAAAGATTTAAATATTTAAAAATTTTATGTAATTCAGCTAAAATAATAGCAAAACAAAAAAGTAATATAAAGTTTGCTGCATATATGATTTATTCATAAATTCACAAAACAATGTAGATTTTTAATGATTCAATTAATTTGCTTAACTAAAAAGTATTAAAAGTTAGTATTAGCTCGCTAATGGGATTATTAGATTCAAATATGCTTTTCTGCGTTATAGGTATATGACTGATAATAGTTTTTGACAATTTAAATTCACCTTGAAAGACTTGTTGTTGATCTGCTGTTGTCGTAACAAATTTTTCTGAATGATTATTTGGGGAAGTAAGAAGCTTTAAAATATATTTAGCTGTAAAACATGTATAACTTTATCTAGATCAATTATTGGTACCTAACTATTTATGTCAATCCTGTTAAGAATTGAAAATAAAACTTAAATTTACTTGACCTTGACTAATAATATATGATATTATTAATAATTTTTTCGATGCTATATTAATTAAATTAACTTGATTTTAAAGTTAAGTTTAATCTTTACCGAATGTGCGAACATATGGTCTTATAAATCATATTAACGTTAATAATTATGGACAGTAATAGAAAAATTTTCACTTTTTAATCAAGTTAGTGTATTATATTTGTTACAAAATACTTTAGATATATATATTTAAGAATTATTAACTCCCTAAATGCAATATTAACACATGCTCATACAAGTTACTTAGATTGAACGTTCAGTAAAAAAAAAACTAAAAAAGTGTAGATGCATTGATAAAACTGAAAAACTAAATTTTAGTTAAAACCTGATATTCTGCATTTTCATTCGTCGATGGTAGTTTTTCGTTGCTAAAGTCTAGAGAATTACTACCAGGAGTAGTTGAATTACTTCTAGAGATAACGTCATTTTCAAAGCTTCCTGGAAATCGTTTTTGCAATGATGGAATTCTACTTGAAGTAATGTGTTCAAATTTTAGTGTCTTTCTAAAACGGGTGCTGTAGTTTGATGTGATATTTTTACACATATCTCCAACCTGAAAAAATTAAATTATTTATTAAAGTATATAATTTGAAGTCAATCTAGTCTAAAAACTATAATAACTTTTAATTTTAACATTTGTGATTTATATTGAGACATAAATATAAATTGTTCGACTTAGATTTCTATCAAAAAACTAAAGTTGTTTTGTGATAATTTTATTCAATAAGTAGACAATTTAAAAAATTATTTGTTAAAAACTTATGAATAATAAACTTACTTTTTCTACTTCTATTAACTGGTTTCGAAGCACAGTAATTGCAAGAACCATCTGTATACAAATAGAACCAAAATAATAACCATAAATTCAAAATTAACAACACAAAAAAAAAACATCATTAAGTTATTAAATATAGTTATAAGAAGCTTTATAGGTTTTTAGCTAAGTTTTTTTTTTAATTTTAAACAAAAAAACTTTAGATTTTTCTAGAAAAAAAATAGTCAAAATGTTTAAAGTTTAACTACATCTAAACAAACTATATGGTTTTGTATAAGTTTTTTGTATTATAATTCTATTACCAAATTCATATTGTTATACCTTATTAAGTAAAATCATAAAACTCATCTGAGTTTTATTTTAGATAAAATAAGTCGACTTTTTTATTAGTTTACTTACCAAATGATCTACTTCATTGTTCGGTTCAAAACTCCAAGTACGATTTTCCTTTTGCATCTTAAAGTTATTCATTTAATAACGATTGAAAACAATTTGCAAATTAAAGGTTACTAAACTTGCATCTTATAATTTCCTTATATATACTAATTTCTATAAAAAAATTCTAAAAAATAAGTATTTAATACTAAGTAAACTTTGTATACACTTATAAAGCTAGTTAAATGTTTTAATAGAGATGCTCTCTACAAGAAATTATGAACATAAACAAACATTATTATAAACCACAATGAACTTGTTTTTTAAATCCTGTGTTTACTTATCTAAGTCAATAGGATAGTTTACCAGTCATTAATACACTTAAAAAGAAAATAAATCAAATTTATGTATTAACCCCTTCGGCAAACAATTCGATATCATCATCAAAAGATTGTGACGTCGTAATACTTGTGACGTCATTTTGTGAAGTTTGAAGTTTGAGGGTTTTCAGTTCGATCTTTAGAAGTATGACTTCCAACAATGGATATAAGGCGTGTCTGTTGATGTTATAAATGAGTAGGAACTAAAATGAATTTAAATAATATCAAGCTAAAAATTTATAATTCAACAGTTTTTTTTTTATTATGTAACAGCTTGGAATTAATTGAAAACGCGTCTAATTAAATTTAAAACATTTGTTACAATTATAACTATACTGTTATAAAGTTTAGTGATAATGTGTGAAGCATTTCATGTTTATTATCGTTTTATCCATTATATATTAAGTGTGTAGAAATTAATTTCTGCAATTGTTTTTTGAAGTTTGATTTCGATAACGAAATAATTTCTTGTGTTTTAACTAATTTTCATAAAATGTTATTACTGCTACTTAACACAGAATCATATTTATTATTTCAAAACGATTATTTTGTTAATAACTAGTTACTGCCGTACTCAAAATATGTCTGTTTTGAGGCAAAAAGTTATCAAAAAATATTGAATATCAAAAAGTAGCTTATTAAAACAGATACTTCCAATCGTTTATACTTAGTTTGTATTATTAAATGAAACACTTTAATTTACTAGCTTTATTCCTGTAAAGGTCACAAAACAATCAATAATAATTATAAGTATATTAATACTTTAAGTAATTTTAGACCAAATAAAAACGATAATAATACAGACAGCCTTTGAAAAGCCATAAACTCGAACATAGAATAAATTACTTAAATTAAAATTTTTCCAACAAACTCAAAATAGTTTTATAATTTATCAAAAATATTAATAAAGTTGAACAAAAATTCATTAAAACCTATATAAAATACTTGTGAACGTTAAACTGAAAGTATAACATTATTTATTTTGATTAAGCACTTTTATGGTTTGTTAAAAGTCTAAGTGTAAGCGCAACTGGGGAAAAACTAAAAGTTAGAAAAATATTTTACAGCACGTGTTTTTAGACATATATTAGATTGATTGTCGTTAAAGTATTTCAGATAATTTTTCTTTCGGTAACATATTAGCAATTCTAAGACGAATTATTACTGCATTTTACAGGCGTTTAAAAACTTTCTTTATGTTTTTGAACAGTTTACATTATAAATAAAAATCTAGTAAAGTTTATAAATAGATATTTTTTGATTCATACAAAGTTTTTATGACAGGTTCTAACACAAACTAAACAACTAAGTATGTATGCATACCTAAAGGCCATCAGCTAATTTTCCAAGTGTAGTACATTTTTGGCAATTAATAAACATTCAAAAAATTAATATAAAACTGTTTAAATGTTTCAGTTCTAGTTTAGAAATATATTAGCAAACTCTTTTTTATTAGAATCTAAGCTACAAACTAAAATTTAAAAATCTCTTTTAATTGGAATACGTTTTTATTAAACTATATTAAGTCTCTACAAAACTTTATCACTTTAAAACTTAGTTGAAATGATTTTTTTGAAATTTAGCTGTTAAAATATAATAATGAAATCATTTTCATTTTAATTTTCTCAGCATTTTTTTTTTAAAACTTATCATGCAAACAAAATTAAATTTTAAACTATAAATATAACTTGAACTCAAACCGCAAGTATTAAAAGTTTTTTTTTAATTTCTTATATTTTAAGCCATGTCAACAGACGCATTTAAATTTGAAACGTTAAAACAATATTTAACCTTAAGAATATTAGGAAAACTTCTTACTTTAACTTTTTTATTTACTTATTTACTAATATAAAAGTAGCTTTTAGGTTGGCTTAAAAACTTAATTTGCTGACTAACTGATTAAGTATAAAGTTTGTAATAACAGGTATGAACCAATAAGACTTTTTAACTCATAAAAGATTTATTTTAAATCGCGTAGTAAATTATTTTGTGCGAAGAGTTTTTATTTTGTGTAAAAAAATGGTAAATTAAAATAAAACAAGCAAGAGTAATCTAAACAAAAGCTTTGATTTCAGTCTAAAACAAAATAAACAAACTTGTAAATAGCGTCTTTATTGAGAACTATTTCCAAATAATAGTTATCAGTCGTTTCTTCACATTTTAGATGGTCGTGATCAACACTATAAGGGTTGTTGTGATTTGCAACTGACGATGTCAAACAGTTACTAGGATTACTCTGATTTTTCTGTCCAATATTTAGTTGTACAATGGGGATTCCGTGGCTACAAATGCTGTTAGTTATTTTAGATTTTCGTAAAAAACAAGCTACTGATTTACATCTAATAATTTTTTTTTTCAATTCAAAATTTATAAAAATAGCAAATAAATAATCAACAAAGTTGTTACAAAAGCAGTTTACCAGTATATTCAAATATAAATATAGTTGTTAAAAAATTGTTTAAAAAACACTTACATTAAAAATTAAAAAAAAATACAACACACCTGTTATTGAAGTCTTTGTTCAAGCTAAGATTGGAAACCTCGTTTTCAGATATTATTGGGTTTAAAATATTTTGGTGGTAAGGTGATGTTTTAGCTAAGGATGTAAATTGGGCCTGGTTATTATGGTCAGAATTTATTCTGGACGTGTCAGGATGTTCGTAAATGTTTGGATTCGCAATACCAGAAACTTGGGTTTCAAAATTTTCTGGTAGTTGTTGGTTCAACTTCTTTATACCGATATTAGATGGATAAGGTACCATTATTGTAAAAAGCTGTTATTTAAAATTTTTATTATGTGTTGTAATATGTAGTTTTAAAACAGTTGTGAATAGTTAAAACAGGCTCTAAAAAAAAATTTATAAAGATTAATTTAAGATTTATTTATTTTTTAGGTTAAATTGTTTACATCTTAAATATAAAGTTAAAGTAATAACTAACTTTCAACAAAATAAACACTTGCATGAAATTTACAATTACTAAAAATGCAAGAAATTTTATATATATATATATAGATAATGTTTTAGTTTGTTTAATTTTGATAAGATCAAATTAATTAATTAAAACTTAAATACCTTATATGTCAACATTGTTGATTAGCATATTCAAGTTTACTTCTAAAGATAGTTATTTATTTATGACGGGTTTGTTGATAAAAATAGTTTCCTAAAAACTAAAATTATTTCACATATAAAGAATTAAACTTTATGTTTAGTGTTGATTAAACAAATTTTAAATCATAAGGTTCTAATTTCTTTTCTGATTGCTTCCGTAACAAAAACTTAAGTTTAAATGAGATTTTTGTTTCATATTTGAAGTTATCTCAAAAATAAAATAATTAACTGTAACCTTCTCTTTAATTTATGCTTTGTTTTCTATTTACTTTTATGTTTGTAGTAATATAATTTAGCTATCTAAGGTTTCTAGTTAATAACAATTAAATTAACAAATTTTCAGTCATTTTAATAAACTGATTAAACTATAATCTCAAAAAAACTTTTAAAACAATTTTACTCGTTTCATTAGTACACTTTACATTATAAAGACAATTTTTATCTTAGTTTTAAAAAGGAATAATGATATCTAACTATTTTTTACTAAACTGTAGTTTTTATAGCTATACTCCATTAAAAACATCAACTAAAACTTATAATTTAAAAACTAATTATAAAATGTTTTTGTGAGAATAATTGTTTTATTGTAACTAAAATATTTAAGGAAAAAAAAAAACAGTGACTTTTAGTAAACTCATTGAAGTTCATTACATCAATTGGTAGCTGATTAAAATTTCGTCACATATCATTCGCTTGATTTAATATGTATGTGTAATATGATTTCTTGCAAACTCACCTTTTAACATTTTAACAACACCAAGTAACATGATACATAGCTACCTGCTTATCAAAAACACTTTTTAAACAGTTAAAAACAGTTTTAGTAAAAAGAACAATTGAAAAAACTTTACTTAAACACTTTCTAAGCAATTAACATTTCTTAATTTTCTTCGTCGACCTCACAAGTAGTATAAACACAAAATAAGTAAAGTGATTATTATTTTTTGCTAAACTTGTAATCTTTGTTGAAATTTTTCCATAAAGTCAAGTATTTATGACACTTATTTTATAAAAGGATTAAAATTAAGTCAGTTTAGACTATCGCAAACGGATTAATAAACTTAATCAACGAAACTTTAATAATTTTCGACTACACAAGCATCATCACGTAAAATAAGACAACTTCTAAATTTTATTCTTACATTCTTAAGCCTTAAGGATCAAGTATATTCTATACTATTTTAAAATTGAAAACATATTTTTAACTATAAAGCACTTTCTAAGATTTTAAAATATAGTATACAAGTTTCTACTAAAACTTGAATAGTTTTTTTAGATCGTGAACACACTTTGCTGTATAAAACAATCTTTTTCTTAACATAACTAAAATAAAGCTAGAAACTTAATGATTTATAATTAAACTAAGTTTTAATACAGCTATCTTTTTAAGATTCAACTAAAATATGTAAATTAATGTTTGGTAAATTTCTAAAATTATACCTATAAATAGAGAAAAAGAGAAAAAATACAGAAGAGCGACTGTTAGCGGCCAGAGTAATTTTTCACAACATGAAATGGTAGCAATTTTTCGTCAACTCTTAACACTCAATTTTTGCATGAACTTTCGTTTATAGGTTAAACCACACCTTGTAGGTTTAATCGAAACTAACCTTAAAAATTTTAACGACAAAAGCTATAACTACAAAGTAGTAACTAACTTATCAAAAATTATTTTTGAGACAATATAAGATTCTTTAACTTAGTTCACCGACCACCCAAGTAGTACAGAAATAAATAAAAACATGATAAAATCATCTTAATTTTTCATAAACTTGTCAAATTTACCGAGAGCAATTTTTCACACATTCCGCGACTTAATGACGCCTCTTTGGCAAAAAAACATAAAAATCAACAAATATTTTTAGCTACTGCAGGTGGTAGTTGTAAATTTAAAAATATCTGAAATAATTTCAACTAAGACCACACATTGTGACGTTACAAATTCTGACGATTTCGCGGGTCCTTTCTCGTTCGCTGGTTGTCAGCCTATTTGTCTTTTTCTATGATTAAAACAAAAAATTTTAAGCTGTTTATGTCTATCACAAGTTAAAAATTTTAAATTTTTACTGAACAAATTAAAACTGACAGTCTCTTGAAGCTTCTTTAAAGTTTTTAAGAAGTTTAATTAAAACATACGAAATTGCAACAATTTCTTCAAAAAATAGCTTAAACATTGTATTTACTACTGGTGATGATTTTATTCATTCTAATTGAAACCTTTTTCTGTTTCCTCATTTCTAATTTATGTTTTTAAAATCATATTATATCTTAGTTGTTTTGATTTGATGAAAACAGTATACATAGATTATCTTTAAATAACTTATCACAAATTAAATATGTAAATAATGATTAATATTCTTACACAAATTCGAATACATATCTTCTACATACTAAAATTTTAATAGAATGTATAATTTTTTTTTCAAATAGTAAACAATTATGTAGGGAGAAACTAAAAAAAAGATGCTAAACACTGTTATTCTTTTTCATTTTCAGTAAATTGACAAATAAAATTTTTATCGGTACATCAGCTGTGAAAAGAGATTTGCCCGTTATAAAACATAATTATTTTTAGTTTAAAGACGGTTTAAGTAGAAAATAAAACTTGTCAGCACCTTGTTGCCTTGTGAATTAACCAGTTTTATAAATATATTGCTTAACGCATATAAAAACCATATAAAATATTTTCTTTTTATATTGTATATTTACCTTGTTATTTCAACATTATATTTTACGAATGTAAATTAATAAACTACATTTTTGTTATAAAAATTAATTAAATTTATTTTGACTAATTTGTTAGTGAAATAATTAGTATGTGATAAAATACTTTCCAACACCTTTTCACGTTATTTGTTAACTATCAATTAATCAGTAGTCATGTTAGAACAATTACTAAAACTTAATAATTGACACGCTTCAATTAAAATGTTGATTTTTCTCCAATTAACACTAAATAACTTTTTAAATGTTCACAAATTGATTTGCAACAAAAATATTACATATTTTTTTCGGGATTTGCTAAGTGTTAAAAATTTCGCTAACTTAATTTAATTTTTTACAAAAAAAAAAGATAGTTTTCACTAATTTAGTTGTGAGTTAGTTAGTAAGTAATAAAGTACTTCCAACACGCTTTCACCTTATTTTGTAACTATAATAGTGAATAATTTGTCAAAAATAAGTATTTTTCAATATCTATTTTGATAAGTCACCTTATTTTAAAGCACTACTTAATAATATGACAGACACCTATTGCCACACAAATAGTAAGTTTGCTACAGTTACAATAAAGATGACTATCATGAAAATCACTGTTTTGTTATAACTAACAAAATAATTTAAAAAAAAAAGAAAAAGGGCCGTCTGTTTAAGTAATTTATGTTTATAAAACTATATGCTGAACGATTAATATATAAAAGATTAGTTGTTTAAAACGCTGTGATAAAACCTATAAAAAAGGCTAATATAAAAATAAGTTATTTGTTTAGTTAAAAAAAAAAATATGAAAAAAATGCTTTATTATTTATAATTCGAAAATCAGTAATAATAACTAATTTAGTTTACATTTAAGACTTTTATTTTCAGTCTTTTAAGTAAAAAAAACTTTCTAAAAAGCTGTTCAAATGAATTTATGAGAAGTTATTTTAGTGAGATTAAATGGTCGTCAAACAACTTTTAAAAATTTCTGTATTTATAAACGAGTTTATACATAAAATATTTACAAACTATATGTGTGTTATTATTTTTTGAAGAAATATAAGAGTTTAAATTAATATATTTAAGTAAAAAACTTAGTTTAACTAAAGTAAATTTAAACCATAGGTCGAAAATGTCAATACTTTTAAATGAAATAAAGTTTTAGCTAAAATATAATATTGAAAAAAATTATTTTAAGCTAGAGGAATTAATATACTAATTAAAACAAAAAAATTAGTTTGCTGCTAAAACATTTTTAATAAATAGCACACGTGTTATTATATCTTCGTAAGTACAAGTTTAAAAACCGTAAACTTTTCGTTATTACTTTTGTATCAGAACTTCAAAGATTGAAAGGCAAACTTTAAAATAATATGTAAATATTAGATATAATTATTGCCGAGGTAATTGAACTTAAGTGTTTTTTGTATCCAAGCATGTTTAAAAAATTGACTAAAATTTAGGTGCTTAAACTAAGACATTAATATTTTATAAATCTTTTTATCAAATGTATAATTTAACAAAATTTAAATGTTTTGTAGTTCATAATCATGCATAAAATCGTATAAATTTAGTGGGATTGATAAAAATTTCATTTAAAAAAAAATATTTTGCTTTAAAAATCTATGGTACTCAAGTTGGGTAACAGCTGTTTTATTACGTTTTATATTTAACCTCTACGGCGTCGAAGTCCCACGTGAAAAACTGTAACTGTTTCCACGAAGGAAAATTCGCCCAGTTGAAGCGGCCTACGTCCGCTCTGAAAGGTAGTTGAGGTATAATAACCTATTTATCGATGTGCTTGATCATTTTTATACGTCGTTACTCTCACATTTGCAGTTGGCTTACCATTTTTAAAGTTGCAGTGTCTTGGAATTTTGGAAGCTACAGGTGTCTCGGCATGTTCAAAGCTGTATTGTTAGCTGTATGTTTATCGTAGCCAGCTTACATTCTCACATGGCTTGCACACGGCACTTTACGATACAAAAACTGTAGTTTTTGCCTTTTTCAACCATAAAATATTGATTAAAATTTAAAATATAAATCAAAAAACTGTTGTCATTGTTTATTATAAAATATTTCCTATAGTAATTAAACCTTAAGTTATATGTGTTTGTTTAATTAGATATTACAATTTATAGTATTATCTTTGAAATTATTATGTTTTAAAACATACTTTTCCTTTTTAATAATGAGTTAATATAAAATATATAGTCCTCTTTTTGATTTCATATAAACAAATTAAAGCCCTTTATTTTATAAACATCACGAATAGTATAAATTTTGTAATTATTAACTCACTTTAGTACTTAGAATAGTTAGAAGTAAGTTTAGATAGTTTGCTGTAGTAAAATTTATTTACACAATCAATTATTTTTATTTAGCAGTTACTCAGACTTGATTAATCACACAATGATTGTTGTAAGAAAACAAACAAAAATAAGAAACATATTTAGAGAGAGAACAAATTTGATTAGTTTTAAACATTTTAGAACATTAAAACTCTTAAACGGTAAACGTTTCAATCTTTTCTAATTATTATAAGTCATTTTATACTCTAAAGACAACCGTGTGTATTGATAACTATTGTTCATAGTGAGCAATTTCTAGTGAAATTGGAAACTTAAAAAACATTTAGTAATAAAAAAAAGTATTTTAACATTAACTACTAAATAGAATTTTTGCTTTCGAGTGAACTTATAAAAACAAATTTTGGTTTAGTATTAAAAATTATAAGTAAACATAAATTTGAGTTCACTAATAATTTAAGTTAAATATTTAAAACTATAACTACTTTAGTAATCTTAATTGTAATAAATAAAACTGCTTAGTTTCATTTATTAGCTTGTAAGTACAGTTTGTAAGTTTGTGGCTAACATTACTCAATATAACAAAGCTGTAAGCGTAATATAATAGTTTATAACATCGAAAAAAACTATTTACATATTTAATAAAAGAAAAAGTTTTGGAAATTTTGGCAATCATTTAAAATCAACTTATTTTACTGAATTTCATAATAATTTACCGAAAAAAAACTAGTTCAAAAGATAAAATAAATTTTCTTTGTTTTATACAAATAGTTGCCTGCATGAGGCTAAATGCGAAAGTGGTGAATATAACATTTTTCTGAGCTATTAAATATAAACATTAAATTCTGTTTAAAATATTTGTACTTATAAAACATCACAAAAGCATTTACTGCTTAAACAAAATGTGCTTATTTATATTATTAAATCTAAATATGGATACCGTATATCACTAGTATTAACTTTAAGTAACAATATTAAAGTCTGTAATATCACTGTAGAGCTATAATTAGAGACAAAAAGTTTTTCTGCAAATACAAAGCATACTTTAGATTTTAAAAAGATTATAAAGTAACTTTTAAGTTTTTACAAAAATACCAGTAAAATTTTTGCATACCATTACGAACAAATTATAAAAAAAAAAATTAACTTTACTAACTGAATTATAAATTAAACATATATCTAAACAAAGGGCGTAGCGTGGAGAGGGACACTGGCTCATGCGTCCCACCCAAAAAGAGAAAAATGTAAAAAAAAGAATATAATATCTTTATCCTTTATAGTTTATTTTTTCTGCCTAATTTGCCTTTTTTCATCTATGTTTATCTAGTATTCAAAAAGTTAAACGAAATTTTGAATACCAATTAGTGCTAAGTTAGGAAAGTACATGTTATTACTCAATATACTGATTCGGTGCGTAATTGCAAATGCGCACCGATGTTGATAAAAAACTACATAAGGAAAAATTTTATAAGTTCATTAACTTCATAAGAATTTAGACTCGAAAAGCACGCAATTAATATAGCGCACCGCTGTAGTATAACCTTATGGCAGATTATTTTTCTACAAAAAGTTTACAAAAATACGTCACGCTTAAAGAAAAATTAAACAATTTTACAATTTTTTTTTATGCTATATTGTGAAGACTACTGCTAGTTTTGTGAAATTAGTTTTTGTAAACATACAAGATATGCGTGTCGGCCTATGAGAAATAAACTTTGTTTGTGATTTTTATTTTAAACAAATACAATCAAATGAATTAAATCTAAAGAGTATAGTTTTAACTATTTTACAAAGTTGTAATAAACGGTAATAACAGTTATAAAATTGGTTTATTTTAACTTCTGTGTAACTTTATTAAATTTATGTGCAATGAGGTGTTGTTATCACTGTTGTATTGTATAAAAAAGAGATTGATATTTTTTTCGTAAATAAAACAGATACTTTCGTTTTATTGAATACATTAATTTTTAAAGATATAAAGTTTACTATAAATAATAAAAACAATATTTATTTACTAAGTTTACATTTGTGGAAGTATAATTAATTCTAATGAAATTTATACTTTTATTTAATTGTTTAATTTTGTAATATATAAATATTTTTTAAAACAGTTAACGAACTTATTTTACTTAATAAATTTATTTTAATTATATTACTTACAAAAAGATTTTTTTATAGCTAATTACAAAATTTTTAATTTAGAGGATTTTTTGAGAAAAAAAATTTGCGCATCCCCTGACCAAAATACTACGCTACGCCATTGATCTTAACCGTTTTCTGAATAGCAACTACGTTTTTTAGTTACAAATGGTAGTGCAAATTTTAATAAATCCTTCTCATGAAGCTAATTGGTTAAATTTATGACTAAAAAAATAATTTCATATGAACTTAGCTTATTATTGATTACAATTATCACGTCATGACCAAATGACTTCAGCTTGTATATAAAAATAAATGAACCATAAGTCATATCTTTTAGTTAATTTCATGTTTAATTTTTTTTTTGTGAATACTATATTTAATAATAAGCAGTTGTTATAATAAGTTTTTATCAATTTTAAACTATAAAGTTCTGCTTATGGTTTGTATAAACAAACTAACGCTGTTTAGTTTAAAAACTTTACAAAAATTTTAAATTGAGTTACTTTGAAATCATACTAGTACTTGGCAGAATTTTTATATATTAGTTTAGAAATTGTTCTGTAGTAAAGTTTACTTATACAATAAATAGGTTTAGTTTAAGAGTTACCTACTTTTGAATGGATCACATACAATTATTGTTAGAAAAAAAAAAAACTGAGTTGAGCTCAAAATAAAAAATGTTTGTCTAGTTTTATAAATGTTGAAACGTTAAAACTTTTAAATGGCTAATTCAAAAATTTTAAATTATTTTTAAAACGAGCAGTTTGGATTTTATTTATTTATCATAAGTAAGCAAGTTATTGTTGATGTAGTCACTTAAAATTTCTTAAGTATTGAAACTAAGTTTTTTGACATAATTGACTAAATAATGTTAATGCATTCCAATGAATTTAAAAAATCATGTTATGGTTTAGCTTTCAAAATTATAAGTGTTTAAGTTATAAGCATAAACACTTTTTTACTAATTTAGTATGTTAGAAATTTAATACTTATAATACTTTAGTATACTGAATTGTAATTAATGAAACAGCTATGTTTCATGCAATAAATTGTGTTTACAGTTTGTAAGGTTTAGGTTAACATTTTGCAATAATACAAATCTGTAAGCGTTTTAAAAAACTAAATAATGTTAAAATCACATTAAAAATTAGTTTACAAATTTGTCATTAACCAGGAAGAAATTTTAGATTACTAAGTAATTTAAATTATTAAAAAAAAAACTATACTACAAATAAATAAACAATATCTAGTTGACTAAAAACTTCAGCTTTGTACAATTTCGAAGTAATTAATTTAATAGGAAAACGTCAATTTAATAATTTAATGGTTTAAAAGTTAATATTATTTGCTGGATGATTTTAATAAGTAGGTGTTTTAAAACTAAATTAACAATCAATGTATTTCAATAAAATGAACAAATTTAACAGTATAAAATGAAACTTACTGTTTCACAAAAATAAGTGTATTAAATACTTTACATGCGATAATATAAAATATATTTATGTACTAACAAATATACATTTGTTTTCAGTTAAGATTACCCGTACTCCAAACACACCACTAACTGAGTATATGGTTATTATAACGTACTTATTAGAAATATCGTTGATTGATTTTTTTATTAGTCACTAGTAAACAATTTGTTTTGTTTTATTAACTTTAGTTTTAACTTCAAAAAATTTATCTGTTTCTACAATACTTAATTTTTACAAGTTTATAAAATTAGTTATACAACATAATTTTCAGCCTTTATTTTTTAATCTAATTCGTAATTTTTTCGCAACATATCGATTTATATTTTAATCTACTAAAATTAAAATTATTTTAATGTAATATAATTAAACACTTAAGCTAATATTTAGTTGAATCGTTTTGATAAATTGTTAATTTTTAATATAAAAAAATATTAATTATGTTACTCATTGTTTAAATCAATTTGAATTAATCATTATTTAATGTGTTTAATAAAAAGGCAAATAAAAATGCTACACTAGATAATAACATCGAAAAAACGATTTGATATATTATTAATAAAAACTAGATGATTAAGTTTTCAGACATTTTCGAATATTAATCAAATCAACTAATTTTTGTGAATTACAGTATGATTTTAGTTAGGAAAAATATTTAAAAATATAAAATGAAACTGGATCGTTTTATACAAATAATTTGTAGCTATAAATGTGCAGAACGATGAATACTGTTTTTATGTATTAAAAAATAAAAAAACTACCATCTGTTTCAATTATTTGTACTTAAAAGTCACCACTAAAGAAGTCTATGCTTAACAAACTGTACTTATCAAATTAATAAAACTTAAGTTTAGATCCAGTATATCCTTAGTATTAATTTTAAGTAACAATGGTATAGGTTATCATATCAGTATAAAAACTATAGTTTAAGACATCCAGTTTTTTGCTAAAACACAAAGCGTACTTTAGATTTTAAAAAAGTTATAAAGGTAATTTAAGAGTTTATACAACAATTGCACTAAAACGTTTTACATATAATGACATAAAAAAGAAAACATTAGAGTTCAATGAATTTTATAATAAACAATGAGGCCCATTTATAAATAGCAATAAGGTTTTATTTTTCTAGTTATAGTGCGAATTTTGATGCATCAACGTTGTCAATCTAATTGTTAAGTTTATAAATAAATGAAAGTAATTTCATATGAACTTAACTATAAACACTCAGTTCAATTATCACGTCATAAACTTATTACTTCCGCTCTCATTAAGAAGTATTTAAACCTTAAATTATATCTCTTTATTTACTATATGTTTAAATAACTCAATTTACCTTTGTAGTTTTTCTACTCTAAAAATAGTTGTATGTACTAAAACTATGAATAAAAAATATCAGTATCGATTTTTGTATAAAAAAATTAATGCTGCTTAGTTTAAAAATATTACAAAAAATACAACTTTCTAATTGCAAACTTACACTTGGTAGACGTTTTTAATATTAGTTTAGATAGTTTTCTGTAGTAAATTTTACTTATACAATTGATACTTTTCAATGAAGAGTTACTAATTTTTTATTGATAAGACAGTTATTGTTGTAAGAAAACAAATGAAAGATAAAAAAAAAATTTGAGCTCAAGATGAAAATTTTCGCTTAGTTTTAAACATTTGAAAACTTTTAAAATTTAAACGGTAAATGATTTATATTTTTTTAAATTTTTTTAAATATTTTTTTTTTCTAAAAACGAACAATATGGATTTATATTTATTTATAATGGTAAGAATATTAAATCGAATAAAACATTGAAAAATATTAAATAATAAAACTAAGTAAGTTACATTATTTATTAAATAGCATTCGTATTTTTAATTAAATTCATGTTAATATGTTGTGGCTTAGTTTTCAAAGTTATAACTAAACAAAAATTGTTTGACTAATTTATTTCGTATGAAGTTTAATGTTATAGTACAATACTTCAGTATACTGAATTATAATAAACAAAACTGCTATGTTTCATGCTTTAGAAAGTGTTTACAGTTTGTAAAGTTTATGTTAACATTTCTCATAAATTCTAAGCTGTAAGTGTTTTCAAAAACTAAATAAATCTAAATTTACAAAATAAAATAGTTCAGAATTTTGCCGTTAACCAATAAGAACTTTACAATTACAAATAATTTTATTTATGTATTTTTATGAAAAACACTACTACAATACTTACTACTTTATCCGGGCTTTACTTATATAGACACTCACTTATCCAGATGGTCAGAAGTCTAAAATGCATCCGGACACTTTTTCACGAAGGGACATTTCTTTATAAAATACTTTTGAACAGGTCAAATTTATACGTGGGCTCACTTTTGTACATAGAAACTTTTGTATTGATTGTAAACAAAAAAATTTAACATTATTTAATTATTAATTGTTTTTCGTTATCACTGTAACCCCTAATCCTTACCCTCGGTCGGTAACTTTTTGTTTTCTTTCAATTTTCTTTCTTTCTTTTTTTTTTACTCTCGTAAAAAAATTACCCTCTATACAAAAGTGACTTTCAATGCAAAAGTGACCCTTCGTGCAAAAATGTTTTATCAAATTAAACTAACAGTCTTAATTTGTATGAGTGCTTTGTAAAAACAAGTTTTTAGTTCGAAAATATTACAAATATTGTTTTATTTTTACTTAAAATAATTTTTAACAAATCAATATAAGTATAATACCAGTATAAACGATTTAAAAAATTACTTAAATAAATTTTCGGATGTTTTTGACTACTTTTAAAACTAATTAATTATTCTTAATTTCCTTATATTTTACTTAAAATAAAGTAGTGAAAATAACAAAATAAAATTTGTTTGTTTAATTCAAATAATTGCGAGGCGGAAGAGGAGCTTGGTGAAAATCATCATTTCATGTACTTTAAAATATTTACATTTATACATGTTTAAAACATTTGTACTTAAATTTCGACACTAAAATAGCATATGCTTTTACTTATTAAATTTATTAAATCTAAGGATGGATCAATAGATCACTAACATTAACTTTAAGGTGCAATATTATTGAACGTTATACCATTGTAAAGCTTGACTTTAAGATAAAAATTTCTTGCTGCAAATACAAAGCGTATATAATAGTTAATAAAGTTATAAAAGTAAATTCCTAGTTTATACTAAAATAACAGTAAAACTTTTTACATAACAGTACAAAAAAATGTTTTCACCTTTCTAAAATATATTTTATGATAAGCATTTAATTAACAACTTTAATGAATAGCAAGAAAAATTCTTATTTGATCATAGTGCAAACTTTGATGTACTATTGTTATAAAGCTAAACATTTTAGTTTATAATTGATTAAAAACAAATTCATGTGAGCTAAACTATTAAAACTGAGTCCAATTATCACGTCATGACCACATGATTTCCGCTAATATGTAAAAGTAATTAAAACTTAAGATGTATCTGTTTGTTTGATTGGATGTTTAAATCTTAAGTATTACTTTGTAACTATTATATTATAAACATATTTGTTCTTTTTAATAATAAACAAATTGAAAAAGGTATAGTCCTCTTTTTGATTTCGTATAAACAAATTAAAGCCCTTTAGTTTATAAACATCACGAATAGTATAAATTTTCTAACTATTTACTCACACTAGTATTGGTAGAATTCATAGAAATTATTTGAGATAGTTTGCTGTAGTAACATTTACTTATACAAACTTTACTTATTGTTATCACTTTTTTATTAATCACACAATAGTTAATGTCAGAAAACAAATGAAAATAAGAAATTCATTGAGCTTAAGATAAAAATGTTTAATGAGCTTAAACATTTTAAAACACTAAAAGTTTTAAACGTTAAAAGTTTTAAAGTTTTTAGATTGTTTTGAAATATTTTGTATTCCAAAAACAACAGTGTGTATTTATAATTATTCATCATAGTGAGCGATTTCTTCGGCAATTGGACAATCAAAAAACTTTAAATAATAAAAAAAGTATTTTAACATTTGTTATTAAATAGGATTTATGCTTTCAAGTGATCTTATAAAAACAAATTGTGGTTTAATCATCTAAATTGTAAGTAAACATAAGTTTGTTTTCACTGATTTATTATGTTAGAAATTCAAAGCAAAAACTACTTTAGTAAACTTAACTTTTACTTATAAAAATGCTTTGTTTCATGCACTAGTTTGTGAGTACAGTTTGTAAAGTGGTGGCTAACATTTCTTAATAACACAAAGCTGTAAGCGTAGAATATTAGTTAATAACATCGAAAACACAAGTTAGATTTTTTCTAAAAAAAAAATTAAAATTTTTGTTTATTCTTTGATACTAATTAATTTTACTGAATTTCCTAATAGTTTACCGAGAAACAAAAATTAAAAATTAAAATGAAACTTTTTTGTTTCATACAAATAGTTGCTTGCATAGGGTTAAATGCGAAAGTAGTGATATAACATTTTTCTAAGCTTAAAATATAACCATTATTATTTGTTTAAATTACTTGTACTTGGAAATCACCACAAAAGGAGTGACTGATTAACAAGCTGTACTTATTAAATTTGTCCATTTTAAGGCTGGAAACCGTAGATCACTAGTATTTACTTTAAGTAACAATAAGTAACAAAGTCTGTAATATCAATATAGAGCTATAATTTGAGACAAAAAGTTTTTGCTGTAAATACAAAGTGTACTTTAGATTTTTAAAGGATTACAGTGTAATTTCATATTCATACAAAAATAACAGTACAGATTTTTACACACCATTTCGAACAAATAGTAAAAATTTTCTTTAATTTTCCTGAAAGAATTATAAATTAAACGTATATTTTAACCGTCTTATAAATATAAATTTTATTATTTTATTTTAGTGGTAGTGAAAATTTTAATGTATCGTTGCTATGATGCTAACTGCTTAAGTTTATATAAGAAAAAAAAATTATATGAACTTAGCTACTAAAACTGAGTTCAACTACCACGTCACAAACACATGACTTCCGCTTGTGTGTAGAAGCAATTATACCTTAACTTATACCTTTTTGTTTAATTTGATGTTTAAATCATTATTATTATTTATTTTAAATATTATAAATCATAAAAAATAATTGTTTTACTTAATTGTTATCAATTTTAAAGTATAAACTTCTATTTTTGTTTTGTATATAGAAACTAATGCTTTTTAGTTTATAAACATTTAACAAAAGTTAAATTTAGTAATTTTCAACTCACACTAGTACTTAGTATAAATTTTAGATATTAGTTCAGACAGTTTTCTATTGTAAAGTTTATTTATACAGTAAATTCTTCTAGCTAAGAGTTACTCACTTTTTGATGGATCACATAACGATTATTGAAAGAAACAAAATAAAAAGAAAAAAACCACGCTGAGACCAAAATCAAAAATGTTTATTTAGTTTCATAAATGTTGAAACGTTTTAACTTTTAAATGGTAAACGTTTCAAAAGCTTAAATTACTTTGAAATATTTTTTTATTTGAAAAATGAACAGTGTAGATTTATAGTATTAATCATTAGTAACCAATTTATTGTCGATTAAGACACTTATAAACTATTAAGTAATAAAACTAAGTTTCTTGACTTTATTTATTAAATAGTGTTAATGCATTCTAGTCAATTTATAAATCCACGTTATTTTTTAGCTTTCAAAATTATAAGTGACTAAGTTATAAGCATAAACTTCTTTTCACTAAGTTAGTATGTTAGAAATTAAATACTGTTAATATTTAAGTATATTGAATTCTAGTTGATGAAACAGCTTCATTATGTTGTTTATGCATTAGGTTGTGTTTACAGTTTAAAAGGTTTAGGTTAGCATTTTGCAATATAAAATATAAAGTTAACATTTGAATGTAAGCATTTAAAAGACTAAATATTTTTAAATTCACATCACAAATTAGTCTACAATTTTGTCACTAACCTATAAGGAATTTTTTATTACCAAGTAATTTTAATTATTTTAAATGAAAAAACTACTACTACAAATAAATTTACATAATCTAGTTAACTAAAAACTTTAGCTTGTACC
Organism: Thalia democratica; assembly: GCF_965202585.1. Classification (NCBI taxonomy): domain Eukaryota; kingdom Metazoa; phylum Chordata; class Thaliacea; order Salpida; family Salpidae; genus Thalia; species Thalia democratica. The sequence goes on along the minus strand of NC_139165.1, from coordinate 37,227,891 downwards.
ATTTTTTAATAATTAATTTAATAAAGAAAACGTCAATTAAAACATTTTTATGGTGAAAAAATTAATATTATTTTCATGATAATGTTAATAAGTAGGTTTTTATAACTACATTAACAATCAATATATTTCACTGAAATGAACAAACTTAACCAATATAAAATGAAACTTATTGTTTAATAAAAATAAGCGTATTAAAGAGTTTATATGCGTTAAAATGAAATATATTCATTTGCTAACAAATGTACAATTGTTTTAAGTTGAGATTACCATTACTCAAAACTTACCACTAACAGAGTATGTGCTTATTATATCGTATTAATAAAAAAAAATCGTTTTTTAATTCTTTTAGTACTGTTTAGTACACAAGTTGCTTTATTTTATTAACCTTAGTTTTTATTTTAAAAGAGTTTATCTGTTTCTATAATAATTTATTTGTATTTTTTTTATAAAAAAAATTATAAAACATGTCCTTACAGTATATCGATTTTTATTTTAATTTACTAAAGTTATAAATTCTATAATGTGATGTAATATAACACTTAAGCTAATATTTATCTTTTAGTTGAATAGTTTTGATAAAAAGCTAGTTTTTAATATAAAAAAATCTTACTCATGTTACTTATTGTTTTATTCAAATTAAAACACATAGATCTTAATTATAAAGTCTTAAATTATTACAACTGAAGGGAGAACTAAAAATATTTATATATAAGACTTACAAATATTTTATAATATTTGGTTTGGATTTGCTAGAAGTGACCTGTAAAGGTTTTTTTAAACATATATTTTTTCTTACTTCATATAAATTTATAATGGTAAAAATATGTTTCAAAAACTCTTTTTGAAATCAGAATCTATCAAAGTTTTTAACTTAAATATTTTTTTCTCATTAAAATTTTATTAAAACGACTATATAAAATAATATTGTATGTTTTGGTTTTAAGATAACAAATAAAGAGATCTTAACTGCTAGATGAGAAATAATGAATTTATTCTTTGAAAAATCTATTTAACCAACTCAGTTTTGGTCAAAGACTTTGACCGAAACTTAGTTTTTCTAAAAAAATTCTTGAAACAATAAATTCATATAAAATTATATTGCAAATAATTCCAACTTCAGTGTAGCTAATATTTAAAACTAGACTAGATATATTTATATAATTGCAAGGTTTAACTAGGAACAAAATGCTTTTTCAAAGTAGGCTTTAGAGTCTAAATTTTTTTTGATGAGTTTTGACGAAACTTTATTTTTATTCCAAAACTTTTTTTTTTAATTAAATGTGATTAATAAAAAAGGGAAATGAAAATCCCATATTAGTTTATATTAACGAAAAAACATTTTTGATATACTATAAATTTAATTTTCTGATGTTTTCGACAGTTCATCAAAACCGATTAATTTTCGTGAAATTCAGTATATTTAACCTAAAGAAAACTATTTAAAAATATAAAATGAAAAATTGATTATTTCATACAAATAATTGCTTGCTCTGATCGTTCAAAACGATGAATATAGTTATTTTATACTTATAAATACAAACATTACTATATAATTATATTCATTGTACTTAAAACTCACCTTTAAAGGAGTGCTTGCTTAACAAACTCTACTTATTAAATTAATACAACTTAAGTTCAGATCCATTATATCACTAGCATTAACTCTAAGTAACAATAATATAATTTATCATGTTATAGTAGAACTATAGTTTAAGACAACAAGTTTTCTCTGCAAATATAAAGCGTACTTTAAATTTTATAAAAGTTATAAAAGCAATATCTAAGTCTGCACCACAATTACAGTAAAGCTATTTACATACCATGACGAATAAAAAATAACTTATTAGTGTTTGATCTTTCTAAGTTAATTCTATAATAAAAAAAGTATTTGAGCCGATCTATGAATAGCAACAAAATGTTTTTGTTTTCAATTGTAGTTAGAATTTTAATTATCATTGTTGCGAGGCTACATAGTTTACTTCATAGTTAAGTAACAATAATTTCATATAAATCAAACTGTTAATACTGGGTTTAATTATAATGTCATAACCACATGACTTCCGCTTGTGTGTGTGGTAATAAGTAAACGTCAAATTATATCTGTGAGTTTAGCTTTATGTTTTAATAATTATAACGATTTATAGTTATTGTATTTTTCTGTTTATTAGCTCTATTTAACAATAAACAAATATAGAAATATTATGCTTTGTTTCTGATTTTGTGCTAACGAATTAGAGCGTTTTAGTATGAAAACGTCTCAAAAATTATAAGTTTCGTAAGTATGAACTCACACTAGTACTTGGTACAGATTTAAATACTATTTCAGATAGTTTGCTGTAGTAAAATTTACTTATACAATTTGCAATTTTTATTTAAAGGTTACTCACTTTTTGATTAATCATAGAGTAATTGTTTCAAGAAAAAAAAATTGAGCTCAACATGAAAACTTTTACCTAGTTGTAAACATTTAAACAAACTTAAATATTTAAATTGTAAACGTCTTATTTTTTTTTATTTTATTTAAAATAATCTTATTTTCTAAAACAAACAAAAAAGGTGTATTATTTATCATAGTTAGTAGCTTTTTGTCGAATTGGACACTGAAAAAAAAATATTAAGTATAAAAACAAAGTAACTTAACGTTGTTTGTAAATAGTGTTTATGCTTGCAAGTGAAATTATAAAAACACATTGTGGTTCAGTTTTCAAACTTTTAACTAAACATAAACTTGATTTCATTGATTTATTATGTTAAAGGTTTCAGACGATCTTAACTCTTAATACTGAGTTCAATTATTACATCATAACCACATGACTTTCGCTTGTGTGTAGAAACAAGTTAACCTTAAGTTATATCTGTTTTTTTAAATTCATTTTTAAATTGTTATTTTCATTTTTGTAGTTATTCAATAAAAAAAAATTTTTGCACTATTTAACAAGTAAAAAAACATAAATTTAAAGTTTTGTTTTGATATTATAAACTTAATTAATGCTTTTATAGTTCATAAACATCACAAAAAGTAAAAACTGTGTAACTATGAACTCACTCTAGTACTTATGGAATTTTTAGATATTTTTTCAAATAGTTTACTGTAGTTAATTTTACATCTACAATGAATATTATTGTTCAAAAAATAGTATTTGTTTTATTAACCACACAATAATTGTTGTAAAAAAAAGTTGCTCAAGATATGTTTGCTTAGATTTAAATAAATTTTTACTTATAAACTTTTAAATACTAAACGTTTCATTTTTTTTACTCAATATAACATAATTTTATGTTGAATAGACGAACGGTGTCGATTTAAAATTATTTACCATAGTAAGCAATTTCTAGTCGAGTTGGACAATGAATTACTTTTTAGTAGTGAAAATCAGTAGATTTACACAATTCAAAAAAATAGTATATATGCTTTCGAGTAAATTTTTTAAAACATATTGTGATTTAGTTTAAAAAATTAAAAATAAACGTATCTTAATTTCACTGATTTATTATATTAAAAATTCAATGCTTAAAATACTTTAGTATACTGAAATAGTATGAATAAACTGCTTATGCATTATCTTGTAAGTACAGTTTGTAAAGTTCAAGTTTTTTTATTATAAAAACTAAATGTCTTTTTGAAAATTAAACAAAGCGAAACTCACATTACAAAATAGTTAACAATTTTGATAAAACCTATAGAATACTTTCAATTACCAAGTAGTTACAGTTATTTCAATAAAAAAGAATACTACTAAAAATAATATTATAACAAATTGCTTGACTAAAAACTTTAGCATATTAACCATATTGAAATAAGTTAAGTCAATGAAAACAATTATTTGATGAACATTTATTAGTTTTTACTTTTTTATGTTTATAAGTAGATGTTTTATCAGTATTTTAAAATAAATGTATAAAACTGAAAATAAACCAATTTAATTAGTATAAAATGAAACTTATTGTTTTATTAAATAAATTTATTCAACATCTTTAATGAGATAAAAAAGAAGAGTTTTTACTATAAAAGGTGCAGTTGTTTTTAAATTATTTTTGTAAATTTTTTATTTATTTTTAAACAAAGTCTATTATTTATGATATGCTTATTACATCTAACAATCTAAATAATCGATTTTCTAATCTACGTAGCCTTAAAAATTTATGGTACACAAATTTGTTGATTTTAATAACTATAGATTTTAAATGGAGTTGTTTTGTTTTTCAATAACTTACTTGAACCTTTTTTATATACTGTTTATTGACCAACAAAAAAGCGCTAAAAAAGTTTGGTCTAAGGACTTGGTGTACAAAGGAACTTTTTGGTTATCGAAATTTAAAAGAAATTTATAAATACTCTTTAAGCTTTTTAATTTTAAGGTACTAAATATAAAATTACTTAATTTAAATGCTTTTTTGAACATAGCGATTTCAAATTTAATCTACTTTAAACTCTCACTATTGTAATTTAATTTAATACTTACGCTAATATTTAGTTGAATAGTTTTGATAAGTTGCTTATTTCTAATACAAATAAATTACATGTTACATATTGTTTGAATCAAATTGAAACACATATAATTTACTAATAAAATCTTAAACTATCACAACTTGAAGGAGATTTGAAAAAAAATATATAAATTTTAGAATTACGATTATTATATAATATTTTGTTTTAATTAGCTTGAAGTAATCTATTAACCTTTTTTAAAATATACATTAGTTTTCTTTTTTTTTCATTGAGACTTAAAATGGTAAAAATATTTTTTTGAAGGCTCTACTTGAAATCTAAATCTACCAAACTTTTTCAATTAAATAAACTTTTTTCATTGAAATGTTAATCAAATAACTATATAAAGTAATATTGCAAATAATTCGAAATTCAGTGTAGCAATTATTTCAAACTAGTTGAGATATATTTAAAATAATTACAGGATAAAACCAAAAACAAAATTCTTATTCAAAGTATATTTTAGATTTTAAATTTTCTATATTGTGTTTTGACGGAACTTTTTGTTTTTATATTCAACTAACTTCTTATTTTGATTTTTAGTTAATGTATTTAATAAAAAAGCAAATGAACATGCCATGATAGTTAATAACATCGAAAAAACGATTTTGATATATTACTAAAATAAACGTTCCGATAATTTCGACTGTTCATTAAAACCGACTAACTTTTATGAAATTCAGTATAACTTACCTAATAATAACCATTTTGAAATATATAATGAAACTGACTTGTTTCATTCAAATAATTGCTTTCTCTGTTAGTGCAAAACGATGAATACAGTTATTATGTAATAAAAAATATAAACATTATTATCTGTTTAAATTGTTTGTACTTTAATTCACCACTAGAGGACCTTATGCTTAACAAGCTGAACTTATCAAATAAAAAAAACCTAAGGCTAGATCCAGTAGATCACTAGTATTATTTTTAAGTAAGAATATTTAAGACTGCATTTTCGTTGTAGAGCTATACACTAAAATATTTTTCTTTGCTGAAAAAAAAATTGCTCTTTTTATTTGATACAAATTAAAAATGTTGTTTTTAAGTCTACACCACAATTACAGTAAAGCTTTTACATACCATGACAAATTAAAAATTTATTTCTGTTTTCAATCTTCCTAAGTCAATTTCATAATAAAAATTCATTTAAGCCGATGTATGAATAGCAACATTTTTTTGTTTTTAACTGTACTGCGAATTTTAATCATTATTGTTTTGAAGGTACATGGTTAACTTTTTAATTTAATAACAATAATGTCATATAAGTTAAACTATAAATACTGGGTTTAATTATAACGTGTATGTGGTAATAAGTAAACCTTAAATTATATTTGTGCGTTTAATTTGATGTTTTAACAATTACAATTTTTTTTATGGTTATTGTATTTTAATAATTAATAGCTCTATTTAACAATAAACAGGTATAAAACTATTATGCTTTGTTTTTCATTTTGTATGAACGATTTAATGCGGTTTAGTTTATAAACATCACAAAAAGTATAAGTTTTGTAACTATGAGCTCACACTAGTACTTGGTACATATTTGGATACTACTTCAGATAGTTTGCTCTTAAAAAATTTACTTACTTAATATATACTTTTATTTTAAGGTTACTCACTTTTTGATTAACAAAAAACATCGGTTAAAGTCTGCAGAGCAGAAGCCTGGACTTTCGTTTGCCATGAGACAAGCTCAGGTTTGATAAAATGGTTGATCATGTCAATTCGATCATCAGACCACAAGTTTCGGTAGACTGAGACTGGTTTCGTCCTTATTAGGACTCATCAGTCAGTCACAACCGAAATTCTTGCAGTGATCAATCTACAAACGGTTTATCATGCTTTCACATGCTTAGCAAATGGTTGCTTCATGTGAAAGTCTTTTGAGTAATCACAGAATGATTTTTACAAGAAAAAAAATTGAACTTAACATGAAAATTTTTGCTTAGTTTCAAACATTTAAAAATTTTTTTATGTATTAAGTTGTAAATGTATCGAATTATTTTATTAAACAATTTTATTTTCTAAAACAAACAAAGTAGAATTATCATTATCTATCATAGTAAGTAGTTTCTTGTCGAATTGGACAATGAAAAAATATCAAGTAATAAAACAAAGTAATTTAACGTATTTTTTAATAACGTGTATGCTTTCAAGTCAATTATAAAAACATATTTTGGTTTAGTTTTCAAAGTTATAATTAAACATAAACTAGATTTCATTGAATTATTATTTTAAAAGTCTCATACGATCTTCTATCCTAATACTGATTTCATTTATCTTGTCATAACCACCTGACTTCCGCTTGTCAGTAGAGATAATTATACAATAAGTAATACCTAATTGTTAAATTTGATGTTTAAATCATTATTTTTATTTTTGAAGTTATTGTATTTAAAAAAGTTATTGCACTTTTGATAGTTAGTAAATATAAAAACATAAAGTTATGTTTTCATATTTTTTTACCTTATTTTAAAATCAAGTTATAAAATTTATTGTTTTGCTTTTAATTTTGAATATTAAGATACTTAAGTTAAAGTTACTTAAAACAAAAGCTTTAAAGAAAAAAACAATTTTAATTTCATTTAACTAATATTAAAACTTATGTTTTATGTAATATTTTTTAACACTTTTGCTGACATTTAGTATAAAAGTCTTTACAATTAGCTAATACTTTATATAAATTAATCTTAAATTTGAAGTAAAAATTTCATACAAAATGTTAAAATCGAAATAGTTATTTTGATAAATTTCTAGTAGAAATAACTTTATAATATTTTCGACTAGTTTTGAAAACAAATCTTTTTTCTTAGTTTCGATTTGATTTACCTAAAATAAACTAATTATAAATATAAAATGAAACTTGTTTGTTTCATACAAATAAATGCATTAAGGACTGTGAAAACGGACAAAAAAAATCTTTGTACTAAGAAATAAATACGTTGTTATCTGTTTATATATTTATTTTTTAAATCACCACTAAATGACACCGTGCTTTACAAACTGTACTTAATAAATTATTTAATTTAAGGCTGGATCGATAGTTCACTACTATTAACTTTAAGTAGCAGTATTATAGAACGTATTACCATTGTAAAGCTAGACTTTAAGACGAAATGTTTTGCAGCAAATACAAAGCGTGTGTTAGATTTGAAAAAAAAAGGTAAATTCTAAGTTTATACTAAATAACATTAAAACATTTTACATAACATGAAAAAAAGAAATGTTTTTAATTTTCTGAAGTTCATATGAACAAAACTAGTAATACTGAGTTCAAATATTACGTCATAACCACATGACTTCCGCTGATGTGTAAAAGTAATAAAAATTAAATTATATCTGTTTGTTTAATTTTATGTGTAAATCATTATATCTTTCTTTGTAATTTTCAATTTTCAAAGGTAGTTTCTCTACTTAACAATGAACAAATGTATAAATGTATTGTCCTCTTTTCAATTTAATATAAACAGATTAATGGTCATTAGTTAATAAACATTACGAATAGTGCAATTTTGTAACTTTTAACTCACAATAGTAGTTAGTAAAATTTTTAGAAATTAGTTTAGATAGTTTGCTGTAGTAAAATTCATCTAAACAAATAATATTTTTTATTTAGGGTTACTCACTTTTTGATTAATCAAACAAAAATTGTTGTGAAAAAAAACAAATAAAATTGAAATACATTGAGCTAAAGACAAAAAGTTTAATGAGTTTTAAAAAATTTTCAAACATTAAAACTTTTAAACGTTTTAAAAATTTTTAATTACTTTAAAATAACTTTATATTCTAAAAACAACAGTGTGTATATATAAATAATAATCATAGTGAGAAATTTATTGTGGAATAGATACTCAAAGAACATTAATTATTATAAAAAGTATCTTAAAATTAATCATTAAATAGAATTTAATCTTTCAAGTGAACTTGTAAAAACTAATTGTGGTTTAGTTTTCTGAATTTTAATTAAACATAAATTGATCTAAATGATTTATTACGTTAGTAATTTAACGCTAACATATCGTTAGTAAACTGAATATAAATATAATTGCTTTGTTTAATATCTTACCCTTAGAATGCAGTTTGTATAGTTGTGGCTAACATTTCTCAATAACACAAAGCTGTAAGCGTAATATACTAGCTAATAACATCGAAAAAACGATTTATATTTTTATAAAAATAAAACTTTTTAAAATCCTGACTATTCTTTAAAAACCATTCATTTTACAGAATTTCCTTATAATTTCCAAAAAAAAAACTAGTTAAAAATATGAAATGAAACTTGTTTGTTTCATACAAATAGTGAACTGCAAAAAATTAATTCTATTCAATGAATATAACATTTTTCTGAGCTAAAAAGTTTAAACATTATTATTTGATTAAATTATTTGTACTTAAATATCACCACAGAAGGAGTTAATGCTTATCAAACTGTACTTGTTAAACTTATTAATATTAAGGTTTGATACAGTAGATCACTAGTATTAACTTAAAGTAACAATAAGTAACAAAGTCTGCAATATCACTATAGAGCTATAATTTGAGACAAAAAGTTTTTGCTGTAGATACAAAGTGTACTTTAGATTTTAAAAGGATTACAATTTAATTTCAAGTTTATACAAAAAGAACAATAAACATTTTTACATACCATTACAAACAAGTAGTAAAAATTTTCTTTAATTTTCCTGAGTGAATATAAATTAAACATGTATTTTAACCGTTTTATTAATAGAAACTACATTATTTTAAATGGTAGTAAAAATTTAAATGTGTTGTTGCTATGATGCTAATTGCTTAAGTTACTATATAAAAAAAAAAAAGTCATATAAACTGAACTACTAATACTGAGTTCAATTTTCACGTCATAAACACATGACTTCCGTTTGTGTGGAGAAGCAAATGTACCTTAGGTAAAGTTATACCTTTTTGTTTAATTTGATGTTTAAATAATTATTATCATTTTTACACATACTATATTTAATAGAAAATAATCGTTTCACTAAACTGTTATCAATTTTAAAAGTATAAAGTTCTACTTTTGTTTTGTATAAAAAACTAATGCTTTTTAGTTTATAAACATTTCAAAAAGTTTAAATTTGGAAAATTTAATTTTACACTGGTACTTAGTATAGATTTTAGATATTAGTTCAGACAGTTTTTTATTGTAAAATTTACTTATACAATAAATACTTTTATTTTAAGAGTTACTCACTTTTTGATAGATCACATAACGATTATTGTAAAAAACTAATAAAAAGAAAAGAACCACGCTGAGACCAAAATAAAAAATGTTTATTTAATTTTTTAAATATTACGTCATAACTTTTAAATGGTAAACGTTTGAAAATATTGAATTACTTTGAAGTTTTTTTTTTTTGTTTTATAAACGAGCAGTGTGGGTTTATAGTTATTTATTATGAGTAAGCAAGTTATTGTAGATTTAGTCACTTAAAAGCTTTTAAGTATCGAAACTAAGTTCGTTGACTTAATTTATTTAATAATGTTAATGAATTTCAGTGAATTTATAAATCTATGTTACACTTAAATTTTTAAAATTATTAGTAATAAAGTTATAAGCATAAACTTCTTTTCACTAATTTAGTATGTTGGAAATTTAATACTTTAGAATACTGAATTGTAATTAATGAAACAGCTATATTTCATGCCTTATGTTGTGATTACAGTTTGTAAGGTTGAGGTTAAAATTTTGATATAATACAAAGGTTTAAGCGTTTTATAAAACTAAATAATGTTACATTCACATAATAATCTAATTTACAAATTTGTCATTTACCAAGAAGGAATTTTTAATTACCAAGTAATTTTAGTTATTTTAAATGAAAAAACTACGATAACAAATTAATTAATATACACTACTAGACTAAAAACTTTAGCTTCGTACCATTTTGAAGAAGTTAATTTAATTAGGAAAACTTTAATAAAATCATATGGTTAAAAAATTTATATTATTTGCTGGATAATGATAATGATAGGGGTTTTATAACGACATTTACAATCAATGTATTTCACTGAAATAAAAAAATTTAAAAAATATAAAAAGAAACTTATTGTTTCGTAAAAATAATTCAAGACTTGCTATATTCAAGAGTTTCTATGCGATACAATGAAATATATTTATGTGCTAACAAATGTACAGTTGTTTTCTGTTAAGATTTTCAGTATTCAAAACACACCACTAACCTAGTATATGCTTATTATAACGTTTTCTATAATAAATATCGTTTTTTAAATCTTTTAACACTATTTAGTAATTATTTTGCTTTATTTCAATAAACTTAGTTTTAACTTCAAAGAATTTGTCTGTTTCTACAATAACTTATTTATACCTTTTTTATAAAAGTAATTATTAAGCATAATTTTTAGCCTTCAATTTTTATTTAAATTCATAATTTTTTAACAATATATCAATTTATATTTTATTCTACTAAAATTAAAAATAGTTTAAAGTAACATAATTTAACACTTAAGCTGATATTTAGTTGAACTGTTTTGATAAGTTGCTAACTTTCAATATAAATTAATTTCAATAATGTTATTTACTGTTTGAATTAATTTAAAACATATAGATCTTAATAATAAAATCGTAAATCATTACAACTAATTGGAGAATTAAAAAAAGAATATTTATTTAATACTTTTAATTGTTTTATAATATTAGATTTCGATTAGCTCGAAGTAACCTATATACTTTTTTTAAATGTAAATTAGTTATATTTTATATAAGTTTAACATGGTAAAAATATTTAAAAAAAAATTCTAGTTAATAAGAAACTCTAAGAAAACAAATAAAAAAAAAACATTTAGCTCAAGATGAAAATGTTCGCTTCGTTTTAACCTTAAAACTTTCAAACTTTTAAACGGTAAATGTTATAAAATTTTGAATTGTTTTAAACTAATTTTATTTTCTTAAAGCGAACAGTGTGGATTTATAGTTATTCATAATAGTGAGCATGTTAAGTCGAATTGGACACTGAAGAAAATATTAAAATAATTTTAAAATAAATCTAAGTAATTTATATTATTTATTAAATAGCATTCGTGTTTTCAGTTAAATTTGTGTTAATTTAATGTGGTTTAGTTTTCAAAGGTATAACTAAACAAAAAACTTGTTGTCACTGATTTATTTCGTATAAAATGTAATGTTATAGTACAATACTTCAGTATACTAAAATGTAATAAATAAAACTGCTATGTTTCATGAATTAGATATTTTTAACAGTTTGTTAGGTTTAAGTTAACATTTCTCAAGAATACAAAGCTATAAGTTTTTTCAAAACTAAATAAATATAAATTTACAAAGTATAATAGTTTACAACTTTGCCTTTAACCAAAAGAAATTTTTTTGATAGAAACAATTTTATTTATTTTCATTAAAAACACTACTACAATACTTATTACTTTATCCGGGCTTCACTTATGGACACTCACTAATCCAGACGGGTTAAAGTCTAAAATACACCCGTACACTTTTGAACGAAGGGAAATTTCACTCGAAAACACTTTTGCACAGTGTTAATTATGCACGTAGGCTCACTTTTGCACGAAGAAAGTTTTGCATGGATTGTAAATTAAAAAATATTAATTATTAATTGTTTTTTATTATCACTGTAATACCTAACCCTTACCCTCGGTTGGTAACCTTTGGTTGGTAACCTTGAAAAGTAAATTTTCATTCTTTTTATTGTTTTTTACTCTCGTACACAAATTACCCTTTGTGCAAAATTGACTTTCCATGCAGAAGTGACCCTTCGTGCAAAAATCTTTAATCAAATTAATCTTAAGAGTCTTAATTTTGTAAAAGTGTTTTGACAAAACGAGTTTTTTTTTCGAAAACCTTACAAATATTGTTTAATTTTCACCTAACATGTTTTACAACATAAAAAATGAAAAATAAAAAACTAATAAAAACAATTTTGATGAACTACTGAAATAACCTTTCGGATATATTTAAAACTAATTACTTTTTCTGAATTTCCTAATGTTTTACTTAAAATAAAGTAGTTAAAATCAAAAATGAAATTTGTTTGTTTAATATAAATAATGCGAGGCAGTAGAGGAGCCTGGTGAAAATAATATTTTCATGTACTTTAAAATATTTAGAGTAATGCATGTATAAACTATTTGTACTTAAATGTTGACAATATAGGAGTATGTGCTTTATAAACAGTAATTGATAAATTTGTTAGATTTAAGGGTTGATCAATAGAGCACTAACATTAACTTTAAGTAGCAATATTATAGAACATTTTACCATTGTAAAGCTAGACTTTAAGACACAAAGTTTTGTAGCAAACACAAAGCTTATTTTAGATTTAAAAACATTTTTAAAAGCTAACTCTAAGTTTATACTAAAATAACAGTAAACGTTTTACATAACATGACAAATACAAAGTTAATTAAATTTCTGTAGTTTGTTTTATACAAGCGTTTATTTATTGATTTTAAAGTAAAGCAAGAAAATTTTTATTTTAATAGTAGTGCAAATTTTAAAGTACTTTTGTTATGAAGCTAACTAGTCTAGTTTATAATTAAATAAAAATAACTTCATATGTGCTAAACTAGTAATACTGAATTCTATTATCAGGTCATAACCATATTACTTTCGCTAATGTGTAAAAGTAATTGAACCTAATTATATATATGTTTGTTTAATTGGATGTTTAAATCTTTAGTATTACTTTGTAACTATTATTATTTAAACTTTTTGCTCTTTTAATCAAGAATATATATAAAATATATAGTCCTCTTTTTCATTTTGTATAAACAAATTAATGCCCTTTAGTTTATAAACATCACAAATAGTATAAATTTTGTAACTATTAACTAAGACTAGTAATTGGTACAATTTTTATAATTTAGTTCAGATATTTTGCTGTAGTAAATTTTACTTATACGAGTAATACTTTTTATTTAGGGTTACTCACTTTTTGATTAATCACAAAAAGATTGTTGTAAAAAAACAAATAAAAATTAAAAATACATTAAGCTAACAAAAAAAAGTTTGATAAGTTTTAAACATTTTAAAACATTACAATTTAAAACGATAAATGTTTCAAAGTTTTTAAATTATTATTTGATAATTTATATTCTAAAAACAAAAATATTAAAAATTAGTAATCATAGTGAGCAGTTTCTTGTGAAATTGGATACTAAACAAGCATTAAGTAATAAAACAAAGTAATTTAACATTATTTATTAAATAGGATTTATGCTTTCAAGTAAACTTATAAAAACAAATTTTGGTTTAGTTTTCTAAACTGTTAGTAAACATAATTTTTTTTTCACCTATTTATTATGTTAGAATTTCTAAGCTAACACTACTTTAGTAAACTTAATTGTAAAAAATAAAACTGCTTTGTTTCATGTACTAGTTTGTGAGTACAGTTTATATAGCTGTGGCTAACATTTCTCAGTAACACAAAGCTGTAATCGTAATATACTAGTTAAAAATATCGAAAAATGATTTAGATTAATTCTAAAGGAAAAGTTTGGTAATTTTGGCTATTTTTTAAAACCAACTTATTTTACTAAATTTCTTTATAATTTACCAAAAAAAACTAATAAAAAATATAAAATAAAACTTGTTTATTTCATACAAATAGTTGCATGCATGAGGCTAAATGCGAAAATTGTAAATATAACATTTTATTTGCTAAAAGATATAAACACTATTATTCGTTTAAAATAAATGAAATTGGAAATCACTACAAAAGCAGTTAATACTTACGAACTTTACTTATTAAGTTTATTAATTTTAGGCTGGATATCTTAGATCACTAGTATTAACTTTAATTAAGAATATTAAACTCTGTAGAGTTTTAATTTGAGACAAAAAAAAATTCTGCAAATACAAAGCGTTCTTTAGATTTTAAAAAGATTATAAAATAGTTTTTATGTTTATACAAAAATAACAGTAAACATTTTGCATGCAATTACAAACAATTAGTAAAAATTGTCCTTAATTTTCTTAAGTATTTTATAATTTAATCATATATCTAAACTGTTTAATGAATAACAACTACATTTTTTTGATTCAACTGGTAGTGCAAATTTTAATGCATTGTTGTTATAAAGCTAAATAGTTAAGTTTTCAACTAAAAGAATAAATTCATATGAACTTAGCTACTAAAACTGAGTTCATCTAACACGTCATAAACACATGACTTCCGCTTGTGTGTATAATAAGTGAACCTTAAATTAAAATTGTTTGTGTTTTGATGTTTAATTAATTATTATTTTATTTTGTAAATACCATATTTAATAAAAAATTGTTCCTTTTATTAGTTATTATCAACTTTTAAAGTATAAAGTTCTGCTTTTGTTTCGTATAAACAAACTTCTCCTGTTTAGATTATAAACGTTACAAAAAATATGAATTTACTAACTTTGAACTAACACTAGTACATCGTAGAATTTTTAGATATAAATTAATAAAGTTTTCTACAGTTAGTTTTACTTATACAACAAATACTTTTTGTTTAAGAGTTACTTACTTTTTAATGAATCACATTACTTTTATTGTAAGAAACAAATAAAAAGAAAAAATACTACGTTGAGCTCAAAATCAAAAATGTTTGCTTAGTTTACTAAATTTTTAAACGTTAAAACTTATAAATTTTTAAAACGTTTCAAAATTTTATAATTACTTTTAAAATAAGTTATTATTTTAAAAACTAACAGTGTGGATTTAAAGTTATATATCACAAGTAGTTATTTATTGACGATTTAGACACTTAAAAGCTTTAGAGTAATAAAATTAAGTTCCTTGACTTAATTTATTAAATAATTTTCATGCATTCCAGTGAATTTATAAATCCATGTTATAGTTTAGCTTTCAAAATTATAAGTGTTTAAGTTATAGGCATAAACTTCTTTTCACTAATTTCATATGCTGGAAATTTAATACTATTATTACTTTAGTTTACTGAATTGTAACTAATGAAACAGCTTTGTTTCATGCATTATATTGTGTTTACATTTTGTAAGGTTTAGGTTAACATTTTGCAATATTACATAGCTGTAAGCATTTAAAAGACTAAATATTTTTAAAATCACATTACAAATTAGTTTACAATTTTGTCACTGACCTAGAAGGAATTTTTAGCTACCAAGTTGTTTTAAACATTTTAAATAAAAAAAGTACTACTACAAATAAATTTACATAATCTAGTTGACTAAAAACTTTAGCTTTGTACCATTTTGAAGTAACTAATTTAATAAGGAAAACGGCAATTAAAACATTTTTATGGTGAAAAATTAACATTATTTGCTTGATAATGTTAATAAGTAGGTGTTTTATAACTACACTAACAATCAATGTATTTCAATGAAACTAACTAAATTAACCAATATAAAATGAAACTTATTGTTTCATCAAAATAAGAGTATTAAAGAGTATGTATGCGTTAAAATGAAATATATTCATTTGCTATTGAATGTACAGCTGTTTTAAGTTGAGATTGCCATTACTCAAAACACACCACTAACAGAGTATGTGCTTAATATAATGTATTTATTAAAAATTTTTTTTTTAATGTTTTTTGTACTTTTTAGTACACAAGTTGCTTCATTTTATTAGCCTTAGTTTTAATTTTAAAAGAATTTATCTGTTTTTATAATAATTTATTTCTATCTTTGTATTCTTTTTATAAAATAGAATTTTTAAGCATAGTTTATAGCTTTTAATTTTTAGTTTAATTTAGAACATTTTTGCGGTATATTGATTTATTTTTTATCTACTAAAATTATAAAGTCTATAATTTAATATAATTTAAAACTTGAACTAATATTTGTTTTTTAATTGAGTAGTTATTTTGATAAACAGCTAGTTTTTAATATAAATCAATTTTACTCATTTTACATACTGTTTGATTCAATTTAAAACACTTAGATCTTAATTATAAAGTCTAAAACTATTACAACTTAAGGAAAAATTAAAAAATAATTATATACAAGACTTACAATTATTAAAAAATATTTGGTTTGGATTAGCTAGAAGTAACCTGTAAAGAGTTTTTTAAATGTATTTTTTTTTAATTTCATATAAACTTAAAACGGTAAAAATATGTTTTAAAGTCTCTTTTTAAAATCAAATTCTACCAAGCTTTTTCATTAAAATAATTTTTTCTCATTGAAATTTTAATCAAACAACTATATAAAGTAATATTGTATGTTTTGGTTTTAAATAACAATTAAAGAGATCTTAACTACTACATGAGAAGTAATGAATTTATTCTTTAAAGAATTAATTTTACCAACTCAGTTTTGGTCAAAGACTTTGACTGAAACTTAGTTTGTAAAATAAATTTTTGAAACAATAATTTCATATAAAATTATGTTGCAAATAATTCCAACTTCACTGTAGCTAATATTTAAAACTAGGCTAGATATATTTAAAATAATTGCATGGTGAAACTAGGAACAAAATGCTTATTCAAAGTAGGATTTACAGTCTAAATTTTTAATAATGTGTCTTGACAAATTTATTTTTTATTCAAACATTTTTTTTATTTTTATTTAATGTGTTTAATAAAAAGGCAATTGAAAATACTTTAATAGTTAACAACATCGAAAAAATGATTTTGATATTTTACTAATAACACTCAAGCTGATGTTTAGTTAAAATTTTTTGATAAGTTGCTAACTTTTAATATAAACTAATTTTAATTATGTTACTTACTGTTTGAATTAATTTGAAACATATAGATCTTAATGATAAAATCTTCAATTATCACAACTAATTGGAGAATTAAAAAAAAAATATATATTTAAGACTTTCAATTGTTTTATAATATTAGGTTTCGATTAGCTCGAAGTAACCTATATAGCTTTTTTTAAATGTTTATAACTTTATTTTAAATTTTATATAAACTTAACATGGTAAATATTTTCAATAAACTCTATTTAAAAAGAATATCTAAGAAAACAAATGTAAAAAAAACATTTAGCTCAAGATGAAAATGTTCGCTTTTAAAACTTTCAAATTTTTAAACGGTATATGTTATGAAAACTTGAATTGTTTTAAAATACTTTTATTTTATAAAAACGAACAGTGTGAATTTATTATTATTCATAATAGTGAGCATATTAAGTCGAACTGGACACTGATTCAATATTAAATAATAAATTTAAGTAAGTTACAGAATTTATTAAATAGCACTCGTGTTTTCAATTAAATTTGAGTTAATGTAATGTGGTTTAGTTTTCAAAGGTATAACTAAACAAAAACTTGTTTTCACTGATTCATTTCGTATGAAATGTAATGTTAAAGTACAATACTTCAGAATACTGAAATTTAATAAATAAAACTCCTATGTTTAATGAATTAGATATTGTTAACAGTTTGTTAGGTTTAGGTTAACATTTCTCAAGAATACAAAGCTGTAAGTGTTTTCAAAACTAAATAAATCTAAATTTACAAAGTATAATAGTTTACAACTTTGCCATTAATCGAAAGAAAATTTTCAATTACAAACAGTTATATTTATTTTCATTAAAAACACTACTACAAAACTTATTACTTTATCCGGGCTTCACTTATATGGACACTTACTTATCCAGATGGGTGAAAGTCTTAAATATATCAGGAAACTTTTGCACGAAGGGACATTTTACTCGAAAACACTTTTGCACAGTGTCAATTATGCACGTGGGTTCACTTTAGCACGAAGAAATTTTTGCATGGATTGTATATTTAAAATGAGTATTAATTATTAATTGTTTTTTGTTGTCACTGTAATCCCTAACCCTTACCCTCGGTTGGTAACCTTTTGTTGGTAACCTTGGAAAGTAAGTTTTCATTCTTTTTATTATTTTTTACTCCCGTACACAAATTACCCTTTGTGCAAAATTGACTTTCCATGCAGAAGTGACCCTTCATGCAAAAATCTTTAATCAAATTAATCTTAAGAGTCTTAATTTTGTAATAGTGTTTTGACAAAACAAGTTTTTTTTTGAAAACATTACAAATATTGTTTAATTTTTACTTAACGTATTTTAAAACATAAAAAATGAAAAATATAAAACTAGTAAAAACAATTTTGATGAATTACTAAAACAAACTTTCGGATATGTTTAAAACTAATTAAATTTTCTGGGTTTCTTACTATTTTACTTAAAATAAAGTAGTTAAAAAGCCAAAATGAAATTTGTTTGTCTAATACAATAATTGCGAGGCAAAAGATGAGCCTGGTGAAAATAATATTTTCAGGTACTTTAAAATATTTACATTTATACATTTTAAACTGTTTGTACTTAAATCTCGACACTAAAGGAGCATATGCTTTACAGACTGTCTTAATAAAATTATTTAAGGTTAGATCAATAGATTACTAACATTAACTTTAATTAGCAATATTATAGAACATTTTACCATTGTAAAGCTAGACATTAAGACAAAAAGTTTTGTAGCAAACACAAGGCTTATTTTAGATTTGAAAACATTTTTAAAAGCTAATTCTAAGTTTATACTTAAGTATCAGTAAAACTTATTACATAACACGACAAATACAAAATTTTTCATACGTAAAGCAAGAAGATTTTTATTTTAATCGTAGTACAAATTTTGATGTGCTGTTGTTATGAAGCTAAACACTTTAGTTTATAATTAAATAAAAATAACTTCATATGTGCTAAACTAGTAATACTGAGTTCTATTATCATGTCATAACCACTTGACTTTCGCTAATGTGTTAAAGTAATTAAACCTTAAGTTATACCTGTTTGTTTAATTGGATGTTTAAATCTTTATTATTACTTTGTAACTATTATATTTTAAACCTATTTGCTCTTTTAATCAAGAATAAATATAAAATATATAGTCCTCTTTTTGATTTTTTTTAAACAAATTAGTGCCCTTTAGTTTAAAAACATCACAAATAGTATAAATTTTGTAACTATTAATTAAGACTAGTAGTTAGTAGAATTTTTATAATTTAGTTCAGATATTTTGCTGTATTAAATTTTACTTATACGAATAATACTTTTTATTTAGAGTTACTTTGATTAATCACACAAAGATTGTTGTAATAAACAAATGAAAAAATATCTACATTGAGCAATAGAAAACAAGTTTGATGAGTTTAAACATTTTAAAACATTACAATTTAAAACGATAAATGTTTTAAAGTTTTTAAATAATTATTTAATAATTTATATTCTAAAAACAACAATATTAAAAATTAGTAATCATAGTGAGCAGTTTCTTGTGAAATTGGATACTAAACAAGCATCAAGTAATAAAACAAAGTAATTTAACATTATTTATTAAATAGGATTTATGCTTTCAATTAAACTTATAAAAATAAATTTTGGTTTAGTTTTCTAAACTGTAAGTAAACATAATCTTGTTTTCACTATTTATTATGTTAGAAATTTCAAGCTAACACTACTTTAGTAAACTTAATTGTATGAAATAAATCTGCTTTGTTTCATATAATAGTTTGTGAGTACAGTTTATAAAGTTGTGACTAATATTTCTCAATAATACAAAACTGTAAGCGTAATACACTAGTTAAAAATATCGAAAAATGATTTAGATTAATTCTAAAGGAAAAAATTAGTAATTTTTGCTATTTTTTAAAACCAACTTATTTTACTGAACTTCTTTATAATTTACCGAAAAAAAACTAATTATAAAGATAAAATGAATTTTTATTGTTTCATAATATAGTTGCCTGCATGAGGCTAAATGCAAAAGTAGTGAATATAACATTTTATTTGCTAAAAGGTAACAAAATTATTATTTGTTTAAAATATTTGTATTTAGAAATCACTACAAAAGCAGTTAATGCTTAAGAACTTTACTTATTAAGTTTATTAAATTTAAGGCTGGATACCTCAGATCACTAGTATTAACTTTAAGTAAGAATATTAAAGTATGTAATACCACTGTAAAGCTATAATTTGAGATAAAAAAAATTCTGCAAAAACAAAGCATTCTTTAAATTTTTATAAGATAAAAAATAATTTTAAAATTAATACAAAATTAACAGTAATTATTTTTGCATGCAATTACAAACGATTAGTAAAAATTTACTTCAATTTTCCTAACTGATTTAAAATTTAATAATATATCTAAACTGTTTTATGAATAACTACTACATTTTTTTCGATATAACTGATAGTGCAAATTTTAATGCATTGTTGTTATGAAGATAATTGGTTGAGTTTTCAACTAAAAGAATAAATATGAACTTAGCTACTAAAACTGAGTTCATCTAACACGTCATAAACACATGACTTCCGCTTGTGTGTATAATAAGTGAACCTTAAATAAAATTTGTTTGTTTAATTTGATGTTTAATTAATTTTTATTATTTTTTGTAAATATTGTATTTAATAAAAAATTGTTGCTTTTATCAGTTATAATCAACTTTTAAAGTATAAAGTTCTGCTTTTGTTTCGTATAAACAAACTAATGCTGTTTAGATTATAAACGTTACAAAAAGTATGAATTTAGTAACTTTTTACTCACACTAGTACTTGGTAGAAATTTTAATTATTAGTTCATACAGTTTTCTATAGTTAATTTTACTTATACTGCAAATACTTTTTGTTTAAGAGTTACTTACTTTTTAATGAATCACAGAACTTTTATTGTAAGAAACAAATAAAAAGAAAAAAAAAACTACGTTGAGCTCAAAATAAAAATTGTTTGCTTAGTTTACAAAATTTTCAAACGTTAAAACTTTTAAATTTTCAAAACTGTTTAAAATTTTATAACTACTTTTAATATAAATAACTATTTTAAACACGAACAGTGTGGATTTAAAGTTATATATCACAAGTAGTAATTTATTGACGATTTAGACACTTAAAAGATTAAGAGTAAAAAAAATAAGTTCCTTGACTTAATTTATTAAATAATTTTAATGCATCCTAGTGTATTTATAAATCCATGTTATAGTTTAGCTTTTAAAATTATAAGTGTCTAAGTTACAAGCATAAACTTCATTTAACTGACTTAGTATGTTTGAAATTTAATACTATTAGTACTTTAGCTTACTGAAGCGTAATGAATGAAACAACTACGTTTCATGCATTAGATTGTGTTTACAGTTTGTAAGGTTCAGGATAAAATTTTGCTATAATACAAAGCTGTAAGCGTTTTAAAAAACTAAATAATGTTAAAATCAAATTACAAATTATTTTACAATTTTGTCACAAACCTAGAAGAAATGTTTAGTTACCTAGTAATTTTTATTGTTTTAAATGAAAAAAACTACTACTAGAAATAAATTAACATAATCTAGTTGACTAAAAACTTTAGCTTTGTACCATTTTGAAGTAACTAATTTAACAAGGAAAACGTCAAATAAAACATTTTTATGGTAAAAAAATTAATATTATTAGCTTGATAATGTTAATAAGTAGGTGTTTTATAACTACATTAACAATCAATATATTTTACTGAAATGACCAAACTTAACCAATATAAAATGAAACTTATGTTTCATAAAAATAAGCGTATTAAAGAGTTTATATGCGTTAAAATAAAATATATTCATTTGCTACTAAATATACAGCTGTTTTAAGTTAAGATTACCAGTACTCAAAACATACCACTAACAAAGTATATGCTTATTATATAGTGTTTAATAGAAATATCGTTTTTAAATTCTTTTTAGTATTCTCTAGTAATTAAGTTGCTGCATTTTATTAACCTTAGTTTTAACTTCAAAGAATTTTTCTGTTTCTACAATAATTTATTTATATTTTTTTTATAAAAGTAATTATAAGGCGTAATATTTGCCTTCAACTTTTAACTTAATTTATCATTTTTTCACAACATATCGATTTTTATTTTAAGCTACTGATTAAAAAATATTCTTATGTAATGTAATTTAACACTTAAGCTAATATTTATTTTTTAATTGAATAGTTTTGATAAAGAGCTAGTTTTTAATATATTTAAATTTTATTCCTGTTACATATTGTTTGATTCAATTTGAAACACATAGATCTTAATTATAAAGTCTTAAATTATTACAACTGAAGAGAGAACTAGAAAATAATTAAATATAAGACTTACAATTTTTATCTAACATTTGTTTTGATTAGCTTGAAGCAACCTGTAAAGCCTTATAAAAATGTAATTTTTTTTTTTTAATTTCATATAAACTTAAAATGGTATAAATATGTTTCAATCACTCTATTTAAAATCAAAATCTACCAAACTTTTTCTTAAATCAATTTTTTTCATTGAAATTTTTATTAAAAAACTATCTAAAATGTTTGTTTAGGTTTTTAGAAACTAAATAATTAGACTTCAACTACTAATGAGAAATAATGAATTTATTGTTTGAAGAATTTATTTTACCAACTCTGTTTCGGTCAAAGACTTTGACCGAAACTTAGTTTGTAAAATAAATTCTTGAAACAATTCATTCATATAAAATTCTATTGCAAATAATTCCAACTTTAGTGTAGCTAATATTTAAAACTAGTCTAGATATATTCAAAATAATTGCATGGTAAAACTAGGAATAAAATGCTTTTTAAAGGTAGGCTTTAGAGTCTAAACTTTTAATAATGCGTTTTGAGGAAACTTTTTTTTCCAAAACTTTTTTTTTTATTCAATGTGTTTAATAAAAAGAGAAATGAAAATGCCATATTAGTTAATAACAAGAAAAAAAAAGTTGGTATATTACTACAATAAATTTTCTGGAGTTTTCGACAGTTTTTCAAAACGGACAAATTTTCGTGAAATTCAGTATATTTAACTTAAAGCAAACTATTTAGAAATATAAAATGAAGCTGGATTGTTTCATTAAAATAAATGGTTGCTCTGATAGTGCAAAAATACGAATAAAGTTATTATGTAGTAAAAATTAAAAACATTACTATCTTTTTAACTATTTGTACTTAGAAATTACCACTAAAGGAGTCTACCTTTAGCAAACTGTGTTTATAAAATTAATAAAACTTAAGTTAGCATAATAATAAGTTTTGATACTTTCGCAAAATTAACTAAAGCGAATCCTTTTAAATTTTTATATTTCTAATGTATATAATGTATAACTTACACAACTACTAAATGAAAACAGATAGACCTTAGGTTTTACTTAGTTCTACACATAAGCGGAAGTCATGTGGTTATGACGTGATAATTGAACTTAGTATTAATAGTTCGTTCATATAAAATTATTTTTTCAATTATAAACTAAACCATTTAGCTTCATACAAACGATGCATATAAATTTGCACTACAATTAATAACAAAAAGAATAATTTTGCTATTTATAAACCACCTTAATTATCTGTATTTTTTATCCATAAAGAGAGATTAAAATCTAAATTTTAATTTGTCTTTTATGGTTTGAAAAAAAATTTACTTTTAATTTAGAATAAAATTAAGAATTAGTTTATGACTTTATTTAAATTTAACAAACGCAATTTATTTCGGCAAGACCGTGTTTGTTTTAAAGTGTAGTTCTACAATGTTTTTACAGTTTTTAATATTATTACTAAGGGTTTGTACTAATTATTTATACTTGATCAAGTCTTAACATAGATAGTTATTTAAGTACAGTTTGTAAAGCATAAACTCCTTTAGTGGTAAGCTTTAAGTACAAATAACTTAATCAGATAGTAATGTATACACAATTTTAGTACATAAAATTTTATATACACCGTTTACCAATACATGTTCTTGGAGGCAACTATTTGTATGAGACAAAAAGGTTTCATATTATACTCAAAACAAGTTTTATTTTTGGTAAATAAAATGGAAATTCACAACAATGGTTTTGGAGAATAGTCAAAAATAAAATAAATTTTTTTTTTTAAATATATCAAATTTGTTATTAATATGACATTTTTCGTTTGCATTTTAAGAAAACACGTAAAGTAAAACTTAAACAAGTTTTGTCAAACTTTATTCTTACTTTCTATTAGATACTTTATTTGCTTATTTCTACAACTAGTTTCGATTATAAATCATAATGAAATAGAGACAAATTTAATGAACAGAGCATTTAGTATAAAATGTGAAAACATATAGCATAGTGACACAACAATCATTTTTAATTAGAATATTTTTCTATAAAAAAATAACATCTTATAAAATTTGTATTAGTTTTGTTAAGATATAAGCACTATTTAAGTAGTTCAAAAAATATTTATAAAAAAACGCACAAAACTTGTTTATTCCAAAACAACTCAACCAACAAAAAATTCAACTTAGTTATTTTAATTAAAAAAAAAATGTTTAGTTAAATAATTAAAACTATTTCTTAGAAGTTTTGTTTAAGAAGTTCAAAAATATTAGTTTGTTTGTAAATGAAGTTATTTAACTTTTGTACCTACTAGTTGATATTTTTAAGGTCATGTTTAAAAATAAATCTCAAATTATTTTTGAAAAAATAGATTACAAAAATTTAAATATCTACAAAATCTAACAAATACTAATGTGAGTTCATAATTAAAAACTTTTACTTTTTGTAATGCTTATAAACTATGCAGCAACAATTTGTTTATACAAAACAATAACAGTATTTAACTTTTTTTAGTTTTTCTTTGTTAAATATTGATTTTTTTTAGATATAAGAATTGATAGCAAGAATATTTATTATTTAAACATCTATTAAAACAAATATATATAACTTAAGATTTATTTAATTCTACACACTAGAAATCAGTCATGTGGCTAGGAACAAATAATCGAACTCAGTATTAATGAATAAGTTATCATAAATTTTTTGTTATTTAATTGTAAACTAAACTATTTATCTCCATAAACAACGATGCATTAAAGTCTTTATTACAATTAAAAACAAAAATATTGTTCTTAAGTAAAACATCATAGACAAATGTATATTAAAATTAATTTAGGAAAATTGAATTCTGAAATTAAATTGAAATTTTTCTTATAGTTTTGTAAAATGAATTACTGTTTTTTTTCACACTTAGAAATTAGTTTTATAAACTTTTTTAAATTTTGAGAACACATTTTGATTGCGGCTAAACATTTTTACTCTCAACGTTTAGTTCTAAAATTACATATATTCTATACTATTCTTTTTTAGAGTTAATACTAGTGAACTCCTGAATCCAGCCTTTAATAAATACAGATTGTTATGCATTAACTTCTCTAGTGATAACTTTTAAGTACAAATAATTTAAATAGATGTTAACAATAATATTTTAAAGTACAAAAAATATTTTAGTTAACAATTTAGCAATCTTGCAAGCAATTATTTGTATGAAACTATGAAGTTTCATTTAATTATTTTAACAAGTCTATTTTAGATAAAATGTAAGCAATTTAAAAAAATAAGTTGGTTTTAATCAAACAGTAAAAAAAAAGTTCTTAACTATTTTTTAAGAAATTTACCAAAACAGTAATAATGTTTCGATGTTTTAAACTAATATGATTAAATTAGTTTAAAACTAGTAGAAAACTAGAAAAATTAGAATTAAATAGCATTTATGCTTTCAAGTAAACTTATAAAAACAAATTGTGGTTTAGTTTTCTAAATTGTTAGTAAACATAACTTTTTTTTCACCTATATATTAGGTTAGAAATTCAAAGCTAACACTACTTTAGTGAACTTATTTGTGAAAAATAAAACAGCTTTGTATTATGTATTAGCTTGTGAGTACAGTTTGTAAAGTTGTGGCTAACATTTCTCTATAACACAAAACTGTAAGCGTATTATACTAGTTAAAAATATCGAAAAATGATTTACATTAATTCTAAGAAAAAATTTAGTAATTTTGGCTATCTTTTAAAACCAACTTACTTTACTGAATTTCTTTATAATTTACTAAAAAAAAACTAATTAAAAAGATAAAATGAAACTTGTTTGTTTCATAAAAATATATGCGTGCATGACGTTAAATGCGAAAATTGTGAAAATAACATTTTATTTGCTAAAAGATATAAACATTATTATTCGTTTAAAATAATTTTACTTAGAAATCACTACAAAAGCAGTTAATTCTTACGAACTTTACTTATTAAGTTTATTAAATTTTAGGCTGGATATCTTAGATCACTAGTATTAACTTTAATTCAGAATATAAAAATCTGTAATATCACTGTAGAGCTATAATTTGAGATAAAAAAATTCTGCAAATACAAAGCGTTCTTTAGATTCTAAAAAGATTATAAAATAATTTTTAAGTTTATACAAAATAACAGTATACATTTTTGCATGCAATTACAAACAATTAGTAAAAATTTTCTTCAATTTTCCTAACTGAATTATAATTTAAACATATATCTAAACTGTTTTATGAAGAACAACTACATTTTTTTTGATTCAACTTGTAGTGCAAATTTTAATGCGTTGTTGTTATGCAGCTAAATTTTTTTAGTTTTTAACTAAAAAAAAAAGTCATATAAACTTAACTACTAAAACTGAGTTCATCTTTCACGTCATAAACACATTACTTCCGCTTGTGTGTATAATAAGTGAACCTTAAATTAAATCTGTTTGTTTAGTTTGATGTTTAATTAATTATTACTTTTTTTTGTAAATATTGTATTTAATAAAAAATTGTTGCTTTAATTAGTTATTATCAACTTTTGAAATATAAAGTTCGGCTTTTGTTTCGTATAAACAAACTAATGCTGTTTAGATTATAAACGTTACAAAAAGTATGAATTTAATAACTTTGAAATAACACTAATACTTGGTAGAAAATTTTTTTATTAGTTTATACAGTTTTCTGTAGTTGATTTTTTTTATACAACAAATACTTTTTGTTTAAGAGTTACTTACTTTTTAATGAATCAATTTAATCTAAAATTTTAATTTAATCAAATAACTATTATTGTAAGAAACAAATAAAAAGAAAAAAAAAACTACGTTTAGCTCGAAATCAAAAATGTTTGCTTAGATTAATAAATTTTGAAACGTTAAAATTTTTAAATCTTCAAAACATTCAAAATTTTTAACTACTTTAAAACAATTGATTAATTTAAAAACAAACAGTCTGGATTTAAACTTTTATATCAAAAGTAACCAATTTATTGTCGATTAAGACTTTTAAAAGTTTTAGAGTAATAATACTAAGTTCCTTGACTTAATTTATTAAATCATTGTAATGCATTCCAGTGAATTTATAAATCCATGTTATGGTTTAGCTTTCAAAATTATAAGTGTCTAAGTTACAAGCATAAACTTCATTTAACTGACTTAGTATGTTTGAAATTTAATACTATCTGTACTTTAGCTTACTGAAGCGTAATGAATGAAACAACTTCGTTTCATGCATTAGATTGTGTTTACAGTTTGTAAGGTTCAGGATAAAATTTTGCTATAATACAAAGCTGTAAGCGTTTTAAAAAACTAAATAATGTTAAAATCACATTACAAATTATTTTACAATTTTGTCACAAACCTAGAAGAAATGTTTAGTTACCTAGTAATTTTTATTGTTTTAAATGAAAAAAACTACTACTAGAAATAAATTAACATAATCTAGTTGACTAAAAACTTTAGCTTTGTACCATTTTGAAGTAACTAATTTAACAAGGAAAACGTCAAATAAAACATTTTTATGGTAAAAAAATTAATACTATTTGCTTGATAATGTTAATAAGTAGGTGTTTTATAACTCGTTACCAATCAATATATTTTACTGAAATGAACAAACTTAACCAATATAAAATGAAACTTATGTTTCATAAAAATAAGCGTATTAAAGAGTTTATATGCGTTAAAATGAAATATATACATTTGCTACTATAATATACAGCTGTTTTAAGTTAAGATTACCAGTACTCAAAACATACCACTAACAGAGTATATGCTTATTAAATCGTGTTTAATAGAAATATCGTTTTTAAATTCTTTTTAGTATTCTCTAGTAATTAAGTTGCTGCATTTTATTAACCTTAGTTTTAACTTCAAAGAATTTTTCTGTTTCTACAATAATTTATTTATATTTTTTTTATAAAAGTAATTATAAAGCGTAATATTTGCCTTCAACTTTTAATTTAATTTATCATTTTTTCACAACATATCGATTTTTATTTTAAGCTACTGATTAAAAAATATTCTTATGTAATGTAATTTAACACTTAAGCTAATATTTATTTTCTAAATGAATCGTTTTGATAAAGAGCTAGTTTTTAATATATTTAAATTTTATTCATGTTACATATTGTTTGATTCAATTTGAAACACATAGATCTTAATTATAAAGTCTTAAATTATTACAACTGAAGAGAGAACTAGAATATAATTATATATAAGAAGTACAATTTTTATCTAACATTTGTTTTGATTAGCTTGAAGCAACCTGCAAAGCCTTATAAAAATGTAATATTTTTTTTTAATTTCATATAAACTTAAAATGGTAAAAATATGTTTCAATTCAATCACTCTAATATTTATTTTTTAGTTGAATAGTTTTGATAAATAGCCAGTTTTTAATATGAATAAATTTTACTCATGTTACATATTGTTTGATACAATTTGAAACACATAGATCTTAATTATAAAGTTTTAAATTATTACAACTGAAGTAGAACTAAAAAATAATTATATTTAAGACTTACTATTATTTTATAATATTCGGTTTGGATTAGCTAGAAGTACCATGTAAAGCTTTTTTAAAATGTAAATTATTTTTTTTAAATCCATATAAACTTAAAATGGTGAAAATATGTTTTAATAACTCTATTTAAAATCAAAATCTACCAAACTTTTTCACTTAAATCAATTTTTATCATTGAAATTTTTATTAAAAAACTATCTAAAATGTTTGTTTAGGTTTTTAGAAACTAAATAATTAGACTTCAACTACTAATGAGAAATAATGAATTTATTGTTCGAAGAATTTATTTTACAAACTAAGTTTCGGTAAAAGACTTTGACTGAAACTTAGTTTGTAAAATAAATTCTTTAAACAATTCATTCATAGAAAATTATATTGCAAATAATTCCAACTTTAGTGTAGCTAATATTTAAAACTAGTCTAGATATATCTAAAATAATTGCATGGTAAAACTAGGAACAAAATGCTTTTTAAAGGTAGGCTTTATGTCTAAATTTTTAATAATGTGTTTTGACGAAACTTTTTTTTATTCAAAAACTTTTTTTTAAATCTAATGTTCCGAATAAAAAAGGAAATAAACCCACATTAGCTAATAACAACCGAAAAAAAAATTTGATATATTAGTAAAATAAATGTTCTGATGTTTTCGACAGTTCTTTAAAACCGATTAGTTTTTGTGATTTTAGTATATTTAACCTAAAGAAAACTATTTTAAAATATAAAATGAAACTTGATTGTTTTATACAAATAATTGCTTGCTGTGATCGTACAAAACGATGTATATAGTTATTATATACTAATAAGTACAAACATTACTATATAATTAAATTTATTGTACTTAAAAATCACCACTAAAGGAGTCCTTGCTTAGCAAACTGTAATTATTAAATTAATAAAACTTAAGTTTAGATCCACTTTATCACTAGTATTAACTCTAAATAAACGTAATATAGGTTATCATGTTATAGTAGAAATATACAATAAGTCAACAGGTTTTTCCTGCAAATACAAAGCGTACTTTAGATTTGATAAAAGTTATAAAAGTAATTTCTAAGTCTACACCACAATTACAGTAAAGATTTTTACATACCATGCCAAATAAAAAATAAATGATATGTGTTTGATCTTCCTAAATTAATTCTTTAATAAAAATTTATTTAAGCGGATGTATGAATAGCAACAAAATGTTTTTGTTTTCAATTGTAGTGCGAATTTTAATTATCATTGTTGTCAAGCTACATTGTTTACTTCATAACTTAATAAAAATAATTTCATATAAATCAAACTGTTAATACTGGGTTTAATAATAACCTCATAACCACATGACTTCCGCTTGTGTGTGGTAATAAGTAAACCTCAAATTATATCTGTGAGTTTAATTTTATGTTTTGATAATTGTTATGGTTTATAGTTATAGTATTTTTAAATTTATTAGCTCTATTTAACAATAAACAAATATAGAAATATTATGCTATGTTTCTGATTTTCGGCAAACGAATGAAAGCGGTTTAGTATTAAAATGTCACAAAAATTTCAAATTTCGTAACTATGAACTCATACTAGTACTTGGTACATATTTAGACACTATTTCAGATAGTTTTCTGTAGTAAAATTTACTTATTCAATTTATAATTTTTTTTTAAAGGTTACTCACTTTTTGATTAATAAGGGGTTATTGTTTCAAAAAAAAAATTGAGCTCAACAAAAAAACTTTTACCTAGTTGTAAACAATTAAAAAAACTTAAATATTTAAATTTTAAACGTATTATTTTTTTTGTTTTTTTTAAATAATCTTCTGTTCTAAAATAAACAAAAAAAGTTTATTATTATTTATCATAGTAAGTAGTTTCATGTCGAATTGGACACGAAAAAAAATATTAAGTATAAAAACAAAGTAATTTAACGTTGTTTGTAATTAGCGTTTATGCTTGCAAGCGAAATTATAAAAACATATTGTGGTTTAGTTTTCAAACTTTTAACTAAACATAAACTTGATTTCATTGAATTATTATGTTAAAAGTTTCATACGATCTTAACTCTTAATCTGAGTATTATTGCATCATAACCACATGACTTCCTCTTATGTGTAGAAATAAGTAAACCTTAAGTTATATCTGTTTGTTTAATTTCATATTTAAATCGTTGTTTTCATTTTGTATTTATTATATTTAAACAAAATTTTCTGCACTATATAACAGTTAAAAAATATATAAACTTAAAGTTTTATTTTGATATTGTATAATTTAATTAATGCTTTCATAGTTCATGAACATCACAAAAAGTAAAAACACTGTAACTATGAACTTACTCTAGTACTTATGGAATTTATAGATACTATTTTAAATAGTTTACTGTAGTTAGTTTTACATCTACAATGAATATCATTTTTCAAAAAATAGTAACTTTTATTATTAACCACACAATAATTCTTGCTCAAGATATGTTTGCTTAGATTTAAATAAATTTTACCTATAAACTTTTAAATGATAAACGTTTCACTTTTTTTATTTAATTTAAAATAATTTTATGTTGAATAGACGAACGGTGTCGATTACCATAGTAAGCATCTTCTAGTCGAGTTTAACAATGAATTACTTTTTAGTAGTGAAACTCAGTAGGTTTGGACAATTCAAAAAAATAGTATATATGCTTTCGAGTAAGTTTATAAAAACATATTGTGGTTTAGTTTAAAAAATTAAAAATAAACGTATCTTAATTTCACTGATTTATTATAAAAAAAATTCAATGCTTAAAATACTTTATTAACTGAATTAGTATTAATAAACTGCTTATGCATTATCTTGTGAGTACAGTTTTTAAAGTTCAAGTTCTTTTATTATATAAAATAAATGTGTTTTTGAAAACTAAACAAAGCGAAATTCACATTACAAAATAGTTAACAATTTTGTCATAAACCAATAGATTACTTTAAATTATCAGGTAGTTACAGTTATTTCGATAAAAAAGAATACTACTAAAAATAAATTTGTAACAAACTGCTTGACTAAAAACTCTAGCATATGTACCATATTAAGTAAGTTAAGTCAATGAAAACAATATTTAATGAAAATTTTTTATTTATTATTTTTTTTATGTTAATAAGTAGGTGCTTTATCAATACTTTAAAATCAATGTATTAAACTGAAAATGAACCAATTTAATCAATATAAAATTATACTTATTGTTTTATCATAAAACTTTATTCAACATCTTTCATGAGATTAAGAAAAAAGAGTTTGTACTAAGAAGGTACAGTTGTTTTTTTAAGTTATTTTTGTAAATTTTGAAATTATTTTTAAAGACATTCTATAATTTATGGAGTATATGCTTATTACATCTTACAATCTAAATAATCGATTTTTTAATCTACGTAGCCTTAAAAATCTTTGGTACACAAATTTGTTGATTTTAATTACCATAGATTTTTAATGAAGTTTATTTGTTTTACAATAACTTACTTGAACCTTTTTTATATATTGTTTATTGAAAGATAAAAAAAGCGCTCAAAAAGTTTGGTCTAAGGAATTGGTGTACAGAGGAACTTTTCGGTTATCGAATTTAAAAAGCAATTTATAAATACTCTTTTAGCTTTTTAATTTTAAGGTACTAAATATAAAATTACTTAAATTAAAAGCTTTTTTCAACATAGCGATTTTAAATTTAATTTACTTTAATAAAAAATTCTAACTATTGTAATGTAATTTAATACTTACGCTAATATCTAGTTGAATAGTTTTGATAAGTTGCTAATTTTTAATATAAATAAATCACATGTTAAATATTGTTTGAATCAAATTGAAACACATAGAATTTACTGATAAAATCTTAAACTATCATAACTTAAAGAAGAATTGAAAAAAAAATATATATAAATTATAGAATTACAATTTTTATATAATATTTGGTTTTAATTAGCTTGAAGTAATGTATTAAGCTTTAAATATGTATTATTATTTTTTTAATTTTCATATAAATTTAAAACAGTAAAAATATTTTTTCAAAGGCTCTATTTGAAATTAAAATCTACCAAACTTTTAAAAATAAATAAACTTTTCTCATTGAAATGCTAATAAAATAATTATATAAAGTAATATAGCAAATAGTTCGAACTTCAGTGTAGCAAGCATTAAAAACTGGTTGAGATATATTTAAAATAATTACAGGGTAAATCCAGAAACAAAATTCTTATTCAAAGTATATTTTAGAGTTTAAATTTTCTATAATATGTTTTGACGGAACTTTTGTTTTTATATTCAACAAACTTTTTACTTTTATTTTTAGTTCATGTATTTAATAAAAAGGCAAATGAACATACCATGATAGTTAATAACATCGAAAAAACGATTTTGATATATTACTAAAATAGACGTTCAGATAATTTCGACTGTTCATCAAAACCGACTAACTTTTATGAAATCAAGTATAACTTACCTTATAAAAACCATTTTGTAATATATAATGAAACTGGGTTGTTTCATTCAAATAATTGCTTTCTCTGTTAGTGCAAAACGATGAATACAGTTATTATATGTAATAAAAAGTATAAACATTATTATCTGTTTAAATTGTTTGTACTTTAATTCACCACTAGAGGACCTTATGCTTAACAAACTGAACTTATTAAATTAATAAAACTTAAGGCTAGATCCAGTATATCACTAGTATTATTTTTAAGTAACAATATTTAAGACTGCATTTTCGTTGTAGAGCTATACATTAAAATAATTTTTCTTTGCTGAAAATAAAAATTGCACTTAAGATTTGATAAAAATTAAAAATGTAATTTCTAAGTCTTCACTACAATTACAGTAAAGCTTTTACATACCATGACGACTTAAAAATTAAATTTTTGTGTTCAATCTTCCTAAGTTAATTTTATAATAAAAATTTATTAAAGCGATGTATGAATAGCAACATTTTTTTTTTGTTTTTCATTGTATTGCGAATTTTAATCATTATTGTTTTGAAGCTACATGGTTTACTTTATAATTTATTAATAATACCGTCATATAAATTAAACTATAAATACTGGGTTTAATTATAACGTATATTTGGTAATAAGTAAACCTCAAATTATATATGTGCGTTTAATTTGATGTTTTAACAATTATAGAGCTTTTTATGGTTATTGTATTTTAATAATTAATAGCTTTATTTAACAATAAACAGATATAAAACTATTATGCTGTGTTTTTCATTTTGTATTAACGATTTAATGCGGTTTAGTTTATAAGCATCACAAAAAGTATAAGTTTTGTAACTATGAACTCACACTAGTTTTTGGTACATATTTAGATAGTATTTCAGATAGTTTGCTGTAGTAAAATTTACTTATACAATTTAAACTTTTATTTTAAGTTTACTCACTTTTTGATTAACAAAAAACATCGGTTAAAGTCTGCAAAGCAGAAGCCTAGACTTTCGTTTGCCATGAGCCAAGCTTAAGTTTGATAAAATGGTTGATAATGTCAGTTCGATCATCAGACCACAAGTTTCGGTAGACTGAGACCGGTTTCTGTGAAAGGACTGTGAAAACGGACAAAAAAAAATGTTTGTACTAAGAAATAAATACGTTGTTATCTGTTTATATATTTGTTTTTTAAATCACCACTAAATGACTTTGTGCTTTACAAACTTTACTTGACAAATTAATAAATTTAAGGCTGAATCGATAGTTCACTACCATTAACTTTAAGTAGCAATATTATAGAACGTAATACCCTTGTAAAGCTAGACTTTAAGACGAAAAGTTTTTGCAGCAAATACAAAGCGTGTATTAGATTTGAAAAAAAAAGGTAAATTTTAAGTTTATACTAAAAAACATTAAAACTTTTTACATAGCATAAAAAAAAATATTTGTTGAACTTTATTTTTGATAAGCATTTGTTTATTAATTTTAATGAACAGCGAGAAGATTTTTAATTTAATCGTAACGCAAATTTTGATATACTGTTGTTATGAAGCTAAGCAGTTTAGTTTATAATAAAAAACAAATAAGTTCATATGAACTAAACTAGTAATACGGAGTTTAAATATTACTTCATAACCACTTGACTTCCGCTAATGTGTAAAAGTAATAAAAACTTAAGTTAAATCTGTTTGTTTAATTTTATGTGTAAATCATTATTTCTTTCTTTGTAATTTTCAATTTTCAAAGGTAGTTGCTCCATTTTACAAGGAACAAATGTAAAAATGTATAGTCCTCTTTCTGATGATTTTATATCAACAAACTAATGGTCTTTAGTTTATAAATATCACAAATAGTATAAATTTTATAACTATTAACTCACACTAGTAATTGGTAGAATTTTTAGAAATTAGTTCAGATAGTTTGCTGTAGTAAAATTTACTTATACAAATAATATATTTTATTTAGGGTTACTCACTATTTTATTTATCACACAAAAATTGTTGTAAAAAAACAAATAAAACATAAAATCCATGAGCTGAAGAAAAAAGTTTGATGAGTTTTAAACTTTTTAAATCAATAAATTTTTAAACGTAGAACGTTTTAAAATTTTTAAATTATTTTAAAATATATTTATATTTTAAAAACAACAGTATGCATATTAAAAAAATAATCATAGTGAGCAGTTTCTTGTGAGTTATATTCTTTATGTTATATCTGTTTGTTAAATTTTATGTTTGAATCACTATTTTTTTTAATAGTATATTTAATAAAAATAGTTGCTTCAATTAATTATTATCAGTTTTAAAAGTATTAAGTTCTGCTTTTTTTTGTTTATAAACAAACTAATGCTGTTTAGTTTAAAAACATTACAAAAAGATAAATTGAGTAATTTTGAACTCACACTAGTACTTGGCAGAATTTTTTGATATTAGTTCAGACAGTTAGCTGTAGTAAAATTTACTTATACAATAAGTACTTTAGTTTAAGAGTTAATTACTTTTTAAGAATTCACAAAACGATTATTGTAAAAAACAAACAAAAAGAAAAAAAAACTACGTTTAGCTCAAAATAAAAATTTTTTGCTTATTTTTAAAATTTTGAAACGTTAAAACTTTTAAATAATGAACATTTCAAAAGTTTTAAAAAAATTTTAAATGATTTTTTTTAACGAACAGTGTGAATTTAGAGTTATATATCATAAGGAAGCAATCTATCTCCGATTTACGCACTTAAAAGCAATAAAACTAAGTTCTATGACTTATTTTATTGAACAATGTTATTGTGTAGTCCTAAAGGGCCTGAGGTAGGAACTACCTTTAATTGGGGGAGTCCCCTTTTTTTGTGCTAAACGCTTAGTGCGTTTAGCTTTTAAGATTTTTACTGAATTTACCTTACTCATTAGGTTTAACTTAGTAATTAATAAGTATGTAATAAACTTAATATATATAATTTCTTTAATGAAGTGAGTTTATTGAAAACGTGATGTTAATGTGAAAATTAGGAAGTAGAAATAATAAAGCAGCCAATTTATCAGTAGAATAAAACTGCGAATATAAACACAACAAGTAAACACCAAATTCTACAAACTAAAATGTCTTAATAATGTTTTTAAAGTGTCTTAATGACACAATCTTAAGCACAAAATAGGTCTTACTAAAAATACTACTAATAATACAGAGTCTTAATATATGTCGTGCTTCATGCACAACAATGGCTAAACTAAGCACAATAAAATACTATCATGCAAATAATCTTCAAGATCTTATAAAACGAAAATAATAAAAAAGTTCTTATAATGAGTTCGTGTGCCTCTCGCACGGTCTTATGGCTTAACTGAGTACATTACAATACAGTTATACAAATAAAGATAAAGTTCTTATAAAATGACAATTATAACAAAGTTCTTAAATTCAATCAGTGTCTTAAGCTCTTAAAATTAGTGTGATTTTTGCACGATCTAATGGCTAACTGAGCCAAAAACAAAAATAACGAACAACATATCGAGCTGCGCGTAGTGCTCAAGCTAGGGCCTAATGAGCATTATCACAAACATTTTTAAAGTTTTATAGTGTAATTTGATATAAAATCGTCTAACGCCCCCTGGCGGTTATTTAAAATACAACAAAATGCATATTTTGTTACAATTGCACTCCAGTTAATTTATGATCAATGTTATGGTTTAGCTATCAAAATTATAAGTGTTTAAGTTGTAAGCATCAATTTCTTTTCACTAATTTTGTATGCTGGAAATTTAATACTATTAATCCTTTAGTATACAAAATTCTAATTAATGAAACACCTATGTTTAATGCATTAGATTGTGATTAAAGTTTGTTAGGTTTAGGTTAACGTTTTGATATAATACAAAGGTGTAAGCGTTTTAAAAACTTCAAAACTTTTAAAATTACATAACAAATTAGTTTACATTTTTGTCATTAACCAAGAAGAAAATTTTTATTACCAAGTAAATTTAATTATTTTGATTCAAAAAACTACTACAATAAATAAATTGACTTAATCTAGTGGACTGAAAACT
The DNA here is from genome assembly GCF_965202585.1 of Thalia democratica. Classification (NCBI taxonomy): domain Eukaryota; kingdom Metazoa; phylum Chordata; class Thaliacea; order Salpida; family Salpidae; genus Thalia; species Thalia democratica. Next base: position 37,190,424 of record NC_139165.1, on the reverse strand, counting down.
TTAGCTTTATACCATTTTAAAGTAACTAATTTAATAAGGAAAACGTCAATTAAAACATTTTTATGGTGAAAAAATTAATATTTTTTGATTGATAATGTTAATAAGTAGGTGTTTTATAACTACATTAACAATGTATTTCACTGAAATGAACAAGTTTAACCAGTATAAAAAAAAGTTCTCGTTTATAAAAATAAGTATATTTAAGACTTTCCTTGCGATAAAGTGAAATATATTTATGTGCTAACAAATGTACAGCTGTTTTCAGTTAAGATTACTAGTACTCAAAACACCATTAACAGAGAATAGGCATATTATAACTTATTTATTAGAAATATAGTTATTTAAATGTTTTGAGTACTCTCTTGTAAACAAGTTGTTTTATTTTATTAACCTTAGTTTTAACTTCTAAGAATTAATCTGTTCGTTAAATATTTTATTTCTACATAATTTTTAGAATTTAATTTAATTCATAAATCTTTCACAACGTATCGATTTTTATCTTAATCTACTAAAATAAAAGATTATTTATTGTAATATAATTTATCACTTAAGCTAGTATTTAGTTGATTAGTTTTGATAAGTTGCTACTTTTCAATTTAAATAAATCTTAATCACGTTATTGATTGTTTAAATTCTTTTGAAACACATAGATCTAACTGATAAAATCTTAAACTATCACAACTAAAGGGAGAATTGAAAATAATATATGTATATTAAAGACTTACAATTATTATATCATATTTGGTTTTGATTATTTTGAAGTAAACTATAAAGCTTTTTTTTAAATGTAAATTAGTTTTTTTGAATTTTAGTTTAAACTAAAAACGGGAAAAATATTTTTCGCAAATTTCTTTTTGAAATCAAAATATACCAAACCTTTTTACTTAAATAAGTTATTTTTATGGAAATGTTGATAAAATGACTATATAAAACAATATTGCTAAAAATTCCTTATCCAGTGTACCTTATACTCCAATTTAAAATTTGTTTAGATTTATTTAAAATAATTGCATGGTAAAACTAGAAATTGTTTATAATGTATTTCGACAAAACTTTTTTTATTTATTTACTATTGTTTAATGTGTTTAATAAAAAGGCAAATAAAATTGTCTAACTAGCTTATAACATCGAAAAAACGATTTTGATGCTTACTAAAATAAACTTTTGGTTATTTTGACTGTTCAGAAAAACCAATTAACTTTTGTGAAATTCAGTATAGTTTACCAAAAGAAAACTGTTTAAATATATAAATGAATCTTGATTGTTTTTAATACAGATATTTGCCTGGTGAAAATAATATTTTCATGTATTTTAAAATATTTACAGTAATACATGTTTAAACTATTTTTACTTAAATCTTGACACTAAAGGAGCATGTGCTTTACAAACTGTACTTAATAAATTTATTAGATTTAAGAGTGGATTAATAGATCACTCACATTAACTTTAAGTAGCATTAATATAGAACATTATACCATTGTAAAGCTAGACTTTAAGACAAAAAAAAATTTGCGGCAAATAAAAAGTTTTTTTTATATTTGAAAAAATTCTAAAAATAAATTTTAAGTTATACTAAAACAACAGTAAAACTTATCACATAACATGACGAAAAAAATATTTTCATCTTTCCGAAATGTATTTTATAATAATCATATATTTAACAATTCTAATGGAAAGTAAGAAGATGTTTTTATCTTAATTGTAGTGCAAATTTTGGTGTACTGTTTTTTTGGAGCTAAACAGTTTAGTTTATATTTGAAAACAAATAAATTCACATAAACTAAACTAGTAATACTGAGTCCTATTATCACGTCATAACCACATGATTTCCGCTAGTATGTAAAAGTAATTAGAGCTTAAGTTATATTTGTTTGTTTAATTAGATGTTTAAATCTTTAGTATAATTTTTATAATTCTTATATTTTATAGCATATTTGATCATATTAATGATGAATATATGAATAAATATATAGATCTGATTTTGATTTTGTATAAACAAATTAATGCCCTTAAGCTTATAAAAATTACGAATAATTTATATTTGTAAATATTTACGCACACTAATAATTGGTAAAATTAAAAAAAATTAGTGCAGCTATACTGCTGTAGTAAATTTTACTTATATGAATAACACTTTTTAATAAGGGTTACTCTTTTTTTGATTAACCGTACAATAACTGTTGTAAAAAAAATAAAAAATAAAAAACACTTTGAGGTAAAGACAAAAATTTGATGAGTGTTAAACATTTTCAAACATCAAAACTTTTAAACGGTAAACTTTTAAAAGTTTTCAAAATGTTTTGAAATAATTTTATATTTTAATAACAACGAAGTGTGATTATAACTATTAATCATAGTGAGCAATTTCGTGTGAAGTTGGATACTCAAAAAACATTAAGTAATAAAAAAAATATTTAACAATAATTATTAAATTGAATTTATTCTTATAAGTAAACTTACAAAAACAAATTTTAGTTTAGTTTTTTAAATTATAATTAAACATAAATTGGTTTTCAATAATTCATTATGTTAGTAATTTAACGCTACCACAACTTTAGTTAACTGAATTGCAGTAAATGAGATTGCTTTGTTTTATGCATTAGCTTGTGAGTATAGTTTGTATAGTTGTGGCTAACATTTTTAAATAACACAAAGCTGTAAGCGTAATATACTAGTTAACAACATCTAAAACGATTTATATTTTTATAAAAGGAAAAATTTTCGAAATCCTGACTATTTTTTAAAAACCATTCATTTTACAGAATCTTCTTATAATTTCCCAAAATAACTAACTAAAGATATAAAATGAAACTTATTTGTTTCATACAAATAGTGGCCTGCAATAAATTAATTCAATTTAACGAGTACAACATTTTTCTGAGCTAAAAAGTATAAACATTATTTTTTAATAAAAGTATTTGTACTTAAATATCACCACAAAAGGAGTTAATGCTTAACAAACTGTACTTGTTAAATTTATTAAATTTAAGGTTTGATACAGTAGATCACTAGTATTATCTTAAAGTAACAAAGTATGTAATATCACTATAGAGCTATAATTTGAGACAAAAAGTTTTTGCTGTAGATACAAAGTGTACATTAGATTTTAAAAGGATTACAATGTAATTTCAAGTTTATACAAAAATAACAGTAAAGATTTTTACATACTATTACGAACAAATAGTAAAAATTTTCTTTAATTTTCCTGAATGAATTATAAATTAAACGTATATTTTAACTGTTTTATAAATAGAAACTATATAATTTTATTTTAAATGGTAGTGAAAATTTAAATGCATGGTTGTTATGATGCTAATTGCTTAAGTTTCTATATGAAAAAAAGTCATATAAACTGAACTACTAATATGAGTTCAATTACCACGTCATAAACTCATGACTTCCGCTTGTGTGTAGAAGCAATTATACCTTAACTTATACATTTTTGTTCAATTTGATGTTTAAATCATTATTATTATTTTTTACAAATACTATATTTAATAAAAAAAAAAATTTTTCATTTAACTGTTATCAATTTTAAAAGTATAAAGTTCTACTTTTGTTTTCTATAAAAAAACTAATGCTTTGTAGTTTATAAACATTTCAAAAAGTTTAAATTTAGAAAACTTGATCTCAAACTGGTGCTTAGTATAAATTTTAGATATTAGTTCAGACAGTTTTCTATTGTAAAATTTACTTATACAACTGTTTTAGAGTTACTCACTTATTGATAGATCACATAACGATTATTGTAAGAAACAAATAAAGAGAAAAAAACCACGCTGAGACCAAAATAAAAAATGTTTATTTAGTTTTGTAAATGTTAAAACGTTTATATTTATTTATCATATGTAAACAATTTATTGTCGATATGGACACTTATAAACTATTAAGTAATAAAACTAAGCTTCTTGACTTTATCTATTTAATAATGTTAATGCATTCCAGTGAATTTATAAATCTATGTTACCTTTTAATTTTCAAAATTATTAGTTTTTAAATTATAAGCATAAACTTTTTTTGACTAATTTAGTATGTCAAAAATTTAATACTATTAATACTTAAGAATATTGAACAGTAATTAATGAAACAGCTATGTTTCATGCATTATATTGTGATTACAGTTTGTAAGGTTTAGGTTGACAGTTTGCTATAATACAAAGGTGTAAGCGTTTTAGAAAACTAAATAATTTTAAAATCACATAATAAATTAATTTACAAATTTGTCATTTACCAGGAAGGAATTTTTAATTATCAAGTAATTTTAGTTATTTTAATTGAAAAAACTGCGATAAAAAATTAATTAATATACACTACTTGACTAAAAACTTTGGCTTCGTACAACTTTAAAGTATTTAATTTTATATGGAAAACGTCAACAAAATCATTTTTCTTGTTAAAAAATTTAAATTATTTGCTGTATATAGTTAATAAGTAGGTGTTTTATAACTACAATCAATTTATTTTTATCATTTATAATCAATTTATTTCACTGAAATAAACAAATTTAAACAATATAAAATGAAACTTATTGTTTCGTAAAAATAAGTATATTCAAGAGTTTCTACGCGATACAAAGAAATATGTTTATGTGCTAACAAATGTACATTTGTTTTCTGTTAATATTACCAGTACTCAAAACACACCATTAACAGCGTATATGCTTATTATAACGTTTTTATTAGAAATATCGTTTTTAAAATTTTTTTAGTACTCTTTAGTAATTAAGTTGCTTTATTTTATTAAACTTAGTGTTAACTTTAAAGAATTTGTCTGTTCTACAATAACTTATTTATACCTTTTTTATAAAAGTAATTTTAAAGCACAATTTTTAGATTTTTATTTCTATGTTTATTAATAATTTTTTAACAACATATCAATTTATATTTTATTCTACTAAAATTAATAATCTTTTAGTGTAACATAATTTAACACTCAAGCTGATATTTAGTTGATTTTTTTAGATAATTTGCTAACTTTCAATATAAATTAATCTCAATCATGTTACTTACTGTTTGAATTAATTTGAAACATATCTATCTTACTGTTAAAATCTTAAGTTATCACAACTAATTGGAGAATTTAAAAAAAAAACTATATTCAAGATTTAAAATTTTTTTATAATATTAGGTTTCGATTAGCTTGAAGTAACTTGTATAGTTTTTTTAAAATGTAAATTAGTTTTATTTTCAGTTTTATATAAACTTAACATGGTAAAAATATTTTTCAAAAACTCTATTTAAAAAGAAACTCTAAGAAAACAAATAAAAAAAAAACATTTAGTTCAAGATGAAAATGTTTGCTTAGTTTTAAACATTTTAAAACTTTTAAAATTTTAAATGGTAAATGTTATAAAAATTTGAATTGTTTTAAAATAATTTTATTTTCTAAAAGAGAACAGTGTGGATTTATAGTTATTTATAACTTCGAGCATGTTAAGTCGAATTGGACACTGAAAAAATATTAAATAATAAAACTAAAAAATTTACATTATTTATTAAATAGCATTCGTGTTTTCAATCAAATTTGTTTTAATTTAATATGGTTTAGTTTTCAAAGGTATAACTAAACAAAAACTTGTTTTCACTGATTTATTTCGTATGAAAAATTATGTTATAGTACAACACTTCAGTATACTAAAATGTAATAAATAAAACTGCTATGTTTCATAAATTAGATAGTGTTTACAGCTTGTTAGGTTTAGGTTAACATTTTTCAATATTACAAAGCTGTAAGTGTTTTCATAACTAAATAAACCTAAATTTACAAAATATAATAATTTACAACTTTGCCATTAACCAAAAGAAAACTTTTAAGTACCAACAATTATATTTATTTTAATTAAAATACCATTACAATACTTATTACTTTATCCGGGCTTCACTTATATGGACACTCACTTATAGAGATGAATGAAAGTCTAAAATACACCCGGACAATTTTGCACGAAGGGACATTTTACTCGCAAACACTTTTGCACAGTGTCGATTTTGCACGTGGGTTCACTTTTGCACGAAGAAAATTTTGCATAGATTGTAAATTAAAAAAAAAATAATTATTAATTGTTTTTACTATCATTGTAATCCCTAACTCTTACCCTCGGTTGGTAACCTTTTGTTAGTAACCTTGGAAAGTAAATTTTCATATTTTTATAGTTTTTTACTCTCGTACAAAAATTACCCTTTGTTAAAAATTGACTTTCCATGCAGAAGTGGCCCTTTGTGCAAAAATGTTTAATCAAATTAATCTGAACAGTCTTAATTTTGTATAAGTGTTTTGACAAAAGTTTTTTTTTTGAAAACATAACAAATATTGTTAAGTTTTTACTTAACATGTTTTATAACGTAGAAAAATAAATATATAAAACTAGTAAAAACAATTTTGATGGATTACTAAAAAAAAACGTTCGGATATATTTAAAACTAATTAAATTTTCTGAATTTCCTTATATTTTACTTAAAATAAAGTAGTTAAAAAGACAAAATTAAATTTGTTTAATACAAATAATTGCGAGGCAGAAGAGAGGCCTGGTGAAAATAATATTTTCATGTACTTTAAAATATTTAGAGTAATGCATGTATAAACTATTTGTACTTAAATTTTGACACTAAAGGAGCATGTGCTTTACAGACTGTCTTAATAAGTTAACAATTTTTATGAATAGCAAGAAGATTTTTATTTTAATCGTAGTGCAAATTTTGATGTACTGTTGTTTTGTAGCTAAACAGTTTAGTTTATAATTGAAAACAAATAAGTTCATATAAACTAGACTAGTAATACTGAGTTCTATTATCACGTCATAATCATATTACTTTCGCTAATGTGTAAAAGTAATTAAATCTTAAATTATATCTGTTTGTTTAATTGGATGTTTAAATCTTTAAAGTATACTTTGTAACTATTATATTTTAAACCTATTTGCTCTTTAAATCAAGAATAAATATGAAATGTATAGTCCATTTTTTGATTTTGTATAAACAAATTAATGCCCTTTAATTTATAATCATCACAAATAGTATAAACTTTGTAACTATTAACTAAGACTAGTAGTTGGTAGAATTTTAATAATTTCGTTCAGATATTTTGCTGTAGTAAATTTTACTTATACGAATAATACTTTTTATTTAGGGTTACTTTGATTAATCACACAAAGATTGTTGTAAAAAAACACATGAAAATAAAAAATACATTGAGCTAAAGAAAAAAAGTTTAATGATTTTTAAAGATTTTAAAACATTACAACTTTTGTACGATAAATGTTTCAAAGTTTTTAAATTATTATTTAATAATTTATTTTCTAAAAACAACAATATTAAAAATTAGTAATCAAGTAATTTAACATTATTTATCAAATAGGATTTATGCTTTCAAGTAAACTTATAAAAACTAATTGTTGTTTAGTTTTCTAAATTGTTAGTAAACATAACTTTTTTTTCACCTATATATTAGGTTAGAAATTCAAAGCTAACACTACTTTAGTGAACTTATTTGTGAAAAATAAAACAGCTTTGTATTATGTATTAGCTTGTGAGTACAGTTTGTAAAGTTGTGGCTAACATTTCTCTATAACACAAAACTGTAAGCGTATTATACTAGTTAAAAATATCGAAAAATGATTTACATTAATTCTAAGAAAAAATTTAGTAATTTTGGCTATCTTTTAAAACCAACTTACTTTACTGAATTTCTTTATAATTTACTAAAAAAAAACTAATTAAAAAGATAAAATGAATTTTCTTTGTTTCATACAAATAGTTGTCTGAATGAGGTTAAATGCAAAAGTAGTGAATATAACATTTTATGTGCTATAAAATATAAACATTGTTGTTTGTTTAAAATATTTTTACTTAGAAATCATTATAAAAGCATTTGGTGCTTAAAAATCTTTTCTTATTAAATTTATAAATCCCAGGCTGGTTACCTTAAATTACAAGTAATAACTTTAAGTAGGATTATTAAAATCTGTAATATCACTGTAGAGCTAAAATATGAGATAAAAAAAAATTCTGCAGAAACAAAGCTTTCTTTAGATTTTAAAAAGATTATAAAATAATTTTTATGTTTTTACAAAAATAACAGTAATTATTTTTCCACTAAACTACAAACAATTAGTAGAAATGTTCTTCAATTTTCCTAACTGAATTATAATTTAATAATGTATTTTAACCGTTTTATGAACAGAAACTACATTATTTTATTTTAAATGGTAGTGAAAATTTAAATGCATGGTTATTATGATGCTAATTGCTTAAGTTTATATATGAAAAAAAGTCATATAAACTTAACTACTAATACTGAGTTCATCTAACACGTCATAAACACATGACTTCCGCTTGTGTGTATAATGAGTGAACCTAAATTTGATGTTTTATTAATTATTATTATTTTTTTTAAATACTATATTTAATTTAAAAATGTTGTTTTAATAAGTTATTATCATTTTTTAAAGTATAAAGTTCTGCTTTTGTTTCGTTTAAACAAACTAATGCTGTTTAGATTATAAACGTTGCAAAAAGTATGAATTTAGTTACTTTTTACTCATACTAGTCTTGGTAAAAATTTTATTTATTAGTTTATACAGTTTTCTGTAGTTAACTTTACTTATACTGAAAATAGTTTTTGTTTAAGAGTTACTTACTTTTTAATGAATAACATTACTTTTATGATAAGAAACAAATAAAAAGAAAAAAAACCACGTTTAGCTCTAAATAAAAAATGTTTGCTTAGTTTACTAAATTTTCAAACGTTAAAACTTTTAAATCTTCAAAACTTTCAAAATTTTTTAACTACTTTAAAACAATTGGTTATTTTAAAAACAAACAGTCTAGACTAAAACTTTTATAACATAAGTAACCAATTTATTGTCGATTTAGACACATCAAAGCTTTAGAGAACTAAAACTAAGTTCCTTGACTTAATTTATTAAATAATTTTAATGCATTTTAGTAAATTTATTAATCCATGTTATAGTTTAGCTTCCAAAATTATAAGTGTTTAAGTTATGAGCATAAACTTCTTTTCAGGAATTTAGTATGCTGATAATTTAATACTAATAATACTTTAGTATACTAAATTGTAATTAATGAATCAGCTTTATTTATGCATTAGATTGTGTTTAGAGTTTGTAAGGTTTAGGTTAACATTTTGCAATATTACATAGCTGTAAGCATTTAAAAGACTAAATATTTTTAAAATCACATTAGAAATTAGTTTACAATTTTTTCACTAACTTACAAGAAATTTTTAGTTACAAAGTAATTTTAACTGTTTTAAACAAATAAAACTACTACTACAAATAAATTTACATAATAAAGTTGACTAAAAACTTTAGCTTTGTACCATTTTGAATTAATTAATTTCATAAGGAAAACGTCAATTAAAAAATTTTTAAGGTTAAAAAGTTAATATTATTTGCTTGATAATGTTAATAAGTAGGTGTTTTATAACTAAATTAACAATCAATATATTTCACTGAAATGAACAAATTTAACCAACATAAAATGAAACTTATTGTTTCATAAAATTAAAAGTATTAAAGAGTTTATATGCGTTAAAGTGAAATATATTTATTTGCTAACAAATGTACAAATGTTTTAAGTTGAGATTATCATTACTCAAAACACACCACTAACAGCGTATATGCTTATTATATCGTATTAATTAAAAATATGGTTTTTAAACTTTTTTAGTACTCTTTAGTACACAAGTTGCTTTATAAAATTAATCTTAGTTTGTATTTTAAAAGAGTTTATCTGTTTTTATAATAATTTATTTGTATCTTTTTTATAAAAAAAAAATCATAAAACATAGTTTTTAGCCTTTAATTTTTAGTTTAATTTAAAATGTTTTACAGTATATTGATTTTTATTTTATTCTACTAAATTATAAATTCTATAATGTAATATAATTTAACACTTAAACTAATATTTGTTTTTTATTAAATAGATTTGACAAATAGCAAGTTTTTAATATAAATAAATTTTGTGCATGTTACATATTGTTTGATTCAGTTTAAAACACAAAGACAAAGACTAAAACACATTTTAATTATAAATTCTTAACCTATTACAAGTGAAGGGAAAACTAAAAAATAATAATATATAAGACTTAAAATTTTTATATAACATTTGTTTTGATTAGCTTGAAGCAACCTGTAAAGCTTTTTAAAATGTAAATTATTTTTTTTTTAATTTTATATAAACTTAAAATGGTAAAAATATGTTTTAAATACTCTATTTAAAATCAAAATCTACTAAACTTTTTCACTTAAATCAATTTTTCCCATTGAAATTTTAATAAAACAACTATCTAAAATGTTTGTTTAGGTTTTAAGAAACTAAATAATTAGACTTCAACTACTAATGAGAAATAAAGAATTTATTGTTAGAAGAATTTATTTTACCAACTCAGTTTCGGTCAAAGACTTTGACCGAAACTTAGTTCGTAAAATAAATTTTTGAAACAATTCATTCATATAAAATTATATTTCAAATAATTCCAACTTTAGTGTAGCTAATATTTAAAACTAGTCTAGATATATTTAAAATAATTGCATGGTAAAACTAGGAACAAAATGTTTTTTAAAGGTAGGCTTTAGAGTCTTAATTTTTAATAATGCGTTTTGACGAAACTTTTTTATATTTCCAAAACTTTTTTTTAAATCTAATGTTCCTAATAAAAAGGGTAATAAACCTATATTAGTTAATAGCAACGAAAAAATAATTTTGATATATGACTAAAAAAAATGTTCTGATGTTTTCGACAGTTCTTCAAAACCGATTAATTTTCGTAATTTTTAGTATATTTAACCTAAATTAAACTATTTAAAAATATAAAACAAACTTGATTGTTTCATACAAATAATTGCTTGCTGTGACCGTTCAAAACGTTGAATATAGTTTTTATATACTAATAAGTACAAACATTACTATATAATTAAATTTATTGTACTTAAAAATCACCACTAAAGGAGTCCTTGCTTAGCAAACTGTAATTATCAAATTAATAAAACTTAAGTTTAGATCCACTATATCACTAGTATTAACTGTAAATAAACGTAATATAGGTTACCATGTTACAGTTGAACTATACATTAAAACAACAAGTTTTCCCTGCAAATACAAAGCGTACTTTAGATTTGATAAAAGTTATAAAAGTCTATTATTGTTATAAAGTTTTAAGTCAACACCACAATTACAGTAAAGCTTTTTACACACCATGCCAAATAAAAAATAAATTATATGTGTTCGATCTTCCTGAATTAATTCTTTAATAAAAATTTATTTAAGCCTATGTATGAATAGCATCAAAATGCTTTTGTTTTCAATTGTAGTGCGAATTTTAATTATCATTGTTGTTAAACTACATTGTTTACTTCATAATTGAATAACAATAATTTCATATAAATCAAACTGTTAATACTGGGTTTAATTATAACGTCATAACCACATGACATCCGCTTGTGTTTGGTAATAAGTAAACCTCAAATTATATCTGTGAGTTTAATTTTATGTTTTAATAATTATTATGGTTTATAGTTATAGTATTTTTATATTTATTAGCTCTATTTAACAATAAACAAATATAGAAATATTTAGCTATGTTTCTGATTTTGTGCAAACGATTTAAAGCGGATTAGTATGAAACATCACAAAAATTATAAGTTTCGTAACTATGAACTCACACTAGTACTTGGTACATATTTAGACACTATTTCAGATAGTTTGCTGTAGTAAAACTTACTTATTCAAATTATAATTTTATTTAAAGGTTACTCACTTTCTGATTAATCAGAGAGTAATCGTTTCAAGAAAAAAAAAATTGAGCTCAACATGAAAACTTTTACCTAGTTGTAAACATTAAAAAAAACTTAAATATTTAAATTGTAAACGTATTATTTTTTTTTGTTTAATTTAAAATAACCTTCTGTTCTAAAATAAACAAAAAAGGTGTATTATTATTTATCATAGTAAGTAGTTTCTTGTCGAATTGGACACTGAAAAAAAAATATTAAGAATAAAAACAAAGTAATTTAACGTTGTTTGTATATAGCGTTTATGCTTGCAAATTAAATTATAAAAACACATTGTGGTTTTGTTTTCAAACTTTTAACTAAAAATAAACTTGATTTCATTGATTTATTATGTTAAAAGTTTTATACGATCTTAACTCTTAATACTGAGTTCAATTATTACATCATAACCACATGACTTCCTCTTGTGTTTTAGAAATAAGTAAACCTTAAGTTATATCTGTTTGTTTTATTTCATATTAAAATCCTTATTTTTATTTTCGTAGTTATTATATTTAAAAAAATTTGTTGCACTATTTAACAGTTAAAAAAATATAAATTTAAAGTTTTGTTTTGATATTGTATAACTTAATTAATGCTATCATAGTTCATAAACATCACAAAAAGTAAAAACTCTGTAACTATGAACTTACTCTAGTACTTATGAAATTTTTAGATATTATTTCAAATCATTTACTGTAGTTAATTTTACATCTACAATGAATAAAATTTTTCAAAAAATTTAGACACATCAAAGCTTTAGAGAACTAAAACTAAGTTCCTTGACTTAATTTATTAAATAATTTTAATGCATTTTAGTAAATTTATTAATCCATGTTATAGTTTAGCTTCCAAAATTATAAGTGTTTAAGTTATGAGCATAAACTTCTTTTCACTAATTTAGTATGCTGATAATTTAATACTAATAATACTTTAGTATACTAAATTGTAATTAATGAATCAGCTTTATTTATGCATTAGATTGTGTTTAGAGTTTGTAAGGTTTAGGTTAACATTTTGCAATATTACATAGCTGTAAGCATTTAAAAGACTAAATATTTTTAAAATCACATTAGAAATTAGTTTACAATTTTTTCACTAACTTACAAGAAATTTTTAGTTACAAAGTAATTTTAACTGTTTTAAACAAATAAAACTACTACTACAAATAAATTTACATAATAAAGTTGACTAAAAACTTTAGCTTTGTACCATTTTGAATTAATTAATTTCATAAGGAAAACGTCAATTAAAAAATTTTTAAGGTTAAAAAATTAATATTATTTGCTTGATAATGTTAATAAGTAGGTGTTTTATAACTACATTAACAATCAATATATTTCACTGAAATGAACAAATTTAACCAACATAAAATGAAACTTATTGTTTCATAAAATTAAAAGTATTAAAGAGTTTATATGCATTAAAGTGAAATATATTTATTTGCTAACAAATGTACAAATGTTTTAAGTTGAGATTATCATTACTCAAAACACACCACTAACAGCGTATATGCTTATTATATCGTATTAATTAAAAATATGGTTTTTAAACTTTTTTAGTACTCTTTAGTACACAAGTTGCTTTATAAAATTAACCTTAGTTTTTATTTTAAAAGAGTTTATCTGTTTTTATGATAATTTATTTGTATCTTTTTTATAAAAAAAAAAATTATAAACATAGTTTTAATCCTTTAATTTTTAGTTTAATTTAAAATGTTTTACAGTATATTGATTTTTATTTTATTCTACTAAATTATAAATTCTATAATGTAATATAATTTAACACTTAAACTAATATTTGTTTTTTATTAAATAGATTTGACAAATAGCAAGTTTTTAATACAAATAAATTTTGTGCATGTTACATATTGTTTGATTCAGTTTAAAACACAAAGACAAAGACTAAAACACATTTTAATTATAAATTCTTAACCTATTACAAGTGAAGGGAAAACTAAAAAATAATAATATATAAGACTTAAAATTTTTATATAACATTTGTTTTGATTAGCTTGAAGCAACCTGTAAAGCTTTTTAAAATGTAAATTATTTTTTTTTTAATTTTATATAAACTTAAAATGGTAAAAATATGTTTTAAATACTCTATTTAAAATCAAAATCTACTAAACTTTTTCACTTAAATCAATTTTTCCCATTGAAATTTTAATAAAACAACTATCTAAAATGTTTGTTTAGGTTTTAAGAAACTAAATAATTAGACTTCAACTACTAATGAGAAATAAAGAATTTATTGTTAGAAGAATTTATTTTACCAATTCAGTTTCGGTCAAAGACTTTGACCGAAACTTAGTTCGTAAAATAAACTTTTGAAACAATTCATTCATATAAAATTATATTTCAAATAATTCCAACTTTAGTGTAGCTAATATTTAAAACTAGTCTAGATATATTTAAAATAATTGCATGGTAAAACTAGGAACAAAATGTTTTTTAAAGGTAGGCTTTAGAGTCTTAATTTTTAATAATGCGTTTTGACGAAACTTTTTTATATTTCCAAATTTTTTTTTTAAATCTAATGTTCCTAATAAAAAGGGTAATAAACCTATATTAGTTAATAGCAACGAAAAAATAATTTTGATATATGACTAAAAAAAATGTTCTGATGTTTTCGACAGTTCTTCAAAACCGATTAATTTTCGTAATTTTTAGTATATTTAACCTAAATTAAACTATTTAAAAATATAAAACAAACTTGATTGTTTCATACAAATAATTGCTTGCTGTGACCGTTCAAAACGATGAATATAGTTTTTATATACTAATAAGTACAAACATTACTATATAATTAAATTTATTGTACTTAAAAATCACCACTAAAGGAGTCCTTGCTTAGCAAACTGTAATTATCAAATTAATAAAACTTAAGTTTAGATCCACTATATCACTAGTATTAACTGTAAATAAACGTAATATAGGTTACCATGTTACAGTTGAACTATACATTAAAACAACAAGTTTTCCCTGCAAATACAAAGCGTACTTTAGATTTGATAAAAGTTATAAAAGTCTATTATTGTTATAAAGTTTTAAGTCAACACCACAATTACAGTAAAGCTTTTTACACACCATGCCAAATAAAAAATAAATTATATGTGTTCGATCTTCCTGAATTAATTCTTTAATAAAAATTTTTTTAAGCCTATGTATGAATAGCATCAAAATGCTTTTGTTTTCAATTGTAGTGCGAATTTTAATTATCATTGTTGTTAAGCTACATTGTTTACTTCATAATTAAATAACAATAATTTCATATAAATCAAACTGTTAATACTGGGTTTAATTATAACGTCATAACCACATGACATCCGCTTGTGTTTGGTAATAAGTAAACCTCAAATTATATCTGTGAGTTTAATTTTATGTTTTAATAATTATTATGGTTTATAGTTATAGTATTTTTATATTTATTAGCTCTATTTAACAATAAACAAATATAGAAATATTTAGCTATGTTACTGATTTTGTGCAAACGATTTAAAGCGGATTAGTATGAAACATCACAAAAATTATAAGTTTCGTAACTATGAACTCACACTAGTACTTGGTACATATTTAGACACTATTTCAGATAGTTTGCTGTAGTAAAACTTACTTATTCAAATTATAATTTTATTTAAAGGTTACTCACTTTCTGATTAATCAGAGAGTAATCGTTTCAAGAAAAAAAAAATTGAGCTCAACATGAAAACTTTTACCTAGTTGTAAACATTAAAAAAAACTTAAATATTTAAATTGTAAACGTATTATTTTTTTTTGTTTAATTTAAAATAATCTTCTGTTCTAAAATAAACAAAAAAGGTGTATTATTATTTATCATAGTAAGTAGTTTCTTGTCGAATTGGACACTGAAAAAAAAATATTAAGTTTAAAAACAAAGTAATTTAACGTTGTTTGTATATAGCGTTTATGCTTGCAAATTAAATTATAAAAACACATTGTGGTTTTGTTTTCAAACTTTTAACTAAACATAAACTTGATTTCATTGATTTATTATGTTAAAAGTTTCATACGATCTTAACTCTTAATACTGAGTTCAATTATTACATCATAACCACATGACTTCCTCTTGTGTTTTAGAAATAAGTAAACCTTAAGTTATATCTGTTTGTTTTATTTCATATTAAAATCGTTATTTTTATTTTCGTAGTTATTATATTTAAAAAAATTTGTTGCACTATTTAACAGTTAAAAAAATATAAATTTAAAGTTTTGTTTTGATATTGTATAACTTAATTAATGCTATCATAGTTCATAAACATCACAAAAAGTAAAAACTCTGTAACTATGAACTTACTCTAGTACTTATGAAATTTTTAGATATTATTTCAAATCATTTACTGTAGTTAATTTTACATCTATAATGAATAAAATTTTTCAAAAAATTTAGACACATCAAAGCTTTAGAGAACTAAAACTAAGTTCCTTGACTTAATTTATTAAATAATTTTAATGCATTTTAGTAAATTTATTAATCCATGTTATAGTTTAGCTTCCAAAATTATAAGTGTTTAAGTTATGAGCATAAACTTCTTTTCACTAATTTAGTATGCTGGTAATTTAATACTAATAATACTTTAGTATACTAAATTGTAATTAATGAATCAGCTTTATTTATGCATTAGATTGTGTTTAGAGTTTGTAAGGTTTAGGTTAACACTTTGCAATATTACATAGCTGTAAGCATTTAAAAGACTAAATATTTTTAAAATCGTATTAGAAATTAGTTTACAATTTTTTCACTGACTTACAAGAAATTTTTAGTTACAAAGTAATTTTAACTGTTTTAAACAAATAAAACTACTACTACAAATAAATTTACATAATAAAGTTGACTAAAAACTTTAGCTTTGTCCCATTTTGAATTAATTAATTTCATAAGGAAAACGTCAATTAAAAAATTTTTAAGGTTAAAAAATTAATATTATTTTCTTGATAATGTTAATAAGTAGGTGTTTTATAACTACATTAACAATCAATATATTTCACTGAAATGAACAAATTTAACCAACATAAAATGAAACTTGATGTTTCATAAAATTAAGAGTATTAAAGAGTTTATATGCGTTAAAGTGAAATATATTTATTTGCTAACAAATGTACAAATCTTTTGAGTTGAGATTATCATTACTGAAAACACGCCACTAACAGCGTATATGCTTATTATATCGTATTAATTAAAAATATGGTTTTTAAACTTTTTTAGTACTCTTTAGTACACAAGTTGCTTTATAAAATTAACCTTAGTTTTTATTTTAAAAGAGTTTATCTGTTTTTATGATAATTTATTTGTATCTTTTTTATAAAAAAAAAATTATAAAACATAGTTTTTATCCTTTAATTTTTAGTTTAATTTAAAATGTTTTACAGTATATTGATTTTTATTTTATTCTACTAAATTATAAATTCTATAATGTAATATAATTTAACACTTAAACTAATATTTGTTTTTTATTAAATAGATTTGACAAATAGCAAGTTTTTAATACAAATAAATTATGTGCATGTTACATATTGTTTGATTCAGTTTAAAACACAAAGACAAAGATTAAAACACATTTTAATTATAAATTCTTAACCTATTACAAGTGAAGGGAAAACTAAAAAATAATAATATATAAGACTTAAAATTTTTATATAACATTTGTTTTGATTAGCTTGAAGCAACCTGTAAAGCTTTTTAAAATGTAAATTATTTTTTTTTTAATTTTATATAAACTTAAAATGGTAAAAATATGTTTTAAATACTCTATTTAAAATCAAAATCTACTAAACTTTTCACTTAAATCAATTTTTCCCATTGAAATTTTAAAAAAACAACTATCTAAAATGTTTGTTTAGGTTTTAAGAAACTAAATAATTAGACTTCAACTACTAATGAGAAATAAAGAATTTATTGTTAGAAGAATTTATTTTACCAACTCAGTTTCGGTCAAAGACTTTGACCGAAACTTAGTTCGTAAAATAAATTTTTGAAACAATTCATTCATATAAAATTATATTTCAAATAATTCCAACTTTAGTGTAGCTAATATTTAAAACTAGTCTAGATATATTTAAAATAATTGCATGGTAAAACTAGGAACAAAATGTTTTTTAAAGGTAGGCTTTAGAGTCTTAATTTTTAATAATGCGTTTTGACGAAACTTTTTTATATTTCCAAATTTTTTTTTTAAATCTAATGTTCCTAATAAAAAGGGTAATAAACCTATATTAGTTAATAGCAACGAAAAAATAATTTTGATATATGACTAAAAAAAATGTTCTGATGTTTTCGACAGTTCTTCAAAACCGATTAATTTTCGTAATTTTTAGTATATTTAACCTAAATTAAACTATTTAAAAATATAAAACAAACTTGATTGTTTCATACAAATAATTGCTTGCTGTGACCGTTCAAAACGATGAATATAGTTTTTATATACTAATAAGTACAAACATTACTATATAATTAAATTTATTGTACTTAAAAATCACCACTAAAGGAGTCCTTGCTTAGCAAACTGTAATTATCAAATTAATAAAACTTCAGTTTAGATCCACTATATCACTAGTATTAACTGTAAATAAACGTAATATAGGTTACCATGTTACAGTTGAACTATACATTAAAACAACAAGTTTTCCCTGCAAATACAAAGCGTACTTTAGATTTGATAAAAGTTATAAAAGTCTATTATTGTTATAAAGTTTTAAGTCAACACCACAATTACAGTAAAGCTTTTTACACACCATGCCAAATAAAAAATAAATTATATGTGTTCGATCTTCCTGAATTAATTCTTTAATAAAAATTTATTTAAGCCTATGTATGAATAGCATCAAAATGCTTTTGTTTTCAATTGTAGTGCGAATTTTAATTATCATTGTTGTTAAACTACATTGTTTACTTCATAATTGAATAACAATAATTTCATATAAATCAAACTGTTAATACTGGGTTTAATTATAACGTCATAACCACATGACATCCGCTTGTGTTTGGTAATAAGTAAACCTCAAATTATATCTGTGAGTTTAATTTTATGTTTTAATAATTATTATGGTTTATAGTTATAGTATTTTTATATTTATTAGCTCTATTTAACAATAAACAAATATAGAAATATTTAGCTATGTTTCTGATTTTGTGCAAACGATTTAAAGCGGATTAGTATGAAACATCACAAAAATTATAAGTTTCGTAACTATGAACTCACACTAGTACTTGGTACATATTTAGACACTATTTCAGATAGTTTGCTGTAGTAAAACTTACTTATACAAATTATAATTTTATTTAAAGGTTACTCACTTTCTGATTAATCAGAGAGTAATCGTTTCAAGAAAAAAAAATTGAGCTCAACATGAAAACTTTACCTAGTTGTAAACATTAAAAAAAACTTAAATATTTAAATTGTAAACGTATTATTATTTTTTGTTTAATTTAAAATAATCTTCTGTTCTAAAATAAACAAAAAAGGTGTATTATTATTTATCATAGTAAGTAGTTTCTTGACGAATTGGACACTGAAAAAAAAATATTAAGTATAAAAACAAAGTAATTTAACGTTGTTTGTATATAGCGTTTATGCTTGCAAATTAAATTATAAAAACACATTGTGGTTTTGTTTTCAAACTTTTAACTAAACATAAACTTGATTTCATTGATTTATTATGTTAAAAGTTTCATACGATCTTAACTCTTAATACTGAGTTCAATTATTACATCATAACCACATGACTTCCTCTTGTGTTTTAGAAATAAGTAAACCTTAAGTTATATCTGTTTGTTTTATTTCATATTAAAATCGTTATTTTTATTTTTGTAGTTATTATATTTAAAAAAATTTGTTGCACTATTTAACAGTTAAAAAAATATAAATTTAAAGTTTTGTTTTGATATTGTATAACTTAATTAATGCTATCATAGTTCATAAACATCACAAAAAGTAAAAACTCTGTAACTATGAACTTACTCTAGTACTTATGAAATTTTTAGATATTATTTTAAATCATTTACTGTAGTTAATTTTACATCTACAATAAATAAAATTTTTCAAAAAATAGTAACTTTTTTATTAACCACACAATAATTGTTGTAAAAAAAAAGTTGCTCAAGATATGTTTGCTTAGATTTAAATAATTTTTACCTATAAACTTTTAAATGGTAAACGTTTCACTTTTTTTCTACTCAATTTAAAATAATTTTATGTGGAATAGACGAACAGTGTCGATTTAAAATTATTTACCATAGTAAGCAATTTCTAGTCGAGTTGGACAATGAATTACTTTTTAGTAGTGAAACTCAGTAGGTTTACACAATTCGTAAAATTGTAAATATGCTTTCGAGTAAATTTATAAAAACATATTGTGGTTTAGTTTAAAAAATAAAAAATAAACGTATCTTAATTTCACTGATTTATTATATTAAAAATTCAATGCTTAAAATATATTAGTATACTGAATTAGTATGAATAAACTGCTTATGCATAATCTTGTGAGTACAGTTTGTCAAGCTCTTTTATTATATAAAAATAAATGTGTTTTTAAAAATTAAACAAAGCGAAATTTACATTACAAAATAGTTAACAATTTTGTCATACACCGATAGAATACTTTCAGTTACCAAGTAGTTACAGTTATTTCAATAAAAAAGAATACTCTTAAAAATAATTTTGTAACAAATTGCTTAACTAAAAACTCTAGCATATGTACCATATTGAAGTAAGTTAAGTCAATTGAAACAATTATTTAATGAACATTTATTAGTTTTTACTTTTTTATGTTTATAAGTAGGTGTTTTATCAATACTTTAAAACCAATGTATTAAACTGAAAATAAACCAATTTAATTAGTATAAAATGAAACTTATTGTTTTATTTAATAAGTTTTTACAATATCTTTCATGAGATAAATAAAAAAGAGTTTGTACTAAGAAAGGTACAGTTGTTTTTTTAATTATATTTGTAAATTTTTAAATTATTTTTAAACAAAATCTTAAATTTGTGGAGTATATGCTTATTACATCTTTCAATCTAATTAATCGATTTTTTAATCTACGTAGCCTTAAAAATCTATGGTACACAAATTTGTTGATTTTAATAACCATAGATTTTTAATGCAGTTTATTTGTTTTACAATAACTTATTTTAACCTTTTATATATATTGTTTATTGAACGATAAAATCAGCGCTCAAAAAGTTTTGTCTAAGGTTTTGGTGTACAAAGGAACCTTTCGGTTATCGAATTTTGAAAGCAATTTATAAATACATTTTAAGCTTTTTTATTTAAAGGTACTAAATATAAAATTACTTAATTTAAATGCTTTTTTGAACATAGCGATTTCAAATTTAATCTACTTTAAACTCTCACTATTGTAATTTAATTTAATACTTACGCTAATATTTAGTTGAATAGTTTTAATAAGTTGCTTATTTTTTATATAAATAAATCACATGTTACATATTGTTTGAATCTAATTAAAACACATAAAATTTACTTATAAAATCTTAAACTATCACAACTTGAAGGAGATTTGAAAAAATATATTACAATACTACGATTATTATATAATATTTGGTTTTAATTAGCTTGAAGTAATCTATTAACCTTTTTTTTAATATACATTAGTTTTTTGATTTTTATATAAACTTAAAGTGGCAAAATTATTTTTTTAAAGGCTCTACTTGAAATCAAAATCTACAAAACTTTTTCAATTAAATAAACTTTTCTAATTGAAATGTTAGTAAAATAACTACATAAAGTAATATTTCAAATAATTCATACTTCAGTGTAGCAACTATTTAAAACTAGTTGAGATATATTTAAACTAATTACAGGGTAAAACGAGAAACAAAATGCTAATGCAAAATATATTTTAGAGCTAAAATTTTCTACAATGTGTTTTGACGGAACTTTTTGTTTTTATATTCAACAAACATTTTATTTTGTTTTAAGTTAATGTATTTAATAAAAAGGCAATTGATCATACCATGATAGTTTTAACATCAAAAAAACGATTTTGATAAATAACTAAAATAGACGTTCGGATAATTTCGACTGTTCATCAAAACCGACTAATTTTTATGAAATTCAGTATAACTTACCTAATAAAAACCATTTTGAAATATATAATGAAACTGAGTTGTTTCATTCAAATAATTCCTTTCTTTGTTAGTGCAAAACAATGAATACAGTTATTATGTAATAAAAAGTATAAACATTATTACCTGTTTAAATTGTTTGTAGTTTAATTCAACACTAGAGGACCTTATGCTTAACAAACTGAACTTATCAAATTAATAAAACTTAAGGCTAGATCCAGTCGATCACTAGTATTAACTTTAAGTAACAATATTAAAGACTGTATTTTTGTTGTAGAGCTATACACTAAAATATTTTTTCTTTGCTGAAAAAAAAATTGCTCTTTTTATTTGATACAAATTAAAAAATGTAATTTCTAAGTCTACACCACAATTACAGTAAAGCTTTTACATACCATGACGAATTAAAAATTAAATGTCTGTGTTCATTTTTCCTAAGTCAATTTTATAATAAAAATTCATTTAAGCCGATGTATGAATAGCAACATTTTTTTTTTGTTTTTAACTGTATTGCGAATCTTAATCATTATTGTTTTGAAAGTACATGGTTAACTTTATAATTCAATAACGATAATGTCATATAAATTAAACTATAAATACTGGGTTTAATTATAACGTGTATGTGGTAATAAGTAAACCTTAAATTGTATCTGTGCGTTTAATTTGATGTTTTAACATTTATATTTTTTTTATGGTTATTGTATTTTAATAATTAATAGCTCTATTTTACAATAGACAGATATAAAACTATTATTCTGTGTTTTTCATTTTCTATGAACGATTTAATGCGTTTTAGTTTATAAAAACCACAAAAAGTATAAGTTTTGTAACTATGAGCTCACACTAGTACTTGGTACATATTTGGATACTACTTCAGATAGTTTGCTCTTAAAAAATTTACTTACTTAATATATACTTTTATTTTAAGGTTACTCACTTTTTGATTAAGAAAAAACATCGGTTAAAGCCTGCAGAGCAGAAGCCTGGACTTTGGTTTGCCATGAGACAAGCTCAGGTTTGATAAAACGGTTGATCATGTCAATTCGATCATCAGACCACAAGTTTCGGTAGACTGAGACTGGTTTCGTCCTTTTTAGGACTCATCAGTCAGTCACAACCGAAAATCTTGCAGTGATCAATCTACAAACGGTTTATCATGCTTTCACATGCTTAGCAAATGGTTGCTTCATGTGAAAGTCTTTTGAGTAATCACAGAATGATTGTTACAAGAAAAGAAAATTGACTCAACATGAAAATTTTTGCTTAGTTTCAAACATTTAAAATTTTTTAATGTTTTAAGTTGTAAACGTATCGAATTTTTTTATTAAACAATTTTATTTAATAAAACAAACAAAGTAAAATTATCATTATCTATCATAGTAAGTAGTTTCTTTTCGAATTGGACAATGAAAAAATATCAAGTATCAAAACAAAGTAATTTAACGTAATTTTTAATAACGTGTATGCTTTCAAGTGAATTATAAAAACATATTTTGTTTAGTTTTCAAAGTTATTAATAAACATAAACTAGATTTCATTAAATTATTGTTTTAAAAGTCTCATACGATCTTCTATCCTAATACTGATTTCATTTATCACGTCATAACCTCATGACTTTTGCTTGTCTGTAGAAATAATTATACGATAAGTAATACCTAATTGTTAAATTTGATGTTTAAATATTATTTTTATTTTTGTAGTTATTATATTTAAAAAAGTTATTGCACTTTTAATAGTTTATAAATATAAAATTATAAAGTTATGTTTTCATATTTTTGTACCTTGTTTTAAAATCAACTTATAGAATTAATTATTTTGCTTTTAATTTTCAATATTTAGATACTTAAGTTAAAGTTACTTAAAACAAAAGCTTTAAAGAAAAAACCAATTTTAATTTCATTTAACTAATATTAAAACTTATGTTTTCTGTAACACTTTTGCTGACATTTAATATAAAAGTCTTTACAATTAGCTAATACTTTATATAAATTAATCTTAAATTTGAAGTAAAAATTTCATACAAAATGTTAAAATCGAAATAGTTATTTTGATAAATTTCTATAAACGAGCTTTATGATATTTTCGACTATTATTCAAAAACAAATATTTTTTCTTAGTTTCCATTTGATTTACCTAAAATAAACTAATCATAAATATAAAATGAAACTTGTTTGTTTCATACAAATAAATGCATTAAGGACTGTGAAAAAGGACAAAAAAAAATTTTTGTACTAAGAAATTAATACGTTGTTATCTGTTTATATACTTGTTTTTAAATCACCATTAAAGACTTTGTGCTTTACAAACTGTACTTAATAAATTAACAAGGTTAAGGCTGGATCAATAGTTCCTTACCATTAACTTTAAGTAGCAGTATTATAGAACGTAATACCATTGTAAAGCTAGACTTTAAGACGAAAAGTTTTTGCAGCAAATACAAAGCGTGTTTTAGATTTGAAAAAAAAAAGGTAATTTTTAAGTTTATACTAAATAACATTAAAAAATTTTACATGATATGAAAAAAGAAATGTTTTTAATTTTCTGAAATTTATTTTTTGATAATCATTTATTTAATAATTTTAATGAACAGCGAGAAGATTTTTAATTTAATCGTAACGCAAATTTTGATATACTGTTGTTATGAAGCTAAGCAGTTTAGTTTATAATTTAAAACAAATAAATTCATATGAACTAAACTAGTAATACGGTGTTCAAATATTACGTCATAACCACATGATTTCCGCTAATTTGTACAAGTGTAAAAACTTAAGTTATATTTGTATATTTAATTTTATGTGTAAATCATTATTTCTTTCTTTGTAATTTTCAATTTTCAAAGGCAGTTGCTCCATTTTACAAGGAACAAATGTAAAAATGTATAGTCCTCTTTCTGATGATTTTATATCAACAAACTAATGGTCTTTAGTTTATAAACATCACAAATAGTATAAATTTTATAACTATTAACTCACACTAGTAATTGGTAGAATTTTTAGAAATTAGTTAGGATAGTTTGCTGTAGTAAAATTTACTTATACAAATAATATATTTTATTTAGGGTTACTCACTATTTTATTTATCACACAAAAATTGTTGTAAAAAAACAAATAAAACATAAAATCCATGAGCTGAAGAAAAAAGTTTGATGAGTTTTAAACTTTTTAAATCGATAAATTTTTAAACGTAGAACGTTTTAAAATTTTTAAATTATTTTAAAGTATATTTATATTTTAAAAAGAACAGTATGCATATAAAAAAAATAATCAAAGTGAGCAGTTTCTTGTGAGTTATATTCTTTATGTAATATCTGTTTGTTAAATTTAATGTTTGAATCACTATTTTTTTTAATAGTATATTTAATAAAAGATAGTTGCTTCAATTAATTATTATCAGTTTTAAAAGTATAAAGTTCTGCTTTTTTTTTTATTGACAAACGAATGCTGTTTAGTTTAAAAACATTACAAAAAGATAAATTGAGTAATTTTGAACTCACACTAGTACTTGACAGAATTTTTTGATATTAGTTCAGACAGTTAGCTGTAGTAAAATTTACTTATACAATAAGTTCTTTAGTTTAAGAGTTAATTACTTTTTAATAATGCACAAAACGATTATTGTAAAAAACAAACAAAAAGAAAAAAAAACTACGTTTAGCTCAAAATAAATTTTTTTTGCTTATTTTTATAAATTTTGAAACGTTAAAATTTTTAAATAATGAACATTTCAAAAGTTTTAAAAAAATTTTAAATGATTTATTTTAACGAACAGTGTGAATTTAGAGATATATATCATAGGTAAGCAATCTATCTTCGATTAAGAAACTTAAAAGCAATAAAACTAAGTTCTTAACTTAGTTTATTGAATAATGTTATTGCACTCCAGTTAATTTATGATCAATGTTATGGTTTAGCAATCAAAATTATAAGTGTTTAAGTTGTAAGCATCAATTTCTTTTCACTAATTTTTTATGCTGGAAATTTGATACTATTAATCCTTTAGTATACTAAATTCTAATTAATGAAACACCTATGTTTAATGCATTAGATTGTGATTACAGTTTGTAAGATTTAGGTTAACGTTTTGATATAATACAAAGGTGTAAGCGTTTTAAAAACTTCAAAACTTTTAAAATTACATAACAAATTAGTTTACATTTTTGTCACTAACCAAGAAGGAAATTTTTATTACCAAGTAAATTTAATTATTTTGATTCAAAAAACTACTACAATAAATAAATTGACTTAATCTAGTTGACTGAAAACTTTGCCTTTATACCATTTTAAAGTAACTAATTTAATAAGGAAAACGTCAATTAAAACATTTTTATGGTAAAAAAATTAATATTATTTGATTGATAATGTTAATAAGTAGGTGTTTTATAACTACATTAACAATGTATTTCACTGAAATGAACAAGTTTAACCAGTATAAAAAAAAGTTCTTGTTTATAAAAATAAGTATATTTAAGACTTTCCTTGCGATAAATAAATATATTTATGTGCTAACAAATGTACAGCTGTTTTCAGTTAAGATTTCTAGTACTCAAAACACCATTAACAGAGAATAGGCATATTATAACTTATTTATTAGAAATATAGTTATTTAAATGTTTTGAGTACTCTCTTGTAAACAAGTTGTTTTATTTTATTAACCTTAGTTTTAACTTCTAAGATTTAATCTGTTCGTTAAATATTTTATTTGTACATAATTTTTAGAATTTAATTTAATTCATAAATTTTTCACAACATATCGATTTTTATCTTTATCTACTGAAATAAAAGATTATTTATTGTAATATAATTTAACACTTAAGCTAGTATTTAGTTGATTAGTTTTGATAAGTTGCTACTCTTCAATATAAATAAATCTTAATCACGTTATTGATTGTTTAAATTCTTTTGAAACACATAGATCTAACTGATAAAATCTTAAACTATCACAACTGAAGGGAGAATTGAAAATAATATATGTATATTAAAGACTTACAATTATTATAATATATTTGGTTTTGATCATTTTGAAGTAAACTATAAAGCTTTTTTAAAATGTAAATTAGTTATTTTGAATTTTAGTTTAAACTAAAAACGGGAAAAATATTTTTCGAAAATTTCTATTTGAAATCAAAATATACCAAACCTTTTCACTTAAATAAGTTATTTTTATGGAAATGTTGATAAAATGACTATATAAAACAATATTGCTAAAAATTCCTTATCCAGTGTACCTCATACTTCAATTTAAAATTTGTTTAGATTTATTTAAAATAGTTGCATGGTAAAACTAGAAATTTTTTATAATGTATTTCGACAAAACTTTTTTTTTTATTTACTATTATTTAATGTGTTTAATAAAAAGGCAAACAAAATTGTCATACTAGCTTATAACATCGAAAAAACGATTTTGATGCTTACTAAAATAAACTTGTGGTTATTTTTACTGTTCAGAAAAACCAATTGACTTTTGTGAAATTCAGTATAGTTTACCAAAAGAAAACTGTTTAAATGTATAAATGAATCTTGATTGTTTTTAATACAGATATTTGCCTGGTGAAAATAATATTTTCATGTACTTTAAAATATTTACAGTAATACATGTTTAAACTATTTTTACTTAAATCTTGACACTAAAGGAGCATGTGCTTTACAAACTGTACTTAATAAATTTATTAGATTTAAGAGTGGATCAATAGATCACTCACATTAACTTTAAGTAGCATTAATATAGAACATTATACCATTGTAAAGCTAGACTTTAAGACAAAAAAAAAATTGCGGCAAATAAAAAGTTTTTTTTATATTTAGAAAAAAATTCTAAAAATAAATTTTAAGTTATACTAAAACAACAGTAAAACTTATCACATAACATGACGAAAAAAATGTTTTCAACTTTCCGAAATGTATTTTATAATAATCATATATTTAACAATTCTAATGGATAGTTAGAAGATGTTTTTATTTTAATTGTAGTGCAAATTTTGGTGTACTGTTTTTTTGGAGCTAAACAGTTTAGTTTATAATTGAAAACAAATAAATTCACATAAACTAAACTAGTAATACTGAGTCCTATTATCACGTCATAACCACATGATTTCCGCTAGTATGTAAAAGTAATTAGAGCTTAAGTTATATTTGTTTGTTTAATTGGATGTTTGAATCTTTAGTATTATTTTTATAAATCTTTTATTTTATAGCATATTTGCTCATATTAATGATGAATATATGTATAAATATATAGATCTGTTTTTGATATTGTATAAACAAATTAATACCCTTAGGCTTATAAAAATTACGAATAATTTATATTTTGTAAATATTTACGCACTAATAATTGGTAGAATTAAAAAAAATTAGTGCAGCTATACTGCTGTAGTTAATTTTACTTATATGAATAACACTTTTTAATAAAGGTTACTCTTTTTTTGATTAACCGTACAATAACTGTTGTAAAAAAAAATAAAAATAAAAAACACTTTGAGGTAAAGACAAAAATTTGACGATTGTTATACATTTTCAAACATTAAAACTTTTAAACGGTAAACTTTTAAAAGTTTTTAAAATGATTTCAAATAATTTTATATTTTAATAACAACGAAGTGTGTTTATAACTATTAATCATAGTGAGCAATTTCGTGTGAAGTTGGATACCATAAAAACATTAAGTAATAAAAAAATATTTAACAATAATTATTAAATTGAATTTATTCTTTTAAGTGAACTTACAAAAACAAATTTTAGTTTAGTTTTTAAAATTATAATTAAACATAAATTGGTTTTCAATAATTCATTATGTTAGTAATTTAACGCTACCACAACTTTAGTTAACTGAATTGCAGTAAATGCGATTGCTTTGTTTTATGCATTAGCTTGTGAGTATAGTTTGTATAGTTGTGGCTAACATTTTTAAATAACACAAAGCTGTAAGCGTAATATACTAGTTAACAACATCTAAAACGATTTATATTTTTATAAAAGGAAAAAATTTTCGAAATCTTGACTATTTTTTAAAAACCATTCATTTTACAGAATCTTCTTATAATTTCCCAAAATAACTAACTAAAAATAAAAATGAAACTTATTTGTTTCATACAAATAGTGGCCTGCAATAAATCAATTCAATTTAACGAGTACAACATTTTTCTGAGCTTAAAAGTATAAACATTAATATTTGATTAAATTATTTGTACTTAAATATCACCACAAAAGGAGTTAATGCTTAACAAACTGTACTTGTTAAATTTATTAAATTTAAGGTTTGATACAGTAGATCACTAGTATTAACTTAAAGTAACAATAAGTAACAAAGTCTGCAATATCACTATAGAGCTATAATTTGAGACAATAAGTTTTTGCTGTAAATACAAAGTGTGCTCTAGATTTTAAAAGGATTACAATGTAATTTCAAGTTTATACAAAAATAACAATAAACATTTAGACATACCATTACGAACAAATAGTATAAGTTTTCTTTAATTTTCCTGAGTGAATTATGAATTAAACATGTATTTTAACCGTTTTATGAATAGAAACTACATAATTTTATTTTAAATGGTAGTGAAAATTTAATTGCATGGCTGTTATGATGCTAATTGCTTAAGTTTATATATGAAAAAAAAAGTCTTTTGAACTTAGCTATTAATATTGAGTTCAATTATAACGTCATACACACATGACTTCCGCTTGTGTGTAGAAGCAATTATACCTTAACTTATACCTTTTTGTTTAATTTGATGTTTAAATCATTATTATTATTTATTTTAAATACTATAAATAATAAAAAATGTTTTACTTAATTGTTATTAATTTTAAAGTATAAAGTTCTATTTTCGTTTTGTATAAAGAAACTAATGCTTTTTAGTTTATAAACATTTAACAAAGTTTAAATTTAGTTACTTTAAACTCACACAAGTACTTAGTAAAAATTTTAGATATTAGTTCAGACAGTTTTCTATTGTAAAGTTTATTTATACAATAAATTCTTCTAGCTAAGAGTTACTCACTTTTTGATAGATTACATAACGATTATAGTAAGAAACAATTAAAAAGAAAATAAAAACCACGCTGAGACCAGAATCAAAAATGTTTGTTTAGTTTTAGAAATGTTGAAACGTTATAACTTTTAAATGGTAAACGTTTCAAATTCTTAAATTACTTTGAAGTAATTTTTATTTGAAAAACGAACAGTGTAGATTTATAGTTATTTATCAAAAGTAACCTATTTATTGTCGATTTAGACACTTATAAACTATTAAGTAATAAAACTAAGTTTATTGACTTTATTTATTAAATAGTGTTAATGCCTTCTAGTGAATCTATAAATCTATGTCATAGTTTAGCTTTCAAAATTATAAGTGTTTAAGATGTAAGCATAAAATTCTTTTCACTATTTTAGTATGTTGAAATTTAATTACTATAAATACTTTAGAATATTGAATTCTAATTGATGATACAGCTATGTTTCATGCATTAGTTTTTGTTTACAGTTTGTAAGGTTTAGGTTAACATTTTGCAATATAAAGTATAAAGTTAACATTTAAATGTAAGCATTTAAAAGACGAAATATTTTTAAAATCACATTAGAAATTAGTTTACAATTTTGTCACTAACCTAGAATGAATTTTTAGTTACCAAGTAATTTTAACTATTTTAAATAAAAAAACTACTACTACAAACAAATTTACATAATCTAGTTGACTAAAAACTTTAGCTTGGTACGATTTTGAAGTAACTAATTTATTAGGAAAAGGTCAATTAAAACCTTTTTATAGTGACAAAATTAATATTATTTGTTTGATAATATGTAGTATAATCATAGTAAGTGTTTTATAACTACATTAACAATCAATGTATTTCACTGAAATGAACAAATTTAACCAATATAAAATGAAACTTATTGTTTCATAAAAATAAGCGTATTAAAGAGTTTATATGCGTTAAAATGAAATATATTCATTTGCTAACAAATGTACAGTTGTTTTAAGTTAAGATTACCATTACTCAAAACACACCACTAACAGAGTATTTGCTTATTATATCGTGTTTATTAGAGATATCGTTTTTAAATCTATTTAGTACTCTTTAGTAATTAAGTTGCTTTATTTTATTAGACTTAATTTTTATTTTAAAAGGGTTTATCTGTTTCTATGAAATCTATTTGTAGCCTTTTTTATTAAAAAATTATACAACATAATTAATATATATGACTTACAATTATTTTATAGTATTTGGTTTGGATTAACTAGAAGTAACCTGCAAAGGTTTTTTAAAATGTAATTTTTTTTTAATTTCATATAAACTTAAAATGGTAAACATATGTTTCAAAACTCTATTTAAAATAAAAATCTACCGTAATGTTTCACTAAAATATTTTTTTTTTCATTTAAATTTTAATAAAACGACTATATAAAATAATAATATATTTTTTGGTTTTAAGAAAACAAATAAAGAGATCTCAATTACTAGATGAGAAATAATGAATTTAATCTTCGAAGAATTTATTCTACCGACTCAGTTTCGCTCAAAGACTTTGTTTGATTCGAAACTTAGTTAGTAAAATAAACTTTTGAAATAACAAATTCATAATTTTTCCCAAAATAAATATCAACTAAGAGGAAATAATTTGAAAATAAAATGTAAACATGATTTTCAAAACAGTCAGTGGCAAGGCGCATTTTTTCACAGAGCAAAAGCTATGTGGAACAGACTACCTCATGATATAGTATCTTGTGAGAGGGTAAAACAATTTCGTTTAAAGCTAAAAAGATTTGATTTAATTACGATAAATACCAGTAAAATTCACTAACTTTCCACTGTAAACAAAAAAATTTGTTTCCCTACGCCTCCCTCCTACAAACTATTAGTTTACTTATATATTTTGTAGTTATGAATTTTGATTCATAAGCCATGATTTTAGACAAACTTCTTTACTGTGTGTACTAAGTACTATATAAGTTTGAAATTTTGAAGAGAATTTTCAATTTAGTTCATTTGTTTATCACATTGTGTTTAACTTTGTGTTTTCATTTAAATTATGTTTGTATATACATATATTTTATCGTAAAGTTTTGAATATAAGTTTATTTTCTTTTTCTCTTTTTGTGTGTCCTGTTTAAGTGGCTCAGGTTTTGATGCCTGAGTCCAACATTGCACAATAAACAATATAATAATAATAATAATAATAATAATAATAATAATAATAATAATAATAATAATAATAATAATAATAATAATAATAATAATAATAATAATAATAATAATAATAATAATAATAATAATAATAATAATAATAATAATAATAATAATAATAATAATAATAATAATAATAATAATAATAATAATAATAATAATAATAATAATAATAATAATAATAATAATAATAATAATAATAATAATAATAATAATAATAATAATAATAATAATAATAATAATAATAATAATAATAATAATAATAATAATAATAATAATAATAATAATAATAATAATAATAATAATAATAATAATAATAATAATAATAATAATAATAATAATAATAATAATAATAATAATAATAATAATAATAATAATAATAATAATAATAATAATAATAATAATAATAATAATAATAATAATAATAATAATAATAATAATGTTAATAATAATAATAATAATAATAATAATAATAATAATAATAATAATAATAATAATAATAATAATAATAATAATAATAATAATAATAATAATAATAATAATAATAATAATCACAATAACAAAAATAATAATAATAATAATAATAATAATAATAATAATAATAATAATAATAATAATAATAATAATAATAATAATAATAATAATAATAATAATAATATTAATAATAATAATAATAATAATAATAATAATAATAATAATAATAATAATAATAATAACAATAATAATAATAATAATAATAATAATAATAATAATAATAATAATAATAATAATAATAATAATAATAATAATAATAATAATAATAATAATAATAATAATAATAATAATAATAATAATAATAATAATAATAATAATAATAATAATAATAATAATAATAATAATAATAATAATAATAATAATAATAATAATAATAATAATAATAATAATAATAATAATAATAATAATAATAATAATAATAATAATAATAATAATAATAATAATAATAATAACAATAATAATAATAATAACAATAATAACAATAATAACAATAATAACAATAATAACAATAATAACAATAATAACAATAATAACAATAATAACAATAATAACAATAATAACAATAATAACAATAATAACAATAATAACAATAATAACAATAATAACAATAATAACAATAATAACAATAATAACAATAATAACAATAATAACAATAATAACAATAATAACAATAATAACAATAATAACAATAATAACAATAATAACAATAATAACAATAATAACAATAATAACAATAATAACAATAATAACAATAATAACAATAATAACAATAATAACAATAATAACAATAATAACAATAATAACAATAATAACAATAATAACAATAATAACAATAATAACAATAATAACAATAACAATAACAATAACAACAATAACAACAATAACAACAATAACAACAATAACAATAATAACAATAATAACAATAACAATAACAATAACAATAACAATAACAATAACAATAACAATAACAATAACAATAACAATAACAATAACAATAACAAAAACAAAAACAATAACAATAAATAATAATAATAATAATAATAATAATAATAACAATAACAATAACAATAACAATAATAATAATAATAATAATAATAATAATAATAATAATAATAATAATAATAATAATAATAATAATAATAACAATAATAATAATAATAATAATAATAATAATAATAATAATAATAATAATAATAATAATAATAATAATAATAATAATAATAATAATAATAATAATAATAATAATAATAATAATAATAATAATAATAATAATAATAATAATAATAATAATAATAATAATAATAATAATAATAATAATAATAATAATAATAATAATAATAATAATAATAATAATAATAATAATAATAATAATAATAATAATAATAATAATAATAATAATAATAATGTTAATAATAATAATAATAATAATAATAATAATAATAATAATAATAATAATAATAATAATAATAATAATAATAATAATAATAATAATGTTAATAATAATAATAATAATAATAATAATAATAATAATAATGTTAATAATAATAATAATAATAATAATAATAATAATAATAATAATAATAATAATAATAATAATAATAATAATAATAATAATAATAATAATAATAATAATAATAATAATAATAATAATAATAATAATAATAATAATAATAATAATAATAATAATAATAATAATAATAATAATAATAATAATAATAATAATAATAATAATAACAATAACAATAATAATAATAATAATAATAATAATAATAATAATAATAATAATAATAATAATAATATTAATAATAATAATAATAATATTAATAATAATAATAATAATAATAATAATAATAATAATAATAATAATAATAATAATAATAATAAAAATAATAATAATAATAATAATAATAATAATAATAATAATAATAATAAAAATAATAATAATAATAATAATAATAATAATAATAATAATAATAATAATAATAATAATAATAATAATAATAATAATAATAATAATAATAATAATAATAATAATAATAATAATAATAATAATAATAATAATAATAATAATAATAATAATAATAATAATAATAATAATAATAATAATAATAA
Organism: Thalia democratica; assembly: GCF_965202585.1. NCBI lineage: Eukaryota > Metazoa > Chordata > Thaliacea > Salpida > Salpidae > Thalia > Thalia democratica. The sequence goes on along the minus strand of NC_139165.1, from coordinate 37,155,704 downwards.
TAATAATAATAATAATAATAATAATAATAATAATAATAATAATAATAATAATAATAATAATAATAATAATAATAATAATAATAATAATAATAATAATAATAATAATAATAATAATAATAATAATAATAATAATAATAATAATAATAATAATAATAATAATAATAATAATAATAATAATAATAATAATAATAATAATAATAATAATAATAATAATAATAATAATAATAATAATAATAATAATAATAATAATAATAATAATAATAATAATAATAATAATAATAATAATAATAATAATAATAATAATAATAATAATAATAATAATAATAATAATAATAATAATAATAATAATAATAATAATAATAATAATAATAATAATAATAATAATAATAATAATAATAATAATAATAATAATAATAATGTTAATAATAATAATAATGTTAATAATAATAATAATAATAATAATAATAATAATAATAATAATAATAATAATAATAATAATAATAATAATAATAATAATAATAATAATAATAATAATAATAATAATAATAATAATAATAATAATAATAATAATAATAATAATAATAATAATAATAATAATAATAATAATAATAATAATAATAATAATAATAATAATAATAATAATAATAATAATAATAATAATAATAATAATAATAATAATAATAATAATAATGATAATAATAATAATGATAATAATAATAATAATAATAATAATAATAATAATAATAATAATAATAATAATAATAATAATAATAATAATAATAATAATAATAATAATAATAATAATAATAATAATAATAATATAAAATTATACTACAAATAATTCAAACTACAGTGTAGCTAATATTTAAATTCAGTCTAGATATATTAAAAATAATTGCATGGTAAAACTAGGAACAAAATGCTTTTTCAAATAGGCTTTAGAGTCTTAATCGTTTTAATGGGCTTCGACAATTTTTTTTTTTATTCCAAAACTTTTTTTTTTTAATTTTATGTGTCTAATAAAAAGGGAATAAAAATCTTATATTAGTAATAAAAACGAAATTTTTTTTTTGATATATCACTAAAATAAATTTTCTGATGTTTTCGACAGTTATTCAATATCAAATACGACTAATTTTCGTGAATTTCAGTATATTTAACCCAAAGAAAACTATTTAAAATTATAAAATGAAACTTGATTGTTTCATACAAATAATTGCTTGCTCTGATCGTACAAAACGACGAATATAGTTATTATATACTAATAAATACAAACATTACTATATAGTTAAATTAATTATACTCAAAAATCACCACTAAAGAAGTCCTTGCTTAGCAAACTGTACTTATTGAATTAATAAAACTTAAGTTTAGATCCACTATATCACTATTATTAACTACAAGTAAACGTAATATAGGTTATCATGTTATAGTAGAACTCTACATTAAGACAACAAGTTTTTCCTGCTAATACAAAGCGTACTTTAGATTTGATAAAAGTTATAAAAGTAATTTTTAAGTCTACACCACAATTACAGCAAAGCTTTTCACATACCATGACAAATAAAAAATAAATTATATGTGTTCGATCTTCCTAAATTAATTCTATAATAAGAATTTATTTAAGCCTATGTATGAATAGCAACAGAATGTTTTTGTTTTCAATTGTAGTGCGAGTTTTAATCATCATTGTTGTAAAGCTACATAGTTCATTTCATAATTGAATAACGATAATTTCATATAAATCAAACTGTTAATACTGGGTTTAATTATAACGTCATATTCACATGACTTCCGCTTGTGTGTGGTAATAAGTAAACCTCAAATTATGTTTGTGAGTCTAATTTTATGTTTTAATAATTATTATACTTTATAGTTATAGTATTTTGATATTTATTAGCTCTATTTAACAATAAATAAATATAAAAATATTATGCTATGTTTCTGATTTTGTGCGAACAATTTAAAGCGGATTAGTATGAAACATCACAAAAATTATAAGTTTCGTAACTATGAACTCACACTAGCACTTGGTACATATTTAGATACTATTTCAGATAGTTTGCTGTAGTAAAACTTAGTAATACAATTCATAATTTTTATTTAAAGGTTACTCACTTTTTGATTAATCACAGAGTAATTGTTTTAAGAAAAAAAAATAGCTTAACATGAAAACTTTTGCATAGTTGTAAACATTTAAAAAAACTTAAATATTTAAATTCTAAACATATTATTTTTTTTATTTTATTTAAAATAATTTTCTGTTCTAAAATAAACAAAAAATGTTTATTATTATTTATCATAGTAAGTAGTTTCTTGTCGAATTGGACACTGAAAAAAAAAACATTAATTATAAAAACAAAGTAATTTAACGTTGTTTGTAAATAGCGTTTATGCTTGCAAATGAAATTATAAAAACACATTGTGGTTTAGTTTTCAAACTTTTAACTAAACATAAACTTAATTTCATTGATTTATTATGTTAAAGGTTTCAGACAATCTTAACTGTTAATACTGAGTTCAATTATTACATCATAACCACATGATTTTCTCTTGTGTGTAGAAATGAGTTAACCTTAAGGTTTATCTGATTGTTTAATTTCATATTTAAATCGTCATTTTCATTATTGTAGTTATTATATTTAAAAAAATTTGTTGCATTATTTAACAGTTAAAAAAATATCACAGATGTTCTTGTGCTAAAACTTTATTTCAACTAACGGCGTTTCACTGCTCTCAAATAAATTTAAGAACAGATCTACGGAGTCTATAAAATGTTAACACACATTAGAAAAAAAGCAGAAAAAAGCATGTATAATTATGTATAGTGTTTATCTAGGTAGTAACTATAAATGGACTTTATGGTTTAAAAACAAAGTTTAAGATAAAAGCATAAAATTATAAAATTGTCTACAAAAAAAACAAATTTAATAAAAGTTGGCACTAACCTCAAAAAGCTCTAAGAATATGCAAATTTTAAAAATGAAAATTAAATTGAGTTGTGCAGAAATGTTACGTCATAATAATTTTAACAAATTTTTCAATAATTTATACAGCTTAAAAACATGAAGTATTAAACTTGCAAGTATAAGTTTTGTGAAATAAATTAGTACATAAATAGACAGAGTTATTTAAAGTAGAATCGTCGGTTATGGGGACAGATATTCGATAAATCTTGCCGCTTATTCAGAAGTAGGTCTTTATCTTCTGCTGCAATTACTGCTCTTTCTGTATTATTTATGTATTTTCTCTTACTGTGTTTTTTCAGTTAAAAAAATATGAATTTAAAGTTTTGTTTTGATATTGTATAACTTAATTAATGCTTTCATAGTTCATAAACATCACAAAAAGTAAAAACTCTGTAACTATGAACTTACTCTAGTACTTATGGAATTTTTAGATATTATTTCAGATAGTTTACTGTAGTTAATTTTACATCTACAATGAATATCATTTTTCAAAATTGAGTAACTTTTTTATTAACCACACAATAATTGTTGTAAAGAAAAAGTTGCTCAGATATGTTTGCTTAGATTTAAATAATTTTTACCTCTAAACTTTTAAATGGTAAACGTACATTTTTTTTTTACTTAACTTAAAATAATTTTATGTTGAATAGACGAACGGTGTCGATTTAAAATTATTTACCATAGTAAGCAATTTCTAGTCGAGTTGACAATGAATTACTTTTTGGTAGTGAAACTCAGTAGGTTGATACAATTCAAAAAAATAGTATATATGCTTTCGAGTAAATTTATAAAAACATATTGTAGTTTAGTTTAAAAATTAAAAAATAAACGTATCTTAATTTCACTGGTTTATTATATTAAAAATTGAATGCTTAAAATATTTTAGTATACTGAATTAGTATGAATAAACTGCTTATGCATTATCTTATGGGTACAGTTTGTAAAGCTCTTTTATTATATAGAACTAAATGTGTTTTTGAAAAGTAAACCAAGCGAAATTCACATTACAAAATAGTTAACAATATTGTCATAAACCAATAGAATACTTTCAATTACCAAGTAGTTACAGTTATTTCAATAAAAAAGAATATTACTAAAAATAATATTATAACAAATTGCTTGACTAAAAACTCTAGCATATGTACCATATTGAAGTAAGTTAAGTCAATGAAAACAATTATTTAATGAACATTTATTAGTTTTTACTTTTTTATGATTATAAGTAGGTGTTTTAGCAATACTTTAAAATCAATGTATTAAACTGAAAAAAACCAATTTAATAAGTATAAAATGAATCTTATCGTTGTATTAAATAAGTTTGTTCAATATCTTTCATGAGATAAATAAAAAAGAGTTTGTACTAAGAAAGGTACAGTTGTTTTTTTAATTATATTTGTAAATTTTTAAATTATTTTTAAACAAAATCTTAAATTTGTGGAGTATATGCTTATTACATCTTTCAATCTAATTAATCGATTTTTTAATCTACGTAGCCTTAAAAATCTATGGTACACAAATTTGTTGATTTTAATAACCATAGATTTTTAATGCAGTTTATTTGTTTTACAATAACTTATTTTAACCTTTTATATATATTGTTTATTGAACGATAAAATAAGCGCTCAAAAAGTTTCGTCTAAGGACTTGGTGTACAGAGGAACCTTTCGGTTATCGAATTTTGAAAGCAATTTATAAATACTTTTTTAGCTTTTTAATTTAAAGGTATAAAATAGAAATTTACTTAGTTTAAAAGATTTTTTAAACATTTTAAATTTAATTTACTTTATTTAAAAACTCTAACTATTGTAAAGTAATTTAATACTAACGCTAATGTTTAATTGAATAGTTTGATAAGTTGCTTATTTTTAATATAAGTAAATCAAATGTTACATATTGTTTGAATCAAATTGAAACACATAAAATTTACTGATAAAATCTTAAACTATCACAACTTGAAGGAGATTTGAAAAAATAAATAAATTTTAGAAATACGATTATTATATAATATTTGGTTTTAATTAGCTTGAAGTAATCTATTAAGCTTTTTTAAAATATTTATTTTATTTTTTTTTTCATACAAACCTAAAATGGTAAAAATATTTTTTAAAGGCTCTACTTGAAATCTAAATCTACCAAACTTTTTCAAATAAATAAACTTTTCTCATTGAAATGTTAATAAAATAAGTATATAAAGTAATACTGCAAATAATTCGAACTTCAGTGTAGCAACTATTTAAAACTAGTTGAGATATATTTAAAATAATTACAGGGTAAAACCAGAAACCAAATGCTTATGCAAAATATATTTTAGAGTTTAAATTTTCTACAATGTGTTTTGACGGAACTTTTTGTTTTTATATTCAACAAACTTTTTATTTAGTTTTTAGTTAATGTATTTAATAAAAAGGCAATTAAGAATACCATGATAGTTAATAACATCAAAACAACGATTTTGATATATTACTAAAATAGACGTTCGGATAATTTCGACTGTTCATCAAAACCGACTAATTTTTATGAAATTCAGTATAACTTACATAAGAAAACTATTTTGAAATATATAATGAAACTGAGTTGTTTCAATCAAATAATTGCTTTCTCTGTTAGTGCAAAACGATGAATACAGTTATTATATGTAAAAAAAAGTATAAACATTATTATATGTTTAAATAGTTTGTACTTTAATTCACCACTAGAGGACCTTATGCTTAACAAACTGAACTTATCAAATTAATAAAACTTAAGGCCAGATCCAGTATATCACTAGTATTAACTTTAAATAACAATATTAAAAACTGTATTTTCGTTGTAGAGCTATATATTAAAATATTTTATTTTTGCTGAAAATAAAAATTGCACTTTAGATTTAATATAAATAAAAAATGTAATTTCTAAATCTACACCACAATTACAGTAAAGTTTTTACATACCATGACGAATAAAAAATTAAATATTTGTGTTCAATCTTCCTTAATCAGTTTTATAATAAAAATACAATTTAAGCCGATGTATGAATAGCAACATTCTTTTATTGTTTTTATTTGTATTGCGAATTTTAATCATTATTGTTTTGAAGCTACATGGTTTACTTCATAATTTAATAACAATAATGTCATGTAAATTAAACTATAAATACTGGGTTTAATTATAACGTAGATGTGGTAATAAGTAAACCTCAAATTATATATGTGCGTTTAATTTGATGTTTTAAAAATTATAAATTTCTTTATGGTTATTGTATTTTAATAATTAATAGCTCTATTTAACAATAAACTGATATAAAACTGTTATGCTTTGTTTTTCATTTTGTATAAACGATTTAATGCGGTTTAGTTTATAAACATCACAAAAAGTATAAGTTTTGTAGCTATAAACTCACACTAGTACTTGGTACATATTTAGATACTATTTCAAATAGTTTGCTGTAGTAAAAATTACTTACTTAATTTATACTTTTATTTTAAGGTTACTCAATTTTTGATTAACAAAAAACATCGGTTAAAATCTGCAGAGCAGAAGCCTGGACTTTCGTTTGCCATGAGACAAGTTCAAGTTTAATTAAATGGTTGTCAGTTCGATCATCATACCACAAGTTTCGGTAGACTGAGACTGGTTTCGTCCTTATTAGGACTTATCAGTCAGTCACAACCGAAAAACTTGCAGTGGTCAATCTACAAACGGTTTATCATGCTAACACATGCTTAGCAAATGGTTGCTTCATGTGAAAGTCTTTTGAGTAGTCACAAAATGATTGTTTTAAGAAAAAAAAATTGAACTCAACAAGTAAATTTTTGCTTAGTTTGAAACATTTATTTTTTTTATGTTTTAAGTTGCAAACGTATTGACTTTTTTTATTAAGCAATTTTCTTTTCTAAAACAAACAAAGTAGAATTATCATTATCTATCATAGTAAGTAGTTTCTTGTCGAATTGGACAATGAAAAAATATCAAGTAATAAAACGAAAAATATACTGAACTTTCAATAGCGTGTGTGCTTTCAAGTAAATTATAAAAACATATAGTGGTTTAGTTTTCAAAGTTATAACTAAACATAAACTAGATTTCATTGAATTATTATGTTAAAAGTCTCATGCGATCTTCTATCCTAATACTGATTTCATTTATCTTGTCATAACCACATGACCTCCGCTTGTCTGTAGAAATAATTATACAATAAGTCATACCTGTATGTTAAATTTGATGTTTAAATCATTATTATTATTTTTGTAGTTTTTAGATTTAAAAAAGTTTTTGCACTATTTAATAGTTTATAAATATAAAATTATAAAGTTATGTTTTCATATTTTTGTACCTTTCTTTAAAATCTAGTTATAAAATTAATTGTTTTGCTTTTAATTTTGAATATTAAGATACTTAAGTTAAAGTTACTTAAAACAAAAGCTTTATAGAAAAAACCAATTTTAATTTTATTTAACTAATATTAAAACTTATGTTTTATATAATTTTTTTTAACACTTTTGCTGACATTTAGTAAAAAAGTCTTTACAATTAGCTAATACTTTATATTAATTAATCTTAAATTTTAAGTGAAAATTTCATACAAAATGTTAAAATCGAAATAGTTATATTGATAAATTACTAGTAGAAAAAAATTTATGATATTTTGGACTTTTATTCAAAAACGAATCTTTTTTCTTAGTTTCCATTTGATTTACCTAAAATAAACTAATTATAAATATAAAATGAAACTTGTTTGTTTCATACAAATAAATGCATTAAGGACTGTGAAAACGGACAAAAAAATGTCTGTACTAAGAAATAAATACGTTGTTTATATATTTGTTTTTTAAATCACCACTAAATGACTTTGTGCTTTACAAACTTTATTTAACAAATTAATAAATTTAAGGCTGAATCGATAGTTCCTTACCATTAACTTTAAGTAGCAGTATTATAGAACGTAATACCTTTGTAAAGCTAAACTTTAAGGCGTAAAGTTTTGCAGCAAATACAAGGCGTGTATTAGATTAAAAAAAAAAAGGTAATTTTTAAGTTTATACTAAATAACACTAAAACATTTTACATAACATGAAAAAAAGAAATGTTTTTAATTTTCTGAAGTTCATATGAACTAAACTAGTAATACTGAGTTCAAATATTACGTCATAACCACATGACTTCCGCTGATGTGTAAAAGTAATAAAAATTAAATTATATCTGTTGGTTTAATTTTATGTGTAAATCATCATATCTTTCTTTGTAATTTTCAATTTTCAACGGTAGTTTCTCTACTTAACAATGAACAAATGTATAAATGTATTGTCCTCTTTTCAATTTAATATAAACAGATTAATGGTCATTAGTTAATAAACATTATGAATAGTGCAATTTTGTAACTTTTAACTCACAATAGTAATTAGTAGAATTTTAAAAATTAGTTTAGATAGTTTGCTGTAGTAAAATTCATCTATACAAATAATATTTTTTGTTTAGGATTACTCACTTTTTGATTAATCACACAAAAATTGTTGTGAAAAAAAACAAATAAAATAAAAAATACATTGAGCCAAAGACAAAAAGTTTAATGAGTTTAAAAAAATTTTCAAACATTAAAACTTTTAAACGTTTTAAAAATTTTTAAATACTTTAAAATAATTTTATATTCTAAAAACAACAGTGTGTATATATAATTAATAATCATACTGAGAAATTTATTGTGGAATAGATACTCAAAGAACATTAATTATTATAAAAAGTATCTTAAAATTAATCATTAAATAGAATTTATGCTTTCAAGTGAACTTGTAAAAACTAATTGTGGTTTAGTTTTCTGAATTTTAATTAAACAAAAATTGATCTAAATGATTTATTACGTTAGTAGTTTAACGCTAACATATCGTTAGTAAACCGAATATAAATAAAATTGCTTTGTTTAATATCTCACCCTTTGAATGCAGTTTGTATAGTTGTGGCTAACATTTCTCAATAACACAAAGCTGTAAGCGTAATATACTAGCTAATAACATTGAAAAACCGATTTATACTTTTATAAAAGGAAAAACTTTTCGAAATCCTGACTATTCTTTAAAAACCATTCATTTTACTGAATTTCCTTAAAATTCCCAAAAGAACTAACTAAAAATAAAAATGAAACTTGTTTGTTTCATACAAATAGTGAACTGCGAGAAAGTATTTCGATTTAAAGAGTACAACATTTTTCTAAGCTAAAAAGTATAAACATTATTTTTTGATAAAATTATTTGTACTTAAATATCACCACAAAAGGAGTTAATGCTTAACAAACTGTACTTATTAAATTTATTAAATTTAAGGTTTGATACAGTAGATCACTAGTATTATCTTAAAGTAACAATAAGTAACAAAGTCTGCAATATCACTATAGAGCTATAATTTGAGACAATAAGTTTTTGCTGTAGATACAAAGTGTACTTTAGATTTTAAAAGGATTACAATGTAATTTCAAGTTTATACAAAAATAACAATAAACATTAAGACATACCATTACGAACAAATAGTAAAAAGTTTCTTTAATTTTCCTGAATGAATTATAAATTAAACATATAATTAAACCGTTTTATGAATAGAAACTACATAATTTTATTTTAAGTGGTAGTGAAAATTTAAATGCATGGTTGCTATGAGCTAATTTCTTAAGTTTATATATGAAAATAAGTCATATGAACTTAACTATTAATACTGAGTTCTATTACCACGTTATAAACACATGACTTCCGCTCGTGTGGAGAAACAATTATACCTTAAGTTATCTCTTTTTGTTTAATTTGATGTTTAAATCATTATTATTATTTATTCTAAATACTATAAAAAATAAAAAATAATTGTTTCACTGAATTGTTATCAATTTTAAAGTCTAAAGTTCTATTTTTTTTTTGTATAAAGAAACTAGTGCTTTTTAGTTTATAAACGTTTCAAAAAGTTTAGATTTAGAAAATTTGAACTCACACTGGTACTTAGTATAAATTTTAGATATTAGTTCAGACAGTTTTCCATTGTAAAATTTACTTATACAAATGTTTAAGAAATACTCATTTTTTGATAGATCACATAACGATTATTGTAAGAAACAAATAAAAAGAAAAGAACCACGCTGAGACAAAAATAAAAAAAATTATTTTGTTTTGTAAATGTTAAAACGTTATAACTTTTAAATAATAAACGTTTCAAAATCTTAAAATACTTTGAAATATTTATTTACTTAAAAAACAAACAGTGTGGATTTATATTTATTTATCATATGTAAGAAATTTATTGTCGATTTAGACACTTATAAATTATTAAGTAATAAAAGTAAGTTTCTTGACTTAATTTACTTAATAATTTTAATGCATTCCAGTGAATTTTTAAATCTATGTTACCTTTTAATTTTCAAAATTATTAGTTTTTAAATTATATGCATAAACTTTTTTTGACTAATTTAGTATGTTGAAAATTTAATACTATCAATACTTTAGAATACTGAATTTTAACTAATGAAACAGCTATGTTTCATGCATTATATTGTGTTTACAGTTTGTAAAGTTTAGGTTAACAGTTTGCTATGATACGAAGGTGTAAGCGTTTTGAAAAACTACATAATTTTAAAATCACATAACAATTTAATTTACAAATTTGTCATTTAATAAGAAGGAATTTTTAATAACCAAGTAATTTTAGTTATTATTATTGAAAAAACTACGATAACATATTAATTAATATACACTAGTTGACTAAAAACTTTAGCTTGTACCATTTCGAAGTAACTAATTTAATAAGTAAACGTCAATAAAATTAGTTTTTTGGTTAAAAAAATTATATTATTTGCTGGCTAATGTTAATAAATAGGTGTTTTATAACTACATTTACAATCAATGTATTTCACTGAAATAAAATAATTTAAACAATATAAAATGAAACTTATTGTTTCGTAAAAATAAGTATATTCAAGAGTTTCTATGCGATACAATGGAATATATTTATGTGCTATCAAATGTACAGTTGTTTTCTGTTAAGATTACCAGTACTCAAAACACACCTTTAACAGCGTATTTGCTTATTATAACGTTTTTATTAGAATATCGTTTTTTAAATTTTTTTAGTACTCTTTAGTAATTAAGTTGCTTTATTTTGATAAACTTAGTTTTTACTTCAAAGAACTTGTCTCTTTCTACAATAACTTATTTATACCTTTTTTATAAAAGTAATTATAAAGCATAATTTTTAGCCTTCAATTTTATTTTTACTCATAATTTTTAACAACATTCAAATATATTGAATAAGGCTATATTTAAGTAAATTAATATGTCTGAATTGGAAATAAAAATTATCATTGAAAACTGCAAAGTTAGTAAAGCAACAAAGGAAAGTTTGCTACAACTAGGAAGAAAAAATGATGCAAAATTTTAATAAATGGAAAAGAAATCCATAACTTGAAAAGTTAGTATGAAACTAAAATCAAGGAACTTGAAATAAGTATCCAGAATACACAAAAAACTCATGAGGAGGTTTACAAGAAACAAACTACAGAAAAGTCTCTTGATCACCAAATCAGTTCATTAAATGAAATTTTTATGAAATTAAAAACAGAGTTTGCAAAAAGTTTGATAATTTTGAAAAGAAACTTTCAATGTATGCAGAAGCATCAACAAACTCCTTTCAAAAACAACCAGACTTTATCAGTAACATTGACAGTAAATTGTCACTAGTAACACATCAAATACATGCTGAAACTGAAAGGAAATTGAATGAAAAAAAAAGCTTTAAATGTCATAGTATTTAATATTCCCGAAAATATCAGCAATACATCAGTTTATACGGTAGAAAATGCAAAAATGACCTCAATAAAATACAAAGTTCTCTAGGTTCCAACAAGATAGCTGAAACTGAATTAAATACATTATACCGTATTGGTAAATACAACTGCAATAAAGCGAGACCAATAATTTTGAAACTACTGACACAATCTAGCAGAAAACGACTATTGAGTCTAAGAAACCTTAAAATACAGCATCTGGGAAAACAAATTAGTATCTACATTAATATTGATCGAACAAAATCAGAGATGGAACATTTTAGAAAGTTGAGATTTGAACTAAAACAAAAACAAGCAGAAGCTGAAAGTAAAAATTTGAACATAAGATACGTTATAAAACAAAACAAAATAGTTGAAAGTACTCAACTACTCTTTCGGTTTAACGCCCAGGATCTCTGGGCCTAATAAGTCAAGCTTCAACACTGACATGCACCTTAAATCATCTAGTGGTTCTATTACTAAAGCCTCAGTCACTGTTTTTTCTCACAGTTTAACCTCTAGTAGAGATATATAAGATCTATTTTAAACAAGATAAGCTTCATTGAATGTTATATGTGTACACAAAATTTAGATTTATTTTTTTTTCTGAAACATGGTTAAATTTAAATGTTATTGACTCAAATTTTTGTCCTCTAGAGTGTAATATAATCCGTAATGACAGAATAGGCAGGGGAGGAGGCGTTGCTGTTATATTTCAAAACTTTTCAAAATTAATTGAAATAAAAACTAATTTTGTTTCATCTGATGGTTTTGAATTTTTATGTTTTGATTTGATTCTTAGAGGACTCAAATTGAGATTTTTTATGTGTTTACATCCCTCCTAGTTCCTCTAGATCTCTAGCTGTTATTTCAAACATGATCGACTTAATCAGAAACCTTATTCCATAACAGTCTCCTTTTTACATTTTAGGTGACTTTAATTTGCCAAATATAGACTGGAATATCCCAAGCACAACCTACAATGACTGTCACAAATGTTTTATTAAATTTCGTTCAGATAATCTCCTTACACAACTTATTTACTCACCTACCCATAAGAACGGTAATATCCTCGATTTACTGCTTTGTAATTAAATGGCATTAGATAGAGTTAAGTTTCATTTAGTTGATTCACCTTTAACAAATATAAATGATCACAATGTTATTTTGTTTGGGATAAGTGTTCACAAAAGTAAAAAACCATCTCCTAAATCACTCTATCCAGATTTTCGTAAAGCAAGTTTTAAGAATATTAATAAGTTTTTATTAGAAATAAATTGAAAAGTTCTTTTTAACAACTGAAAAAATCTACAAATGTTTTATGATAAATTTATAAAAACAATAAACATTTCAATCAAACAATTTGTGCCCTTAATTAAACAAAACAGAAAAATGAAAACATATCCTTCTGATATAAAAAAGCTGTTAAGAGAAAAACAAAAACTCTACAAACAATGTAAGTTAGAAAGCAGATGATACAAAAAAAAAATATGAAAAAGCAGTGAAAGTGTTCAACATAGAACATGAAAAACATTTTTGCCAAAACACAAATACAAAATAATTCTACAGCTATGTAAAATCAAAGCTCAAGTTAACACCTTCTTTACCTGTATTAATTAATGAAAATAATTTTCCAATAATGTCAGAACTTGATAAAGCCTCTTTTTTTAACAAGTCCTTTCAAAAGGTATTTATTAAAGATTGTGATGACAAAAATTTTGAACTTGTTAGTAAAAAGTGTTTGGAAATGAAAAACTTCTTCATAAACAATGATGAAATAATTAAGTCTGTTAATCATTTAAAAGATAAAATAATCAGAACGCCTGAAAACATTCCTTCATATTTTATTAAACGTACTATTTATTCCCTAATTCTTCCAATTTCACTAACTTTTAATTGTTCACTAACTACATTCTCTGTACCCTACCAGTGGAAAGTCTAATATGTCATACCAGTGCACAAAAAAGGTAGTAAGTACAACCCTTTAAACTACAGACCCATTTCTTTGACAAGCAGTTTTTGTAGAATTTTTGAACATATAATTTCTCTAAAAATTCTTAATCATTTTTTTTAAATAAGCTAATTTCACATAAACAGTTTTGTTTTCTACCTAATCGATCATCTAGTTATCAACTGTTAATTTGCTTACACTCATGGTTAGTTTCATTTCTAAGCAATAAGTCAACTAAAGTTATTTGTACAGACATTCAAAAGGCTTTTGACTCTGTATACCATTTTAAACTAATAAAGACTTTAACTCAATACAAAATTCATAAAAGTTTAGTTAGCTGGTTCAAAGAGGTTCTTGAAAACAGAAACCGAAAAGTAGTTATTGGTAAAACTTTTTCAGAGTCTTTACCTGTTTTCAGTGGAGTGCCTCAAGGAGGGGTTATTGGCCCACTTTTATTTATAATTTATATCAATTATATAGCTTTAAAAGTAGATGTTGATAGCAACATGAATCTCTTTGCAGACGATACGAAAATTTTTAGCCATTCTAACACAATTCTACTAAAATCTTTGGATAAAACTTATCATTGGCTAAAAGAAAGATAACTAGTTTTAAATCCTAGTAAATGTCAGGTTCTAAACATTCAAAAAATACATCTAGTATCACTTCTGAATTTAGAATAAACAACATAAGGTTACCTTCAACTAAAGTGTTTAAAGATCTAGGAATTTTTTTGGCTGAAAACCTAAAATGGAACCACCATATCAATTACGTTTATCAAATTGCATCAACTATTTCTTTCAAGTTTTAAAGAGTTTAGATCTACAGATATAAACATTCTAAAAAAAAATTATCTCGTTTACATTCGTCCTAAGTTAGAATACCACACACCAATTTGGTCTCCATACTTGAAGAAATATATTAACCATCTTGAATCCATTCAAACAAAATGTACAAGAATAGTCTTCAACCGTTGCAACATTTCATACACATCTTATTTTGATAGACTCTCAAAACTTGGTATTAAGTCTTTAGAGTATAGAAGGATTGAGTTTGACTTAATTACTTTTTTCAAACTAATTAAAATAAAACTAAAATTAATTTACAGTCTATTTTTGGACCTCATAAATGTAATGAAGACATAATTTCAATAATAATGTTTGGCATAATTCTTTTTTTATCGTTCAGTTGAATTATGGAACAAGCTTCCAAACGAATTATTTTCTTGTTAAAAAGTTGAGCATTTTCGGTTAAGGTTAAAAAAGTTTGATTTAAATAAACATTTTGTCAGCAAAATTCATAAGTTATTTTGTTTTGTTATTTCTTCATTAACCACTGGTTGTATACGTCTAATTTGGTTTAACCAATAGCTTTATTTCATTAGCGGCGCCTTTCCTCTGTGTATAACAAAACCTGTTACTTAATACATAGTTAATTGGCCTGTTAAAGTGCTTGGGGCCTTGGGTTTTTAAGTTTTGTTTATAGTCAGTGTTCTCAACATTTATCAGCTACAACGAAAGTCCAACAAACGCTGAGTTATCTGAGTATTAAAGAATTGAAAGTAAATATGAAGCAGGCTCTCCTAACAAAAGTGAAACACGTTGTTCAGATAAAAGCGATTCTTGTTATACGAATAAAAGTGAAACAAGTTGTATGGATAAAAGTTTAACAAGTTACTAAAATGAAGGCTGAACCAGTTGTTCAAATAAAGTGAAGCCAGTTGTTCGAGTGAAAGTGAAACCAGTTTTGGAGTGAAACCATTTGTTCGGATGAAGTTGGAGTAGGATATTGTTAATCTCTTTTCGGAAGCACCGGAATTATAAATTTTGTGTTATAATTTTTGTGTCTTTACGTTAAATTTAAACTTTAATTAGTTAAACTCAGTTGTTTTTTCATTTTTAATGTACAATTCTGGTTTATTTTTGTCTTTTTGTTGTATGTCTTTCTGTATAAGTGGCCTAGGTTTTGATGCCTGGGTCCTTTTTATGACAATAAACTTACAATAATAACATATCAGTTTATATTTTATCCTACTAAAATTAATAATATTTTAATGTAACATAATTTAACACTCAAGCTGATATTTAGTTAAACTGTTTTGATAAGTTGCTAACTTTCAATATAAATTAATCTTAATCATGTTGTTTACTGTTTTAATTAATTTGAAACATATAGATCTCAATGATAAAATATTAAATTATCACAACTAATTGGAGAATTAAAAAAGAAAATTATATTTAAGATTTTCAATTGTTTTATAATATTAGGTTTCGATTAACTCGAAGTAACCTATATAGCTTGTTTTAAATGTATATTAGTTTTATTTTAAATTTTATATAAACTTAACATGGTAAAACTATTTTTCAATAAACTTTAATTGAAAAGAAAATCTGAGAAAACAAATAAAAAAAAAAAATTTAGCTCAAGATGAAAATGTTCGCTTAGTTTTAAACGGTTTAAAACTTTCAAACGAAAATTTTTATAAAAGTTTGAATTTGTTTTATTTTCTAAAAACGAACAGTGTGGATTGATAATTATTCATAACAGTGAGAATGTTAAGTCGAATTGGACATTGAAAAAATATTAAATAATAAATCTAAGTAATTTACATTATTTATTAAATAGCATTGTTTTCAATTAAATTTGTGTTAAAATAATGTGGTTTAGTTTTCAAGGTATAACTAAACAAAAACTTGTTTTCACTGATTCATTTCGTATGAAA
Organism: Thalia democratica; assembly: GCF_965202585.1. NCBI lineage: Eukaryota > Metazoa > Chordata > Thaliacea > Salpida > Salpidae > Thalia > Thalia democratica. Next base: position 37,139,292 of record NC_139165.1, on the reverse strand, counting down.
TGTAACGTTATAGTACAATACTTCAGTATACTAAAATTTAATAAATAAAACTTCTATGTTTCATGAATTAGATCAGGGGTCGGCAAACTGCGGCCCGCGGGCCAAATGCGGCCCGCGAAGGGTAAATCTGCGGCCCGCGAGCACGTTAATTTTTTGAATGGAATGCGGCCCGCGAAAGAAAATTTTCCGGCCCGCGAGCATGTAAATGTGGCCCGCTGAGGGGCACTTAACTATTTACTTTAAATAAATGTTAGTGAACTGTCGATCCAGCCTTAAATTTAACTAATTTAATAAGTACATTCTGTTTAGCACAAAGTCTTTTAGTGGTGACTTAAAAGTTTAATTACTATATTCAGATAACAACGTTTTTATATCTTAGTACATAAAATATTATTTTCGTGGTAAATTTGTGGCGTGACGTTTGGAATAAAAAGTAAGAATCTCTCAGTATTTGTTTTGTTAAGTCTCTGGAAAATATAGGTGAGAACACAAAATCGTTGCCACAACTGAATTGCGGTGATCATGTCGTGATACTAAATCGAACAGGTAACTTTCCTAGCAAGTGGAGGAATAGTTGAGTGGTGGTTGAATAAAGGACTGCCATCAATGTGTTGTCAAAATTGATGGATCAGATCGCTTAAGTGCTCAAAACCGTAAGTTTCTGAGAAAATTTACCCCTCCTTTTTACAAATCTCTACGTAGTATCCCTTTTCTGAGAAAGGCAAACATACAACTGTAAAAGTTTGTCTTTTCTGTAAGGTTGAGAAAAAGATGTCAAGAAAAGTTTTAATGTTCTATGTTTTTATAGAAGGAAGATTCTTTTTGTGAAGCATTGTGTAATTTCCTTTTGTACTAATGGTTTTCTTCGAAATTGATGTTGAACTGGAATGGCTCGGATTTGCTTTGATCTATATTTTCTTGACTTATATTTTCTACAGAAAAGCAAACAGACAGCCAAAGTTTACTGCGAACAACAATGTGTCCGGGATGAGTGTGTGAAATTATCGGATTATTTGCAGCGTTTCCGTGTAAGACTTAACGATGCTTTTTAAAAGATTCGTGCCACCGATGTTGCTGATATTCATTTATTGTCAAGTTAGAATGTTCACTGTAAATTAATGTTTTATGGTCTAATGAATGAGTTTCAGTCAAATGGTGACGTCCTAAAGTTTGTAGTTGACTTTGCAGCAGATTAGTCTAACAGCCATCTGTTCAAAGTGATCTTGGATGAGGACGCAGAAATTGAATTTCAAAAATTCGAACTGTTGGTTGGTATCGAGTATTTGGAAAATAAGTGTAGCAGTATTTCGTCAGTGTTCAATGCTATCAGTAATGCACCTTCTACTTTGTTTAAAGTCGGAAATATGATAAAGGTGTTTATCAGCAAATGAAGTGAACTTTCAAGATGGTTAGATGAATGACGTGTGGTTTCGTTCTTCAAAGCTAAAAAGTTCGAATCGGTGAAGCAATTAAGTTTTTAAATGCTTGTATTCAGCAACTGAGTGAAGAAAAGTAAAGATTAAGTCTCAATTTTTTTTTGTTACAGTTTGTTTGTTTAAGCTGTAGTTTAGTTTAACAAACCATTAATTAGTGAACTAAGTTAATCGTAATTTTTGAAATGTTTTTGTTATTTTAAGTTTAATTTCGTTAAATTTTAGACCTAAAAAATGCATTTAAGTTGTAACAAACTGTTTAAAAAAAATTTTGTTTTGCTAAGTAAATTTGCCGTTTTATCTCCTTAGTAGATAAAATCTGGGGGAGATGTAGAAGTATTTACCTAGTTTTAGTTATGTTTTGTGTTACAGACTTTATCATTCTTGTAATTAGTTTGTGAATAAACTCAACCAAGAAAAATATAATTATTTTTCATAAAATTTTATCTTTGTCGTTTTCACAATCTTTAAGGCAATTTTTTGTATGAAACAAACAAGTTTCATTTTATATTAATAGTTAGTTTATTTTAGGTAAGCTACATGGTAACTATCAGAAAAAAAATTTAGCTCTGAAAAATAGTCGAAAATATTATAAAGCTTGACTTTTAAATAGTTTACAAAACTATTTTTTTGATTAAAATATAACAAAACTTGATTAAACTTTACTTAATGTGTTTTCTGAAAGCAAAATGAAAATGTTTTACAAAATGTTAACATCAAAAAATGATTTTTATAAAGTACTAAAAATTAAACTTTATGATATTTTCAACTATTTTTCAGAGACAATTTTTTTTTACAGTTTCCATGTAGCTTACCTAAAATAAACTAACTATTAATGTAAAATGAAACTTGTTTGTTTCATACAAACAATTGCCTTAAAAGTTGTGAAAACGACAAAAATAATACTTTATGTACTAAGATATAAAAACGTTATTATCTGTTTACAGTATTTGAACTTTAAAATCACCACTATAAGACTTTGTGCTATACAGAATGTAATTAATAAATTAATTAAATTTAAGGCTGGTTCGATAGTTCACTAACATTAATTTTAAGTAGCATTATTATAGAACATTACACCATTGTAAAGCTAGACTTTAAGACAAAAATTTTTGCAGCAAACACAAAGCTTATTTTAGATTTGAAAAAATAAAATAAAAGTAAGTTCTAAGTTTATACTAAAATAACAGTAAAACTTATTACGTGACATGACGAAAAAAAAATTTTTCAATTTTCCGAAATGTATTTTATGACAATCATTTATTTAACAATTTTAATGAATAGTAAGAAGATGTTTTTATTTTAATCGTAGTGAAAGTTTTGGTGTACTGTTGTTTTGAAGCTAAACAGTTTAGTTTATAATTGAAAACAAATAAGTTCATATAAACTAAAGTAGTAATACTTATCACAGCATAGCCACATGACTTCCGCTAATGTGTATAAGTAATTAAAGCATAAGTTATATATGTTTGTTTAATTGGATGTTTAAATCTTTAGTATTATTTTTATAAATGTTATATTTTAAAGCTTTTTTGCTCATATTAATGTTGAACAAATGTATAAATATATAAATCGGGTTTTGATATTGTATAAATAAATTAATGCCTTTAAGCTTATTAACATCACGAATAGTATAAGTTTTGTAACTATTTACTCACACTAATAATTGGTGGAACTCTAAAAAGTTAGTTCAGGTATATTGCTGTAGTAAATTTTACTTATATAAATAACACTTTTCATTAAGGGTTACTCTTTTTTTGATTAGCCGTATAATGATTGTTGTAAAAAAAAATAATAATAAACACTTTGAGCTAAAGACAAAAATTTATGAGTGTTAAACATTTTCAAACATTAAAACTTTTAAACGGTAAACTTTTAAAAGTTTTTAAATTGTTCTGAAATAATTTTATATTTTAAAATCAACGAATTGTGTTTATAACTATTGATCATAGTGAGCAATTTTTTGTGAAATTGGTTACACAAAAAACATTAAGTAATAAAAAATGTAATTAACATTATTTATTAAATTAGATTTACTCTTTCAAGTGATTTTACAAAAACAAATTTTAGTTTAGTTTTCTAAATTATAATTAAACATAAATTGGCTTTTAATGATTTATATGTTAGTAATTTAACGCTACGACAACTTTAGTAAACTGATTCTTAATAAATGAAATTGCTATGTTTTATGCATTAGCTTGTGAGTACAGTTTGTGTGGTTGTGGCTAACATTTCTGAATAACACAAAGCTGTAAGCGTAATATACTAGTTAATAACATCAAAAAAAAAACGATTTATATCTTTATAAAAGGATAAACTTTTCGAAATCCTGACTATTCTTTAAAAACCATTTATTTTACAGAATTTCCTTATAATTTCCAAAAAAAAACTAGTTAAAAATATAAAATGAAACTTGTTTGTTTCATACAAATAGTGGCCTGCAAGAAAATAATTTGATTTAACGAGTACAACATTTTTCTGAGCTAAAAAGTATAAACATTATTGTTTGATTAAACTATTTGTACTTAAATATCACCACAAAAGGAGTTAATGCTTAACAAACTGTACTTGTTAAATTTATTAAATTTAAGGTTTGATACAGTAGATCACTAGTATTATCTTAAAGTAAGAATAAATAACAAAGTCTGCAATATTACTATAGAGCTATAATTTGAGACAATAAGTTTTTGCTGTAAATACAAAGTGTGCTTTAGATTTTAAAAGGATTACAATTTTAATTTCTAGTTTATACAAAAATAACAGTAAAGATTTTTACATACCATTACGAACAAATAGTAAAAGTTTTCTTTAATTTTCCTGAATGAATTATAAATTAAACATATAATTTAACCGTTTTATGAATAGAACTATATAATTTTATTTTAAATGGTAGCAAAAATTTAAATGTGTTGTTTCTATGATGCTTATTGCTTAAGTAACTATATAAAAAAATAAGTTCATATGACTTAGCTATTAATACTGAGTTCAATTATCACGTCATAAACACATGACTTCCGTTTGTGTGGAGAAGCAATTATACCTAAAGTTATACTTTTTTGTTTAATTTAATGATTAATCATTATTATTGTCTTTTATAAATACTATATTTAATAGAAAATAATCGTTTCACTTAACTGTTATCAATTTTAAAAGTATAAAGTTCTACTTTTGCTTTGTATAAAGATACTAATGCTTTTCAGTTTATAAGCATTTCAAAAAGTTTAGATTTAGTAACTTCAAACTCACACTAGTACTTAGTACAAATTTTAGATATTAGTTCAGACAGTTTTCTATTGCAAAGTTTATTTATACAACAAATTCTTCTAGCTAAGAGTTACTCACTTTTTGATAGATCACATAACGATTATTGTAAGAAACAAATAAAAAGAAAAAAAAAAACCACGCTGAGACCAAAATCAAAAATGTTTGTTTAGTTTTAGAAATGTTGAAAAGTTATAACTTTTAAATGGTAAACGTTTCAAATTCTTAAATTACTTTGAAGTAGTTTTTATTTGAAAAACAAACAGTGTAGATTTATAGTTATTTATCAAAAGTAACCTATTTATTGTCGATTTAGACACTTATAAACTATTAAGTAATAAAACTAAGTTTATTGACTTTATTTATTAAATAGTGTTAATGCCTTCTAGTGAATTTATAAATCCATGTTATAGTTTAGCTTTCAAAATTGTAAGTGTTTAAGTTACAAGCATAAAATTCTTTTCACTATTTTAGTATGTTGAAACTTAATTACTATGAATACTTTAGAATATTAAATTCTAATTGATGATACAGCTATGTTTCATGCATTATATTGTGTTTACAGTTTGTAAGGTTTAGGTTAACAGTTTGCAATATAAAGTATAAAGTTAACATTTAAATGTAAGCATTTAAAAGACTAAATAATTTTAAAATCACATTAGAAATTAGTTTACAATTTTGTCACTAACCTAGAATAAATTTTTAGTTACCAAGTAATTTTAACTATTAAAAAAAAACTACTACTACAAACAAATTTACATTATCTAGTTGACAAAAAACATTATCTTGGTACGATTTTGAAGTAACTAATTTATTAGGAAAAGGTCAATTAAAACCTTTTTTTAGTGAAAAAATTATTGTTTGCTTGATAATATGTAGTATAATCATAGTAAGTGTTTTATAACTACATAAACAATCAATGTATTTCAATGAAATAAACAAATTTAACCAACATAAAATGAAACTTATTGTTTCATCAAAATAAGCGTATCAGAGAGTTTGTATGAGTTAAAAATAAATATATCTATGTACTAACAAATGTACAATTGTTTTAAGTGAAGATTACCATTACTCAAAACACACCACTAACAGCGTATATGCTTATTATATCGTATTTATTAGAAATATCGTTTTTAGATTTTTAGTACTCTTTAGTACACAATTTGCTTTATTTTATTAACCTTGGTTTTTATTTTAAAATAGTTTATCTGTTTTTATAATGATTTATTTGTATCTTTTTTATTGAAAAATTATTATAAAACATGTCCTTACAGTATATCGATTTTTATTTTAATTTACTAAAATTATAAATTCTATAATGTGATGTAATTTAACACTTAAGCTAATATTTATCTTTTAGTTGAATAGTTTTGATTAAAGGCTAGTTTTTAATATAAAAAGATCTTACTCATGTTACATATTGTTTTATTTAGTTTGAAACACATAGATCTTAATTATAAAGTCTTAAACTATCACAACTGAAAAGAGAACTAAAAATATTTATATATAAGACTTACAATTATTTTATAATATTTGGTTTGGATTTGCTAGAAGTAACCTGTAAATGTTTTATTAAAAATACTTTTTTTTTAATTTTCATATAAATTTAAAATGGTAGAAAAATGTTTTAAAAACTCTTTTTGAAATCAGAATCTATCAAAGTTTTTCGCTTAAATATTTTTTTCTCATTAAAATTTTAATAAAACAACTATATAAAATAATATTGTATGTTTTGGTTTTAAGATAACAAATAAAGAGATCTTAACTGCTAGATGAGAAATAATGAATTTATTCTTTCAAGAATCTATATTACCAACTCAGTTTTGGTCAAAGACTTTGACCGAAACTTAGTTTGTAAAAAAAATTCTTGAAACAATAAATTCATAAAAAAATAATATTGCAAATAATTCCAACTTCAGTGTAGCTAATATTTAAAACTAGACTAGATATACTTATATAATTGCAAGGTAAAACTAGGAACAAAATGCTTTTTCAGAGTAGGCTTTAGAGTCTAAATTTTTTTTGATGAGTTTTAACGAAACTTTATTTTTATTCCAAAACTTTTTTTTTTAATTTAATGTGTTTAATAAAAAAGGGAAATGAAAATCCCATATTAGTTTATAACAACGAAAAAACAATTTTGATATATTACTAAAATAAATTTTCTGATGTTTTCGACAGTTCATCGAAGCCGATTAATTTTCGTGAAGTTCAGTATATTAAGCCTAAAGAAAACTATTTAAAAATATGAAATGAACCTTGATTGTTTTAACAAATAATTGCATGCTCTGATCGTTCAAAACGATGAATATAGTTATTTTATACTTTTAAATACAAACATTACTATATAATTATATTCATTGTACTCAAAACTCACCTTTAAAGGAGTGCTTGCTTAACAAACTGTACTTATTAAATTAATACAACTTAAGTTCAGATCCATTATATCACTAGCATTAACTCTAAGTAACAATAGTATAATTTATCATGTTATAGTAGAATTATACTTTAAGACAACAAGTTTTCCCTGCAAATATAAAGCGTACTTTAGATTTTATAAAAGTTATAAAAGCAATTTTTAAGTCTGCACCACAATTACAGTAAAGCTTTTTACATACCATGACGAATAAAAAAAAAATTATTAGTGTTTGATCTTCCTAAGTTATTCTATAATAAAAAATTATTTGAGTCGATGTATGAATAGCAACAAAATGTTTTTGTTTTAATTGTATTGTGAATTTTAATTATCATTGTTTCGAAGCTACATAGTTTATTTCATAGTTGAATAACAATAATTTCATATAAATCAAACTGTTAACACTGGGTTTAATTATAACGTCATAACCACATGACTTCCGCTTGTGTGTGGTAATAAGTAAACTTCAAATTATGTCTGTTAGTTTAGCTTTATGTTTTAATAATTATAATGATTTTTAGGTATTGTATTTTTATGTTTATTAGCTCTATTTAACAATAAACAAATATAGAAATATTATGCTTTGTTTCTGATGTTGTGCTAATGAATTAGAGCGTTTTAGTATGCAAACGTCACAAAAATTATAAGTTTCGTAACTATGAACTCACACTAGTACTTGGTACATATTGAGATACTATTTCAGATAGTTTGCTGTAGTAAAACTTACTTATACAGTTTGCAATTTTTATTTAAAGGTTACTCACTTTTTGATTAATCACAGAGTAATTGTTTTAAAAAAAAAAAATAGCTTAACATGACAACTTTTGCATAGTTGTAAACATTTAAAATAACTTAAATATTTAAATTCTAAACATATTATTTTTTTTTATTTTACTTAAAATAATCTTCTGTTCTAAAATAAACAAAAAATGTTTATTATTATTTATCATAGTAAGTAGTTTCTTGTCGAATTGGACACTGAAAAAAAAAACATTAAGTATAAAAACAAAGTAATTTAACGTTGTTTGTAAATAGCGTTTATGCTTGCAAGTGAAATTATAAAAACACATTGTTGTTTAGATTTCAAACTTTTAACTAAACATAAACTTGATTTCATTGATTTATTATGTTAAAAGTATCATACGATCTTAACTCTTAATACTGAGTTCAATTATTACATTATAACCACATGACTTTCTCTTGTGTGTAGAAATAAGTAAACCTTAAGTTATATCTGTTTGTTTAATTTCATATATAAATCGTTATTTTCGTTTTTGTAGTTATTATATTAAAAAAAAATTGTTGCACTATTTAACAGCTAAAAAAATATGAATTTAATGTTTTGTTTCGATATTGTATAACTTAATTAATGCTTTCATAGCTCATTAACATTACAAAAAGTAAAAACTCTGTAACTATGAACTTACTCTAGTACTTATGGAATTTTTAGATATTATTTCAAATAGTTTACTGTAGTTAATTTTACATCTACAATGAATATAATTTTTCAAAAAATAGTAACTTTTTTATTAACCACACAATAATTGTTGTAAAAAACAAGTTGCTCAAGATATGTTTGCTTAGATTTAAATAAATTTTTACCTATAAAATTTTAAATACTAAACGTTTCATTTTTTTTACTCAATATAACATAATTTTATGTTGAATAGACGAACGGTGTCGATTTAAAATTATTTACCATAGTAAGCAATTTCTAGTCGAGTTGGACAATGAATTACTTTTTAGTAGTGAAAATCAGTAGGTTTACACAATTCAAAAAAATAGTATATATGCTTTCGAGTAAATTTTTTAAAACATATTGTGATTTAGTTTAAAAAATTAAAAATAAACGTATCTTAATTTCACTGATTTATTATATTAAAAATTCAATGCTTAAAATACTTTAGTATACTGAAATAGTATGAATAAACTGCTTATGCATTATCTTGTAAGTACAGTTTGTAAAGTTCAAGTTTTTTTATTATAAAAACTAAATGTATTTTTGAAAATTAAACAAAGCGAAATTCACATTAAAAAATAGTTAACAATTTTGTCATAAACCATAGATTACTTTCAATTACCAAGTAGTTACAGTTATTTCAATAAAAAAGAATACTACTAAAAATAATATTATAACAAATTACTTGACTAAAAACTTTAGCATATGTACCATATTGAAGTAAGTTAAGTCAATGAAAACAATTATTTAATGAACATTTATTAGTTTTTACTTTTTTATGTTTATAAGTAGGTTTTTTATCAATACTTTAAAATCAATGTATAAAACTGAAAATAATCCAATTTAATTAGAATAAAATTATACTTATTGTTTTATTATATAACTTTATTCAACATCTTTCATGAGATAAAGAAAAAAGAGTTTGTACTTAGAAAGGTACAGTTGTTTTTAAAATTATTTTTTTTTAAATTTTTAAAATATTTTATAAACAAAATCTATAATTTATAGTATATGCTTATTACATATTACAATCTAAATAATCGATTTTTAATATACGTAGCCTTAAAGATCTATGGTACACAAATTAGTTGATTTTAATAACCATAGATTTTTAATGAAGTTTATTTGTTTTACAATAACTTACTTGAACCTTTTTTATATATTGTTTATTAAACGATAAAAAAGGCGCTCAAAAAGTTTGGTCTAAGGACTTGGTGTACAGAGGAACCTTTCGGTTATCGAATTTTAAAAGCAATTTATAAAAACTTTATTAGCTTTTAAATTTTAAGGTACAAAATAGAAATTTACTTAATTTAAGAGATTTTTCAAAAATTTTGAATTTAATTTACTTTAATTAAAAACTTTAACTTTTGTAATGTAATTTAATACTTACGCTAATATTTAGTTGAATATTTTTGATAAGTTGCTAATTTTTAATATAAATAAATCACATGTTACATATTGTTTGAATAAATTAAAACACATAAAATTTACTTATAAAACATTAAACTATCACACCTTTAAAGAGATTAGAGAAAAAATAGAATTTCGATTATTATATAATATTTGGTTTTAATTAGCTTGATGTAATCTATTAAGATTTTTTAAAATATATAATAGTTTTTCATATTTTCATATAAACTTAAAATGGTAAAAGTATTTTTTCAAAAACTCTATTTGAAATCAAAATCTACCAAACTTTTTCAAATAAATAAACTTTTCTAATTGAAATGTTAATAAAATAACTATATAAAGTAATATTGCAAATAATTCGAACTTCAGTGTAGCAACTATTTAAAACTAGTTGAGATATAAATAAAATAATTACAGGGTAAAACCAGAAACAAAATGCTTATGCAAAATATATTTTAGAGTTTAAATTTTCTACAATGTGTTTTGACGGAACTTTTTGTTTTTATATTCAACAAACTTTTTATTTTGTTTTTAGTTAATGTATTTAATAAAAAGGCAATTGAACATACCATGATAGTTAATAACATCAAAAAAACGATTTTGATATATTACTAAAATAGACGTTCGGATAATTTCGACTGTTCATCAAAACCGACTAATTTTTATGAAATTCAGTATAACTTACATAAGAAAACTAATTTGAAATATATAATGAAACTGAGTTGTTTCATTCAAATAATTGCTTTCTCTGTTAGTGCAAAAAATGAATACAGTTATTATGTAATAAAAAGTATAAACATTATTACTTGTTTAAATTGTTTGTACTTTAATTCAACACTAGAGGACCTTATGCTAAACAAACTGAACTTATCAAATTAATAAAACTTAAGGCTAGATCCAGTCGATCACTAGTATTAACTTTAAGTAACAATATTAAAAACAGTATTTTCGTTGTAGAGCTATACACTAAAATATTTTTTCTTTGCTGAAAAAAAAAATTGCTATTTTTATTTGATACAAATTGAAATGTAATTTCTAAGTCTACACCACAATTACAGTAAAGCTTTTACATACCATGACGAATTAAAAATTAAATGTCTGTGTTCATTTTTCCAAAGTCAATTTTAAAATAAAAATTCATTTAAGCCGATGTATGAATAGCAACATTTTTTTTGTTTTTATTTGTATTGCGAATCTTAATCATTATTGTTTTGAAGGTACATGGTTAACTTTATAATTTTATAACAATAATGTCATATAAATTAAACTATAAATACTGGGTTTAATTATAACGTGTATGTGGTAATAAGTAAACCTTAAATTATATTTGTGTGTTTAATTTGATGTTTTAACAATTATAATTTTTTTATGTTTATTGTATTTTAATAATTAATAGCTATATTTTACAATATACAGATATAAAACTATTATGCTTTGTTTTTCATTTTGTATGAACGATTTAATGCAGTTTAGTTTATAAATATCACAAAAAGTGTAAGTTTTGTAGCTATGAGCTCACACTAGTACTTGGTACATATTTGGATACTATTTCAGATAGTTAGCTCTAGTAAAATTTACTTACTTAGTTTATACTTTTATTTTAAGGTTACTCACTTTTTGATTAAGAAAAAACATCGGTTAAAGTCTGCAGAGCAGAAGCCTAGACTTTGGTTTGCCATGAGACAGGCTCAGGTTTGATAAAACGGTTGATCATGTCAATTCGATCATCAGACCACAAGTTTCGGTAGACTGAGACTGGTTTCGTCCTTATTAGGACAGATCAGTCAGTCACAACCGAAAATCTTGCAGTTATCAATCTACAAACGGTTTATCATGCTAACACATGCTTAGCAAATGGTTGTTTCATGTTAAAGTCTTTTGAGTAATCACAGAATGATTGTTACAAGAAAATAAATTTGAACTCAACATGAAAATTTTTGCTTAGTTTTAAACATTTAAAATTTTTTAATGTTTCAAATTGTAAACGTATCGAATTTTTTTATTAAACTATTTTATTTAATAAAACAAACAAAGTAAAATTATCATTATCTATCATAGTAAGTAGTTTCTTTTCGAATTGGACAATGAAAAAATATCAAGTAATAAAACAAAGTAATTTAACGTAATTTTTAATAACGTTTATGCTTTCAAGTATATTATAAAAACATATTTTGGTTTAGTTTTCAAAGTTATAATTAAAAATAAACTAGATTTCATTGAATTATTATTTTAAAAGTCTCATACGATCTTCTATCCTAATACTGATTTCATTTATCACGTCATAACCACATGACTTCCGCTTGTCTGTAGATTTAATTATACAATAAGTAATACCTAATTGTTAAATTTGATGTTTAAATCATTATTTTTATTTTTGTATTTATTATATTTAAAAAAGTTTTTGCACTTAAAATAGTTTATAAATATAAAAACATAAAGTTATGTTTTCATATTTTTGTACCTTAATTTAAAATTAACTTATAGAATTAATTGTTTTGCTTTTAATTTTCAATATTAAGATACATAAGTTAAAGTTACTTAAAACAAAAGCTTTAAAGAAAAAACCAATTTTAATTTCATTTAACTAATATTAAAACTTATGTTTTACGTAATATTTTTTAACACTTTTGCTGACATTTAGTATAAAAGTCTTTACAATTAGCTAATACTTTATATAAATTAATCTTAAATTTGAAGTAAAAATTTCATACAAAATGTTAAAATCGAAATAGTTATTTTGATAAATTTCTATAAACGAGCTTTATGATATTTTCGACTATTATTCGAAAACAAATATTTTTTGTTAGTTTCCATTTGATTTACCTAAAATAAACTAATTATAAATATAAAATGAAACTTGTTCGTTTCATACAAATAAATGCATTAAGGACTGTGAAAAAGGACAAAAAAAAATTTTTGTACTAAGAAATTAATACGTTGTTATCTGTTTATATATTTGTTTTTTAAATCACCATTAAAAGACTTTGTGCTTTACAAACTGTACTTAAAAAATTAATAAATTTAAGGCTGATCGATAGTTCCTTACCATTAACTTTAAGTAGCAATATTATAGAACGTAATACCCTTGTAAAGCTAGACTTTAAGACGAAAAGTTTTTGCAGCAAATACAAAGCGTGTTTTAGATTTGAAAAAAAAAAATAAATTCTAAGTTTATTATAAATAACATTAAACATTTGACATAACATAAAAAAAAGAAATGTTTTTAATTTTCTGAACTTTATTTTTATATAAGCATTTAGTTGTTAATTTCAATGAACAGCGAGAAGATTTTTAATTAATCGTAATGCAAATTTTGATATACTGTTGTTATGAAGCTAAGCAGTTTAGTTTATAATTAAAAACAAATAAGTTCATATGAACTAAACTAGTAACACTGAGTTTAAATATTACGTCATAACCACATGACTTCCGCTAATGTGTAAAAGTGTAAAAACTTAAGTTATATTTGTTTGTTTAATTTTCTGTGTAAATCATTATTTTTTTGGTTGTATTTTTCAATTTTCAAAGGTAGTTGCTCTACTTAACAATGAACAATTATAAAAATTTATAGTTCTCTTTTTAAATTTATATAAACAAATTAATGGTCTTTAGTTTATAAAATCACAAATAGTATAAATTTTATAACTTTTAACTCATCTTAGTAATTGGTAGAATTTTTAGAAATTAGTTCAGATAGTTTGCTGTAGTAAAATTTACTTATACAAATAATATATTTTATTTAGGGTTACTCACTATTTTATTTATGACACAAAAATTGTTGTAAAAAAACAAATAAAACATAAAATCCATGAGCTGAAGAAAAAAGTTTGATAAGTTTTAAACTTTTTAAATCAATAAATTTTTAAACGTAGAACGTTTTAAAATTTTTAATTTAATTTAAAATATATTTATATTTTAAAAACAACAGTATGCATATTAAAAAAATAATCATAGTGAGCAGTTTCTTGTGAGTTATATTCTTTATGTTATATCTGTTTGTTAAATTTTATGTTTGATTCACTATTTTTTTTAATAGTATATATAATAAAAAATAGTTGCTTCAATTAATTATTATCAGTTTTAAAAGTATAAAGTTATGCTTTTTTTTGTTTATAAACAAACTAATGCTGTTCAGTTTAAAAACATTACAACAAGATAAATTGAGTAATTTTGAACTCACACTAGTACTTGGCAGAATTTTTTGATATTAGTTCAGACAGTTAGCTGTAGTAAAATTTACTTATACAATAAGTACTTTAGTTTAAGAGTTAATTACTTTTTAATAATTCACAAAACGATTATTGTAAAAAACAAACAAAAAGAAAAAAAAACTACGTTTAGCTCAAAATAAAAAATATTTGCTTATTTTTATAAATTTTGAAGCGTTAAAACTTTTAAATAATGAACATTTCAAAAGTTTTAAAAAAATTTTAAATGATTTTTTTTAACGAACAGTGTGAATTTAGAGTTATATATCATAAGGAAGCAATCTATTTTTGATTTACGCACTTGAAAGTACTTTAAACACTTTGAGGTAAAGACAAAAATTTGATGAGTGTTAAACATTTTCAAACATTAAAACTTTTAAAAGGTATACTTTTAAAAGTTTTTAAAATGTTTTGAAATAATTTCAATTTTAATAACAACGAAGTGTGATTATAACTATTAATCATAGTGAGCAATTTCGTGTGAAGTTGGATACCCAAAAAACATTAAGTAATAAAAAAAATATTTAACAATAATTATTAAATTGAATTTATTCTTATAAGTGAACTTACAAAAACAAATTTTAGTTTAGTTTATTAAATTATAATTAAACATAAATTGGTTTTCAATAATTCATTCTGTTAGTAAATTAACGCTACCACAACTTTAGTTAACTGAATTGCAGTAAATGAGATTGCTTTGTTTTATGCATTAGCTTGTGAGTACAGTTTGTATAGTTGTGGCTAACATTTTTAAATAACACAAAGCTGTAAGCGTAATATACTGGTTAACAACATCGAAAAAACGATTTATATTTTTATAAAAGGAAAAAAATTTCGAAATCCTGACTATTTTTTAAAAACCATTCATTTTACAGAATCTTCTTATAATTTCCCAAAATAACTAACTAAAGATATAAAATGAAACTTATTTGTTTCATACAAATAGTGGCCTGCAATAAATTAATTCAATTTAACGAGAACAACATTTTTCTGAGCTTAAAAGTATAAACATTATTATTTGATTAATTTATTTGTACTTAAACATCACCACAAAAGGAGTTAATGCTTAACAAACTGTACTTGTTAAATTTATTAAATTTAAGGTTTGATACAGTAGATCACTAGTATTATCTTAAAGTAACAATAAGTAACATAGTCTGTAATATCACTGTAGAGCTATAATTTAAAACAATAAGTTTTTGCTGTAAATACAAAGTGTACTTTAGATTTTAAAAGGATTACAATGTAATTTCTAGTTTATACAAAAATAACAGTAAAGATTTTTACATACCATTACGAACAAATAGTAAAAGTTTTCTTTAATTTTCCTGAATGAGTTATAAATTAAACATGTATTTTAACCGTTTTATGAATAAAAACTACATTATTTTATTTTAAATGGTAGTGAAAATTTAAATGAATGGTTGTTATGATGCTAATTGCTTTCGTTGTTATAAAATAAAAAGTCATATGAACTGAACTACTAATACTGAGTTCAATTATCACGTCATAAACACATGACTTCCGTTTGTGTGGAGAAGCAATTATACCTTAAATTATACCTTTTTGTTCAATTTGATGCTTAAATCATTGTTATTGTTTTTTATAAACACTATATTTAATAAAAAATAATTGTTTCACTTAACTGTTATCAATTTTAAAGTATAAAGTTCTACTTTTGTTTTGTATAAAGAAACTAATGCTTTTTAGTTTATAAACATTTAACAAAATTCAAATTTAGTAAGTTTAAACTCACACTAGTACTTAGTATAAATTTTAGATATTAGTTCAGACAGTTTTCAATTGTGAAGTTTATTTATACACTAAATTCTTCTAGCTAAGAGTTACTCACTTTTTGATATATCACATAACATTTATTGTAAGAAAAAAATAAAAAGAAAAAACCACGCTGAGACCAAAATAAAAAATGTTTATTTAGTTTTATAAATGTTGAAACATTATGACTTTAAAATGGTAAACATTTCAAAATTTTAATTTACTTTGTAAAATTTTTTATTTGAAAAACGAACAGTGTAGATTTTTAGTTATTTATCAAAAGTAACCAATTTATTGTCGATTTAGACACTTATAAACTATTAAGTAAAAAAAAAAACAAAGTTTCTTGACTTTATTTATTAAATAGTGTTAATGCATTCTAGTGAATTTATAAATCCACGTTATAGTTTAGCTTTCAAAATTATAAGTGTTTAAGTTATAAGCATTAACTTCGTTTCACTAATTTAGTATGTTTGAAATTTAATACTACTAATACTTTAGTTTACTGAATTGTAATTAATAAAACAGCTATGTTTCATACAATAAATTGTTTTGACAGTTTGTATAGTTGTGGCAAAAATTTCTCAATAATACAAAGCTGTAAGCGTTTTAAAAAACTAAACAATGTTAAAATTTTATACAAATTAATTTACAATTTTGTCAATAAGCAAGAAGAAATTTTTAATTACCAAGTAGTTTTATTTTTTTTAACTGAAAAAACTACTATTACAAATTATTTTATAAACACTAGTTGACTAAAAACTTTAGCTTTGTACAATTTTGCAGTAATTTATTTAATAAGGAAAACGTCAATTAAAACATTTTTAAAGTTAAAATTTAATTTATGTTATTTGCTTGATAATTTTAATAAGTAGGTGTTTATAACTACATTAACAATCAATGTATTTCACAGAAACAAACAAACTTACACAATATAAAATGAAACTTGTTTTTCATTAAAATAAGCATATTCGAGGCTTTCTATGCGATGAAATGAAATATACTTATGTGTTAACAAATGTACAGTTGTTTTCAGTTAAGATTACCATTACTCAAAACAGACCACTAACAGCGTATATGCTTATTATATCGTGTTAATTAAGAATATCGTTTTTTACTTTTTTTAGTACTCTTTAGTACACAAGTTGCTTGATTTTATAAACCTTAGTTTTTGTTTTAAAAGAGTTTATCTGATTTTATAATAATTTATTTGTATCTTTTTTATAAAAAAAATTATAAAACATAGTTTTTAGCCTTTCTTTATTAGTTAAATTTAAAATGTATTTACAGTTTATTGATTTTTAATTTATTCTACTAAATTATAAATTCTATAAATAATATAATTTAACTCTTAAACAAATGTTGGTTTTTTAGTTGAATAGTTTTGACAAATAGCTAGTTTCTAATATAAATAAATTTTGTTCATGTTATATATTGTTTGGTTAATTTAAAACACATAGATCTTAATTATAAAGTCTTAAACTATTACAACTGAAGGGAGAACTAAAAAATATATATATACAAGACTTACAATTTTTATATAACATTTGTTTTGATTAACTTGAAGCAACCTTTAAAGCTTTTTAAAATGTAAATTATTTTTTTTAGTTTCATATAATCTTAAAATGTTAAAAATATGTTTTAATCACTCTTTCAAAATCAAAATCTACCAAACTTTTTCACTTAAATCATTTTTTCTCATTGAAATTTTGATAGAACAACTATCTAAAATGTTTGTTTAGGTTTTTAGAAACTAAATAATTGAACTTAACGTGAAATTTTTGCTTAGTTTCAAACATTTAAAAAAAATTTATGTTTTAAGTTGTAAACGTATTGACTTTTTTTATTAAACAATTTCTTTTCTAAAACAAACAAAGTAGAATTATCATTATCTATCATAGTAAGTAGTTTCTTGTCGAATTGGATGATAAAAAAATATTAAGTAATAAAACAAAGTAATTTACTGGATTTTGAATAGCGTGTATGCTTTCAAGTGAATTATAAAAACATATCTTGGCTTAGTTTTCAAAGTTATAACTAAACATAAACTAGATTTCATTGAATTATTATGTTAAAAGTCTCATACGGTCTTCTATCCTAATACTGATTTCATTTATCATGTCATAACCACATGACTTCCGCTTGTCTGCTGATAATTATACAATAAGTCATACCTGTATGTTAAATTTGATGCTTAAATCATTATTTTTATTTTTGTAGTTATTATATTTAAAAAATTTTTGCACTATTTAATAGTTAATAATTATAAAAACATAAAGTTATATTTTCATAATTTTTTACCTTGTTTTAAAATCTAGTTATAGAATTAATTGTTTTGCTTTTAATTTTAAATATTAAGATACTTAAGTTAAAGTTACTTAAAACAAAAGCCTTATAGAAAAAAACAACTTTAATTTTATTTAACTAATATTAAAACTAATGTTTTATGTAATATTTTTTAACACTTTTGCTGACATTTAGTAAAAAAGTCTTAACAATTAGCTAATACTTTATATTAATTAATTTTAAATTTAAAGTGAAAATTTCATACAAAATGTTTAAATCGAAATAGTTATTTTGATAAATTACTAGTAGAAAAAATTTTATGATATTTTAGACTATTATTCAAAAACAAATCTTTTTTCTTAGTTTCCATTTGATTTACCTAAAATAAACTAATTAAAAATATAAAATGAAACTTGTTTGTTTCATACAAATAAATGCATTAAGGACTGTGAAAACGGACAAAAAAAAGTCATTTAAACTGAACTACTAATACTGAGTTCTATTATCACGTCATAAACACATTACTTCCGTTTGTGTGTAGAAGGAATTATACCTTAGGTTAAGTTATACCTTTTTTTATTTAATTTGGTGATTAAATAATTATTTTCATTTTTATACATACTATATTTAATAGAAAATAATCGTTTCACTAAACTGTTATCAATTTTAAAAGTATAAAAATCTAATTTTGTTTTGTATAAAAAACTAATGCTTTTTAGTTTATAAACATTTTAAAAAGTTTAAATTTAGAAAATTTAATCTTACATTCGTACTTAGTATAGATTTTAGATATTAGTTCAGACACTTTTTTATTGTAAAATTTACTTATACAATAAATACTTTTATTTTAAGATTTACTCACTTTTTGATAGATCACATAACGATTTTTGTAAGAAACAAATAAAAAGAAAAGAACCACGCTAAGACCAAAATAAAAAATGTTTATTTAGTTTTGTAAATGTTACGTTATAACTTTTAAATGGTAAACGTCTCAAAATATTGAATTACTTCGAAGTATTTTTTTTTGTTTTATAAACGAGCAGTGTGGATTTATAGTTATTTATCATAAGTAAGCAAGTTATTGTAGATTTAGTCACTTAAAAGCTTTTAAAAATCAAAACTAAGTTCCTTGACTTAATTTATTTAATAATGTTAATGCATTTCAGTGAATTTATAAATCTATGTTACATTTAAATTTTCAAAATTATTAGTGTTAAAGTTAAAAGCATAAACTTCTCTTCACTAATTTAGTATGTTGGAAATTTAATACTTTAGAATACTGAATTTTAATTTAATTAATGAAACAGATATGTTTCATGCATTATATTGTGATTACAGTTTGTAAGGTTTAGGTTAACATTTTGATATAATACAAAGCTGTAAGCGTTTTATAAAACTAAATAATGTTACATTCACATAACAATCTAATTTACAAATTTGTCATTTACCAAGAAGGAATTTTTAATTACCAAGTAAATAAATATATCTTTCTTGGTTGAGTTTATTCACAAACTAATTACAAGAATGATAAAGTCTGTAATACAAAACATAGTTAAACTAGGTAAATACTTATACATCTCCCCCCAGATTTTATCTACGAAGGAGATAAAATGGTAAATTTACCTAGCGAAACAAAATTATTTTAAAACAATTTGTTACAACTTAAACACATTTTTCAGGTCTAAAATTCAACGAAACTAAACTGAAAAAGACAAAACATTTAAAAAATTACGATTAACTTAGTTCACTATTAAATGATTTGTTAAAACAAACAAACTGTAACAAAAATTTAAGACTTGATTTCGCCAAGCTTAGAGAAATATTTCTTTATTCCGAACGCGTTGCCTCTGTTAACTTCCAACTTTTTTATGAGCACAGAGTTGAAATTTTTATCGGCTGATTCGTTGTCACTCGAGCTACCCTCTACATCAGAGATTTCCGAGTCAGAAGATTCAAAACTTTCATTATTCACACGTTCAACGTCTACCTTGACTCCACGTATTTCGTATGTGAGATTGGCAAGAACAACTTGAGCATCTCTGGGATCAGGAAACTCCAGGTAGGCGTCTCCGTACCAACGACCTTCTTTCGGCACACAATCAAACAGCATCGCGACTCTTTCCACTTTGTCTTTGCATCGCAGCTTTTTGAGCACGTCATTGGCGGTTGTGAGAGGGGAAACACCCTTGATAAGAACAATATTTTGCTCCATGACTGCAAAGATTTACAAAACTTATTCAATATTTGAATATAGACCATAAAACATTAATTTACAGTTAGCATTCCAACTTGACAATAAATGAATATCAGCAATATTTGTGTCACGAAGCTTTTGAAAAGCATTATAAAGTCTTAGACCAAAACGCTGCAAATAATCCGATAATTTCACACACTCATCCCGGACACATTATTGTTCGCAAGTAAACTTTGGTGGTCTGTTTGCTTTTCTGTATAAAATATAGGTCAAGAAAATATAGATCTAAGCAAATCCGAGACATTCCGGTTCAACATCAATATTGAAGAAAACCATTAGTACAGTGAGAAATTACTTAATTCTTTTTCAAAAAGAATCTTCCTTCTGGAAACACAAAACGTCAAAACTTTTCTTGAAGTGTTTTTACTCAACTTTACCAGAAAAGACAAACTTTTACAGTGGTATGTTTGCTTTTCTCAGATAAGGGATACTACTTAGACATTTGCAAACAGGAGGGATAAATCTTCTTAGAAACTTACGATTTTGAACAGTTAAGCGACCTGATCCATCAACTTTGACAACACATTGATGACAGTCCTTCACTTCCACCACCAATCCACTTTTCCCCCACTTACTAGGAAAGTTACCTGTTTGATTTAATATCACGACATGATCACCGCAATTCAAAGGTGGCAATGATTTTGTGTTCTTTCTGACGTAAAGTAATGACTTCTTATCATTTGGAGGTAGGTGAGGATTGCTTAGGGATTTGTGCGGTTTCCGTTGCCATCCAGTGTGTAAAAATATATTTTTCTGTCCCTGTACCTCCTTTTTCTTCTTGACGTTTTTACGCTCTAACATATTTTTCCTACGACCTCGGCTGCAAATGTTATCAATGTTTTGTGTATACAATCCACCAAATAGAAGTACATTTGACTCATCAGCATAATTTTGGTGACTTTGATAAACTTTTTTACGGGACTTTATCCAGCATTGTTTGCAGGCAGAACACTCAATATACCTCATATTTTTACTGCTCCAAACAAATTTATCAGTTGATTTATTACATATACCACAAGTTGTTTTACCACTTGGTTTTTGTGTAGTTTTCTTTGAGGATTTGTATGAGAAAACTGAGGCTGTAACATCAGGTTTCGACATTGCATCACGTGCCATCTCTTTTCCTTCGATAAAACCGATTGTCTCATTGACATTTTTCTCATCTAGGTTTTCCCATCCTAGCACCTCTTTACGGATATTCTCATCGGCTAAACCTGTTACCATGACATCTTTTAAGATTATGTCTGTAAAATCTATCATTTGATTACAGCCATCCTTTGGGCATTTACATGTATACGAGCATGTACTGGCTTTTCCCTTTAAACGGGCGGCAAATGATATAGTATTTTCAGTCAAATCCTGCCTTGCACTAAGAAAGTCTGATCGTCGTACAACAACTGAAACAGGAATAACTGCAAGCTGCTTGATCATCCTTAAAAGCTCTTGCTCATTTAAATTTACTACATCTTTATGTCTTTTTAGAATAGCATCGCCTAAATCTTCCTCACAGCACTGGTACAGTTGACGGCGTTTTTCTACATCTGTCATCTGCATGCTATCTTTAAACATAGTCCACTTTTGTACAAATATGTTCCAACCTTCTTCACTGCAGTCTGTCCCTATTCGAGGACGGTCTTTGGAAGCTTTGGTTTTGAAGAATTTGCATTAATGTGAAAATTATTGTGAATGATAAGTAAAGCGGCAACTACAGAAGCATCGACGTCTGGTGTTTCATATGTGCAACTCTCAAGAGGGCATTTAATCACAGGCATTATTGATTCAATTCAGCTTGACTTTATCATAAATAAATATATCTTTCTTGGTTGAGTTTATTCACAAACTAATTACAAGAATTATAAAGTCTGTAATACAAAACATAGTTAAACTAGGTAAATACTTATACACCAAGTAATTTTAAATGAAAAAACTACGATAACAAATTAATTAATATACACTACTAGACTAAAAACTTTAGCTTCGTATCATTTTGAATAAGTTAATTTGTTAAGGAAAACTTTAATAAAATCATATGGTTAAAAAATTTATATTATTTGCTGTATAATGTTAATAAGTAGGTGTTTTATAACTACATTTACAATCAATGTATTTCACTGAATTAAAAAAATTTAAACAATATAAAATGAAACTTATTGTTTTGTAAAAATAATTCAAGAGTTGCTATTTTCAAGAGTTTCTATGCGATAAAATGAAATATATTCATTTGTTAACAAATGTACAGTTGTTTTCTGTTAAGATTATCATTACTTAAAACCCACCACTAACAGCGTATATGCTTATTATAACGTTTTTAATAAAAATATCGTTTTTAAATTTTTTAGTACTCTTAAGTTATTAAGTTGCTTTTTTTTTTAGACTTAGTTTTAACTTCAAAGAATTTATCTATTTCTACAAAAACTTATTTATACCTTTTTTATAAAAGTAATTATGAAGCATAAATTTTAGTCTTGAATTTTTATTTTAATTAATAATTTTTAAACAGCATATCAATTTTTATTTTTCCTACTAAAATTAAAATATTTTAATATAACATAATTTAACATTCAAGCTGATATTTAGTTGAACTGTTTTGAAAAATTGCTAACTTTCAATATAAATTAATCTCAATCATGTTACATACTGTTTGAATAATTTTTAAACATATAGATCTTACTCATAAAATCTTAAACTATCACAACTAACTAGAGAATTGAAAAAAATATATATTTAAGACTTTTAATTGCATAATGTATTGTATATAAGGTTTCGATTAGTTCGAAGTAACCTATATAGCTTTTCTTAAATGTAAATTAGTTTAATTTAAAGTTTTATATTAACTTAACATGGAAATTTTTTTTTTCAAACGCTATTTAAAAAGAAACTCTGAGAAAACAAATGAAAAAAAAAATTAGCTCAAGATGAAAATGTTCGCTTAGTTTTAAACGGTTTAAAACTTTCAAACTTTTAAACGGTAAATGTTACAAAATGTTGAATTGTTTTAAAATAATTTTATTTTCTAAAAGTGAACAGTCTGGATTAATAGTTATTCATAATAGTGAGTATCTTAAGTCGAATTGGACACTAAGAAAAATATTAAACAATAAATCTAAGTAATTTACATTATTTGATAAATAGATTTCGTGTATTCAATTAAATTTGTGTTAATATAATGTGGTTTAATTTTCAAAGGTATAACTAAACAAAAACTTGTTTTCACTGATTTATTTCGTATGTAATATTATAGTACAATACTTCAGTATACTAAAATGTAATAAATAAAACTGCTATGCTTCATGAATTAGATAATAATAACAGTTTGTTAGCTTTAGGTTAGCATTTCTCAAGAACACAAAGCTGTAAGTGTTTTCAAAACTAAATAAATATAAATTTACAAAATATAATAGTTTACAACTTTTCCATTAACCAAAAGAAAACTTTTAATTACCAACAATTATATTTATCTTAATTAAAACACTATTACAATACTTATTACTTTATCCGGGCTTCACTTATATGGACACTCACTTATCCAGACGGGTTAAAGTCTAAAATACACCCGTACACTTTTGAACGAAGGGAAATTTCACTCGAAAACACTTTTGCACAGTGTTAATTATGCACGTAGGCTCACTTTTGCACGAAGAAAGTTTTGCATGGATTGTAAATTAAAAATTATTAATTATTAATTGTTTTTTTATTATCACTGTAATACCTAACCCTTACCCTCGGTTGGTAACCTTTTGTTGGTAACCTTGAAAAGTAAATTTTCATTCTTTTTATTATTTTTTACTCTCGTACACAAATTACCCTTTGTGCAAAATTGACTTTCCATGCAGAAGTGACCCTTCGTGCAAAAATCTTTAATCAAATTAATCTTAAGAGTCTTAATTTTGTAAAAGTGTTTTGACAAAACGAGTTTTTTTTTTCGAAAACATTACAAATATTGTTTAGTTTTCACCTAACATGTTTTACAACATAAAAAATGAAAAATAAAAAACTAGTAAAAACAATTTTGATGAATTACTGAAATAACCTTTCGGATATATTTAAAACTAATTACATTTTCTGAATTTCCTAATGTTTTACTTAAAATAAAGTAGTTAAAAATCCAAAATGAAATTTGTTTGTTTAATATAAATAATGCGAGGCAGTAGAGGAGCCTGGTGAAAATAATATTTTCATGTACTTTAAAATATTTATAGTAATACATGTTTAAACTATTTGTACTTAAATCTTGACACTGAAGGAGTATGAACTTTATAAACAGTAATTGATAAATTTATTAAATTTAAGGGTGGAACAATAGATCACTAACATTAACTTTAAGTAGCAATATTATAGAACATTTTACCATTGTAAAGCTAGACTTTAAGACACAAAGTTTTGTAGCAAACACAAAGCTTATTTTAGATTTAAAAACCTTTTTAAAAGCTAATTCTAAGTTTATACTAAAATAACAGTAAAATTTTTTTACATAACATGACAAATATAAAGTTAATTAATTTTCTGTAGTTTGTTTTATACAAGCGTTTATTTATTGATTTTAAAGTAAAGCAAGAAGATTTTTATTTAAATAGTAGTGCAAATTTTGATGTACTGTTGATATGAAGCTAACTAGTCTAGTTTATTATTAAACAAAAATAACTTTATATGTGCTAAACTAGTAATACTGAATTCTATTACCATGTCATAACCATATTACTTTCGCTAATGTGTAAAAGTAATTAATCCTAATTATATATATGTTTGTTTAATTGGATGTTTAAATCTTTAGTATTACTTTGTAACTATTATTATTTAAACTTTTTGCTCTTTTAATTAAGAATATATATTAAATATATAGTCCTCTTTTTGATTTTGTATAAATAAATTAATGCCCTTTAGTTTATAAACATCACAAATAGTATAAATTTTGTAACTATTAACTAAGACTAGTAATTGGTAGAATTTTAATAATTTAGTTCAGATATTTTGCTGTAGTGAATTTTACTTATACGAGTAATACTTTTTATTTAGGGTTACTTACTTTTTGATTTATCACACAAAGATTGTTGTAAAAAAAAAAATGAAAATAAAAAATACATTAAGCTAACGAAAAAAAGTTTGATAAGTTTTAAACATTTTAAATCATTACAATTTCAAACGAAAAATGTTTCAAAGTTTTTAAATAATTATTTAATAATTTATATTTTAAAAACAACATTATTAAAAATTAGTAATCATAGTCAGCAGTTTCTTGTGAAATTGGATACTAAAAAAGCATTAAGTAATAAAACAAAGTAATTTAACATTATTTATTAAATAGGATTTATGCTTTAAAGTAAACTTATAAAAACAAATTTTGGTTTAGTTTTCTAAACTGTTAGTAAACATAATTTTTTTTCACCTATTTATTATATTAGAATTTCCAAGCTAACACCACTTTAGTAAACTTAATTGTAAAAAATAAAACTGCTTTGTTTCAAGTACTAGTTTGTGAGTGCAGTTTGTAAAGTTGTGACTAACATTTCTCAATAACACAAAGCTGTAAGCGTAATATACTAGTTAAAAATATCGAAAAATGATTTAGATTAATTCTAAAGGAAAAGTTTGGTAATTTTGGCTATTTTTTAAAATCAACTTATTTTACTAAATTTCTTTATAATTTACCGAAAAAACTAATAAAAAAGATAAAATGAAACTTGTTTGTTTCATACAAATAGTTGCATGCATGACGTTAAATAAGAAAATTGTGAATATAACATTTTATTTTCTAAAAGTTATAAACATTAATATTCGTTTAAAATAATTGTACTTAGAAATCACTACAAAAGCAGTTAATGCTTACGAACTTTACTTATTAAGTTTATTAAATTTTAGGCTGGATATCTTACATCACTAGTATTAACTTTAATTAAGAATATTAAACTCTGTAATATCACTGCAGAGCTATAATTTGAGATAAAAAAAATTCTGCAAATAAGGCGTTCTTTAGACTTTAAAAAATATAATAAAATAATTTTTAAGTTTATACAAAAATAACAGTAAACATTTTGCATGCAATTACAAACAATTAGTAAAAATTTTCTTCAATTTTCCTAACTGAATTATAATTTAAACATATATCTAAACTGATTTATGAATAACAACTACATTTTTTTTGATTCAACTGGTAATGCAAATTTTAATGCATTGTTGTTAAGAAGCTAATTGGTTAAGTTTTTAACTAAAAAATAAATTCATATGAACTTAGCTACTAAAACTGAGTTCATCTAACACGTCATAAACACATGACTTCCGCTTGTGTGTATAATAAGTGAACCTTAAATTAAATCTGTTTGTTTAATTTGATGTTTAATTATTCTTTTTTTTTTGTAAATACTATATTTAATAAAAAATTGTTGCTTTAAATAGTGATTATCAACTTTTAAAGTATAAAGTTCTGCTTTTGTTTCGTATAAACAAACTAATGCTGTTTAGATTATAAACGTTACAAAAAGTATGAATTTAGTAACATTTTACTCACACTAGTACTTGGTAGAAATTTTAATTATTAGTTCATACAGTTTTCTATAGTTAATTTTACTTATACTGCAAATACTTTTTGTTTAAGAGTTACTTACTTTTTAATGAATCACATTACTTTTATTGTAAGAAAAAAATAAAAAGAAAAAAAAAACTACGTCGAGCTCAAAATAAAAAATGTTTGCTTAGTTTACTAAATTTTCAAACGTTAAAACTTTTAAATTTTCAAAACTGTTCAAAATTTTATAACTACTTTTAATATAAATAACTATTTTAAACACGAACAGTGTGGATTTAAAGTTATATATCACAAGTAGTAATTTACTGACGATTTAGACACTTAAAAGCTTTAGAGTAATAAAATTAAGTTCCTTGACTTAATTTATTAACTAATTTTAATGCATCCTAGTGAATTTATAAATCCATGTTATAGTTTAGCTTTTAAAATTATAAGTGTCTAAGTTATAAGGATAAACTTCTTTTCACAAATTTTGTATGCTGGAAACTTAATACTATTAATACTATTAATACTTTATTATAATAAATTGTAATTAATGAAACAGCTTTGTTTCATGCATTAGATTGTGTTTACAGTTTGTAAGATTCAGGTTAACATTTTGCAATATTACATAGCTGTAAGCATTTAAAAGACTAAATATTTTTAAAATCACATTACAAATTAGTTTACAATTTTGTCACTAACCTAGAAGGAATTTTTAGCTACCAAGTTGTTTTAACCATTTTAAATAAAAAAAGTACTACTACAAATAAATTTACATAACCTAGTTGACTAAAAACTTTAGCTTTGTACCATTTTGAAGTAACTAATTTAATAAGGAAAACGGCAATTAAAACATTTTTATGGTGAAAAATTAACATTATTTGCTTGATAATGTTAATAAGTAGGTGTTTTATAACTACATTAACAATCAATGTATTTCAATGAAACTAACTAAATTAACCAATATAAAATGAAACTTATTGTTTCATCAAAATAAGCGTATTAAAGAGTTTGTATGCGTTAAAATGAAATATATTCATTTGCTATTGAATGTACAGCTGTTTTAAGTTGAGATTGCCATTACTCAAAACACACTACTAACAGAGTATATGCTTATTATATCGTGTTTAATAGGAATATTGTTTTTTTATTCTTTTAAGTATATCTAGTAATTAAGTTGCTTTATTTTATTAACCTTAGTTTCAACTTTAAAGAACTTATCTGTTTCTACAATAATTTATTTATATCATTTTTATAAAAGTAATTATAAAGCGTAATTTTTAGCCTTCAATTTTTAATTTAATTTATCATTTTTTACAACATATCGATTTTTATTTTAATCTACTGAAATTAAAAATATTCTAATGTAATATAATTTAACACTTAAGCTAATATTTAGTTAAATAGTTTTAGTAAGTTGCTAATTTTCAATATAAATAAATCTTAATCATGTTACTATTTGCTAAATTAAATTGAAAAACATAGATCTTACTGGAAAAATCTTAAACTATCACAACTAAAACAAAATTTGTTTTTTATTAGCTTATAGTAACCTATAAAGCTCTTTTAAAATGTAAATTAGTTTTTTTTCATATAAACTTAAAAAGGTGAAAATATTTTTCAAAAAGCTCTTTTTGAAATAAAAATCTACCAAACCTTTTCATTTAAATATTTTTTTTTTTGAAATGTTGATAAAATGACTATACAAAATGTTATTGCAAATAATTCGAAATTTATTGTACCTAATATTTAAAAACTTGTCTAGATATATTTAAAATAATAACATGGTGAAATTAGGAACAAAATGCTTTTTTAAGTAGGCTTTAGACTTTAGAGTCTAAACTTTTAAAAATGTGGTGTGACGAAACCTTTTTTTTTCTTATTTTTATTTAATATGTTTAACAAAAGGTCAAAAGAAAGTGCCATACTAGTTAAAAACATCAAAAAAAACGATTATGACATTTTACTAAAATAAACTTTTGGATATTTTCGACTGTTCATAAAAATAAAGAATTTTTGTTAGTTTTAGTATAGTTTACCTAAGGAAAACTATTTAAAAAAACAAAAGAAACTGGATTGTTCCATACAAAAAAATTGCTTGCTCTGATTTTTAAAAACTATGAATATAGTTATTATGTACTAAAATATATAAACATTATTATCTGTTTAAACTATATGTACTTAAAATTCTTCACAAAAGGAGTTCATGCTTAACAAAATGTACTTATAAATTAATAAAAATTAAGTTTAGATTTAGTATATCACTAATATTAACTTTAAGTAACAATGGTATAGGTATAATCCCATTGTAAAAACTATAGTTTAAGACATCCAGTTTTTACTGAAATATAAAGCGTACTTTAGATTTTAAAAACAGTTGCATCATAATTTAAGAGTTTATACCACAATTGCACTGAAGCTTTTTACATATCATGACAAAAAAAAGTGAACTTTTAAGTTTAATGAGTTTTATAATTAACAATTAGCCAGATTTATAAAAAGCAATAAGGTTTTTTGTTCAAGCTATAGTGTGAATTTTGATGCATCAACGTTGTTAATCTAATTGTTAAGTTTATAACTGAATGAAAGTAATTTTATATGTACTTAACTATAAACACTGAGTTCAATTATCACGTCATAAACACATTACTTCCGCTTTCATTTAGAAGTATTTAAACCTTAAATTATATATCTTTATTTACTATATGTTTAAATAATTCAATTTACCTTTGTAGCTTTTCTACTTTAAAATTAGTTGTATGTACTAAAACTATGAATAAAAAATATCTGTATCGATTTTTGTATTAAAAATTAATGCTGCTTAGTTTAAAAATATTACAAAAAATACAACTTTCTAATTGCAAACTTACTTTGGTAGACGTTTTTAATATTAGTTCAGACAGTTTTTTGTAGTAAATTTTACTTATACAATTGATGCTTTTCAATGAAGAGTTACTAATTTTTTATTGATAAGACAGTTATTGTTGTAAGAAAACAAATGAAAGATAAAAAAAATGAGCTCAAGATGAAAATTTTCGTTTAGTTTTAAACGTTTGAAAACTTTTAAAATTTAAACGGTAAATGTTTTAAAATTTTATAAATTTTTTTAAAAAATTTTATTTTCTAAAAACAAACAGTGTGGATTTATAGTTATTTATAATAGTAAGAATATTTAGTCGAATAAAACACAGAAAAATATTAAATAATAAAACTAGACAAGTAACATTATTTATTAAATAGCATTCAAGTTTTCAATTAAATTCATGTAAATATGTCGGGCTTAGTTTTCAAAGTTTTAACTAAACAAAAACTTGTTTTGACTAATTTATTTCGTATGAAGTTTAATGTTATAGTTCAATACTTCAGTATACTGAATTATAATAAATAAAACTGCTATGTTTCATGCTTTAGAAAGTGTTTACAGTTTGTTAAGTTTAGGTTAACATTTCTCATAAATTCTAGGCTGTAAGTGTTTTCAAAAACTAAATAAATCTAAATTTACAAAATAAAATAGTTTAAAATCTTGCCATTAACCAATAAGAACTTTACAATTACAAATAATTTTAGTTATGTATTTTGATGAAAAACACTTCTACAATACTTACTACCTTATCCGAGCTTTATTAATAAAGACACTCTATTATCCAGATGGGTGGAAGTTTAAAATACATCCGCACACTTTTTCACGAAGGGACATTTCACTTTAAAATACTTTTTCACAGGTCAAATTTAGACGTGGGCTCACTTTTGTACATAAAAACTATTGTATAGATTGTAAATAAAAAAAAGTTAACACTATTTAGTTATTATTTGTTTTTCATTATCACTGTAACCCCTAATCCTTACCCTCGGTCGGTAACTTTTTGCTTTCTTTTAATTTTCTTTACTTCTTCGACTGTTCATCAAAACTGACTAACTTTTATGAAATTCAGTATAACTTACCTAAAGAAAACTGTTTTGAAATATATAATGAAACTGGGTTGTTTCATTCAAATAATTCCTTTCTTTGTTAGTGCAAAACGATGAATACAGTTATTATATGTAATAAAAAGTATAAACATTATTATCTGTTTAAATTGTTTGTACTTTAATTCACCACTAGAGGACCTTATGCTTAACAAACTGAACTTATCAAATTAATAAAACTTAAGGCTAGATCCAGTATATCACTAGTATTAACTTTAAATAACAATATTAAAAACTGTATTTTCGTTGTAGAGCTATATATTAAAATATTTTATTTTTGCTGAAAATAAAAATTGCACTTTAGATTTGATATAAATAAAAAATGTAATTTCTAAATCTACACCACAATTACAGTAAAGCTTTTACATACTATGACGAATTAAAAATTAAATATTTGTGTTCAATCTTCCTTAATCAATTTTATAATAAAAATACAATTTAAGCCGATGTATGAATAGCAACATTCTTTTTTTGTTTTTATTTGTATTGCGAATTTTTATCATTATTGTTTTGAAGCTACATGGTTTACTTCATAATTTAAGAACAATAATGTCATATAAATTAAACTATAAATACTGGGTTTAATTATAACGTAGATGTGGTAATAAGTAAACCTCAAATTATATATGTGCGTTTAATTTGATGTTTTAAAAATTATAAATTTCTTTATGGTTATTGTATTTAAATAATTAATAGCTCTATTTAACAATAAACTTATATAAAACTGTTATGCTTTGTTTTTCATTTTGTATAAACGATTTAATGCGGTTTAGTTTATAAACATCACAAAAAGTGTAAGTTTTGTAACTATGAGCTCACACTAGTACTTGGTACATATTTGGATACTACTTCAGATAGTTTGCTCTAGTAAAATTTACTTACTTAATTTGTACTTTAATTTTAAGGTTACTCACTTTTTGATTAAGAAAAAACATCGGTTAAAGTCTGCAGAGCAGAAGCCTGGACTTTGGTTTGCCATGAGACAAGCTCAGGTTTGATAAAACGGTTGATCATGTCAATTCGATCATCAGACCATAAGTTTTGGTGACTGAGACTGGTTTCGTCCTTATTAGGACTCATCAGTCAGTCACAACCGAAAATCTTGCAGTGATCAATCTACAAACGGTTTATCATGCTTTCACATGCTTAGCAAATGGTTGCTTCATGTGAAAGTCTTTTGAGTAATCACAGAATGATTGTTACAAGAAAAAAAAAATTGAACTCAACATGAAAATTTTTGATTAGTTTCAAACATTTAAAATTTTGTAATGTTTTAAGTTTTAAACGTATCGAATTTTTTATAAAACAATTTTATTTAATAAAACAAACAAAGTAGAATTATCATTTTCTATCATAGTAAGTAGTTTCTTGTCGAATTGGACAATGAAAAAATATCAAGTAATAAAACAAAGTAATTTAACGTAATTTTTAATAACGTGTATGCTTTCAAGTGAATTATAAAAACATATTTTGGTTTAGTTTTCAAAGTTATAATTAAACATAAACTAGATTTCATTGAATTATTATTTTAAAAGTCTCATACGATCTTCTATCCTAATACTGATTTCATTTATCACGTCATAACCACATGACTTCCGCTTGTCAGTAGAAATAATTATACAATAAGTAATACCTAATTGTTAAATTTGATGTTTAAATCATTATTTTTATTTTTGTAGTTATTAAATTTAAAAAAGTTATTGCACTTTTAATAGTTTATAAATATAAAAACATAAAGTTATGTTTTCATATTTTTGTACCTAATTTTAAAATCAACTTATAGAATTAATTGTTTTGCTTTTAATTTTCAATATTACGATACTTAAGTTAAAGTTACTTAAAACAAAAGCTTTAAAGAAAAAACAAATTTTAATTTCATTTAACTAATATTAAAACTTATGTTTTATGTAATATTTTTTAACACTTTTGCTGACATTTAGTATAAAAGTCTTTACAATTAGCTAATACTTTATATAAATTAATCTTAAACTTGAAGTAAAAAATTCATACAAAATGTTAAATCGAAATAGTTATTTTGATAAACTTCCATGAACGAGCTTTATGATATTTTCGACTATTATTCAAAAACAAACATTTTTTCCTAGTTTCCATTTGATTTACCTAAAATAAACTAATTATAAATATAAAATGAAACTTGTTTGTTTCATACAAATAAATGCATTAAGGACTGTGAAAACAGACAAAAAAATCTTTATACTAAGAAATAAATACGTTTTTTTCTGTTTATATATTTGTTTTTCAAATCACCACTAATCGACTTTGTGCTTTACAAACTTTACTTAACATATTAATAAATTTAAGGCTGGATCGATAGTTCCTTACCATTAACTTTAAGTAGCAGTATTATAAAACGTAATACCCTTGTAAAGCTAGACTTTGAGACGTAAAGTTTTTCAGCAAATACAAAGCGTGATTTAGATTTGAAAAAAAAAGGTATATTTTAAGTTTATACTAAATAACATTAAAACATTTTACATGATATGAAAAAAAGAAATGTTTTTAATTTTCTGAAGTTCATATAAACTAAACTAGTAATACTGAGTTTAAATATTACTTCATAACCACATGACTTCCGCTAATGTGTAAAAGTAATAAAAAATAAATTATATCTGTTGGTTTATATTTATGTGTAAATCATCATATCTTTCTTTGTAATTTTCAAAGGTAGTTTCTCTACTTAACAATGAAGAAATGTATAAATGTTTCGTCCTCTTTTCAATTTTATATAAACAGATTAATGGTCATTAGTTAATAAACATTACGAATAGTGCAATTTTGTAACTTTTAACTCACAATAGTAATTTGTAAAATTTTTAGAAATTAGTTTAGATAGTTTGCTGTAGTAAAATTCATCTATACAAATAATATTTTTTATTTAGGGTTACTCACTTTTTGATTAATCACACAAAAATTGTTGTAAAAAAAAACAAATAAAATATAAAATACATTAAGCTAAAGACAAAAAGTTTAATGAATTTTAAAAATTTTTCAAACATTGAAACTTTTAAACGTTTTAAAAGTTTTTAAATACTTTAAACTAATTTTATATTCTAAAAACAACAGTGTGTATATAAAATTAATAATCATAGTAAGAAAATTATTGTGGAATAGATACTCACAGAACATTAATTATTAAAAAAAGTATTTTAACAATTAATTATTAAATAGAATTTATGATTTCAAGTGAACTTGTAAAACCTAATTGTGGTTTAGTTTTCTGAATTTTAATTAAACTTAAACTGATTTTAAATGATTTATTACGTTAGTAATTTAACGCTAACATATCGTTAGTAAACTGAATATAAATAAAATTTCTTTGTTTGATAGATTACCCTTTGAATGCAGTTTGTATAGTTGTGGCTAACATTTCTCAATAACACAAAGCTGTAAGCGTGATATACTAGCTAATAACATCGAAAAACCGATTTATATTTTTATAAAGATAAAACCTTTTAAAATCCTGACTATTCTTTAAAAACCATTCATTTTACAGAATTTCCTTATAATTTCCGAAAAAAAAAACTTGTTAAAAATATGAAATGAAACTTGTTTGTTTCATACAAATAGTGAACTGCAAAAAATTAATTCTATTCAATGAATATAACATTTTTCTGAGCTAAAAAGTATAAACATTATTTTTTGATAAAATTATTTGTACTTAAATATCACCACAAAAGGAGTTAATGCTTAACAAACTGTACTTGTTAAATTTATTAAATTTAAGGTTTGATACAGTAGATCACTAGTATTAACTTAAAGTAACAATAAGTAACAAAGTCTGCAATATCACTATAGGACTATAATTTGAAACAATAAGTTTTTGCTGTAAATACAAAGTGTACTTTAGATTTTAAAAGGATTACAATGTAGTTTCAAGTTTATACAAAAATAACAATAAACATTTATACATACCATTACGAACAAATAGTAAAAATTTTCTTTAATTTTTCTGAATGAATTATAAATTAAACATGTATTTTAACCGTTTTATGAATAGAAACTACATTATTTTATTTTAAATGGTACTAAAAATTTAAATGCACTGTTGTTATGATGCTAATTGCTTAAGTTACTATATGAAAAAAAGTCATATGAACTTAACTATTAATACTGAGTTCTATTACCACGTCATAAACACATGACTTCCGCTTGTGTGTAGAAGCAATTATACCTTAACATATACATTTTTGTTTAATTTGATGTTTAAATCATTATTATTTTTTTTTATAAACACTATATTTAATAGAAAATAATTGTTTTACTTAACTATTATCAATTTTAAAAGCATAAAGTTCTACTTTTGCATTGTATAAAGATACTAATGCTTTTCAGTTTATAAGCATCTCAAAAAGTTTAGATTTAGAAAATTTGAACTCACACTGATACTTAGTATAAATTTTAGATATTAGTTCAGACAGTTTTCTACTGTAAAATTTACTTATACAATTGTTTAGAGTTACTTACTTTTTGATATATCACATAACGATTATTGTAAGAAACAAAAAAAAACGAAAAAAACCACGCTGAGAACAAAATAGAAAATGTTTATTTAGTTTTGTAAATGTTAAAACGTTTATATTTAATTATCATATGTAAACAATTTATTGTCGATGTAGACACTTATAAACTATTAAGTAATAAAACTAAGTTTCTTGACTTGATTTATTTAATAATTTTAATGCATTCCAGTGAATTTTTAAATCTATGTTACCTTTTAATTTACAAAATTATTAGTTTTTAAATTATAAGCATAAACTTCTTTTGACTAATTTAGTATGTTGGAAATTTAATACTATCAATACTTTAGAATACTGAATTTTAACTAATGAAACACCTATGTTTCATGCATTATATTGTGATTACAGTTTGTAAGGTTTAGGTTAACAGTTTGCTATGATACGAAGGTGTAAGCGTTTTGAAAAACTACATAATTTTAAAATCACATCATAATTTAATTTACAAATTTGTCATTTACTAAGAAGGAATTTTTAATAACCAAGTAATTTAAGTTATTTTAATTAAAAAACTACGATTATAAATTAATTAATATACACTAGTTGACTAAAAACTTTAGCTTCGTACAATTTCGAAGTAGTTAATTTAATAAGGAAACGTCAATAAAATCAGTTTTCTGGTTAAGAATTTATATTATTTGCTGGTTAATGTTAATAAATAGGTGTTTTATAACTACATTTACAATCAATGTATTTTACTGAAATAAACAAACTTAAACCATATAAAATGAAACTTACTGTTCCGTAAAAATAAGCATATTCAAGAGTTTCTATGCGATACAATGGAATATACTTCTGTGCTATCAAATGTACAGTTGTTTTCTGTTAAGATTACCAGTACTCAAAACACACCATTAACAGCGTATTTGCTTATTATAACGTTTTTATTAGTATATCGTTTTTTAAATTTTTTTAGTACTCTTTAGTAATTAAGTTGCTTTATTTTGATAAACTTAGTTTTTACTTCAAAGAACTTGTCTCTTTCTACAATAACTTATTTATACCTTTTTTATAAAATTAATTATAAAGCATAATTTTTAGCCTTCAATTTTATTTTTACTCATAATTTTTAACAACATTCAAATATATTGAATAAGGCTATATTTAAGTAAATTAATATGTCTGAATTGGAAATAAAAATTATCATTGAAAACTGCAAAGTTAGTAAAGCAACAAAGGAAAGTTTGCTACAACTAGGAAGAAAAAATGATGCAAAATTTCAATCAATGGAAAAGAAATCCATAACTTGAAAAGTCAGTATGAAACTAAAATCAAGGAACTTGAAATCGGTATCCAGAATACACAAAAAACTCATGAGGAGGTTTACAAGAAACAAACTACAGAAAAGTCTCTTGATCACCAAATCAGTTCACTAAATGAAATTTTTATGAAATTTAAAACAGAGTTTGCAAAAAGTTTGATAATTTTGAAAAGAAACTTTCAATGTATGCAGAAGCATCAACAAAATCCTTTCAAAAACAACCAGACTTTATCAGTAACATTGACAGTAAATTGTCACTAGTAACACATCAAATACATGCTGAAACTGAAAGGAAATTGAATGAAAAAAAAGCTTTAAATGTCATAGTATTTAATATTCCCTAAAATATCAGCAATACATCAGTTTATACGGTAGAAAATGCAAAATATGACCTCAATAAAATACAAAGTTCTCTAGGTTCCAACAAGATAGCTGAAACTGAATTAAATACATTATACCGTATTGGTAAATACAACTACAATAAAGCGAGACCAATAATTTTGAAACTACTGACACAATCTAGCAGAAAACGACTATTGAGTCTAAGAAACCTTAAAATACAGCATCTGGGAAAACAAATTAGTATCTACATTAATATTGATCGAACAAAATCAGAGATGGAACATTTTAGAAAGTTGAGATTTGAACTAAAACAAAAACAAGCAGAAGCTGAAAGTAAAAATTTGAACATAAGATACGTTATAAAACAAAACAAAATAGTTGAAAGTACTCAACTACCCTTTCGGTTTAACGCCCAGGATCTCTGGGCCTAATAAGTCAAGCTTCAACACTGACATGCACCTTAAATCATCTAGTTTAATCTTTAATGGTTCTAATACTAAGGCCTCAGTCACTGTTTTTTCTAACAGTTTAACCTCTAGTAGAGATATATAAGATCTATTTTAAACAAGATAAGCTTCATTGAATGTTATATGTGTACACAAAACTTAGATTTATTTTTTTAACTGAAACATGGTTAAATTTAAATGTTATTGACTCAAATTTTTGTCCTTTAGAGTGTAATATAATCCGTAATGACAGAATAGGCAGGGGAGGAGGCGTTGCTGTTATATTAAAAACTTTTTAAAATTAGTTGAAATAAAAACTAATTTTGTTTCATCTGATGGTTTTGAATTTTTATGTTTTGATTTGATTCTTAGAGGACTTAAATTGAGATTTTTATGTGTTTACATCCCTCCTAGTTTCTCTAAATCTCTAGCTGTTATTTCAAATATGATCGACTTAATCAGAAACCTTATTCCATAACAGTCTCCTTTTTACATTTTAGGTGACTTTAATTTGCCAAATATAGACTGGAATATCCCAAGCACAACCTACAATGACTGTCACTAATGTTTTATTAAATTTTGTTCAGATAATCTCCTTTCACAACTTATTGACTCACCTACCCATAAGAACGGTAATATCCTCGATTAACTGCTTTGTAATTAAATGGCATTAGATAGAGTTAAGTTTCATTTAGTTGATTCACCTTTAACAAATTTAAATGATCACAATGTTATTTTGTTTGGGATAAGTGTTCACAAAAGTAAAAAACCATCTCCTAAATCACTCTATCCAGATTTTCGTAAAGCAAATTTTAAGAATATTAATAAGTTTTTATTAGAAATAAATTGGAAAGTTCTTTTTAACAACTCAAAAAATCTACAAATGTTTTATGATAAATTTATAAAAACAATAAACATTTCAATCAAACAATTTATGCCCTTAATTAAACAAAACAGAAAAATGAAAACATATATTTCTGATATAAAAAAGCTGTTAAGAGAAAAACTAAAACTCTACAAACAATGTAAGTTAGATAAGCAGATGATACAAAAATACAAAACTGTATCAAAAAAATATGAAAAAGCAGTGAAAGTGTTCAACATAGAACATGAAAAACATTTTTGCCAAAACACAAACTCAAAATAATTCTACAGCTATGTAAAATCAAAGCTCAAGTTAACACCTTCTTTACCTGTATTAATTAATGAAAATAATTTTCCTATAATGTCAGAACTTGATAAAGCCTCTTTTTTTAACAAGTCCTTTCAAAAGGTATTTATTAAAGATTGTGATGACAAAAATTTTAAACTTGTTAGTAAAAAGTGTTTGGAAATGAAAAACTTCTTCATAAACAATGATGAAATAATTAAGTCTGTTAATCATTTAAAAGATAAAATAATCAGAACGCCTGAAAACATTCCTTCATATTTTATAAAACGTACTATTTATTCCCTAACTCTTCCAATTTCACTAACTACATCCTCTGTACCCTACCAGTGGAAAGTCTAATATATCATACCAGTGCACAAAAAAGGTAGTAAGTACAACCCTTTAAACTACAGACCCATTTCTTTGACAAGCAGTTTTTGTAGAATTTTTGAACATATAATTTCTCTAAAAATTCTTAATCATTTTTTTAAATAAGCTAATTTCACATAAACAGTTTTGTTTTCTACCTAATCGATCATCTAGTTATCAACTGTTAAATTGCTTACACTCATGGTTAGTTTCATTTCTAAGCAATAAGTCAACTAAAGTTATTTGTACAGACATTCAAAAGGCTTTTGACTCTGTATCCCATTTTAAACTAATAAAGACTTTAACTCAATACAAAATTCATAAAAGTTTAGTTAGCTGGTTCAAAGAGTTTCTTGATAACAGAAACCAAAAAGTAGTTATTGATAAAACTTTTTCAGAGTCTTTACCTGTTTTCAGTGGAATGCCTCAAGGAGGGGTTATTGGCCCACTTTTATTTATAATTTATATCAATGATATAGCTTTAAAAGTAGATGTTGATAGCAACATGAATCTCTTTGCAGACGATACGAAAATTTTTAGTCATTCTAACACAATTCTACTAAAATCTTTGGATAAAATTTATCATTGGCTAAAAGAAAGATAACTAGTTTTAAATCCTAGTAAATGTCAGGTTCTAAACATTCAAAAAATACATCTAGTATCATTTCTGAATTTAGAATAAACAACATAAGGTTACCTTACTAAAGTGTTTAAAGATCTAGGAATTTTTTTGGCTGAAAACCTAAAATGGAACCACCATATCAATTACGTTTATCAAATTGCATCAACTATTTCTTTCAAGTTTTAAAGAGTTTAGATCTACAGATATAAACATTCTAAAAAAAATTTATTTCGTTTACATTCGTCCTAAGTTAGAATACCACACACCAATTTGGTCTCCATACTTGAAGAAATATATTAACCATCTTGAATCCATTCAAACAAAATGTACAAGAATAGTCTTCAACCGTTGCAACATTTCATACACATCTTATTTTGATAGACTCTCAAAACTTGGTATTAAGTCTTTAGAGTATAGAAGGATTGAGTTTGACTTAATTACTTTTTTCAAACTAATTAAAATAAAACTAAAATTAATTTACAGTCTATTTTTGAACCTCATAAATGTAATTATTTACTGAGAGGTAACAACCAAAAATTTACATGCAGACATAATTTCAATAATAATGTTTGGCATAATTCTTTTTTTATCGTTCAGTTGAATTATGGAACAAGCTTCCAAACGAATTAGTTTCTTGTGAAAAAGTTGAGCATTTTCGGTTAAGGTTAAAAAAGTTTGATTTAAATAAACATTTTGTCAGCAAAATTCATAAGTTATTTTGTTTTGTTATTTCTTCATTAACCACTGGTTGTATACGTCTAATTTGGTTTAACCAATAGCTTTATTTCATTAGCGGCGCCTTTCCTCTGTGTATAACAAAACCTGTTCCTTAATACATAGTTAGTTGGCCTGTTAAAGTGCTTGGGGCCTTGGGTTTTTAAGTTTTGTTTATAGTCAGTGTTCTCAACATTTATCAGCTACAACGAAAGTCCAACAAACGCTGAGTTATCTGAGTATTAAAGAATTGAAAGTAAATATGAAGCAGGCTCTCCTAACAAAAGTGAAACACGTTGTTCAGATAAAAGCGATTCTTGTTATACGAATAAAAGTGAAACAAGTTGTATGGATAAAAGTTTAACCAGTTACTAAAATGAAGGCTGAACCAGTTGTTCAAATAAAGTGAAGCCAGTTGTTCGAGTGAAAGTGAAACCAGTTTTGGAGTGAAACCATTTGTTCGGGTGAAGTTGGAGTAGGATGTTGTTGTTCTCTTTTCGGAAGCACCGGAATTATAAATTTTGTGTTATAACTTTTGTGTCTTTATGTTAAATTTAAACTTTAATTAGTTAAACTCTTTTTTTTTTAATTTTTAATGTACAATTCTGGTTTATTTTTGTCTTTTTGTTGTATTTCTTTCTGTATAAGTGGCCTAGGTTTTGATGCCTGGGTCCTTTTTATGACAATAAACTTACAATAATAACATATCAGTTTATATTTTATCCTACTAAAATTAATAATATTTTAATGTAACATAATTTAACACTCAAGCTGATATTTAGTTGAACTGTTTTGATAAGTTGCTAACTTTCTATATAAATTAATCTTAATCATGTTACTTACTGTTTGAATTAATTTGAAACATATAGATCTCAATGATAAAATATTAAATTATCACAACTAAATGGAGAATTAAAAAAGAAAATTATATTAAGACTTTCAATTGTTTTATAATATTAGGTTTCGATTAACTCGAAGTAACCTATATAGCTTTTTTAAAATGGATATTAGTTTTATTTTAAATTTTATATAAACTTAACATGGTAAAACTATTTTTCAATAAACTTTAATTGAAAAGAAAATCTAAGAAAACAAATGAAAAAAAAAATTTAGCTCAGGATGAAAATGTTCGCTTAGTTTTAAACGGTTTAAAACTTTCAAACGATAAATTTTATAAAAGTTTGAATTAGTTTTATTTTCTAAAAACGAACAGTGTGGATTGATAATTATTCATAACAGTAAGAATGTTAAGTCGAATTGGACATTGAAAAAATATTGAATAATAAATCTAAGTAATTTACATTATTTATTAAATAGCATTCATGTTTTCAATTAAATTTGTGTTAAAATAATGTGGTTTAGTTTTCAAGGTA
This sequence comes from Thalia democratica, assembly GCF_965202585.1. NCBI lineage: Eukaryota > Metazoa > Chordata > Thaliacea > Salpida > Salpidae > Thalia > Thalia democratica. Next base: position 37,097,506 of record NC_139165.1, on the reverse strand, counting down.
TAACTAAACAAAAACTAGTTTTCACTGATTCATTTCGTATGAAATGTAACGTTATAGTACAATACTTCAGTATACTAAAATTTAATAAATAAAACTGCTATGTTTCATGAATTAGATGATGTTAACAGTTTGTTAGGTTTAGGTTAACATTTATCAAGAATACAAAGCTGCAAGTGTTTTTAAACTAAATAAATCTAAATTTACAAAGTGTAATAGTTTACAATTTTGCCATTAACCAAAAGAAAATTTTCAATTACCAACAATTATACTTATTTTCATTAAAAACACTACTACAATACTTATTACCTTATCCGGGCTTCACTTATACGGACACTCACTTATAGAGATGGGTGAAAGTCTAAAATGAACCCGGAAATTTTTGTACGAAGAGACATCTTATTCGAAAACACTTTTGCACAGTGTCAATTATGCACGTGGGTTCACTTTTGCACGAAGAAAGTTTTGCATGGATTGTAAATTGAAAACAAATATTAATTATTAATTGTTTTTTATTATCACTGTAATCCCAAACCCTTACCCTCGGTTGGTAACCTTTTGTTGGTAACCTTGGAAAGTAAATTTTCATTCTTTTTATTGTTTTTTACTCTCGTACACAAATTACCCTTTGTGCAAAATTGACTATCCATGCAGAAGTGACCCTTTATGCAAAAATTTTTAATCAAATTAATCTTAACAGTCTTAATTTTGTAAAAGTGTTTTGACAAAACAAGTTTTTTTTTCGAAAACATTACAAATATTGTTTAATTTTCACTTAACATGTTTTATAACATATAAAATGAAAAATAAAAAACTAGTAAAAACAATTTTGATGAATTACTGAAATAACCTTTCGGATATATTTAAAAATAATTACATTTTCTGAATTTCCTAATGTTTTACTTAAAATAAAGTAGTTAAAAATCCAAAATGAAGTTTGTTTGTTTAATATAAATAATTGCGAGGAAGTAGAGGAGCCTGGTGAAAATAATATTTTCATGTACTTTAAAATATTTATAGTAATACATGTTTAAACTATTTGTACTTAAATCTTGACACTAAAGGAGTATGAACTTTATAAACAGTAATTGATAAATTTATTAAATTTAAGGGTGGAACAATAGATCACTAACATTAACTTTAAGTAGCAATATTATAGAACATTTTACCATTGTAAAGCTAGACTTTAAGACACAAAGTTTTGTAGCAAACACAAAGCTTATTTTAGATTTAAAAACCTTTTTAAAAGCTAATTCTAAGTTTATACTAAAATAACAGTAAACTTTTTACATAACATGACAAATATAAAGTTAATTAATTTTCTGTAGTTTGTTTTATACAAGCGTTTATTTATTGATTTTAAAGTAAAGCAAGAAGATTTTTATTTAAATAGTAGTGCAAATTTTGATGTACTGTTGATATGAAGCTAACTAGTCTAGTTTATTATTAAACAAAAATAACTTTATATGTGCTAAACTAGTAATACTGAATTCTATTACCATGTCATAACCATATTACTTTCGCTAATGTGTAAAAGTAATTAATCCTAATTATATATATGTTTGTTTAATTGGATGTTTAAATCTTTAGTATTACTTTGTAACTATTATTATTTAAACTTTTTGCTCTTTTAATTAAGAATATATATTAAATATATAGTCCTCTTTTTGATTTTGTATAAACAAATTAATGCCCTTTAGTTTATAAACATCACAAATAGTATAAATTTTGTAACTATTAACTAAGACTAGTAATTGGTAGAATTTTTATAATTTAGTTCAGATATTTTGCTGTAGTGAATTTTACTTATACGAGTAATACTTTTTATTTAGGGTTACTTACTTTTTGATTAATCACACAAAGATTGTTGTAAAAAAAAAATGAAAATAAAAAATACATTAAGCTAACGAAAAAAAGTTTGATAAGTTTTAAACATTTTAAAACATTACAATTTCAAACGATAAATGTTTCAAAGTTTTTAAATAATTATTTAATAATTTATATTCTAAAAACAACAATATTAAAAATTAGTAATCATAGTGAGCAGTTTCTTGTGAAATTGGATACTAAACAAGCATTAAGTAATAAAACAAAGTAATTTAACATTATTTATTAAATAGGATTTATGCTTTACAGTAAACTTATAAAAACAAATTTTGGTTTAGTTTTCTAAATTGTTAGTGAACATAGTTTTTTTTTCACCTATTTATTATGTTAGAATTTCCAAGCTAACACTACTTTAGTAAACTTAATTGTAAAATTAAACTGCTTTGATTCATGTATTAGCTTGTAAGTACAGTTTATAAAGTTGTGGCTAACATTTCTCAATAACTCAAAGCTGTAAGCGTAATATACTAGTTAAAAATATCGTAAAATAATTTAGATAAATTGTAAAGGAAAAATTTAGTAATTTTGGCTATTTTTTAAAACCAACTTATTTTACTGATTTTTCTTATAATTTACCAAAAAAAAAATAATAAAAAAGATAAAATGAAACTTGTTTGTTTCTTACAAATAGTTGCATGCATGACGTTAAATGCGAAGATTGTGAATAAAACATTTTATTTGCTAAAAGGTATAAACATTATTATTCGTTAAAAATAATTGTACTTAGAAATCACTACAAAAGCAGTTAATGCTTACAAACTTTATTTATTAAGTTTATTAAATTTTAGGCTGGATATCTTAGATCACTAGTATTAACTTTAATTAAGAATATTAAACTCTGTAATATCACTGTAGAGCTACAATTTGAGATAAAAAAAATTCTGCAAATACAAAGCGCTTTTTAGATTTTAAAAAGATTTTAAAATAATTTTTAAGTTTATACAAAAATAACAGTTAACATTTTGCATGCAATTACAAACAATTAGTAAAAATCTTCTTCAATTTTCCTAACTGAATTATAATTAAAACATATATCTAAACCGTTTTATGAATAGCAACTACATTTTTTTATTTTAAATGGTAATGCATATTTTAATGCATTGTTGTTATGAAGCTAATTGGTTAAGTTTTTAACTAAAAGAATAAATTCATATGAACTTAGCTACTAAAACTGAGTTCATCTAACACGTCATAAACACATGACTTCCGCTTGTGTGTATAATAAGTGAACCTTAAATAAAATCTGTTTGTTTAATTTTATGTTTAATTAATTATTATTATTGTTTGTAAATACCATATTTAATAAAAAATTGTTGCTTTAATTAGTTATTATCAACTTTTAAAGTAAAAAGTTCTGCTTTTGTTTCGTATAAACATACTAATCCTGTTTAGTTTATAAACGTTACAAAAAGTATGAATTTAGTAACTTTTTACTCACACTAGTACTTGGTAGAAATTTTATTTATTAGTTTATATAGGTTTCTATACTTAATTTTACTCATACAACAAATACATTTTGTTCAAGATTTACTTAAATTTTAATAATTAACATAACTATTATTGTAAAAAAGAAAAGAAAAAAAAAAACTACGTTGAGCTCAAAATAAAAAATGTTTGCTTAGTTTAATAAATTTAAAATATTAAAACTTTTAAATTTTCAAAACGTTTCAAAATTTTTTAACTACTTTAAAATAATTAATTATTTCAAAAACAAACAATGTGGATTTAAAGTTATATATCGCAAGTAATTAATTAATTGTCGATATAGACATTTAAAAGCTTTAGAGTAGTAAAACTAAGTTCCTTGACTTAATTTATTTAATAATTTCAATACATTTCAGAGAATTTAAAAATCCATGCTATAGTTTAGCTTTCAAAATTATAAGTGTTTAAGTCATAAGCACAAACTTCTTTTTACTAGTTTAAAATGCTGGAATTTTAATACTATTAATACTTTAGTACACTAAATTATAATTAATGAAACAGCTTTGTTTCATGCATTAGATTGTGTTTATAGTTTGTAAGGTTTCGGTTAACATTTTGCGATATTACATAGCTGTAAGCATTTAAAAGACTAAATAATTTTAAAATCACACTAGAAATTAGTTTACAATTTTGTCACTAACCTAGAAGTAATTTTTAGTTACCAAGTTATTTTAACTATTTTAAATAAAAAAACTACTACTACAAATAATTTTACATAATCTAGTTGACTAAAAACTTTAGCTTTGTATAATTTTGAAGTAACTTATTTAATAAGGAAACCGTCAATCATAACATTTTTATAGTGAAAAAATTAACATTATTTGCTTGATAATGTTAATAAGTAGGTTTTTTATAACTACATTAACAATCAATATATTTCACTGAAATGAACAAACTTAACCAATATAAAATAAAACTTATTGTTTCATAAAAATAAGCGTATTAAAGAGTTTATATGCGTTAAAATGAAATATATTCATTTGCTAACAAATGTACAGCTGTTTTAAGTTAATATTACCAGTACTCAAAACACACCACTAACAGAGTATATGTTTATTATATCGTATAAATTAAAAATATCGTTTTTAAATCTTTTTAGTACTCTTTAGTACACAAGTTGCTTTATTTTATTAACCTTAGCTTTTATTTCAAAAGAGTTTATCTGTTTTTATAATAATTTATTTGTATCTTTTTTATAAAAAAAATATAAAACATAGTTTTTAGCCTTAAATTTTTAGTTCGATATAAAATATTTTTACAGTATATTGATTTTTCTTTTATTCTACTAAAATTATGAATTCTATAATGTAATATAATTTAACACTTAAACTAATATTTGTTTTTTAATTGAATAGTTAGTTTTTAATATAAATAAGTTTTACTCACAATTAATTTGAAACACATAGATTTTAATTATAAAGTCTTAAACTATCACAACTGAAGGGAGAACTAGAAACTAATTATATATAACACTTACAATTATTTTATAAAATTTCGTTTGGATAAGCTAGAAGAAACCTGTAAAGCTTTTTTTAATTTTTTTTTTTTTCTAATTTCATTTAAACTTCAAATGGTAAAAATATATTTCAAAAACTCTTTATAAAATCTAAATCTACCAAACTTTTTCACTTAAATAATTTTTTCTCATTGAAGTTTTAATAAAACAACTGTAAAAAAAAATACTATTTGTTTTGGTTTAAGAAAACATATAAAGAGATTTTGACTACTAGATGAGAAATAATTAATTTATTCTTCGAATATTTTATTTTACCAATTCAGTTTTGGTCAAAGACTTTGACCGAAACTTAGTTTGTAAAATAAGTTCTTGAAACAATAAATTCATATAAAATTATATTGCAAATAATTCCAACTTTACTGTTGCTAATATTTAAAACTAGGCTAAATATATTTAAAATAATTGCATGGTGAAACTATGAACAAAATGCTTTTTCATATAGGCTTTAGAGTCTTAATTTTTAATTATGTGTTTTGAAGAAACTTTTTTTTTATTCTAATGTTTTTTTTTAATTTTAATGTGTTTAATAAAAAGGTAAATGAAAACCCCATATTAGTTAATAACAACGAAAAAACAATTTTGACATATTACTAAAATATATTTTTAGATGTTTTCGACAGTTCTTCAAAACCGACAAATTTTCGTGAAATTCAGTATATTTACCCTAAAGAAAACTATTTAAAAATATGAAATGAAACTTGATTGTTCTATACAAATAAATGCTTGCTCTTATAGTGCAAAACGATGAATATAGTTATTATATACTAATAAAAACAAACATTACTATATAGTTGAATTAATTGTACTTAAAAATCTCCACTAAAGGAGACTATGCTTAGCAAACTGCACTTATTAAATTAATACAAATTAAGTTTAGATCCATTATATCACCAGTATTAACTCTAAGTAACAATAATATAGGTTATCATGTTATAGTATAAGGGTGGGCAACGTACGGCCCGCGGGCCGGATCCGGCCCGCGAAGTGAAAATGACCGGCCCCCAAACCTTTTTTAAATTTCAATGGAATCCGGCCCGCGGACAAAATTGATCCGGCCCGCGAGAAGACGATCCGGCCCGCTAAGCATTTTCAAAATTTATATGAAATCTAGCCAACCAATGTAAATATTACAAAACTTGTAAAAAACGTTTTTAAAATTATTTTAATAAAACAAAAATGTTAGACTTTGACCCTGAAAACGTTTGTAAAATTGGCTTTTTATTTTTGTGGTGATAAAAACACTTTTTTGTTAAAGCATCTTTTTCTGTTTCAAGTCAATTGAAGCAATCTTTTCTCAAACAGTCCAAAACCAATTGTTTGCTGAACTAACTATAATGATCTTACCTACCATAAAGACTTTTATAAAATATAAATGTGTTAAAAATTGCTGTCTTTCCCAGATGTGTAGTGAGTTGTTTTTATACTTCTGAGAAAAAAAAATTAATTTAAACTCTGACAATTATTTTAAGTCAAACTGCTCAACATTAAATTTTAATAAAATATTTTAAATTGAGACTACAATTTCCACTCTTTTCTGCTATCGATTTTTTTTATTTATGACTTTTTGATTAATTATATAGTTAAGTTTAGTGATGACCAATTGATGACAATAGTTTCACTTGATAATGAGTTTGGTCATCGTTTTGCAGACTTTCAACAACTAAAAGGAGAATTTGATATTGTGTCATCATAATGACACCGAAAATACATCTAGTAATATTCAGTTAGAACTGCTAAACTTCAATGTGACAGTACACTAAAAAATAATTTAAATCTTTAAAGTTTGACAGATTTTACGCCCTACTTAACAAGTCAAAGTTCGTTAATTTAAAAAAGATGGCAATGAAGTTACTTGTTTTGTTTGGGTCTACATATACTTGCAAACAAACAATCTCAACCATGTATATAAACAAAAGTTAGCTGCGTTCAAATCTTACTGTAGCCAATCTGCAGTCATTACTAAGAATATCTACTTCGAATATACTTCCAGATTTTAAACAACTTGTTAAAAACTTTGATGATCCACAAATGTCTCATTGACTTCTTTTTAGTGTAATTATTTTTGCTAAACTCTTTAACCTTACATTTAAAATATAATATGACAGTTTTATATGTTAGTTTTTCGTTTAGTACTATTTTCATTTGTGAAACTGATCTTAATCTAAAAATTTATTAAATTAATATGGTTATCATGTTTGATTACTAATTAATCTCTTTTTTATTTTAGTATATCGTATTTTATGCTATAATTTTGTAAAAGTGTTTTAGATGAACTGTTTGATAGTATTAGTTTTAGAGTACATAACTTAGTTAAGTTTCATAAGTTGTTCATTACAGTTTGAAATTTTGAAAGTAAAAGTACTAGAACTTTATGCCTAAGTAGTTTGTTATCTAGGTTTAACTGTTTTTCAAGTATGTTGATATGAAAATTTATATCAAACATAAAATTTTCGTTGCTTTTAGTAGATTTTTAGATAGATTTTTGTTAATTATTGAACGATCCAAAGTGTGTCAACTTCAAAATATGACCATGAAACTAGTTGTTTTGTTCGAGACTTTAACATTTGAAAACAAACATTTCTGACCATAAACATTAACAGAGATAATCTAATTTCAAATCTAATTGGTATTTCAGTGCACTTGCAGATTTTCCCAAACTTTCATGCAACTAGATTTAAACAAGTGTAATACATGAATAACCTTAAGTGTTTCATCGAAATGTTTTAATTTTATTTTTTTGCTTTTTATGGTAAAACTGTTTATTATATCAGAATTATTTGATGTTTGGTTTCTTTTATACGTGTAAAAATATGTAATGAATCTTTATAAGTTTGTTCAAATTAAAAGTTAGTAGTTTAATTTACTAATGTTAGTTAACTTCTGAATAACATTATCAATGAAAACTTCAGCCAAGGATTGCCAAAATTAGATAAATTCGGATAGTTAACAATTTTTTAATGTTTTAGCTTGAAATATTAGGCTCGAGTATTTTTAGTAAGTACGATATTGTCTTTATAAGACTAACTAGCATTTACTCGGTCAAAAGTTATAGTAAATATAGAGTTATGAATACTTAAAAAAAATTAACACAAAATTTTATACTTGAGAACCTTGGTAATTAAAATATTGATTCAAAATTCTGAACTACCCGATCAATTAGCATCCAGCCGTATCAAAATATTTTTCAAATTAGCTTCCACTTGGATCCGGATCTGTGTTTAATACTAGTGTTTAGCCGGATCAGAATAATATTTCCAAATTAGGATCCGGATCTAAAAAAGGATCCAGCTGAATCCAGTAGATCACTAACTCGAAATGCTCCGGCCCGCTGAGGACTTTTTTTTTTTTGGATCCGGCCCATCAACTATTTTCGTTGCCCACCCCTATTATAGTAGAACTATACTTTAAGACAACAAGTTTTTCCTGCAAATACAAAGCGTACTTTAGATTCGATAAAAGTTATAAAAGCAATTTCTAAATCTGCACCCCAATTACAGTAAAGCTTTTTACATACCATGACAAATAAAAATAAAATTATATGTGTTCGATCTTCCTAAGTAAATTCTAAAAAAAATATATTTAAGCCGATGTATGAATAGCAACAAAATGTTTTTGTTTATAATTCTAGAACGAATTTTAATCACCATTGTTGTGCAGCTACATCGTTTACTTTATAAGTTAATAAAAATAATTTCATATGAATAAAACTATTAATACTGGGTTTAATTACAACGCTTAATAACGTCAGATACTATTTTAGATAGTTTGCTGTAGTAAAATTAACTTATACAATGTAAACTTTTTATTCAAAGGTTACTCACTTTTTGACTAAACACAGAATGATTGTTTTAAGAAAAAAAATTAAGCTCAATATGAAATATTTTACTTAGTTTTAAACATTTAAAAACAAATTTAATTTTTGAATTGTAAAGATATTATTTTTTTTTATAGTCTTCTTTGAAAACAAAAACCAAAGTATATTTATAACTATTTATAATAGTAAGTAGTTTCTTGTCGAATCGGACACTTAATAAAAATGTTAAGTATTAAAACAAAGTAATTTAACCTTATTTGTAAATAGCGTTTTTGCTTCTAAGTGAAGTTATAAAAAAATATTGTGGTTAAGTTTTCAAAGTTATAACTAAACATAAACTTGATTTTTTTTTGATTTTTTATATAAAAATTACATGCAATCATAACTCTTAATACTGAGTTCATTTATTACATCATAACCACATTTAAAACATTTGTTACACTATTTAATAGTTAATATATATAAAACTTTAAAGTTCTGTTTTGATACTGTTTAACTAAATTGTTGCTATTTAGTTCATAAACATCAAAAAAAGTAAAAATTTTGTAGCTATGAACTAACTCTAGTACGTGATAAAAATTTATAGATATTAGTTCAAATAGTTAACTATAGTTAAGTTTACATATACAATTTCTATCATTTGTTAAAGGTTACTAACTTTTTGATTTTTCACACAATAATTGTTGAAAGAAAAAAAAAAGGCTCAAGATAAAAATGTTTGCTTGGTAGTTAATATTTTAAATCTTTAAATTTTAAAATAGTAAACGCTTTAATTTTTTTTAACTTAATTTAAAATAATATAATGTTCAATAGACGAACAGTGTCGATTTATAATTATTTACCATAGTAAGCAATGTCTAGTAGAGTTGGACAATGAATTATTTTTCAGTACTGAAACTCATTAAGTTAACATAATTCACAAAATAGTATTAATGCTTTCGAGTAAACTTAAAAAAAACATATTGTGGTTTAGTTTTAAAATTTAAAAATAAATGTATCTTAATTTCACTGATTTATTATATTAAAAATTTGATGCTTGAAATACTTCAGTATACTGAATTATCTTGTGAGTAAAGTTTGTAAAATTCAAGTTAACATTTCTCAATAATATAAAGCTATAAATATTGGTGAAAACTAAACAAAGCTTAATTTACATTACAAAATAATTTACAATTTTGTCATTTACCAGTATAATAATTTCATTTACCAAGTAGTTACAGTTATTTTAATAAAGAATACTACTACTGAAAATAACGTTATAACAATCCGGTTGACTAAAAACTTAAGCATTTTTATTATATTGAAGTAAGTTAATTAAATGAAAAAAATTATTTAATGAACATTTATTACTTTGTGCTTGTTCGTATTTATAAGTGGTTGTTTTATCACTATATTAGCAATTAAGGTATTCAGCTGAAAATAAACCAATTTAATTAGTAGAAAATGAAGGTAATTGTTATGTTAAATAACTTTATTCAACACCTTTCATGAGATAAAGAAAAAAAAGTACTAACAAAGGTACAGTTGTTTAAAACTTAAATTATTTGTAACCAAAATTTATAACATATGAAGTATATGCTCATAACATCTTAAAAATCTGAATTATCGTTTTTTAATCTATGTAGGTACAAAAATCTATGGTACACAATTTGGTAGATTATAATAACCTTAGAATTTTTATCGATTTTATTTGTTTCACAATAACTTACCGTTTTTATATATAGCTTATTGAACGATAAAAAAAGCGTTCAAACAGTTTGGTCTAACGACTTGATGTACAGAGGAGCCTATCGGTTATCAAATTTGAAAACTAATTAAAAAAATTCCTTTAGCTTTTAATTTTTAATTTTAAGGTACTAAATATAAATTTATTTAATTCAAAATATTTTTAGAACATAGCGATTTAGAATTTAAATTATTATAACTAAAAAAAAATTTAATGTAATTTATTTTAACACTTACGCTGACATTTAGTAAAATAGTTTTGATAAGTAACTAATGCTTAATATAAATAAGTCTTACTTATTTTACTTATTGTTTTAATAAATTTTTAATAAATAGGTCTAACTACATAAATCCTAAACTATTACAACTTAATAAAAAAAGTAAAAATTTAAAACATTATTACAGTTACCGACAAAAAAAGTTATACTAAATATTAAACTGTATATAAGTAAACTAAATATTCAAGTTTTACTGCAAAAGCTTTTAAGGTAATAAATTTTTGAAGATTTAACTTAACAAATAGTGAAAAATTAAGCTGTACGTTATTTTATTTAGACCAATTGATTTTTAAAGTATATCTATTAAGTTTTATTTAAGAAATGACTTCAAGAGTGAACAATTGATCTAAAATGATAATATTGCTACTGGAATTTTAAAAACACTATAAAACTTGAAAGTTATAAAATTTACTAACTTTATTTGAAACTGTTGCTTATTGACTTCTAATCTTAAATATTCTAAATACAATATTATGTATTATTTCTCTACAAAAAGAGCAGAAAAATTTATAATTTACTTAGTAGTTTTTATGTAAAAGTTACTTTTGCCCTCACATCGTAGTTCATTATTTCTAGGGAACAGTAATTTATATTCAATTTGTTAAATAAATGTAGAATAAAACTATTCACTTATTATGTCGATTTTCAATTGAATTGATTTTATCAGTTTCTGTAAAGTATTAGTTGTCAATTAACTTACTTTTATCTTAAGTAGGTGTGTGCAACCTTTTATAAGATTAGATCAAAATTGTTCTTAAAAACAACCCTTCACCTGCCAAACTTAAAAAATAAGTGCTCAACGGGTTACATATATTTTAAACTATTTGTAGTAACTAATATAAAATTCTATTTTAAGCAGCAATAATAAGCACTACTTATAAAGTATATTTTAAATAAAGAACCTTATTAAAATTGTTTTGTTGTCTTGTTATTCTAATACATTGTTTTACCGCTGTTGCAAGATTTTCAACAATTCTGCAAGTGTCATATATTTTTGTGAATTTAATTTTGGTTGTTGAGAAATTATAAATAATCTTGTTTTACATCTGTTTTAAAAAGTTAATTTAAGTTATTTTTTTTTAAAAACTAAAAGAGCAATAAAAAACAAGTATTTATAAAAATTAGTAAAACCATTTTTGGTACATTTCAACAGAACTCTGTAAAATATAAAAACTTTAAGTAAAGAGTAGAAGCTAAAGAAGGTGTACATGTGTGGTACATACTAAAGTTAGCATAATTAATATAAACTAGGAGTTATTAACCTCTTTTTCATGTATTACCCAATTTGAGAAGATATAAATAAACTTTTCCTTTTTAGTAGGTTTTTACCCAGTTTATCCCATATATAGAAAAGTGTTTAATTTTTATTAATTAAACAATTTTTTGAAACCTTAAGCTTATTAAACATAAAAATGTAAAATTTAAATAGTTATTTTAACTCAAAAAATATTACAGTTAACGAATGTCTATACATAAAAAAGATAGCTAATTAACATAACTTATATAAATTGTAATAAAAAGAAAATTTCCCCCTAAAACAATGAAATTTACTCCAAGCGCTAAATTTACCTCAGGTAAATAATATCTGCTATTGACTTGTAGTTAAAAAAAGATACAGTGTACGATATTAAATTCGACTATTAAAAAATCATATAGTACTTGTAAAGATATAATCTAAACTCAAAAAAAAGCTAAAAAAAATAAACAATAAATCAAAATTTATACTACATACATGGAAGTTCGTGTAACGAACAACTTATTACATTTTATGTTTCGTTTTATTTCAGAAGATTTAAAGTTAAAGAACTTCAATGTTTTAATTGACGTCAACATTGTTATTGAGAATAGAAAATGAGAAAAAGAAGCGTGAAGTAAATTTGAGAGAAAGAGTTTAAAACTTAGCTTGCAGACGCGAGTCGGGTGGATTATTTCCGGAAGAGAGAACGCACACAACGACGGAGAAGCGATTGAGCCGGCAAGGCGAATGAAGCTTGTTTAAGACTTTTGGTAATCGTACTTTGATAGGATACTTTATCGTCGAGTCTATTTTCTGTACATATCAAGAAAATGTTTAGTAGTTACTATATGTGCCTTCTTGGCTCTTTAGAAATCGTTGACATTTTAATTAATTGTATTTTCACTTATTTCATTTATTTTACACTGTATTTATTAATCTTGTATGTTTACATAAACCACGTGCACTAGTATAACCAGTTTTATATTTTTATTTTTGTACTAAGTACTAGTATATTAAATTAAGCTGGCGTTAAATCTGAACGTCTGTAATACTCTAAAAATACCGTTTCTTGTTGTCTTATATAAGAGCAGCTTATCAGTAACAAAACCCACCAATCAACGACATAACTGATGACGGTTACATGGCGTATCTCCACCACGGCCAACAAACCTTATACCTTCAGATTAACAGTCGAATGCGCCCACGAACTACAAAGCAAATGAAAATCAAATTACGCAAAAAAAAATGACGACTAAAGAACATAAAAAATGGAGAGCGGAACCGCTAAGAGGAATGGACAACCGACCCGGCCAGGGGCTGGACAGCGGAACCAAGGAAACAAACTGGTTTTGCGTGGCCAAAAAGATTTTGTGGTTTTGTGTGGTCACAATTGTGAATGGACGGTCACAAGAGATTGTGAATAAGAATTATTTGAAGTTTGACCAAGTATTTTTAACCATAGAGAGATGTTCTTTGAACAAATCAGCTCCTTCGGATGCACATCAATCTAACTGTTAGTTACTATTTTAATATTTTATGCACATTAACTACATTTTTTGTCATTAATTATATTTTTTTTTTCCTTTTCAATCATCACTACTTGTTATTATAGTTGCATAATAATAAATACTTAAATGTTTGAATATTTTTTATTGTTGAACAAGTATATAATAGCTTAAAATATTAATTTATAAATTCAAAATGTAAAACTTATATGCTATTGTTGTAACTAAGTTGATTAAAAATTAAACATATTCATTTTTAAATTGACAAAACATTTTTAAAGCAAATTCAAAGCACAGTTAATATTAACCTGCGTTTGAAACAAATCTTATTATTTGAATAATACTTACAATAATGACTTCACCTAATAGTTATTGGTTTCAAAATAAAAAATTAAATTCTTTAAATCAGTTTTTTTTTTTGATATTTTGTATGTGTTTTACATCGTAATTCTAATATAATAATTCTAAACGAGAAGTGTTTAAGACAATAATAATTAAACAAGTGAGGTTATAACATGTATACAACATTTTTTAACATAATAACTGACATAATGTGTTGTTAAGTAACTTTCAGAATTGACTTATATGTAAATTAAGTGTTTGCGGTTTAGGTTATAAATGTTCCCCATTTAATTCTATTAAACTATTAATATGGATTAATTTGCATAGTTATTCTTAAAGTTAGTTAAATTTACTTTTATTCCAAATATCGAAACAATTAATAGTTTTTTTTTGTTTGTTACTACCACATACTAATTTTAAAGTTATTTTGTTTTCATATGTTAAGTTGGTAAAATAAAAAATAAAAGAAAAAAGTACATAAAACTAAGAGATATGATAAAAACCATAAAAAAATTGCAAATATTATAAAATAAAATAAAATAGAAAAAGTTTTGTTGTTAACATTTACAAACTAATTAACTGTGTCATGTGTAAAATTATGTTTTGTTATTATCATTGTTAATCTGTTTTTTCATTAAGGGTATAAGGAATTTAGAATAATTAAGTATATTCAAACTAAAACCTAAGTATAATACCTACATAAAACTTAATAACTTTAAAAATGTTTATTTTCCAACTTTGAGTTATTACGATACAATCTTGTAGCTCAACTCAAAATCGCTTTTTAGCAATGTTTTTAAAGTTTGTTAAAACTACGGAAGGAGTTTAAATTATTTTAACCGCACCTGATACTGATAAATTTCCCGTCGTATAAGAAATAGATTTTTTTAAATAAAATTTTAGGAGTTAAAATGTACTTCAATCAAAAACAAATAGGAATACAGGTTGACATCTTCGGAAGTTTTGACATAAAAAACTGTTAAAAATATTTTTTTTTTCAATCAAATAATAAAAGTTGCTATTTTCGTTTTACATACATCTGATAATTTTTATAGTTACTGTCGTAAAATTTAAACTTTTTTATCAATTTAAATTTCAGTTGGTTATTTTTTTATCGATAGAATTTAAAACGTTAGGAGTAAATAACAAATGTTAAATTTTCTTAACATCTGGCTTTAATTTATTAAAGTTTGCGTCTTTGACTATAAACAAATAACGAAACAAGAGCTAAAAATACTATGAAGTTGTTCTTATTAAAATTGTTTACTATTTTACCAGCTTATTTGTTTTATTGTTCTCTCGTAACATAACTTGAAATGAAATACTATATTCGAATTATCGATATATTACGTCACATTGTTCGGCAAACTTCTAGTTAAATAATAAGTTTTCTCTGTTGGTTTAAAAGACTTTTGCTTACTTATAGTAATTTATATTTATTGATAAAGTTATAATGAATATTCAGTAAAAAACTACATAGTAAAATTGATCTTTAATTATGAATTGCAAAAATGATATAATGACTATCAAACATATTTCTGTGAATGTAGATTAAAAAACTGTTATCATTTAATTAACTTCAAAAAGTTGTTTAAATAATAAAATAAATACTTTGCTTTAAATACTTATTAATTTAGATTATTAAACTATATTATAAAAAACATAAAGTATGATAGCTTTATCTATTTTTAAGAATCTCACTTAATGCCTAAAAAAGTCCGCTAATGTTTGCTAAAAAATATATATACAATAGGTATATAAACTTTTTATTTTAGCTTCACCAGCAGTTGTGTTTTGTTCTGGTAGCATTAAGGTTGATATTATACATAAGGTCTTTTTATGAGTTTGAGCATGCATTGTAGGATTTTCGTTGTCTTAAACTATAAATTACTTTTTAAGTTTATTTTCATTAATTCATGTTTATAAGTATTTTATGATTTATAGTTACTTCATGTATAGTCTGTTTGTTATAGATTTCGTATTAATAAATTTTCATTCTTTTTGGTTGTATATATGTTATTTTATAACATATAAACCCTGGTTTTGAAAAAAGCGCGACATATCCTCATCCTTTTAAATTACTACTTGATCTACTTTACTCGTAAGCAACTTCGCATAGCGTTTACAGTAAATGTTTCTTTACTGCTCGTAAAATGGCAAGAAAGAGAAAATCTTAAGTTTTGTTTTTTAACTAAATGTAAAGATTAATTATGTTTAAAAGTTTTCCTTTAGAGAGTTTGTAAGTATGTAACCTTTCGATAAACTTTTGATTGTTAAAATTAAAGCATTAACTGATTTTGTCTTTAAAAATGTTGAATATTATAAAAAATAATTTTTACGCACGCCAAACTCACTTTTTAATTTTAAAATGTATTATTTAACTAAATATAACATTTTATGTTAAATTTTATCTAATTATATTAACTTTAGTGCTTTGTATACCAAAAAATATGATAAACTTTGTTTTTTTTTCAATTTAACCGTATAGAATAACCACAAATCAAGTTTTACTAAAATTGTCGAGTGACAACTTTTAAAGTAAAATACTAAAATTTATAACAGTAATTAGCGTCCGAGTTAATCTATTTCTTTCTTACTCTATCAATTTATAGGTGAACTTATTCTAATAAATATTACAAATATTTAACAAATGAAATGAATACAGTTTGCGATTGTAATTTACATTCAGTCTTATATAACTTTAATTACTTAAAAAAACATTTTAACTACGATTTGTAAAGCTCATAAAAAATTAGTTAAATATTAATTAATAAAAATAACCAGAAGTATTTTTAAAAAATACTGGTTTTTCAAGTAATTTAGTAGTAATAAGTTTAGAAATTAGACTATTTTGAATTCCTAACCTAAAAAACTCTTATTTTCAAATAAAAAACTTAACATTTTATGACACGCAAATGTGTGTACAATTTTTCTTACTTAATCAGTTAAAAGCATATACTTTTCGGTATTATTATTTAAAAAAAAAATTCATAATAAAAAATCAGGCATTAATCAGCAGCTGGCTTGTATTCACAAAAACATTTATTAAGTAAAATTCTAAACAAATCACAAACTAAAAGTTACTAAACGATCAGGGATGAGAGCTATTCTAATACAGTTTTTTAAGACGTCTGGAGAGCGGAAATACTTTGTTCAAAACTATCATAAAGGTACTTTCTTTTCGCATTAAAGACATGCAATTTTTAGGGTCAGCAGCATTTTTATTTTTAAACTTGTTATTGCGAGAGAAATTCATTAAATTTTCTATTCAGTAACTGTGGGGTACACATTACTAATTTTGTGATCAGAAATTACCTACTACTCAAGTGTCACCAAACAAAGAAAACCAAATGTTTACGTCAAAGCTACGTATTTATCAATCATGTGCCATCACATAAAAGTCTCGGAACGCCCATGCATCCTATTCCCGTGACACTACACAATGAAACTTCCTAATTTATCAATATTTTATACGAATTTTGTTGGCTGAAGTCAGAATTATTTATTATTTTATGTGAGGAAAAATATTTTTTTTAAGTTTTGAAAAATATGTTATTTTAGGTGAGGAAAAAGATTTTTTTTTAAGTTTGAAAGGGTAAACACCTCTACTAATATTAACTCGAAAGGTAGTCAAACTACTTACGCCTAATTACTCACACAAAAAAGTAACTTTTTAAGAAACAAAACTTGTATATAAAAATTTAAATTTAAGTTTTAATGATATAGCGTGCTGTCTGTTAAATTTAGTTTTAGTTTTAAAATTCTTTACAGATTGTTTTTTAAGTGAAAAAAAATACCTATACTATTTTTATATGTACTAAGAATAATTCATTATCATTGGTAAGAATCGAAAGAAGTTATAATAAAAATGTTTAAGGAATATAAGAGCTTGAAGATATTTAAGTTCACGCATCACAAAGAAAATTGTACAAACACTAACGAAAATAACTGAAAATCAAAATAAGCAAAAAACGAAGAAGTTGACGAGGAACTGACGAAGAAAATTGACGATGGAGAGACGAAGAAGTTAACGAGCAACTCACGGAAAAACTGACATTGAGTTTATTGCATAAACAAATTGAAAAAACAATATTTAGGTTTTTTATAAGTTTTTTAGGTAGTTTCATTTACTTAACATTAAATATCATTCAATTTTCAAAGCAACGTAAACATAGAAATTAAATAGATCAAAATAAGATTTAAAATTTTACTTAGACTTTTAGTTACATAATTAATCGTAATGTATGTTAAACAATGATTGACTATGTTTACAGTTTTTATAAGATCAAACTTATAGTTATTTTTATAAATTATGTATAACTGAATGAATGAATTAGTTTTACTTCAGAAAATGTTTCGTTTTTGATTGTATTTTTTAGCCGTGTTTTTATTCCGCAACTCACTATTTTTTTATTTACATTTCATTTATTTTTTATATTCTAAGCACCAACAACAATGTATAGTTTTTTAACTCCAAACTTACAGTCTTTTTTAAACTATGAACTACTGAACTAATTAATTAGTTTTACTTAAGAAAAGTATATAAACATGTAATTAAAATACGATATTTTTTTAAATAACTAATATATGTACAAATACTTTTCTTTTTATTCGTTTTTTATCTTTTTTCGTTTTTTTATTTGTTCTACAAATGATTTCGGAAGGAGTTTATGGGTGCAGGTACTAAATGATAGACGTAAAGGATTATTGATACTTTATAAGGTAATGATGATAATACAATCTTAAGTATAAAAAACGTTGGTAGAAACCATAACAAAAAATAAATATAATTTAGAAAAATATTAAAATACGAAGAAAATAGAGAGGTAAAGTAAGAGACTAGATTTAGAAAAAAACTTTAAAAAACGAGAAAAAAAATAAACAAAAGTAAATGTAACGAACCACTCATTACATTTTACGTTTTGTTTTATTTCAGAAGAGTTAAAGTTAAAGAATTGCAATGTTTTAATTGACGTCATCATGGTATTGATAATAGAAAATGAGAAAAAGAAGCGTGAAGTAAATTTGAGAGACAGAGTTTAAAACTTAGCTTGCAGAAGCGAGTCGGGTGGATTATTGCCGGAAGAGAGAACGTACACAACGACGGAGAAGCGAGTGAGCCGGCAAGGTGAATGAAGCTTGTATAAGACTTTTGGTAATCATACTTTGATAGGAAACTTTATTGTCGAGTCTATTTTCTGTACATATCAAGAAAACGTTTAGTAGTTACTTTATGTGCCTACTTTGCTCTTTAGAAATCATTGGTATTTTAATTAATTGTATTTTCACTTATTTCACAGTGTGTTTATTAATTTTGTACATTTACATAAATAACGTGCACTAATATAACCAGTTTTATAACATTATTTTTGTAGTAAGTACTAGTATATTAAATTAAGCTGGCGTTCAATCTGAACGTCTTTAATACTCTAAAAAACCGTTTCTTGTTATCTAATATAAGAGCAGCTTATCAGTAACGAAACCCACTAATCAACATCGAAATTGATGACGGTTACATCCGAAAGATACTGATGCACAAAACTTAATAGTTGTTATTTTAAGTATACAAAAATTTGACTAATAATTACGCTAAAATTTTAATAAACATTAACAATTGAAAATTTATTTACATTCAATTGTAAGTCAGGTAATTTATTTTTATGTCAAGAAAGATATACAGCGGTGCATTTTAATTGAACAGGTCTTTCACAACTACTACTTATCAACTATACTTATTATTTAATTGTAGTTTAACATATTTTAAGCTCATGAAACTTCAGATAATATAACGTTTTATAATATAATTAATGATTAAATCTAAGTTATAATACAAGTAAAGAAAAACACAATACTAAATAATAAATCAAACTATAAACTACTTAGATGCAGATTAAAAGAAATCAAACCACAAGACTTATGCTGTTATTAAGTAATTTAAAATTTTAATTAATTAATAAGTCAGAACATCGTGCTCAAAAACGCCACAACTTAAATATTATATTACACGGGTAGGTGTCAAATTTGTACGAGTCGACTAAGTTGCACGAGGGGACTAAATTACTTTTGCACTAAGACAATTTGCACAAGGGGACATTTTTACATGGAGATATTTTTGCATAAGTTTATTTATTTATTTTAGTTTTTTTGTTTATTCTAATAGTTTTTTTATTAATTAAGCTTATTTGATTATTTTATATTACTATCTTTGTTATCCCTAACCATTTGTAGGTAACTTTTTTTCTATAGCAGGGTTTCCCAAACTCATTTACTAAATCGCCCCCTTTTCAGTAACTTGAAAAAAAAATCGCCCCCCACGATTTTACAAAGTAGTTTTTCTTTTGAGTACAAACTTTTGAGGTAAAAAAAAATTGTGTTCCAAATGTAATTTAGTCTTGTACTTCTTATGCACGCACTTTTGTGTTCAAAGTAGTTTACAGGGCTTGAGAAAATAATTTACAGTTATTTTCTTAGAAGCCCAGTAAAGTGTATTAAAATACTTAATTATTAAAAAGCCTGGAGTAATCTGTAATCAATCCTGTTTAAATATGATCTGTTTTGAAACTATTGAAACTTTTAGGTCAGTGGTGGACAACTTTTGTAGTCAGAAATTCATATTTACTAAAAAGTATTTTCTATTTTCAACTTGTTAGAATATGTAATTGCGGGCAGCATGATTTAAAAAAATTACAAATAAGAAAATTAAAAAACTCGAGCAAAATTGTAATAAAATGATTTAGTATTATTGTGATCTAAAAAATATTTTTGTGAACTGAAAACGAAATGAAAGCGTTATCAAAATATTAAATATCAAAAACTAAATTTTAATTATTTTGCACAAGTAGTTTTCAATATATTTAGCGGGTCAAAATTCGACTGGATCTGCGACTGGATCTGAGCCGTACGTTACCCACCTGAAATCTTAACTTAAACCTGACATTTAAATAATATCTCATATAACAAATTTCGGACATTTAGAAGTTAATACTAAGTAACTTATTTAAGCCGCACAAAATACTTAAATTACTTTATAAATAGGCTCTTTTTTAAATATCTTTACCAAAGATTAAAAAACTATAAAAGAATTAACAGTTAATTTTACATATAATGAAATAAATATTAAAACATTATTTCTGATCTAGTTAAAGAAAGTTTGACCGACTGGTTGATAATCTCACATCAAAAGTGGTTTCATCAACAGCTTCAGTTAATGCAGTAAATTTACTAATTTCAATGCTAAGATATATTGTAAGCAAGTTAGTTGTAAAATTAAAAATTTAATTTTTAACTTTTTAAACTATTTGTTTCGTAGTAGAATACCATGAAATAGCATTTGACTTGGAATAATCTTTAGGGAAATAAACCTTAATTCTAACAGTTTTTTTTCTTAATTTAAATTCGAAAAAAAATCCAATGTTTTACAGTTTATTCTGTTAACAGAAAGTAATAAGTTGAAAAAAACTTTTAACTAGGTTGAAATTTTGTTTTGTAACTGTAGCAGTCTTTTTGATGGCTTATTTAATTCTGTTTAAAAATTTTTTTTTCTAGCTATTAGCCTACAATAATTTAACAGAGGAAAATAGTGAAAAACTAAAGGCTAGTGTTGAAGTATTAAAATAAACTAAGTATATTCTAATTGCTAATATATATTGAATTCAGATAAAACAAAAAACAGTTGTATTAATAGTTTAAAACTCCTTATACTATAATAAACTTTTGAACAACAATAAATCAAGTTAGAAAATAAAATTGTGTTTAAGAAACTTTTAAATGAAAAAGTAGAAGTCATTTCAAAAGAGACCTCAAATTTATACTCTTTTAAAACCAAAAAAATTTTTAGAAATAAAAACTTTAATGGATGTCAAAATATTACAATCAGATAATAGTTTTATAGTGATATAAGTTGTATACAGATTAAACAAAAACCTGTCAAATAAAGGTCTTTCAAACTAATATTTTAATCACTATGCTATAAAAACTTTTAGTTTAATGTAAAAAAACGAATATCAACTACAAAATTAACCAGGTCAAAATAAAAATATTAAAATCTTTAAAACATAAACCATTTAATAAGTATAGTAGACTTCCGCTTGAGTTCGCACTTTGAAAAAAATCAAAATGTGCAAACTCAAAAAATTATTACCATATTTTTTTTTACAAAATGACAAATTTCAATATGTAATATGCAATAATGTTATGAACAAACATGAAATCCACTAAAACATAAAACAAACTTTCATTAAAAAAAAAGATCTATATAAGCTATTAAATATTATATATATTTTGTTTTATTAATATTTAGTTAGTAATAGACTTTACTTTAGTTAAATTTAAGAAAATATAAATTTGCACTTTTTTTGGGTAAAAAGTGCGAACTCAAGAGGAATTCTACCATAAATAATATTTATTAGGTCTTATGCAAACCTGTTGTAGAATAACTAGCTTAATAAAGTTGTTATTATAAAAAGACTACTTAAATACAATACAAACCAGGTTAAATAAGAAATACTTCAAAAGATCAAATAAAATTAAAAAATTCAAAAAATAATGTCTGCTACTGAAGTCTAATATAATAAGAAGGATGAGGAATATGACTACTTGCAAGTTTTTCTAACCTGATTCTTAATTAGTAAAATAGAGCCTTAAGTCACCTCCTTTATAAATATCTAGATTAGAATTTTTGCTCAAGATGTTGATAACTGAACTGAAAGATTTCTCAACAACATAGCTAGAAGGAAAAGCTATAAACAACAATCTAAATTCCTCTAAAATAATTGGATACTTTTGCCTTAGTTTTTGTTGAGTCCTAAAGCTTTCATTTCGTTCTTTGGAAGAATTTACTTTAAGTTCAAGGTCAGTTTGTAAGTCTGAGAAGGTTTCCTGTAAGTCGTTTACTTCAAAAGTATTTGCCTCGAAGGGATCCATACTTTTATCTATATGATAGCTTTTTTGTGTCAAATCTAAATTTTACTACTTAATATGTTAAAATTGTTAAAAATTCCAGATTTTTTCTAGGTTTTTTTTTTCGCTTAAATTGTCAAATTCTAGGTTTTTCCAGTTTTCTAGGTAAATTGGCAACCCTGTATAGTTTTATTTCTTAGTCTAACTTAGTGACTTTTCAAAAAGCAACTGGAAATATCATGAGGTGATAGTTAGTAATAAATAACATAGATTTTTACAAACCATTTATAACCCCAAATAACATATATGTCAGGTTATAAAATAGTTAGAGGGATTCCAATCGTCTATGATATATGTAATTGTTAAATATGGAAATATATAAATGAAAATATAGTATTTACTTGAAAGTAGGAGTCATAAGAACTAGACTTTGTTTTTTTTTTATAAATAAAATAAAACTTTTTGTTTAAGTTTTACCTCAGGGTCAAATAATTAGTAGCAAGCTAAAAATAGTAAAATAGCAAGAAAAAAGTAAAAATCTTATGACAACCCAAAATTTTAAAATCGCCCCCTTTTCGCCCCCTTGCTAGTTATCGCCCACCCTTTCGCCCCCTTACTAATTATCGCCCCCCAAAATATTAAAATCGCCCCCAGGGGGGCGATATCGCCCACTTTGGGAAACCCTGTTCTATAGTTAGTCTGTTTTTAAAATTTAGATTAAATTAGTTAGTTATTTTTGAGCTAAAACCTTTTTTTATAAAAACTATCGGCAATGGTCAAAATTAAATTTTAATCGAACTTTATCAATATACGTATATGCCTTAATGTTATATAAAAACAAAACGTTAATATTTTAAATTGAAGCTAAGCTAAACTATCACTCAAGAACTTTAAAAAATTACCAATACTAACCGCTTTTAAATGGATAAAATAAAAAGTTAAAATACGTTAATTTTTAAGAAGTGTAAAATCTGTGTAAAAGATTTTAAAAGTAAGTCTAAGAATAATTTAAAGTACTATAAGATTATAAAGATATACTTCCATTTCGAGCAAATTTAATCAAAGTTTTAATACTTTTATTACGCTAAATAGCTTAACAAATGTAAAAAAATGGTATCTCAAACCAGGTAAGTACCCTTTAGTAGTATTACTTTATTACTTTTAAACCAAAAATCAAAATATAGTTATGAAAATGTGAAAAATTACATATAACAATCTTAAGAATTAATTCTAAGCAAGTTAAGTAAGTATAACTGTTGGTATCATTTTTAGAATTAACTATGTCTAAAAAATGGTCAAACCTAATTATTTACAGCTCTACTAGGTTGATCAAATGGTATATTATTAGTTTTATGTTTTGAATTTAGTTAGAGTAGTTCATATCTATACTTTGTAAATATTTATAACATTTATTTTTTATAAAGGTTTAGTTGTATGAAGAAAAGGTTTGATATTAATAGAATTATAACAGCTATTAATTTTGAATAGCTATTAAAAAATCTTTATAAGCTTTATCAAAAATCACCAAGTTTTTATAATTTTAGTAGATTAGATGAGACACAAAAAAAAGTCTAAATAACATTATTTGTACAGAAACACAAGAGACATAAAAATTCTCTTTAGATAGAAATAAACTGTTAATTATGTTTTGTGTTCGTGTTATTGTTAAATACCTCTGTCATAAATTAACAAAAAAAAAACATTTTATAGGATGTTTGTAATTTTATTAAAAAAACAATGTATATTTAATAAAAGTATTAACATAAGATACAAGTCACAAAAACTTTGCTCGTTTTACATACACAATTAAACAAGATAAAATTATCAAACAATTTTTGATTGTTAGAGTTTATTGAAAGACACAAAAAGACGTTGAAAATATTAAGTTTAGGACCTGGTGCACTAAAAATATTTTCGGTTATCGAGTTACACACATTTTGGGTACCTTATAACGTCATGTCCATAACGAATTACTTGATTCCTATACAACGTTTCCAGTTAAAGTATAGATTCTGGAACACAAACTTACTGGCATTCTATTCTCTAGTTGTTTTAATTTTTTTTAACATTTCTTTATTTCATTATATAGTAATATACAAAGGCCTGATTTTTTTTCTTTATATCAACTAGCACTGTTAATTGCATAAAATTACTGTTTTTTTTTTTCTTTTGTTTTTGGCGTTTAGTTCGTGAAACCGTAAAACTGCTATTTAAATTTATAGTTTGCAATTTTTTTACTTTTTACTAATAACAACTATTAAATAAAAATGAAAACACCAATTCTATGGTACATGTAACTTTTTTGTTTGTAGTAGATATATTGTTTACTGAACGACAAAATAAAGCGCTCAAAATATTTGGTCCTAGTGCCTAGTTCACGAAAAAACTTTTCTGATTTCGAGTCGTACACTAAGGATACATTTTACGTCATACCCAGGACATGAGGTTAAAAGGTATCAATTGAATGAATAAAAGGTATAGTTTTTTTTTACTTTCGAACTTATCATTACTTTTGCTTTTGTAGCAACTAACAAAAAATTTGTGTAATAAAATCAGTGCATATGAAATTATTTCAAAAATAAAAATTATTTTAGTTTTGTGTTATAAACACTATCTACAACTTAGTAACATTCCTTATTTGCTTTATAATTTTATTCTCTACTTAAAACTGAGTATAAACTGTTTTTTTTTAGTTTAATTTCTAATGAAAAACTTAAACGGAACAACAAATCACATTTCTTATTAACGGAACAATTAAAACTAGTTATAAAACTACATCTTTGATTTTATTAACAACCTTAAAAAAAGCAAATAAATAAAAACTAAAAGTTTCATCTGCACATCAAAAACTACCAGGAAAAAATTTAATAGTAGTTATAAATTTTAAGCTTTTTTTACATCTGTTTATAAGTAGTTTCACGTTTATTGATTAGTTTAAAGAACTAATATTTAACAATTAAACCTATTATTTTTAGTATATTTATACTTGCAAAATAGACTGTAGTACTTTTTATCAAAGCATTTTTCTAACATACCCCCTACTTAAAAGCTTAAAATTATATATTTTATTGCTATAAAATTAAAAAAACTTTATCAGTGAAAATAAAGATATATTTAAAACAGATGCATGCAAAAATTTTATTTAACATGATTCAAATAGTTTCGTAAAACATTAATAAACATTCGAATAAAAAACGAAAGTTAAATGACAACCTAAAAATCAAATTAAGCCAAGTCTTGGACAAGACGTTAAAAGGTATCCAAACAGTGTGCTAATTGTTAACCAAAATGTTCTTTTGCACCAGGTCCTAGAACTAAATATTTTGAGCGCTTTTTTTCTCGTTATTAAACTATAAAATAATTAAAATTAGTTCTAAGCACTAAAAGTAATGTTAACGGAAAAATTGTTTTATTTATATTTTTAAATCATTGAGCAGTTTTCTCACACAAATAAATTCTAGCAAAATAAAAAAATTTAGTTTTTTAAATACACAACGGTTGTTTTTCTAATTTACCAGAAGTTAATTGGTTATTTAGTTGATGTTTTGAACTTTTTTATACAGGTAAAACAAAAAGCAATTTATTATAAGTAGTTTTGAGGTTGATACATATTTAAGTTATTCAGTATAGTGAATAAAATGTCCTATTATGCTGCAAAAGTAATTTGCTATATGTCTGAACATGTTTGACTATAAACTTTTCTTATTATCGCAGTTTTTTTCATTCCGAAAATTTAAACGCTGAAGTGTTAGAAGATGTTCATAACACACACAACTGAAAGTACAAAAGTTATGTACGGAAATTCTTTAAACTTTTTGTGACCTCAAAAATAGATAAAAATTTTTTTTTTAATTATACATTTTAAAAGTATATTATATATATAAAGTTAAGATGCTATTAACGTTGGTAAAATGTTTTTTTAATCTTTAAATATTTAATAAAAAAAACCTTTAACTATATGTTTTTTACGTTTTATGTAACTGGACTTAGTTTATGACTATTTAGCATCATTTTAAATTCATTAAATTGCCGTTTTAAAACTACATTTTTTGATCTCATTAGTAACTATTATCAGTTTTTTTAATTTTAATTTTAAGTTAAGTTTTTAAATTATCTTTAAAGAATAGATACCATTTTGTTGGATAATGAATGTAGTAACTTTTTGAAAATCAATAATAGACTTTATTATGTTAGAAAACATTAACTTAATTTAAGTTATGATCTGAAAACTTTTAAAAAACATTTTTAAACAACTTTATTATACTACTGATCAGTACTACAATAGAAAAATTATTAAGTTTTAATACTATTATTTTAAAAATTTGACATAAAAGGCTTAACATTAAAAAAACTTAAAGTTTTGTAAAGATAGAATTTGATAGTTTTTATCATAGTTAAATTGGTTAAAAAGATGGAGACAAATTTTAAGTAGTTTATCTAAGAACCTTATATTTATGTTAAGTAACCAATTAATAAGTTAAAAATGTAAATAAAATTATTTCAAATGAAGACGTGTCAATTCATCAGAGCTTAAGTATTTCTAAGTCGTTTATAAAAATAACTCAAAGAAAAATAAAATAAAAACCGTCAAAATAAATATGTTACAAGTAAATACTCTCAACCTTACTATTTGTGTTTTAAAATAAGTTTATACATTAATACTGCTAACCAGGGACGGAGCTAGCTCAAAAAAGTTACGAATCTATAAAAACTAAAATATCTGAAATAACAAGTCCTAGCGGAAACACAGCAATTTAAACTACCTCTAATATTATTAAATTTAATCTGAAAATATGCAGTTATGTTAATACATCAAAAATGGAATGTTGAAGCACGAGTGATAACTGTATACAAGGCAATTTAATTTGCTCCACACCCCATATGACTCTTTATGTCATGCCACTTGTGTAAACCCAGAAAACACTCATTAAAAATAAGTATAAAAACATCACAATTAAACTTAAAAACATCTACATTGCTTTCATTAAAACATTTAAATTTATAAAATCAAACAATTTAGTTTTTTAACAAAACAAAGCTTTAACGCGCTAAATGTTACAAATTGGATGTAATTAATTCGTCAATTTTTTTACGACACTAAAAATGCTAAAAAGTACATGTATGTCAAAATTATCTCTCAGGAGTGCATAACTAAGCATAAATGAATATTAAAAGCTAAGAAAGCAGAGTCTTTTTTAGCTAAATTAAAAGCAAGTTTTTCGCACATAAGTATATGTTTCTGTAGATTTGCAGAAACGCAGCAAGCTACGTCCCTACTGCTAACATAATAAAATTAAGTTTAAAAGTGTTAACTTATATTTTAAAACGTTTAAAATATTTTACAAAAAATAAATAAAAAACATGTAATACGTTAAGAACAACTACTTTTTATATCAAGGTTGTTTAAAAAACCATACGGATAATTTAAACTAATGGTATAGTTACAACAAGACATACTGCTCCAAATAGTAGCTAGTAATTGTTTTTGTAGGATATTCAAATTCTAT
This sequence comes from Thalia democratica, assembly GCF_965202585.1. Taxonomy (NCBI): domain Eukaryota; kingdom Metazoa; phylum Chordata; class Thaliacea; order Salpida; family Salpidae; genus Thalia; species Thalia democratica. The sequence goes on along the minus strand of NC_139165.1, from coordinate 37,069,315 downwards.
TCTTTTTTATAAGTTTTAAGTATTCATATTAAAAACTCACAAAGGCATTTAAAGTTAGCAAGCAGAACGGTTAAATCTAAGAAAAGTTTTCTTTGTAAAATATGGTCAATTAAAAAAGACTACTATTAAAAACTTAAGAATTAATTTATCCTTAACGAAGAACTTTCTTTTTCAAAACATTTCAATTGTTATTTATGCTATCTAAAAGGACAAGTAGAAACATTTACTATGAAGTCTTTAAAGCTTCAAGGTTGTTATTGTAAATAAGTTTTCCCTTAAAACTTTACAAGTAGTATGTTGTTTACACTTGTACTAATCGTTTTAATAATATCACTTTATTTATAACCAAGGTAAGCTGAAAAAATCTAATTCAAACCATATATTTAGAAGTTTAGACCAGTATTGAAAATTCAAATAGAATAAACTGAAAATATTATATACCGTTTGATAATTTTTATTATTATCGAACTGGACATTAAATAAAATGTTTTTACATAAATTAAACTATAAAATAGATAGTTTTAACATACTTTTTGATGTGGTTGTAAAAAAACGCTAATTTTTAACAAATCAATTTATCATACCAAAACCTTACTTCATTTTTACAACTATACAGTTTATTCGTTTGGGAAACATAACTTAATTTATTAAGTAATTCTTTAAAAAATGTAGTTAAACAACATCGTCTTTTTTCAGTTAGTTATTCTATTAACTTAAACAAATTAAATGGTGAAAACTTTAAACGAAGAAAAATTAAATATTGTATTATCAAAAGATTGAGTAAATTAAAACTGTTTCAAGGTGGATCAGCTTGTAAAAAGTAATATTTAGTTTGCTTAAAATCTGAATATATTATTTCTAATTCAAATATAAGTCAGTAAATGAACGATAAATTCTATTTCATGTTCGGGCTTGGTAATTAGAAAACTCTTAAATGAGATTTTATATTTATAATACATAACTCTTAACTTTTATCATAAAGTACTTTTGAATAAAACTCAATAGTTAAGTAAATTCAGTTTCGTAAAACAAAGTTTATTTCACCAATGATAATGACTAATGATTATTAAATATAACTTAAGTTTAATCTAGTTACTGGCCGCTTACCGTATATACTTTTATGTTTTCAAGTTGATAACACTTGTTTACGAAAACTTATTAAAAAAATAAAATTTCAGTTTCGTACCTAATAAATAAGTGATTAAAATAAGTTTTGAAAGCACCTAGAAAAGATTAAGGACGAATACGATTAAATCAGGGTTGCCACTCGTATTTTCAAAATTTTTTTCAGGTTTTTCATATTTTTTCCAGGTTTTTAAAAGTACACATTTTTAGGTCTTTTTTTAAATTTATATTAATTTCTATATAAGAAACTGTGTTAAATAGTAAAAATATTGAAAAGATATTGTGAAGTTACTATAAATGAGTTTTTAAAAAAAAAACTTTTATAGATGACAATAAATATTACTTATATGATAGATTTTCTGTGTCAAATCAAAATTTTACTAAAACATTGCAGGTTTTTTGATCAAAATTCCAGGTTTTTTGATCAAAATTCCAGGTTTTTCCAGGTTTCTTTCAAAATTTCTCAAATTCCAGGTTTTTCCAGGTTATTTTTGCCTAAATTGTCAAATTCCAGGTTTCCAGGTAAAGTGGCAAACCTGTTAAATTCATGGTAGTTCATTGGTATACTTTGTTAAACAGCTTTTGTGGACAAGACATAAAACCGTATCCAAGATTTATGACTTGGTAACCAAAAGAAATTTTCATAAACCAATTTTTAGAACTAAAAATTTTAGCGCTTTTTTTAGATCAATAATCATTCTACTTTGTTGGTTATTCGATGAACAACTTTTTTCAATAAACCATAACCTTTGACCAAACTTTTTAAGCAGTTATTTGTTAATCGAGTGCAATAATCTTAAAGTATATACTCTAAATTGTGATTAAGCAAATTCTTTAGTGGAGTGTTAGCAGCTTTTTAAGATAAATTAGCTAAAATTATATCTTGACTTTAGCAGACTAAATAAGTTTGAACTTAAAGATAATTTTTGATATTTAAAGACAAAATTGAAACATATCGTTGCAAACCTTTACAACGTCTTTTTAAGTTTTATATGTTAGAATTTTTTTTAATGCTATTTTTAATCTAAGGAAATGATTAACATTTTTTTACTTAAAAACGCAAGAAATTTTTATAACAAACCACATGTTATCACGTCAAACATGAAACACTTGTTTTACTACATCTTGAATATTTTTAGTACGTTATATTAATTTGCCAGTCGACATAAGTTTGTCTCTAAAAACTAAAAAATGAACTACAATCACTTTTTACTGTTTTCTTTTATTACTTACAACGAGCAACTTAAAATAAATTCTAAAATTCAAATGAACCCCATAGACGCACATGCAAACATTCTTTTCCAAAGTTCATTTCATCTTTGGTGCGAACAGATTTTAAGTTGAACCTGTGCAAACGTTATAAGTTATTTTGTTGAAATTGAAGCTTTAAGCAACAATAAACAAACAAAAACATATTTTTAATTATTTTTATTATAAATCATCCTCACAATATTATTTTGTGTTTTTACTTAACTACCACTGAAAGTTTACAGAGCCTAAGACTGGAATTTCGTATGCCGTAAGACAAGCTACAATTAAGGACAGGTTCAATCACGCCAGTTTAATTATCAGACCACTAAGCCTTCGGTAGGCTGAGACTGGTTTCGTTCTTATTAGGACTTATCAGTCAGTCACAACCGAAATATTTAACGGGATCATCATCGGCAAAAGACAATGGTGACTTAAGTGATCAAGACAAGCAAATGGATCTTCTTGTTATATCATATAAAGTAGTTTGTACATCAATGACTGCAATTTTTTAATTATGACTAATTGTTGAATACTGATAAGGACAAAAATGGTCTCAGTCTTCCAAAGGCTTATGGGCTGATGATCAAAAGGATGTTAAAAAACCTATTTTTTATAGTGTCAGCAAGTTTTAAAAATTTTATTGCTTAATTAAAACAAAGATTAAAGTTTTGGAATAACTTAAAATGTAGCTTATGTTGATCTAAATTATTTGGTTTATGTAAATCTTTGCAACATACTAGCGTTAAAGTTGACTTTTTATTACTACTGAAATAAATTTTAATAAAATTTGTAAAAGACTCATTTTCACTGCTTTTGATTTTTTTTATCTATTTGTAACTCAACACATAGCTAAAGTTTAGCTAAATTAGCTAAGCAATATTCACCTTTTGTGAACTTTAGATATTTTATTTTCAAAAAATTACATAAAAACTGTATGTGACTATTTGTACTTTTATGTAATTAAATTGAATTTGCTTTTAATTAATAAATGCTAGCTTAATTATTTATATATTTTATATTTATCAAAAGTAAAACTACTTTAGTATTTTTAAATTATAAAATATTTTGATACTGAAACAAACTTTGTAGTAGTTTTTTATCATGGTATTGGTGTTGCGTCTACTAATTATTGCCTGTATACATGTTTTTGGTTTTCATTTTTTTAGCCAACGCGTGCTTATACTTTTGTTTGTTTTCTTTTTCATCCATATTAATTGGTTGTATTCCTCTAGGCGGAGTTCTTGGTGGGCTATTATCAGTTCTTACCACATTTCTTCTTGGTGGAGTTCTTTGTGGGTTGTTATCAGTTCTTACCATATTTCTTATTGGTGGAGTTCTTGGTTGTATGATTTCAGTTCTTACCACCTTTCTTTTATGTGGAGTTCTTGTTGGGCTGTTACCAGTTCTTACCACATTTCTTTTTAGTGGAATTCTTGTTGGGCTGTTACCAGTTCTTACCACATTTCTTTGTAGTGGAATTCTTGTTGGGGTGTTACCAGTTTTTACCACATTTCTTTTTAGTGAAGTTCTTGTTGGGCTGTTACCAGTTCTTTCCACATTTCTTCTTAGTGAAGTTCTTGTTGGGTTGTTACCAGTTCCTACCACATTTTTTCTTAGTGAAGTTCTTGGTGAGCTATTACTAGTTCCGAGTGAGTTTTCACTCGGTGTGTCCTAAAAGTTAGTTGTTAATATATCTACTAAAATGAGAAATGTTTGAGTTGAAAGCACGTAATCTAAAGCATAGCAAAAGAAATATATAGTTGAACTTTTTTTAGGATCTTAAACTGCTTAGTCTTTTTTTTAGTTACAATGTTGTTTTGGAAAAAAATAATTACTTACGAATAATAGTTATGATAAATAGTTATAATAAATAATAATTATAATAAATAGTTATGAGAAAACAAATTTTAAAGTATTAAAGCAATGCTTAGAAAATACTGGTTTAAACGGAGCTTAAAAAGTAGTTTAGTTTTAGTGAAAACCTGTTTCTTTATTAACAACTTCTTTTCTGTACTCGACTGACTGCTTGTATTCTCTAGAGGTTCTCCAGCTTTACTTAAATCTTCTGTAAGATTTTTTGAACCATCAGATTCTTTTTTTTGGTCCGAACCGTTTTCCTGGTTAGGGCTAGACATTTTAAGATCTAATTAGTATCTGTGTTAGAATTTGTTGTATTAAATAACTGTTGAAGTCGAACACTAAAATAAATAGACATATGTTTTGCTATCTGCTGTACACTAGCAAAAATATAATATTTTATTGTGAAACAGAAATTGTTGAAAATATTATACATAATATTAATAATTCTATTTAAAAAGAATACAATACTGTATGTTTAAAGAATTAAAAAACATTTGTTTGAAGTTTACTTAAGTGTCAAAAAACAAATAAACACACGACACACGATGAGCTCTTTTTACTTAAGTAAGTTTATACGTGCTTAGCATTTTTAGCTAATCAATCATAAAAGATAATATTATATTCAAGTACTTTAGTTGTAACATGAAACTTATTAGATTAAAATGAATTATACACAGCATTATACATTTATTTTTTTTGAAAATGATGCTTAGTCAAGCTTTTTAATCTAAAAGATTATTTTTAAAGATTACCTGTGTTTAAACATATGTTTATAACTAATAAGCCTAGTTATTGGTTTTATATTTGAAATTTAATATCTAAATAATAACTAAATAAATAAAAACTTAATCAATAAAAATTGCCAGCTTACCAAACAGCAACATAAAATAAATAATAAAAAGTTTTAATAAAAAACATACTAACGTTTTTGTTTAGAACAATAAGTTATAGAAGCTTAAAATATCTAACTTACTCTACAAAAAACATAGCTTGTTATACTTAACATAGACTCAAGTTTTCTTGATGTATTTTAGAGTTTTACATGGCTTAATATTTATTTCTTCTATATCTAAATGTAACAGCAATAAAATCCAAACTTTCTAAATTTACCTTCTATTTTTTAAGTATGTAATTGATACTTGCCTTTTATACTTATAACTATAAGCTTGAATGATCAAACATTTTTTTTAACAATAAACAAGCTTAACGAATTATAAATATTCATTTGTACCATCATGCTTTATAACAACATTATTAATTCCTTTACACCTTACCATAGAGGTAGCTAGTTTCTAAAAGTTAATAATCTGCGTAAAATCACAACATATGAAATTGTGTACATTGACAAAATTGGTAAAAGAGAAAATTTAAATTACCTCTTATGTGAATTAATTTTAGATTAAAGTACGCAGTTATTTTAAAACTTAAAAATAAAAATAATTTTAATATAGTAGTAATAACTATTTACAAGGCAATTTATGTTGCTCAACAACCCCTATGATATGTGAGATTAACATCCCTACTCGTGTAAACCTATAAAAACTTTCAATTAAAATGAGGAAAAGAAAATCTCAATTTAATTCTAAAAATAACTTTTATGTGCTTTAAATTTTTATTTTAAATATATTTTCAACAATTAAGAAATTATTTACAAAAAAATATACTTTTTTACGAAAAACATTTCACACATTCATGACTGAAAGTAACTAAGAAAAAATATGTAAAAAAGAAAAAAAAAACTAAAGTTTTTATAATTTTTGTAAACAACTCAAAAACTTTTAATCCTAAAATGTAAAAACTGAGACAAAAAAATATATTTAAAATGTTAGAAAAAAATTAAATAAAAAAAACATCTTACTAAGTACTTATTTTATTAAATAACTGTCACAATTTAACACTAAAATACATATCACATATATTTTGCTCTCTGCTTAATACTAGCCAAACTAAAATTGTAAAACTGAAATTTAAAAAAAAATATATATGGTAATAATAGTTGTATTTGCATGGAGTATTTTATTGTAAGTTTAGAGGATGTAAAGTTTAGAGGATTCTTTCAAGTTACTTAATTGTCAAAAGCATAAAGATATACACCACATGTTGAGCTCTTTTTACTTAAGTAAGTTTATACGTGCTTAGCATTTCTAGCTAATCAACCATTAAAGATAATATTATATTTAAGTACTTTAGGTGTAACATGAAACTTATTAGATTAAAATGAATTATACACGGCATTATACATTCATTGTTTTGGAAAATAATGCTTAGTCAAACATGTTTATCTAAAAGATTACCTTTGTATAAACATATGTTTACAACTAATAAGCAGAACTATCGGTTTTACATTCATTGTTTTATGAAACAATGCTTAGTCAAACGTGTTTATCTTAAAGATTATTTTTAGATATTTTCTGTGTATAAACATATGTTTACAACTAATAAGCAGAACTATCGGTTTTACATTCATTGTTTTATGAAACAATGCTTAGTCAAACATGTTTATCTATAAGATTATTTTTAGAGATTATCTGTGTATTAACATATGTTTACAACTAATAAGCAAAACTATTCGTTTTACATTCATTGTTTTTAAAAACAATGCTTAGTCAAACATGTTTATGTTAAAGATCATTTTTAGAGATTATCTGTGTATAAATATATTTTTACAACAACAAGCAGAACTATTAGTTTAATATTTGATATCAAAATAGTGTAATGTATATAACTAAGAAAGTACCAGCTTATAAAAGTACAAAATAACAAACAAGTTATAAACAGATTCCATTAAAACTAGTGAGCTACCGGAACCACTACTTAGGTTCAGGTCGGGTCCAGTTCCGGATCTGGATCTTAATCCTAAATGTTTAAGTTTTATGTAGTTTTATGGAGGACACACTAACAAAATAAACAATTAAAATACCGTTAATTAGTACAAACTGTTTAATACAAATATTTGGTAAAAAATAACACAATGTTACTGTATAAATTTTGTATTTGAACACTAGGAAAGAAAACTAAGTAAAAAAAAAGTCTATCTATACAAATCTTAGTTTAAATGTTAAACTCAAACTAGTTATATGGCTAACTTTGAATTGTGAATTTTAAAACAGAACTAAATATTAAATGCTTTAAACCAATAACGAACTTAATTTCTATTAAGTCGTTGGTTTTCGATTAGAATTTTAATTACGAATTCGAACTATAAAATGAACATTAAATTCTCTAGTAACTGTAAACATCTTCAAAAGTATGTAGTTTAGTCAATCACGTTGACTTAAATCCGTAATTTTATTATTATGTAACTAAAATAATATTTTTACTCCAAAAATTTCCAGACTTGCATCAAAAGTTAGTTGAATAATAGTCGTAATTGATATTAGTACTTAATAACTTTTTGATAAACTTAAGGAATACTTTTCAAATAACAGGCTATTCTTTTAATTTTAAATAAGTATAAATAATTAAAAAATTAAAATACCACTATTATGCTAAAATGAATCAAAACTGCAGTATTTTATGATTTTTTTTAGTATTCCAGATACTTTTTCATTTGTTAATTCCACGATATTTCAGATTTATTTTCCTGCATACTTTATTATTTTTATTGACTTAATTAAATTAATCTACTATAAAACTATACCTTAATTAGTAAGCATGGATTTGCTAATATATTAATAAAAGAAGCAAACCTAAATAACATTATATTACCCTGATGTACATCAAGCTAGCTTGAGTTAATAAGGTATTTTATAAGTCTAATTCAGGGTTTTCTCATAGTGGGCGGTATCAGTAAGTTGGGAGCAAAAATTAGCAAAGGGACGAAAGGGGGGTGGGAGCATGTATAAAATTTTGAAACTAACACCAGGTATTCTTGATTTGCAGATGAAGAGCAAAAAAAGAGTCTTGGGTGTTACAAAATTAGGGTTGGAGGGGGCAATAGCATTTTAATTTCTTAAAACGGGGCAATTTGAAAAATAGTTTTGGAAACCCTAGTCTAATTAATAGAAATTGATTTAATAATAGTTAAAGTTATTCAAGATTAAATACCTAAAAGTGGTAATTTAATAACTAAAAGACTTAATAACTAGAGAAGAAAGATCAACTTACCTAATTCAATCAGAGTTAAAAAATTTTCTAACCTGGGGTATATAGTATATTTTTTAATGAAATATACATAAGTAATAGAATTTTGTTTTTCCAATGAGCAAAAATTGTCCAAAGTGAATTTATACTGTTTTAATTCATCTTGACTTTTTGTTATTTTTGATAAACGTTAATTTTAAGTTCATAATATTAATAAAAATTAAATTTTTCTACAAGACATGTTATGTTTAAAATTGAAAAAACTGAAACTAAATGAACTAAATCTCATTTAAAATCTAGAAATAAAAATTTCCTGAGATTTTGAAAAGAAATAAACTATCCTTAGTCAGCCTGAGTTTAAAAAAAAACTTAAATGTTCTAAGTATCTCTAAAGTGTGGCAACCCTTTATAAGTACCAAAATTGTACTTAAAACCTGATAATATTCGAGAAAAAAAACAAGATAAGTTTTCTTATAATTAAATCAATAAAACTGTTATATATTATATTTCTAATCTATAGAACTTCATATAAAAAACAACCAAAAATTTATGTTACCTAAATTGTAAATTATATTAAAGATAGTTCTTAAATATATTTTGCAAAATAATTATTAAGTTTATATTATACAAAATTTTTGATTAGGAGCTAATTTAAAACATTTTTTAACTTTTATTCAGTGAAAAATTGATAATGTAATTTAATTTTAGTGTTAATAAAAATATCTTAAAATTATAAAAAAGTTTTAGTTCCATAGTTTTAGATTATTTCTATAAATATGGTCAGGGTTGCCAAATGTTTTCAAGGTTTTCTGAAATTTTTGTAGAGTTTTAAAAGTACGCGTTTTTAAATCTTTAGTTTTAAACTAGGTTTAATATTCAACACTGTGCCAAGTAAAAATACATTGCTAAAAAGATGTTTAAAGCTACTTTAAATGTATTTTTTAATAATTTTTTTGATGATTTATTATTTTGATACTTTTTTATATATATATGGAAGATTTCTTGAGTTAGATTAAAATTTTACTATTTATTATTTAAAATTATTAAAAATTCCAGGTTTTTAAATGATTTTTGTTCAAAATTTTAGGTTTTTTATAAATATAATCTAAATTTTCTTATTTAATTCCAGGTTATGCCATGAGTTTTTTCTTATTTATAGGTTACTTTTCAATTAATATTCTTATTTGCATTTTTAAACTCCAGGTTATTTGGCCACCGGGTAGAATTAGATATATGTTCAGCATAAATTTAAAACATGGTTGCCTCCCTAAGTTTCAAAACTGTCCTGAAAGACTGAAAAACTGTATTTTGTAACCTAAAATTAGCCTGACGTATCGTGATTGTTTAATACTTTAAAACATAATTCTTTTTTTCTAACTTATGCCATAAACTTCTTCATTTGAAAAAAATATTTAAAAGATGTTTATCAAGCTTTTGTTGTGATAATTTGTCAAAGTGTAAAAAGGGATAGCCATAGGGATAAAATAAAATGAAATTAATATTGGTAATCAAGTCATTTAATATAGCTTGTTATATAAAACAAAATAAGTAACAACAAAGTAATGTTACTAGTTCATTTTATTCTTATTTTGTAGCTAAAAAACAGTTTTTAAGTTTTAAAACATCTTAAAATTTCCGAGATTTTTTTATAAAATTTGTAATTGGCCTTAATTTTTTAAAAATGCTAACTAGGCAATGGTGTCTTGAAGCACCAAAAATATTAAAAAATTTAAAAAAACTTCCAGAGTTATTCTGAGTGAACTAAATTTTTTGAGCTCGTGGCTTTCATACTTGATCAATATAAAACAGTATAATTAAGAAAATACTTTGTATGTATATGTATAGAATGAATTATTTGAAATTTTAGGTTATTATAACTTTAAGAGGCAGCAGTTTTACAAGAAAATTTGAACTAATCACAGAAATATTTCATACTACTATACAGGGACGTAGCTAGCTTAAAAAAGTTACGAATCTGCAAAAAATAAAACATCTGAAATAACTCGTGATAACTTCCTAGCGGGAACACAGCAATTTAAACTACCTCTAATGTTATTGAATTTAATCTGAAAAAATGCAGTTATGTTAATACATCAAAAATGGAATGTTGGGGTACGAGTGATAACTGTGTACAAAGCAATTTAATTTGCTCCACACCCCCTATGACTCTTTATGCCTTGCCACTTGTGTAAACCAAGAAAACATTCATTAAACGGTAGGAATTTTTAAAGGTAGTTTTAAATATTGGGTACTTTTAATTGCAACAAATTTGCAAAAAAAAAGTACCAAATATTTTGATGACGATTAATGAATTAACTTTACTTTGGGTAGTTTTGAAGCATAAACTTGTAAAAAAACAAAATTGCTGTCCAAGCCTATGATAAATTCACTTTTTTAATTTTCTAAAATATGAAAATAATCATATCTGAAATAAAACAATAGAATAATACTAAACATTTCTTTATGTTGACAAAAATATAGAAATATTTTTTGTTAACATAAAGTTACAATTTTAAATTCAAACACAAATTAAAAAAAATAATTTTTAAAATTTTTATTTTATAGTTTTTTAATGAATGTAATTCACAAGAATTTTTAACTAATTATACATGAGTTATGTACTTCAATAAAAGCTACCTTTTTATAGTTTGAAATAAAGTTAATAGGGTGGCCATCAAACCTAAATGCTTATGAGATCTTGGAATGTTATATAAAATCCTAGAATGACTTGAAATTCTGATCACTTATTTTGTCTAGTAAAGTAAATAAGACTTGAATTTCAAAAAAATATATTAAATTTTGAAAAATTGAAAAAAGTTTCAAAAAAACTTTAGCAGCCACCTTGGGTACAGGGAGGGTGTAGATCACTTTTATTACAAGTTGATGTCACTTTATGAAATTTAATCTAAACTACAAGTATCTTTATACAGATTTTTTATACCAAAACAAATTTTTGATATAAAACATTAATATAGGAGAGTACAGTAGGTTTTAATTTTCATTTTTTACTATTTTTTTAAATATTGAAAGGAATACTTCCTTAAAATTTGAGAAGGGTTGCCAAAACACCTGGAATCCAGGAACTTGACAGTTTATACAAAAACTGGAAACACCTTGAACTTTTGAAATTAAAAAATTTGTAAAAATCTAGTGTTTAAAAAAAATCATCTAAAAATCTGTAATTTTTAAACTACTTCTACATGTAAAATAATGAAATTTTTATAAAATATGATAACTTAAAGTCATCAATAATCTATAAAAAAAAATTAAAAGTCAATAGCTTAATTTGTGGTTGAATTTAAAATCTAAACTGACACAAAAATATCAAGGTTGAAAATTAAATTTCCTTAATTTTTTAACATAGTGAAATATTTAGTATTGTTTTATTTCAAATACAATTATTTTTATATTAGGAAAAATAAACAAAGTGAATTTATCATAGGCCTAGACAGCTTTTCTTTTTTTTTACAAACTTTAAACTTAATAACTACCCAAAGTAAAGTTAATGGCATCATCAAAATATTGGGTACTTTTTCTTGCAAAATTAAGGCAATTAAAAGTACCCAATACTTAAAACAACCCATAAAAAGTAAAAAAGTCCAACCCTCCATTAAAAATAACTATAAGAATCACCTTTTAACTCAAAAACACTTATACTGTTTTGAAAATCAAATATTTAACGTAGTTAATATTTGATCCTGAGGTAAAACTTAAACAAGAAAATCCACTTTGTTTACATGAAATAAGAGTCTTGTTGAAACTTAAAGGTAGTTTCGCTAATATTAGCTGAGTAAGCAATATAAAATAACTTTTTTCATACTTTTATTATTTTTAGCTATTAAAAGCTTGTTTTTTTGATACATTTTTTATATGTTTCGGTAAAGTGGGTTAGGGATAAGGGTATAAATCTAAAAAAAAAGTATTTTGTTTGCTGACTCAGCAATTATTAGAAGAACTACCTTTAAATTTCAAAAAGAATCTTATTCCACGTAAACAAAGTGGATTTTTTGTTTAAGTTTTACCTCAGGGTCAAATATTCAATAGCAAGCTAAAATTATTAAAAAAGCAAGCTAAAAATAAAAATTTTTTATTCCTGCCCAAAATTTCAAAATTTTGCCCCTTTGCTAGTTATTGTCCCCTGATTTACCAAAATTTTCCCATCGGGTACAACATCGACGACTTTAAATTATAATTGGACTCTTAGAATAAAGAAAAAAAAAAGTTTACTTTCAAATTAAAAAATAATAATTAGCAATATCTTTTAGAATGTTAATTTAAAAAGTTTTTACTCAAGGTTTCTTAAAGTTTCAATAAGAAACATTATCATACACTCAAGGACGATACTTCTCCAGTGTGACAAGACCTGTCACGGAGTGCAGAGCATTGCGGGTCAATAGGCCGGCCTTGGTCTCGCAGTCGGTTACTGACTCGTCTTGTAAAGTTAAGCTCACTTTCATTATATTACTGGCCATGATGAAAGTTATTTAGGGAACAGAATTGCTAAAGCCACACTATTGAATTACACTGCTGATATTATTTAAACAGCGTATAGGGGTGCTAAGCCACACTATTGATCCACCAGTATCAAATTGATATAACTTAGTTTGATAGAAAAATGTTAACAAGTGAAAAAGACTGCTTGCAAACTATTTACTAAAATCACAACGAATTACACTTATGGATAATGGTAATAAAACTAAAACTTATTTAATTAAAGCAACAACCAAATATAAATTAACTAACGGTTGGTTATTAGAATATTTTATTCAAAGAATTCAATGATTTTAAAACTTTTAGAATTAATCTTGACTGAGACAACTTTTAAGAGAAGCAAACTGTTTACAAATCTTATTAAATCTATAGCAAAAAACTTTTAACTTGTAATGTGATTCTAGCAACCACAAGATTTATTTATTTATAGCAACTCACAATGTATAAACAAATCAAATAATTTATTATAACACGAAGTTTACCGCAAAAAAAAAAACCAATACACTAATAAATATACTCATATTTAATTATACTCATATTTAAAATTCTAACAAAAAATCCAATCGAAAAAACTCCAAAAAGCAAAAAAAAAAAAAACTATTATCAAATTGTTTGTTTGGCGGCTTAGCAATATAAAAAACCCCCTAATGTTTACAATATTGAAAAGTTTATTTTATTTAGCCAGAGGCGTTACAACATAATAAAACAAATTGTAAAGCTCGTAAGCAAATTATTTTACTCTAGCAAGCAGACTCTTTATTCGATAAAGAGGGTAATTTGCACAAAGTCAAAAACTAAATTTTATTGCTAAAATAGTATGTTAATAATAAAACAAAACCGAACCGAATAATCTCAAATAAACACAATTATTAGATATTGTCAAAGAAATGTTTTAAGAATTTTTGAACTGTTTATTTTTAGAATAGTAAAAGTATAAGTGACTAATAAAACATTCAAAAATAAACTTTGGCTTTATTCAAGTCTTTATAGAGAACTTTTCTAACTTTTTGTTTCTTTATTAGGCTAACCAAGTTTATTGAATTAAGAAACTAACCTTTAGCTTTTGTGTTAAAACTGGACTATCTTTTGTAATTATTAGTTTTAATCCATGCAAACAAAAAAGCTTTTTTTTTCAAATACTCTAAAAGTATTCCAGTCTCTACAACCTTTTTTTTTCGCATAAAACAACTATAGCACATTTTTTAGTTTCTTCTCAAAGTGCATCACAATAAACTTTGATAATTTTATTCGTTAAAATTTATTCGTTAACCAGTACAGACATGTAAAAATTTTATTGCCTTTTTTTTTCTTCTAAACTGAGCTAAAAACATCAATTTTATAATATTAAATTTTTTATTTGTACTGAAACAAAACAACTAAATGTTTCAAGCACTTTTATTTGTTTGCACGCATTGAAACTTTTTTTTTTTTAGTTTTCAAAAGTTTTATTTGTTTATTTTCTTATTGTTATTTTTTACTGCTTGGTTAATTATCAAGGTAAAACATAGCTGTGCAGCAAACACTTTTTGATTTCAGTATATTTTTGTTCTAATCCTTTACAAGTGCTTTTTAACTTTTAATGATGTGCAATTATATTTTCCTGGTAAACATTTTTTTCAAACATCTTGGTCAACCATATTGTTATTCATAGTTAGTATTGTAGACTCTTATCAAGTTCTGGACAAGAAATTAACTGTATCCCGGTGTACGACTCGATAACCGATAGGTTTTTCCAACATCGGGCTTTTAAACCTTACTTTTTTAGCGATTTTTTTTTATCGTTAGAAACACTTGGTAATCGCTCAGCTTTATCATTACACCTTTCTTACATAAAACTTATGACCATTTTTTCGTCAATAAAGTTTGTAATGAAGCAAAATTAAAAATTTAAGTATTATGTTTTGTTACATTAAAACGTCTTGAAACTGCTTGTAAATATAGTGACAAAACTAATGAAAAAAAACTTCAACAATAATAGTTTATAGTTTGTAATTTACTTGTTTTGTTTCGCTTCATAAGATCTTCCATGTTTTGTTTAACTTTTGTTTTTCAGATTTAAATTGTGACTAAGATCCCTTAAAGGGTGAAACTTAGTTTTGCCAATAAAAATCATGAAAAACTAATCTTGTCAAAAACTTTAACTTAGAATTGCACCAAATGCCTTATAGTTATTAAAATGCCTTATATACCAAATGCACTTACACAAATATTTAAGATTTAATTTTGTATCGATATTTAAGATTGTAAAATGTTATATGCACTTTATATTTCGCTTTTTTCATTGGATCAATGACTTAAGATGAAAAATAGTTAAGGATAAACAGCTAAATAAAGTAAGGAATATATGTTTAGAGTAGTAAAAAAAATAAAATAAAGGGTTGTTTTGCAACTTAAGTTTTTATTTTCATGAAAACTTTTCGATTGAAGAAATATAAATTTCAAAAATACAATTTTAAATTTTTTTAAGTTCTTGTTTTTAATTTTTTGTGTGGTGTTAGAATGTTTAAGCCAATAGTTAAAACTTACTTATACTTTCTTCTAAAATATTTCAATAAGTCTGTTTTATCAGATTATTTTTACTTGTAAGATCCAACTTATAAAATAAGAAACATATCATTTATTAAGTATATGTTGCTACAATATGTTATAGAACATAATAAACTTACTTTTTTAAACAAGTTTAAATTATTTGATTGTAAAAATATTTTAATTAAAATAGCATAAACTTAGATTTAGTATAAATGAATAAACATAAAAAATTATAAAACTAAGTGTATTGTAGCTTTATAATTAAATTCCTTTTCGAGCAGAAGAAAAAAAAATTATAAGTAAGTGTTAAGTTTGCACAGGCAGATAAAATTACACAAAGACACTTTTGCATGAAGGGTCCCTTTTGCACGAAAACAGTTTTGCACGAGCAGATAATTTTGCACGGAGACAGTTTAGCACGGGTTGAGATTTTTAATTGTTTTTGTTATTTAATTTTTTTATTATCTTGTTTTTTTTTTATCCATTTTTATTTTACTATCACTAATACCCCTAATCCTTACCTTCGGTCAGTAATTTTTTATTTCGTTTTTTTTTTTGTCTGTTTTTTATTTTTATTCTTACTTATGTGCAAAATTTACTCTAAGTGCAAATTTTTCTTTGTGCAATTTTGACCCGTTCCTTTATAAATAACATGTTGGTTATCAAAGCACCAATAAAAGTAACAGAATCCTTTTTTTTGGCAAAAACATAAACATTTTTATGTATTTTTTAGTTGTCACGCTATATAATAATAATCAATCCTTACTTATTAAAACAACCGACTGTTTTATTTATTTTTTCAAAGTTCTCTCTTACAATTTATGAGTGTTATCGTTTTTTAAAGAAATATTAACAGTTAAGCAATAAAAACAAAGTATCTTTTAATCGTGTTCATTGTAAGGTTTTTGCTCACTTACTTTATACTTTTTAGAAAAGTTTATTGTAAAATTTTACTTAATTACATAAATTATACCTTTTTTTTTGTACTTTGTAATTACACCTAAAAAGAAAAGTTACGTTTTGAAGCTTTTTGACTGTTCTACGTCCTTTAAAAAATACTAAATAAAGCTGTTTCTTAAATATAATTGTAAAAGTTTTTAATTTACTATGACATATTTGTTCAAATTAACAGTTAACAAGATATTCAAAAAAAGTTGAGATGAAAAAAAAAAAAAGTTTCTTTCCAAACTTTATGCTTTTTGTGTTTTTAACTTTAGTTTTCTTGTTGATTATTGCCGACTTTAATCTATAAAGCTGACCTTGAGAATAACTACTTAAAAAAAATATGCGTTTTGACACAGAACATAACCATACAAGTGATTGGAATTACCACTACAACTTATTTTTTTTTATCTTACCAGTAGGAAATTTTTCGGAATATTTCATATAAAGTATTGGTGAGGTTTTACTAAAACTGTAATTTTAGAGAACCATAAAACTTCTTTTGATGATTAAAAAAAAATTTGAGCGCTTTGTTGCATTTAAAATCATTAAACATATTTTTAACTATAATAAAAAGCACACAAATAGAATAGTTGTATAGTTCTACAGTTGTTTTAAATTATGTAATTTGTTACATCTTTAACTGGGCTTGTAAATAAAACTATTTTTAAAAGTTGCTTTACCTTGAATATAAAAGTAAACGAGTTTTAAAAAGTTTTTTCTAAAATTACAATACGCTCTTTGTCGGTATAAAACTTTTAAGAAGTTATAATGGTTACACAATATATTATTAAAACCTAATTTTTAAATACCCAATGATATACATCAAATCAAAAATACTACCTAAATAACTATAAAAATTACAAAAAAAACACTTATTAACAGTTTTATGATAGGTATAAATCAACATTACATTTTCTAACTAAACATCTAATTGTATTATTATCACATATTTAGCAGATTTAAGTTTTTAAAATAGTTTTATTTGGCTTAACAAAATCTAAAAAATTACAACTTATAAAAATATAAATCACTTAGCTTTTAACTTAATATATTTTAAAGATTGAGTTATAAAACCCATATATATTATTAATTTTCTTTACAAAATCAGTGAACATTTATAAGCATTATCGCCTAAACATAAACAGTTAAATTACTTTATATAAGTTATATCTTTTTACAAAAATTTATTAGCTTTTGTTTAACAATAGAAGCTGTAAAATTAAAAATATGAAACACGATTTTAAAACTTTTATCAATCTACTAACTTTTAATTGTATGCTATGACTTTATAGAATTTTAAAACTAGATACCTTTTAAGTTAACTAAACTAAAAGCAACACGGTAAAAATAAAACGCAAAAATATGATTTTATATTGTCAATCCTAGAATTCTAAAGAAAGTTTGTACCCAAAGGGTCATTATCGACAAAGTTACTCAGTGTGTAAAAACACTAAAATTTTTACTTTCTAAATTTTTGTCAATTTCTGATGACTTGAAAACTGAAAGTTTTATAATGTGAAATTTAAACCCATTCATCAAAAACTCAAAAGTTATATAATTACTGACCAACAAATTAAATGCATTCGTTAATGTTTTTATTTCTAAACTTATTATAATTCTAATAATAGGAAATACTAGCATACTTGCTAGATTTATAGTCTAATGAAGATACAATATTAGTCTATTGTGACATTAAAGTTTTGACAAACTAGCTTTCATTTCTAATAGCTTTCAAAATTTGAAATCATAAACTGTAAATCAATTATTTAAAAGTAAGCTTCAACATTATTTAGTTTAATTACTTCATATTTTGTTTTTTATCTATTTTTTTAATTTGCTTCATGCATAATGTTGTGTTTTGTCAGTATATATTCAAACTTGCTTGCTGACAATAGTTATAGAAGTACTTCAAGCAATATAATGAGTTTTTTTTAATTATAATAATATTTATAATTAGTATTAAGATAAAGACAAAAAATCACAACGAATAATTGACATACCTAAAGACAACAAAACAAACAAAAATGTTGTAATTTTGATACCGTTAGTGCCAAAAAAAACTATTAGTATTAGTATTATGAATTAACTTTTGTTTGAACTCATGTCAAAAAAACTATGATTAATAAATTATGTTGTTCAAAAATTTTTTTTTAAGATTATATGAAAGAATCAAAACAGTATTTTGTTTTAATAGTATAAAACTGAATACAAAATTATTTCATGAAGCTTGTCCTGACGGTTTAGGGGTCATAATGACAGTTTTTAAAAATAAGTTGAAAATTGCAGGATCCAAACCGATGAATCAACTAACATAGCAAAGTTTATAGAGAAATTTAACATAAACTAAATTCAAAACTTTGTATGTAAAAAAAACAGATTTCGTATAAGGAAAGTTGTCATTTATGTTTCTGGATACGAGAACCATGCAAAAAGGTAAAAACCATTCAATAGGAATATTATTGAAAATGATTCAAAAATTTACAAACATGAAAAAATAAACTTCTTTTTAATAAACACCGTAACTTACTTAAAAATACTTTCTTTAGCAGTTTTTTAATACGATATTGACAATAATAAGTATATATTTTACCTTTAAAGTGCACAAGTTATGATTGATATGAATATAAGTCTTTAGCTGGAGGGCTAGTACTTTAGTAAATTCACATTATCACAAAAGGGTAAATTCCACTGATAGAGTTATAAAAATTAACACATAGTAGATTTTACAAAGGTCTAAAGTTGGGAAATTTTATACATTTCCTTAAAAACGCGGTCAAGCACTCTTTGTAAAATCGTAGATTTTCAAGAAATGTATTTAAAAGAAGATTTTAGTATCTAATGTTGATAATAACTGACAAAAAGTGTGACTGTCAGCTACTAGTAAATTTTAAGATAATGATTAGCTTAAAAAATCCATTGCTTTTTGGTCAACAATTGAAGCCAGGTAAAATTATTTAGATCATAACTAGAATAAATTAGTTTTGAATTCAAAGTTTTTTTAGTGTTTAAATTTTGATAACTTGTATATTTAGAAAATATTTTTAATGATTTTTTTTTATGTTTCAATAAGTTTTAAATAATTGTTTGCTTAGTTTTTAGGATTTTCTTTATCAGATGTTTATAACTATTAAGTTAATAATTTATTAAAATTTTACACAGTAAATAAGGTCCATTCTTGAAGCATGTTTCTAGATTGAACGCATTTTATTTATATTACAAAAAGTGTTGTAGTATTGTTATATATAGTAAAATAAATACTCTTTTTGTCAAACTTTACTGATGTATTTTACTTCCATAGTTAATTTTATAAAATAAAAACAAATTTTACAGAAATCAAGAATAAAGATGAGGACCAAGATCTTGAACCAAGAATTAGCAGCCCCCCAATCATCTTGTGAAGGTATGTTCAATTACTACTTTCAGAGTTAATCTTATTTTTTAAGTACAGCTAATAATAATTAATAACATAATAATTTCATTTTCATACTTTTCTATCACTTGCTTTTTATTCTATCATAATCAAAAGCATTGCATAAGTAGTGTACGTATATCAAAGAGTTTCCATCCTTAACTTAAAGTGTGAGGAGTAATTTTTGTTGTCATGTTGTAATTTAGCATTGACTGAATGGAATTGGATTTGTTTTCAATCTTTGAAGAAGAATATTTAATACTACTAATTTTATTTTACCCGAAAAAAAATTAACCTAACAAATAGTTTAACTGTTTTATGGATAAATTACACATGACTTATAATTATAGTTAATATATTAAATGAAAGCTTACAAATAAAGATATACTTTTATAACAAACTTTTGAAGTATTATGATGTTATAATCACATAAAATTTGCAAACTTTGTATGTAATAGGGTTATTCATTGTAAATTGTTATTTTTCATTGTAATTGAAATTCTTTAACTTTATTTACTTACCTTTAGAATGCTGTTGTTGTAGTTTGTATATTGACAGAGTATTTAATGCAGTATTTTATTTATTTACAAGTGTGAGAAAACCATTTAAAGTAGTTATTTAAGTCTTAATGCAAAAATTTATTTAACATTAACAATAATGTAAAATACCTGACACTTAAAAAGCTAAGGGTTTAGTATACATTTAAAACATTTTTAAAAATACATAAGGTTAACACAAATTAATCTATGAATAAATTACTTTTAAGACAAAGTGTCCTTTCTACTATTAATGCTAATTGGTAGTGATTTTATAGTAATAAAGTAAAAGATTTTTTATTAAAAACATTTTATTCCTTATCAGTTTTACATGAAGAATAGAAATTCTATGTAAGTTTACCAAATGCTTCCAATTTAATTTGTTTCTAGCTACAGCTCCTATGAGTCGGTCCATCATTTGTTTCAACTTTCACTTATGGCAGTATACCACGTGTTTGATATAGCTTTAGTACTTATTGTGAAAAAAAATGCCCTAACCACAACACCTTTTTTTAATTGATCTAAAAGAGAAGTTGGCATCCTCTTCTACACACACGAGTTTAAAAGTAGGTCCTCATGGGTATCATTATTTACTTGAAAAATATTTTGATTAAATAAAAGTTCTGATTTGTCAGAATCTTTAAAAGTATTTAAAGTCTGATCAAAAATTACGTCTTCTTGATTAGGATGATACTTAAAATTGAACACAGCTCTCTCAAGCTCACTTACAGCCCCCAACTTCTGCACAGTCTAAGAAACTTTTGCGCATAATGCTTTTTTTTTATCCTTTTAATTTCTAGTTTAAACTTTAGTTATTTTGGTTCGCTATCCACTTCACTCAGTAATCTACATCTTTATTGAATCTTTTTCAAGCTTTAGAATAAACAAAAAAAATTAGTTTAAAATACATTTGGATTGGTTGTTATTTTACTTGCTTATATTTTTGATTTTTATTTAGATGATGTGCATATTCATCTTCTACTTCACCTTTTGTTCTTTGAAAAACCTTATGTGTTTAAAAAACCTTTGTAAAATCCGTGGAGCTTTGTTACTAGTTAAACTGAAAGAATAGTACATCACTTAAACTTGTACTTTGTTTTGTTTTACTTAATGAGTATAAGTATTAATATTTTTGGTTTTTATTTTAAACAAAACTAAGCTTTAACAGAAATATAGCATGAAGTGTGTGTAAAAAACAGTTTAAAGTATTATAAAGTTCTGGTAACCACTTTTTTATCTAGTTGTATCATACTAGTAGTCCCTGAATATTTTTTTATTTTACAAAAAGTAAAAGGATTTTAAAGAATTTCACAGAGTTAGAAATCTTTGGTTGAAACCAAGTTTTTATACCAATATGAAAAATGTAGATATTACTTATTTTTGATAAGAAATAAATTTTAACTCAATACATGAAGTGGCAACTAAACCTGGAGTTCTGGAAAAACCTTGAAAATCCTAAAATTTAACAATATTGCTTAAAAAACCTGGAGTTATAGAAATTTTGAAAAAACTTTGATTTTTAAGCAAAAATCACTACAAAAACCTGGAAAATCTTGAATTTTTTTACAATTATTACATGTTAAGTAAGTGAAACTTTGGTTGGACTAAAAAAAATTACAGTATTACAAAAATGTTTTTTTTGTCATTTTTTTTTAATCTTTCAATGTTGTTATACTTTTTAATACTTTTTTTTATATTAAACTTTATTTTAAACTAAATAAAACCCAAAACAATTACTATAAAAGTCCTGAAAGAAATTTCTCAAAAAATATTTGTACCCCTACATACTGTTAATATATCAATTTCGAAGTTCAATCTATCAAAAAGCACGCTTTTTCAATTTAAGATTAACTTAGTACTAAAAGTGGTCATAAAAAACACAGAATTTTTTTTTTAAGATCTAGAGAAAATTTCTGAAAACCAGTGGCCACCCTGTTAATATCTCCAACATGGTTCAAATGCTGTACTTTTCTTGTGAATTTTTGCATGTAATATACGTTTGTTTATTTTCTTAGTCATAATTTATCAGTTTCCTGATACCCATTTATTTTAAAACATACTTAAATAACATGTTTTGATTAACTTCAAATTTAACAGATTCTTAATGGAAGATAGAGTTTCAGTCCCATTTGAAGTCAGTAACATGTTTCTTATAAGCTTAACACCAATGGAGTAACTTTATTCCAGAAAAGTATGAAGAGTTATGCTTCAGATGGTTTGTTTTTGTTAAAACTTTTTAAAATACAGTTTTCTATTTATTTTATTAGCAGCTTGTATTATTAATATTTAAACAAAAAAGGCTAATGGAGTTATGTAACCATCAAAATTTAGAAACAATCCCTTGTAAAGTTCAACTCGTAAGTCTTAAACAGAAGTTAATTTAGTCCATTAGGATAAGATATATTTTTAGAAGAATTAACATTTAGTCATATATAAATATTTTTTTAATTTGAAAATACTATATAACTTTTAAGATATAGTGTGTTTTATAAAAAAATATGTTTCAACCTTATAGAACAGTGGTTTTTGAGCTTAATTCAAGTAATGACCCAACTATTTAGAAACAAATTTGAGAAAAAAACTAGTACTCTTTAGATAAAAGACATTTTCTGATTTTTTAATATTTGAATTCATCAATACAGTGTCATTGTTTAAACTGTGAATTCAATTTAATTAGCTATAAAAAACGTTTAGTGACTACTTACTCTTAAATTGAAAACCTAATTTTAAGTTTTACTTTAAAAATATTAATTTATATGGTCTGAAAAAGTACTTTTTAGCATAAAGTAAACTGTAGCCTCAGACATTTGCGTCTGCTTTGTTGCCACAGTTTGCCTCTCTTGATGTAGACCCATTACATTATTTTAAGCTATAAAAATCACAATTTTAGAGATTTTTTTTACTTAACTGTTTAAATATTAATGGTAAATTAATTGTAGTATTTTTCAAAGATTGATTGTATATTTGAGAAAAATAAATGTTTTGTGAAAAGTATTTTTTAATCTGAAATTAAGGGCATATGGGGGGGGGGGGGGTAAAGACCCTTTTTTGGTTTTTGATCTTATTTTATATAGTTTTTACTAAGCTACAAGATGCTTTTTACAGATTTAAAAAAATTAAAATAATTTTTGAGATATAGCTGGTCAAAGTCGGAGGCAACAATAGGTTCCTTATGGGAGGCGCAAACTAAAACGGCTAATAACTAGAAATCACTAAAAATCTATCTTCTCCTAAGTTTTTTGAGATAACTACCTCAAATTTTCAGGAAATTTTCCTTGCAGTATTTAGAAAATTCTGTAGGAACAGAATTAAAAAAAATAAAAAATAAAAATTTTATAACAAAAAAACAAAAAAAAAAACTGTTTTTTTTGTTTTTTTTTTATCAAATTTTTATTTTTGATTTTTTTTTTAAATTCTTTCCAACAGAATTTTCTAAATATATCAAGGAACATTTCCTAAAAGTTTGAGGTAGTTATCTCAAAAAACGTAGGAGAAGATAGGTTTTTAGTGAAATAGTCTATTTTTTCCGTTTTAGTTTGCCCCTCCCATAAGGAACCTATTGTTGGCTCCGACTTTGACCGGCTATATCTCAAAAACTATTTTGAATTTTTCAAATCTGTGAAAAGCATTTTGTAGCTTAGTAAAAACTATATAAAATGAGATCAAAAACCAAAAAAGGGTGTTTAACCCCCCCCCCCCGTATGCCCTTAACTTTAATGAAATTTCAATGAACTCACTAAATAGATAACTAAAACCTTGAAAACTGCTTTAAATTTTGTTTTGCCATGGGTTGGCGAATTGCGATTTGCAGTGCAAAAGTATTATTACCACAAAAAAATTTTAGCCAAAAGCTTACTCTTACAAGCATTAAAAAAGTTAAAAAAAACTCATAATTAGGCTCTTAATTTTAAACTTAGTAATTACTAAAAAGTTATTATTGCATGTTTCATCCTACAATTAGTTTAAAATGTTTATTTTGGTAATCAACTACCAAAATAAATGTACTATTTAGATACATAGAAAAATCACAACAAATAGTTGGCATACCCAAAGACGACTTAAAAACCAAAATGTAATAATATTGTTACTGTGAGTTACAAATAAGAAAAAAAGAGTCTATTAGTATTATGAAAAACTGATTATAAAGGTAATTTTAGAGTTTATACAACAATTGCACTAAAACTTTTTACACACATGATATAAAAAAGTAATTTTTTGAGTTCAATAAGTTTTCTAATAAACAATTAGGTCAATTTATTAATAAAAGCAAGGTTTTATGTTCTAGTTATAGTGCGAGTTTTGATGCATCATTGTTGTGAAGCTAATTGTTAAGTTTATAACTAAATGAAAGTAATTTCACTTGTAAACTTAACTATAAACACTGAGTTCAATTATTACGTCATAAACACATTACTTCCGCTCTCATTTAGAAGTATTTAAACTTTAATTTATATCTCTTTATTTACTATATGTTTAATTCATTTTACCTTTGTAGTTTTTCTACTTTAAAAGTAGTTGTATGTACTAAAACTATGAACAAAAAATATCAGTATCGATTTTGGTATAAACAAATTAATGCTGCTTAGTTTAAAAATATTACTAAAAATACAACTTTTTAATTGCAAACTTACACTTGGTAGACGTTTTTAATATTAGTTTAGATAGTTTTCTGTAGTAAAATTTACTTATACAATTGATGCTTTTCAATGAACAGTTACTAATTTTTTATTGATAAGACAGTTATCGTTGTAAGAAAACAAACGAAAGATAAAAAAAATTGAGCTCAAGATGAAAATTTTCGCTTAGTTTTAAACGTCTAAAAACTTTTAAACTTTAAATGGTAAATTTTTTAAAATTTCAATCATTTTTAAATAATTTTGTTTTCTAAAAACGAACAGTGTGGATTTATAATTATTCATAAAAATGAGCATAAAAAGTCGAATAAGACACTGAAAAAGATATTAAACAATAAAACTAAGTTACTTGCATTATTTATTAAATATTATTCGTGTTTTCAATTAAATTCATGTTAATATGTTGTAGCTTAGTTTTCAAAGTTATAACTAAGCAAAAAGTTGTTTTGACTAATTTATTTCGTACGAAGTTTAATGTTATAGTACAATACTTTAGTAATATATAATAATAGTAATTATATTTATATAAAAAAATACTTTCGGAAATCCTGACTATTCTTAATAAACCGTTCGTTTTATTGAATTTCCTTATAATTTACTAATAAAACTAATTAAAAAGATAAAATAAAACTTGTTTGTTTCACAAAATAGTTGCCATCTTTTGCTTCAATGCAAAAGTGAAAAATATAAAATTGTTATGTGCTAGATATTATAAACATTATTATTTGTTTGAAACTTAAACATCACAACAAAAGGAATTTATACTTACAGTTTGTATTTATTGATTTTATTAATCCTAATGCTGGATCCAGTTGATCACTAGTTTTAACTAGATCACTAGTAATATTAAAGTCTGTAATATCACAGTAGAGTAGGGGTGGGCAACGTATGGCCGCGGGCCGGATATGGCCCGCAGAGTTAAAATCACTGGCCCCGACCGTTTTCTATGTTTTAATGGGATCCGTCTCGCAAATGAAAATGACTGGCCCGTTAGCGAATTTACAGGCCCGCAAAAGGTCAATATTACAAAATGTTTATAAAGCTTTGCATCATATTTTTACAAAACAAAACTGTAAGAATCTAATTTTAAAAACATGCTAAAAAGTTACTTAATAACATAAAGTCTTCTAATAATTACACCATTTTGTCCTAATATTTTGTGTTGTTTTAACTTTGTTGGAATACCCTTTTGTTAAATTTCCCTAAGCAAAGTATTTTTATAACTACGATATTTTACATACGCATTTTGTCAATTACAATGTCAATTCTACTTTGTAGACATTATTAAAACATCTGACATCTATCAATCTATATCTAAAGCTCTCGGGTTTGAAAAATTTTGAGAATTTTACGGATTAAAAAAAAATTCCGGCCAGATCCAAAACTCTTATTAAAATTAGAATCCAACCAGATACGGATCTCGACTTAAAATAAGTATCCAGTCGGATTCGGACTTTAAAAGTCATAATTCGGATGGATCCGGTAAATCATTAGCTCGAAATGCTACTGCCCGCGAAAGACTAATTTTTCCGGATCCGGCCCGTCGATTGAAAAACGTTGACCAGCCAACTTTAGATTTATAATTTGAGACAAAAAAGTTTTACTACAAATACAAATTGAACTTTAGACTTTAAAAATATTTGAAAGTAATTTTCAAGTTTATATAAAAATAAAAGTAAACATTTTTGCTTACCACTACGAACAAATAGTAAAAAACTTTTTAACTTTACTAACTGATTTATAAACTAAACATATATCTAAACCATTTTATTAATAGGATTAATTTTAATATTTTAAATGGTAATGCATATTTTAATCGTTGTTATGAAGATAATTGGTTAAGTTTATAACTGAAAAAATAAATTCATATGAAACTAGCTCTTATTACTGAGTTCAAATACCACGTAATAACCACATGACTTCCGTTTGTGTATAGAAATAAGTGAACCTTAAGTTATATATGTTTGTTTAATTTGATGTTTAATATATTATCATTTTTTTTTCAAACACTATATTTAATAAAAAATAGTTGCTTTATTTAGTTACTATCAATTTTAAAAGTATAAAATTATGCTTTTCTTTGGAATAGACAAACCAATGCTGTTTAGTTTATAAACATAACAAAAAGTTTAAATTGAGTAATTTTGAACTCACACTAATTTTTTATAGAATTTTTAGGTATTAGTTCAGACAGTTTTCTGTAGTGAAATTTACTTATACAATGAATACTTTTAGTTAAAGAGTTACATACTTTATAATGGATCACATAACGATTATTGTAAGAAACAAATAAAAATTAAAAAAACTACGTTAAGCTCAAAATTAAAATGTTTTTTAAATTTTGTTTGATAAATGTAATAAATTTTTAGACGATAAAACTTTTAAATGGAGAACGTTTCAATTCTTTTGATTTATTTTTAAATAAATTTCTATGTAAAAAACGAACAGTCTGGGATTAGAATTAATTATCATAAGTAAACAATCTATCTTCGATTTAGACACTTATAAGCTTTTAAGTAATAAAACTGAGTTCGTTGACTATATTTATTAAATATCATTAATGCACTCCAGTGAATTTATAAGTCCATGTTATGGTTTAGCTTTCAAAAGTATAAGTGACCAAGTTATAAGCTTAAACTTCATTTCACTGATTTATTATATTAAAATTAATACTATTAATACTTTAGTATACTAAATTGTAATTAATGAAACAGCTTTGTTTCATGCATTAGATTGTGTTTACAGTTTTTAAGGTTTAGGTTAAGATTTTGCTATATTACAAAGCTGTTAGCGTTTTAAAAAACTAAATGATGTTGAAATCACATTACAAATTAATTTACAATTTTGTCAATAAGCAAGTAGGAATTTTTAATTACTAATTAGTTTTAGTTATATTAATTTAAAAAAAACTATTATTACAAATTAATTAATATACACTAGTTGACTAAAAACTTTAGCTTGTACCATTTTGAAGTAACTAATTTAATAAGGAAAATGTCAATTAAAATATTTTTAAGGTTAAAAAACTTTTATTATTTGCTTGATAATGTTGATAAGTATGTGTTGTATAACTACATTAACAATCAATGTGTTTCACTGAAATGAACAAATTTAAACAATATAAAATGAAACTTATTGTTTCATCAAAATAAACATATTCAAGGCTTTCTATGCGTTAAAATGAAATAAATTCATTTGCTAACAAATGTACAGTTGTTTTTTATTAAGATTACCATTACTCAAAACACACCACTAACAGAGTAAATGCTTATTATATTGTGTTTAGTAGAAATATCGTTTTTTTATTCTTTTTTTATTCTCTAGTAATTAAGTTGCTTTATATTATTAACCTTAGTTTTAACTTCAATGAATTTATCTGTTTCTACCTTAATTTATTTATACCTTTTTAATAAAAATAATTATAAAGCATAATTTTTAATCTTCAAATTTTAATTCAATGGACCAAATTTTCACAACATATCGATTTGTTATTTTAAACTTACTATAATTGAAAACATTTTAATTCAATATAGTTTAACATTTAACCTATAATATAATATAAATAAATCTTATCATGTTACTTATTGTTTGAATTAATTTGCAACACATAGATCTTATTGATATAATCTTAAACTATTACAACTAAAATAATATTTGGTTTTTATTCGCTTAAAGTAACCTATAAAGCGTTTTTAAAAAGTAAATTAGTTTTTTTTAATCTTCATATAAACTTAAAAAGGTAAAAATATTTTTCAAAAAGCTCTTTTTGAAATAAAAATCTAAAAAACCTTTTTACTTAAATAAGTTTTTCTTATTAAAATGTAAATAAAATGACTATATAAAACCTTATTGCAAATAATTTAAAATTTAGTGTAATTAATATTTTTAAACAATTCTACATTTATTTAAAATAACTGCATGGTAAAACTAGAAACAAAATGCTTTTTCAAGGTAGGCTTTAGAGTCTAATTTTTAATAATGAGTTTAGACAAAAGTTTTGTTTTTGTTGCAAAACTTTTGTTATTTTTATTTAATTTGTTTACTAAGAAGGCAAATAAAAATTCCAAATTAGTCAATAAAATCGAAAAAACGATTTTGATATTTTACTAAAATAAATCTTCGGATATTTTCGACTGACCATCAAAACTAATTACTTTTTTTATGAATTTCAGTATAGTTTATTTAAAGAAAACTGTTTAAAAATATAAAATGAAACTTGATTATTACAAACAAATAATTGCTTGCTCTGATTTTTCAAAACGAAGAACATAGTTGTTATGTACTAAAGTGTATATACATTATTATCTGTTTAAATTATTTGTACGTAAAAATCACCACTAAAGGAGTCTATGCTTAAGAAACTGTACTTATCAAATTAATAAAACTTAAATTTAGATCCAGTGCATCACTATTATTAACTTTAAGTAACAATGGAATAAGCTATCATATCATTGTAAAATCTATATATTTAAGATATCCAGTTTTTGCTTAAATACATAGCGTACTTTAGATTAAAAAAAAATTATAAGATAATTTCAGAGTTTATACCACAATTCGACTAAAACTTTTTACATACCATGACAAATGAAAAGTAAATTTTTAAGTTTAATGAGTTTATAATAAACAATTAAGCTAATTTATGATTAGCAACAATGTTTTTTGTTCTAGATATGTGCGAATTTACATGAATCATCATTGTGAAACTAGTTGTTAAGTTTATAACTAAATGAAAATAATTTCCTATGAACTTAAGTATTAATACTCAGTTCAATTATCACTACATTAACAGATTACTTTAGCTATTGTTTAGAAGTAATTAAACCTTAAATTTTGTATATTTATTTAATTTATGTTTAAATCATTGTTTTTATGTTTATATATTTATTTTACTTAAAAATAGTTGAACAGTAACCTCTTGCTTATTTACGCACCTTGTGTCCTCAAAAAAATTGCGTAAAGACACGAGAGATCGTAAAGATAAAAAGGTATCAAATATATTTATTATAATGGTTGTTTTTTGATATTTTTTCTAGTTAAAAACTTTTCCATTTTCCCACTTTTAACAATTTGTTTAATTTATTTATAACTATGAAAACAAAAGATAAAACTATACATATATAAAAAAAGGATTTAAACTTGTATAAAATAATGTTACTTGCAGAAAAATTTACTAATTTTAATATTAAGTAGATTTTATCTTTATCTTCATTTATATGTGACTTATTTGATACTTAACATTTGTACTTTGTTCTACTTAGCAAATTTAATTTATAATTTAGCATTTGTTTACAATTAACAAATGGTGTGGGGTTAATATTAAAATTTCTTTCTATAGCATTTTACAAAAATATCCATTTGGTGATGTAAAAGATTTCGTCTTTAAAACAATATTTTGCTAGGAAGTTTTATTAGATTTATTTTTTAAATGTTTATTCATATATAGGGCAAGAGTGCTGTACTGTTTATTTGTGTTTTAAACTCTCATTATATCATTATACTATCACTATTTAGCAAGGTCATATTTCTTAAAGAATATTAATTTAATCTTTTATTGTTAAAAAAATTATTAATATATTGAGGTATAACTAAATGTTTATCAATTAGTCAAGGAGCATAAGTTTACAATGTTTAAAGGTATAAAGAGGTGAGTTAGTATTTAAAAACATATTTTAAATTAAAAGTATACAATAAACCTAATTTGTGCAATATTAAAATAAATACTTTTTTTACTTTATGAAAATTTTAGAATTGTAAAATGCGTAACTAAACGAAAGTAGGTAACGTCATAAGTGCGTAAAGATACGAGAGGTCACTGTATGTATTAAAACTTTGGAAAAAAAATCAGTATTGGTTTTGGTATAAACAAATTAATGCTGCTTAGTTTAAAAACACTACAAAAACTATTAGTTTTTTAGCTGTAAACATACACTTGATAGAGGTTTTTGATATTAGTTCAGATAGTTTGCTGTAGTAAAATTTACTAATACAATTAGTACTTTTCTTAAAAAAGTTAATAACTTTTTGATTGATTCAACAGTTATTCTTGTAAGAAAACTAATAACAAAAAAATACATCAAGCTTAAAATTAAAACATTCTCTTAGTTTTAAACGTTTCAAAACTTTTAAACGGTAAATGTTTTAGAATTTTTTCTAAAAACGAACAGTGTGGATTGATAATTATTCATAATAGTGAGCATGTTTAGTCGAATTAAATAATAAATAATAAAACTAATTAACTACATTATTTATTAAATACCATTTATGTTTTCAAGTAAATTTGTGGTTTAGTTTTAAAAGTTATAACTAAAAAAAACTTGTTTTCACTGATTTATTTTTTTATGAAATGTAATGTTATACTACAATACTTTAGTATACTGAATTGTAATAAATAAAACTACTATGTTTCATGTGTTTACAGTTAGTGAAGTTTAGGTTAACATTTCTCAATAATACAAAGCTGTAAGTGTTTTTAAAAACTAAATAAATCTAAATTTACAAAATAAAAACAACTTTGCCATTAACCAAAAGGAAACTTTAAATTACCAATAATTATATTTATTTGATTAAAATTACTACAACAATACTAATTATTTTATCCGGGCTTCAACTACATGGACACTTAATATCTAGATAGCTGAAAGTCTTAAATGCACCCGGACACTTCTGCACGAAGGGACATTTTATCCGAAAACACTTTTGCACAGTGACAATTTTGCAAGTGGAATCACTTTTGCACGAAAAAACTTTTGCATGGATTGTAAATTAAATAAAAAATAATTATTAATTGTTTTTTATTATCACTGTAATCCCTAACCCTTACCCTCGGTAGGTAACCTTTTGTTTTCTTTCAATTTTCTCTATTTTAATTTGTTTACACTCTAGTACAAAAATGACCCTTTGTGCAAAAGTTAATTTCCATGCAGAAGTGACCCTTCGTGCAAAATGTTTAATCAAATTAAATTAAACAGTCTTAATTTTTTATAAGTGTTTTGATAAAACAAGTTTTTTTTTTCAGAAAAATTTACAAATATTGTTTAATTTTTACTTAACATATGTTGTTATAAGTTTTTTTATATAATTTTTTTAATTACTTAACTTTAAATAACATTCAATTTCTAAAGTAACATAAACATCAGTTTTTTTTTAAGATTTAATTAGCTTAAATTAAGATTTTTAATTCTACATACACTTTTACTTACATAACTCCTGCTCTGCAAACAGGCAAATAAAAAAATTAATTGTAATATGTATGTTAAACAATGATTGTCTATGTTTATAGTTTTTGTAACACCAAACTTAATTCTTACAAATTATGAATTACTGAATCAATTAATTAGTTTTACTTTAGAAAATGTTTTGTTATGGTTTGTAATTTTTTGCCGTGTTTTTAATCCATTACTCACTAATTTTTTTCTATTTACTTGTTTTTTTATCTTTAATATAGTACCTCTCACAAGATACTATATCCTGAGGTAGTCTGTTCCACATAGCTTTTGCTCTGTGAAAAAATGCGCCTTGCCACTGACTGTTTTGAAAATCATGTTTACATTTATTTTCAAATTATTTCCTTTTAGTTGATATTTATTTTGGGAAAAATTATGAATTTATTATTTCAAAAGTTTATTTTACAAACTAAGTTTCGAAACAAACAAAGTCTTTGAGCGAAACTGAGTCGGTAGAATAAATTCTTCGAAGATAAAATTCATTATTTCTCATCTAGTAATTGAGATCTCTTTATTTGTTTTCTTAAAACCAAAAAAATATATTATTATTTTATATAGTCGTTTTATTAAAATTTAAATGAGAAAAAAATATTTTAGTGAAACAGTATGGTAGATTTTTATTTTAAATAGAGTTTCGAAACATATGTTTACCATTTTAAGTTTATATGAAATTAAAAAAAAAATTACATTTTAAAAAACCTTTGCAGGTTACTTCTAGTTAATCCAAACCAAATATTATAAAATAATTGTAAGTCATATATATTAATTAAGTTGTATAATTTTTTAATAAAAAAAGCTACAAATAGATTATCATAGAAACAGATAAACCCTTTTAAAATAAAAACTAAGGATAATAAAATAAAGCAACTTGTGTACTAAACAGTACTAAAAAAATTAAAAAATGATATTTTTGATTAAATCGATATAATAAACATATACTCTGTTAGTGGTGTGTTTTGATGATGGTAATCTTAACTTAGAACAATTGTACATTTGTTATCACATAAATATATTTAATTTTAACGCATATAAACTCTTTATAACGCTTATTTTGATGAAACAATAAGTTTCATTTTATATCGGTTAAATTTGTTAATTTCAGTGAAATACATTGATTGTTAATGTAATTATAAAACACTTACTATGATTATACTACATATTATCAAGCAAATAATATTAATTTGTCACTATAAAAAGGTTTTAATTGACCTTTTCCTAATAAATTAGTTACTTCAAAATCGTACCAAGCTAAAGTTTTTAGTCAACTAGATTATGTAAATTTGTTTGTAGTAGTAGTTTTTTTATTTTAAAGAGTTAAAATTACTTGGTAACTAAAAATTCATTCTAGGTTAGTGACAAAATTGTAAACTAATTTCTAACGTGATTTTAAAAATATTTAATCTTATAAATGCTTACATTTAAATGTTAACTTTATACTTTATATTGCAAAATGTTAACCTAAACCTTACAAACTGTAAACAAAAACTAATGCATGAAATATAGCTGTATCATCAATTAGAATTCAATATTCTAAAGTATTCATAGTAATTAAATTTCAACATACCAAAATAGTGAAAAGAATTTTATGCTTATAACTTAAACACTTATAATTTTGAAAGCTAAACTACAACATGGAATTATAAATTCACTAGAAGGCATTAACATTATTTAATAAATAAAGTCAATAAACTTAGTTTTATTACTTAATAGTTTATAAGTGTCTAAATCGACAATAAATAGGTTACTTTTGATAAATAACTATAATTCTACACTGTTCGTTTTTCAAATAAAAATTACTTCAAAGTAATTTAAGAATTTGAAACGTTTACCATTTAAAAGTTATAACTTTTCAACATTTCTAAAACTAAACAAACATTTTTGATTCTGGTCTCAGCGTGGTTTTTTTTTTCTTTTTATTTGTTTCTTACAATAATCGTTATGTGATCTATCAAAAAGTGAGTAACTCTTAGCTAGAAGAATTTATTGTATAAATAAACTTTACAATAGAAAACTGTCTGAACTAATATCTAAAATTTATACTAAGTACTAGTGTGAGTTGAAAATTACTGAATTTAACTTTTGTTAAATGTTTATAAACTAAAAAGCATTAGTTTCTATATACAAAACAAAAATAGAAGTTTATACTTAAAAATTGATAACAGTTTAGTGAAACGATTATTTTCTATTAAATATAGTATGTGTAAAAATGATAATAATTATTTAAACATCAAATTAAACAAAAAGGTATAACTTTACCTAAGGTATAATTGCTTCTCCACACAAACGGAAGTCACGTGTTTATGACGTGATAATTCAACTCAGTATTAGTAGTTCAGTTTGTATGACTTTTTTTTTATATCAACTTAAGCAATTAGCAT
This sequence comes from Thalia democratica, assembly GCF_965202585.1. Lineage (NCBI taxonomy): Eukaryota > Metazoa > Chordata > Thaliacea > Salpida > Salpidae > Thalia > Thalia democratica. The sequence goes on along the minus strand of NC_139165.1, from coordinate 37,034,851 downwards.
CATAGAAACCATGCATTTAAATTTTCACTACCATTTAAAATAATGTAGTTTTTATTCATAAAACGCTTAAAATACATGGTTAATTTATATATTATTCAGGAGAATTAAAGAATACTTTTACTATTTGTTTGTAATGGTATGTCTAAATGTTTACTTTTATTTTTGTATAAACTTGAAATTACATTGTAATCTTTTTAAAATTTTAAAGTATACTTTGTATCTACAGCAAAAACTTATTGTCTCAAATTGTAGCTCTATAGTGATATTACAGACTTTCTTACTTATTGTTACTTTAAGTTAATACTAGTGATCTACTGTATCAAACCTTAAATTTAAAAAAAATTACAATTTCAGTTTGTTAAGCATTAACTCCTTTCGTGGTGATATTTAAGTACAAATTATTTTATCAAAAAATAATGTTTATACTTTTTAGCTCAAAAAAATGTTATATTCATTAAATCGAATTAATTTTTTGCAGTCCACTATTTGTATGAAACTGTAACCGTCATCAATTACGCCATGATGTTAGGTTGGTTTAGCTGCTCTTAAATAAGATAACAAGAAACGGTTATTTAAAGTATTACAGACGTTCAGATGGAAAATCTTTGGTACACCAATTTGTTGATTTTAATAACCATAGATTTTTAATGAAGTTTATTTGTTTTACAATAACTTACTTGAGCCTTTTTTATACATTGTTTATTGAACGATAAAAAAGCGCTCAAAGACTTTGGTCTAAGGACTTTATGTACAAAGGAACCTTTCGGTTATCGAATTTTAAAAGCAATTTATAAATACTTTAATAGCTTTTAAATTTTAAGGTACAAAATAGAAATTTACTTAATTTAAAAGAATTTTTAAACACTTTGAATTTAATTTACTTAAATTAAAAACTCTAACTATTATAACTTAATTTAATACTTACGCTAATATTTAGTTTAACAGTTTTGATAAGTTGCTTGTTTTTAATATAATTAAATCACATGTTACATATTGTTTGAATCAAATTAAAACACATAAAATTTACTTATAAAACCTTAAACTATCACAACTTGAAGGAGATTAGAAAAAAAAAATAGAATTTCGATTACTATATAATATTTGGTTTTAATTAGCTTGATGTAATCTATTAAGATTTTTTAAAATATATAATAGTTTTTCATTTTTTCATATAAACTTAAAAAGGTAAAAGTAATTTTTCAAAGGCTCTATTTGAAATCAAAATCTACAAAACTTTTTCAAATAAATAAACTTTTCTCATTGAATTGTTAATAAAATAACTATATAAAGTAATATTGCAAATAATTCGAACTTCAGTGTAGCAACTATTTAAAACTAGTTGAGATATATTTAAAATAATTACAGGGTAAAACCAGAAACAAAATGCTTATGCAAAATATATTTTAGAGTTTAATTTTTCTACAATGTGTTTTGACGGAATTTTTCGTTTTTGTATTCAACAAACTTTTTATTTTGTTTTTAGTTAATATATTTAATAAAAAGGCAATTAAACATACTATGATAGTTAATAACATCAAAAAAACGATTTTAATATATTACTAAAATAGACGTTCGGATAATTTCGACTGTTCATCAAAACCGACTAATTTTTATGAAATTCAGTTTAACTTACATAAGAAAACTATTTTGAAATATATAATGAAACTGAGTTGTTTCATTCAAATAATTGCTTTCTCTGTTAGTGCAAAAAAATGAATTCAGTTATTATGTAATAAAAAGTATAAACATTATTACCTGTTTAAATTGTTTGTACTTTAATTCAACACCAGTTGACCTTATGTTTAACAAACTGAACTGAACTTATCAAATTAATAAAACTTAAGGCTAGATCTAGTCGATCACTAGTATTAACTTTAAGTAACAATATTAAAGACTGTATTTTCGTTGTAGAGCTATACACTAAAATATTTTTTCTTTGCTGAAAAAAAAATTGCTCTTTTTATTTGATACAAATTAAAAATGTAATTTCTAAGTCTACACCACAATTACAGTAAAGCTTTTACATACCATGACGATTAAAAATTAAATGTCTGTATTCATTTTTCCTAAGTCAATTTTATAATAAAAATTCATTTAAGCCGATGTATGAATAGCAACATTTTTTTTTTTGTTTTTAACTGTATTGCGAATCTTAATCATTATTGTTTTGAAGGTACATGGTTAACTTTATAATTTTATAACAATAATGTCATATAAATTAAACTATAAATACTGGGTTTAATTATAACGTGTATGTGGTAATAAGTAAACCTTAAATTATATCTGTGCGTTTAGCTTGATGTTTTAACAATTATAATTTTTTTATGGTTATTGTATTTTAATAATTAATAGCTCTATTTTACAATAAACAGATATAAAACTATTATGCTTTGTTTTTCATTTTGTATGAACGATTTAATGCGGTTTAGTTTATAAGCATCACAAAAAGTATAAGTTTTGTAACTATGAACTCACACTAGTACTTGGTACATATTTGGATACTATTTTAGATAGTTTGCTCTAGTAAAATTTAATTACTTAATTTATACTTTTATTTTAAGGTTACTTACTTTTTGATTAAGAAAAAACATCGGTTAAAGTCTGAAGAGCAGAAGCCTGGACTTTGGTTTGCCATGAGACAAGCTCAGGTTTGATAAAACGGTTGATCATGTCAATTCGATCATCAGACCACAAGTTTCGGTAGACTGAGACTGGTTTCGTCCTTATTAGGACTCATCAGTCAGTCACAACCGAAAATCTTGCAGTGATCAATCTACAAACGGTTTATCATGCTTTCACATGCTTAGCAAATGGTTGCTTCATGTGAATGTCTTTTGAGTAATCACAGAATGATTGTTACAAGAAAAAAAAATTGAACTCAACATGAAAATTTTTGCTTAGTTTCAAACACTTAAAATATTTTAATGTTTTAAGTTGTAAACGTATCGAATATTTTTATTAAACAATTTTATTTAATAAAACAAACAAAGTAAAATTATCATTATCTATCATAGTAAGAAGTTTCTTGTCGAACTGGACAATAAAAAAATATCAAGTAATAAAACAAAGTAATTTAACGTAATTTTTAATAACGTGTATGCTTTCAAGTGAATTATAAAAACATATCGTGGTTTAGTTTTCAAAGTTATAATTAAACATAAACTAGATTTCATTGAATTATTATTTTAAAAGTCTCATACGATCTTCTATCCTAATACTGATTTCATTTATCACGTCATAACCACATGACTTCCGCTTGTCTGTAGAAATAAATATACAATAAGTAATACCTAATTGTTAAATTTGATGTTTAAAACATAATTTTATTTTTGTAGTTATTATATTTAAAAAAGTTATTGCACTTTTAATAGTTTATAAATATAAAAACATAAAGTTAAGTTTTCATATTTTTGTACCTTATTTTAAAATCAACTTATAGAATTAATTGTTTTGCTTTTAATTTTCAATATTAAGATACTTAAGTTAAAGTTACTTAAAACAAAAGCTTTAAAGAAAACACCAATTTTAATTTCATTTAACTAACATTAAAACTTATGTTTTAAGTAATATTTTTTAACACTTTTGCTGACATTTAGTAAAAAAGTCTGTACAGTTACCTAATACTTTATATTAATTAATCTTAAATTTAAAGTAAAAATTTCATACAAAATATTAAAATCGAAATAGTTATTTTGATAAATTTCTATGAACGAGCTTTATGATATTTTCGACTATTATTCAAAAACAAATATTTTTTCTTAATTTCCATTTGATTTACCTAAAATAAACTAATTATAAATATAAAATGAAACTTGTTTGTTTCATACAAATAAATGCATTAAGGACTGTGAAAAAGGACAAAAAAAAATTTTTGTACTAAGAAATTAATACGTTGTTATCTGTTTATATACTTGTTTTTTAAATCACCATTAAAAGACTTTGTGCTTTACAAACTGTACTTAATAAATTAACAAGGTTAAGGCTGGATCAATAGTTCCTTACGATTAACTTTAAGTAGCAGTATTATAGAACGTAATACCTTTGTAAAGCTAGACTTTAAAACAAAATGTTTTTGCAGCAAATACAAAGCGTGTATTAGATTTAAAAAAAAAAAGGTAATTTTTAAGTTTATACTAAATAACATTAAAACATTTTACATGAAATGAAAAAAAGAAATGTTTTTAATTTTCTGAAGTTTATTTTTTGATAATCATTTATTTAATAATTTTAATGAACAGCGAGAAGATTTTAATTTAATCGTAATGCAAATTTTGATACACTGTTGTTATGAAGCTAAACAGTTTAGTTTATAATTTAAAACAAATAAATTCATATGAACTAAACTAGTAATACAGTGTTCAAATATTACGTCATAACCACATGAATTCCGCTAATGTGTAAAAAAGTAAAAACTTAAGTTATATTTGTTTGTTTAATTTTATGTGTAAATCATTATTTCTTTCTTTGTAATTTTCAATTTTCAAAGGTAGTTGCTCCATTTTACAAGGAACAAATGTAAAAATGTATAGTCCTCTTTCTGATGATTTTATATTAACAAACTAATGGTCTTTAGTTAACAAACATCACAAATAGTATAATTTTTATAACTATTAACTCACACTAGTAATTGGTAGAATTTTTAGAAATTAGTTCAGATAGTTTGCTGTAGTAAAATTTACTTATACAAATAATATATTTTATTAGGGGTTACTCACTATTTTATTTATCACACAAAAATTGTTGTAAAAAAACAAATAAAACATAAAATCCATGAGCTGAAGAAAAAAGTTTGATGAGTTTTAAACTTTTTAAATCGATAAATTTTTAAAGGTAGAACTTTTTAAAATTTTTAAATTATTTTAAAATATATTTATATTTTAAAAACAACAGTATGCATATTAAAAAAATAATCATAGTGAGCAGTTTCTTGTGAGTTATATTCTTTATGTTATATCTGTTTGTTAAATTTTATGTTTGAATCACTATTTTTTCTAATAGTATATTTAATAAAAAATAGTTGCTTTAATTAATTATTATCAGTTTTAAAAGTATAAAGTTCTGCTTTTTTTGTTTATAAAAAAACTAATGCTGTTTAGTTTAAAAACATTACAAAAAGATAAATTGAGTAATTTTGAACTCACACTAGTACTTGGCAGTATTTTTTGATATTAGTTCAGACAGTTAGCTGTAGTAAAATTTACTTATACAATAAGTACTTTAGTTTAAGAGTTAATTACTTTTTAATAATTCACAAAACGATTATTGTAAAAAACAAACAAAAAGAAAAAAAAACTACGTTTAGCTCAAAATAAAAATTTTTTGCTTATTTTTATAAATTTTGAAACGTTAAAACTTTTAAATAATGAACATTTCAAAAGTTTTAAAAAAATTTTAAATGATTTTTTTTAACGAACAGTGTGAATTTAGAGTTATATATCATAAGGAAGCAATCTATCTTCGATTTACGCACTTGAAAGCAATAAAACTAAGTTCTATGACTTATTTTATTGAATAATGTTATTGCACTCCAGTTAATTTATGATCAATGTTATGGTTTAGCTATCAAAATTATAAGTGTTTAAGTTGTAAGCATCAATTTCTTTTCATTAATTTTGTATGCTGGAAATTTAATACTATTAATCCTTTAGTATACTAAATTCTAATTAATGAAACACCTATGTTTAATGCATTAGATTGTGATTACAGTTTGTAAGGTTTAGGTTAACGTTTTGATATAATACAAAGGTGTAAGCGTTTTAAAAACTTCAAAACTTTTAAAATTACATAACAAATTAGTTTACATTTTTGTCATTAACCAAGAAGGAAATTTTTATTACCAAGTAATTTTAATTATTTTGATTCAAAAAACTACTACAATAAATAAATTGACTTAATTTAGTTGACTGAAAACTTTAGCTTTATACCATTTTAAAGTAACTAATTTAATAAGGAAAACGTCAATTAAAACATTTTTATGGTGAAAAAATTAATATTATTTGATTGATAATGTTAATAAGTAGGTGTTTTATAACTATATTAACAATGTATTTCACTGAAATGAACAAGTTTAACCAGTATAAAAAAAAGTTTTGTTTATAAAAATAAGTATATTTAAGACTTTCCTTGCGATAAAGTGAAATATATTTATGTGCTAACAAATGTACAGCTGTTTTCAGTTAAGATTACTAGTACTCAAAAAACCATTAACAGAGAATAGGCATATTATAACTTATTTATTAGAAATATAGTTATTTAAGTGTTTTGAGTACTCTCTTGTAAACAAGCTGTTTTATATTATTAACCTTAGTTTTTACTTCTAAGAGTTAATCTGTTCGTTAAATATTTAATTTGTACATGATTTTTAGAATTTAATTTAATTCATAATCTTTTCACAACATATCGATTTTTATCTTAATCTACTAAGACAACAGATTATTTATTGTAATATAATTTAACACTTAAGCTAGTATTTAGTTGATAAGTTACTACTTTTCAATATAAATAAATCTTAATCACGTTATTGATTGTTTAAATTCTTTTGAAACACATAGATCTAACTGATAACATCTTAAACTATCACAACTAAAGGGAGAATTGAAAATGATATATGTATATTAAAGACTTACAATTATTATATTATATTTGGTTTTGATTATTTTGAAGTAAACTATAAAGCTTTTTTTTAAATGTAAATTAGTTTTTTTGAATTTTAGTTTAAACTAAAAACGAGAAAAATATTTTTCGAAAATTTCTATTTGAAATCAAAATATACCAAACCTTTTTACTTAAATAAGTTATTTTTATGGAAATGTTGATAAAATGACTATATAAAACAATATTGCTAAAAATTCCTTATCCAGTGTACCTCATACTTCAATTTAAAATTTGTTTAGATTTATTTAAAATATTTGCATGGTAAAACTAGAAATTTTTTATAATGTATTTCGACAAAACTTTTTTTTTTATTTACTATTATTTAATGTGTTTAATAAAAAGGCAAATGAAATTGTCATACTAGCTTACAACATCGAAAAAACGATTTTGATGCTTACTAAAAGAAACTTTTGGTTATTTTGACTGTTCAGAAAAACCAATTAACTTTTGTGAAATTCAGTATAGTTTACCAAAAGAAAACTGTTTAAGTATATAAATGAATCTTGATTGTTTTTAATACAGATATTTGCCCGGTGAAAATAATATTTTCATTTATTTTAAAATATTTACAGTAATACATGTTTAAACTATTTTTACTTAAATCTTGACACTAAAGGAGCATGTGCTTTACAAACTGTACTTAATAAATTTATTAGATTTAAGAGTGGATCAATAGATCACTCACATTAACTTTAAGTAGCATTAATATAGAACATTATACCATTGTAAAGCTAGACTTTAAGACAAAAAAAATTTGCGGCAAATAAAAAGTTTTTTTTATATTTGAAAAAAATTCTAAAAATAAATTTTAAGTTATACTAAAACAACAGTAAAACTTATCACATAACATGACGAAAAAAATGTTTTCAACTTTCCGAAATGTATTTTATAATAATCATATATTTAACAATTCTAATGGATAGTAAGAAGATGTTTTTATTTTAATTGTAATGCAAATTTTGGTGTACTGTTTTTTTGGAGCTAAACAGTTTAGTTTATAATTGAAAACAAATAAATTCACATAAACTAAACTAGTAACACTGAGTCCTATTATCACGTCATAACCACATGATTTCCGCTAGTATGTAAAAGTAATTAGAGCTTAAGTTATATTTGTTTGTTTAATTGGATGTTTGAATCTTTAGTATTATTTTATAATTGTTATATTTTATAGCTTATTTGCTCATATTAATGATGAATATATGTATAAATATATAGATCTGTTTTTGATATTGTATAAACAAATTAATGCCCTTAAGCTTATAAAAATTACGAATAATTTATATTTTGTAAATATTTACGCACACTAATAATTGGTAGAATTAAAAAAAAATAGTGCAGCTATACTGCTGTAGTAAATTTTACTTATATTAATAACAATTTTTAATAGGGTTACTCTTTTTTTGATTAACCGTACAATAACTGTTGTAAAAAAAAATAAAAATAAAAAACACTTTGAGGTAAAGACAAAAATTTGATGAGTGTTAAACATTTTCAAACATTAAAACTTTTAAACGGTAAACTTTTAAAAGTTTTTAAAATGTTTTGAAATAATTTTATATTTTAATAACAACGAAGTGTGTTTATAACTATTAATCATAGTGAGCAATTTCGTGTAAAGTTGGATACCCGAAAAACATTAAGTAATGAAAAAAAATATTTAACAATAATTATTAAATTGAATTTATTCTTATAAGTGAACTTACAAAAACAAATTTTAGTTTAGTTTTTCAAATTATAATTAAACATAAATTGGTTTTCAATAATTCATTATGTTAGTAATTTAACGCTACCACAACTTTAGTTAACTGAATTGCTTTGTTTTATGCATTAGCTTGTGAGTATAGTTTGTATAGTTGTGGCTAACATTTTTAAATAACACAAAGCTGTAAGCGTAATATACTAGTTAACAACATCTAAAACAATTTATATTTTTATAAAAGAAATAAATTTTCGAAATCCTGACTATTTTTTAAAAACCATTCATTTTACAGAATCTTCTTATAATTTCCCAAAATAACTAACTAAAGATATAAAATGAAACTTATTTGTTTCATACAAATAGTGGTCTGCAATAAATTAATTCAATTTAACGAGTACAACATTTTTCTGAGCTTAAAAGTATAAACATTAATAATTGATTAAATTATTTGTACTTATATATCACCACAAAAGGAGTTAATGCTTAACAAACTGTACTTGTTAAATTTATTAAATTTAAGGTTTGATACAGTAGATCACTAGTATTAACTTAAAGTAACAAAGTATGTTATATCACTGTAGAGCTATAATTTGAGACAAAAAGTTTTTGCTGTAGATACAAAGTGTACATTAGATTTTAAAAGGATTACAGTGTAATTTCAAGTTTATACAAAAATAACATTAAAGATTTTTACATACTATTACGAACAAATAGTAAAAGGTTTCTTTAATTTTCCTGAATGAATTATAAATTAAACGTATATTTTAACTGTTTTATAAATAGAAACTATATAATTTTATTTTAAATGGTAGTGAAAATTTAAATGCATGGTTGTTATGATGCTAATTGCTTAAGTTTCTATATGAAAAAAAGTCATATAAACTGAACTACTAATACAGACTTCAATTACCACGTCATAAACTCATGACTTCCGCTTGTGTGTAGAAGCAATTATACCTTAACTTATACATTTTTGTTCAATTTGATGTTTAAATCATTATTATTATTTTTTACAAATACTATATTTAATAAAAAAATAATTGTTTCATTTAACTGTTTTCAATTTTAATAGTATAAAGTTCTACTTTTGTTTTCTATAAAAAAACTAATGCTTTGTAGTTTATAAACATTTCAAAAATTTTAAATCTAGAAAATTTGATCTCACACTGGTGCTTAGTATAAATTTTAGATATTAGTTCAGACAGTTTTCTATTGTAAAATTTACTTATACAACTGTTTTAGAGTTACTCACTTATTGATAGATCACATAACGATTATTATAAGAAACAAATAAAAAGAAAAAAACCACGCTGAGACCAAAATAAAAAATGTTTATACAGTTTTGTAAATGTTAAAACGTTTATATTTATTTATCATATGTAAACAATTTATTGTCGATATAGACACTTATAAACTATTAAGTAATAAAGCTAAGTTTATTGACTTTATCTATTTAATAATGTTAATGCATTCCAGTGAATTTATAAATCTATGTTACCTTTCAATTTTCAAAATTATTAGTTTTTAAATTATAAGCATAAACTTTTTTTGACTAATTTAGTATGTCGAAAATTTAATACTATTATTACTTTAGAATATTGAACTGTAATTAATAAAACAGCTATGTTTCATGCATTATATTGTGATTACAGTTTGTAAGGTTTAGGTTGACAGTTTGCTATAATACAAAGGTGTAAGCGTTTTAAAAAACTAAATAATTTTAAAATCACACAAAAAATTAATTTACAAATTTGTCATTTACCAAGAAGGAATTTTTAACTATCAAGTAATTTTAGTTATTTTAATTGAAAAACTGCGATAACAAATTAATTAATATACACTACTTGACTAAAAACTTTAGCTTCGTACAACTTTAAAGTATTTAATTTAATATTGAAAACGTCAACAAAATCATTTTTCTTGTTAAAAAATTTAAATTATTTGCTGTATATAGTTAATAAGTATGTGTTTTATAACTACAATCAATTTATTTTTATCATTTATAATCAATTTATTTCACTGAAACAAACAAATTTAAACAATATAAAATGAAACTTATTGTTTCGTAAAAATAAGCATATTCAAGAGTTTCTATGCGATACAAAGAAATATGTTTATGTGCTAACAAATGTACAGTTGTTTTCTGTTAAGATTACCAGTACTCAAAACACACCATTAACAGCGTATATGCTTATTATAACGTTTTTATTAGAAATATCGTTTTTTAAATTTTTTTAGTACTCTTTAGTAATTAAGTTGCTATATTTTATTAAACTTAGTGTTAATTTTGAAGAATTTGTCTGTTTCTAAAATAACTTATTTATACCTTTTTTATAAAAGTAATTTTAAAGCACAATTTTTAGATTTTGATTTCTATGTTTATTAATAATTTTTTAACAACATATCAATTTATATTTTATTCTACTAAAATTAATAATCTTTTAGTGTAACATAATTTAACACTCAAGCTGATATTTAGTTGATTTTTTTAGATAAGTTGCTAACTTTCAATATAAATTAATCTCAATCATGTTACTTACTGTTTGAATTAATTTGAAACATATATATCTTACTGATAAAATCTTAAGTTATCACAACTAATTGGAGAATTTAAAAAAAAAATATATTCAAGATTTTAAATTGTTTTATAATATTAGGTTTCGATTAGCTTGAAGTAACCTATATAGCTTTTTTAAAATGTAAATTAGTTTTATTTTCAGTTTTATATAAAATTAACATGGTAAAAATATTTTTCAAAAACTCTATTTAAAAAGAAACTCTACGAAAACAAATAAAAAAAAAACATTTAGCTCAAGATGAATATGTTCGCTTAGTTTTAAACGTTTTTAAACCTTAAACAGTAAATGTTATAAAAACTTGAATTGTTTTAAAATAATTTCATTTTCTAAAAGCGAACAGTGTGGATTTATAGTTATTCATAACATCGAGCATGTTAAGTCGAATTGGACACTGAAAAAATATTAAATAATAAAACTAAGAAATTTACATTATTTATTAAATAGCATTCGTGTTTTCAATCAAATTTGTTTTAATTTAATATGGTTTAGTTTTCAAAGGTATAACAAAACAAAAACTTGTTTTCACTGATTTATTTCGTATGAAAAATTATGTTATAGTACAACACTTCAGTATACTAAAATGTAATAAATAAAACTGCTATGTTTTATAAATTAGATAGTGTTTACAGTTTATTAGGTTTAGGTTAACATTTTTCAATATTACAAAGCTGTAAGTGTTTTCATAACTAAATAAACCTAAATTTACAAAATATAATAGTTTACAACTTTTCCATTAACCAAAAGAAAACTTTTAAGTACCAACAATTATATTTATTTTAATTAAAATACCATTACAATACTTTTTACTTTATCCAGGCTTCACTTATATGGACACTCACTTATAGAGATGAATGAAAGTCTAAAATACACCCGGACAATTTTGCACGAAGGGACATTTTACTCGCAAACACTTTTGCACAGTGTCGGTTTTGCACGTGGGTTCACTTTTGCACGAAGAAAATTTTGCATGGATTGTAAATTTAAAAAAAATAATTATTAATTGTTTTTACTATCATTGTAATCCCTAACCCTTACCCTCGGTTGGTAACCTTTTGTTAGTAACCTTGGAAAGTAAATTTTCTTTCTTTTTATAGTTTTTTACTCTCGTACAAAAATTACCCTTTGTTAAAAATTGACTTTCCATGCAGAAGTGACCCTTCGGGCAAAAATATTTAATCAAATTAATCTGAACAGTCTTAATTTTGTATAAGTGTTTTGACAAAAGTTTTTTTTGAAAACATAACAAATATTGTTAAGTTTTTACTTAACATGTTTTATAACGTAGAAAAATAAATATATAAAACTAGTAAAAACAATTTTGATGAATTACTAAAAAAAACGTTCGGATATATTTAAAACTAATTACATTTTTTGAATTTCCTAATGATTTACTTAAAAAAAAGTAGTTAAAAATCCAAAATGAAATTTGTTTGTTTAATAAAAATAATTGCGAGGCAGAAGAGGAGCTTGGTGAAAATAATCATTTCATGTACTTAAAAATATTTACATTTATACATTTTAAACTATTTGTACTTAAATCTCGACACTAAAGGAGCATATGCTTTACAGACTATCTTAATAAAATTATTTAAGGTTAAATCGATAGATCACTAACATTAACTTTAATTAGCAATATTATAGAACATTTTACCATTGTAAAGCTAGACATTAAGACAAAAAGTTTTGTAGCAAACACAAGGCTTATTTTAGATTTGAAAACATTTTTAAAAGCTAATTCTAAGTTTATACTTAAGTATCAGTAAAACTTTTTACATAACACGACAAATACAAAATTTTTCATACGTAAAACAAGAAGATTTTTATTTCAATCGTAGTACAAATTTAGATGTGCTGTTGTTATGAAGCTAAACACTTTAGTTTATAATTAAATAAAAATAACTTCATATGTGCTAAACTAGTAATACTGAGTTCTATTATCATGTCATAACCACTTGACTTTCGCTAATGTGTTAAAGTAATTAAACCTTAAGTTATATCTGTTTGTTTAATTGGATGTTTAAATCTTTAGTATTACTTTGTAACTATTAAATTTAAACCTATTTCCTCTTTTAATCAAGAATAAATATAAAATATATAGTCCTCTTTTTGATTTTTTTTAAACAAATTAGTGCCCTTTAGTTTATAAACATCACAAATAGTATAAATTTTGTAACTATTAATTAAGACTAGTAATTAGAAGAATTTTTATAATTTAGTTCAGATATTTTGCTGTATTAAATTTTACTTATACGAATAATACTTTTTATTTAGAGTTACTTTGATTAATCACACAAAGATTGTTGTAAAAAAACAAATGAAAAAATATCTACATTGAGCAATAGAAAACAAGTTTGATGAGTTTAAACATTTCAAAACATTACAATTTAAAACGACAAATGTTTCAAAGTTTTTAAATAATTATTTAATAATTTATGTTCTAAAAACAACAATATTAAAAATTAGTAATCATAGTGAGCAGTTTCTTGTGAAATTGGATAGTTAAAAAGCATTAAGTAATAAAACAAAGTAATTTAACATTATTTATTAAATAGGATTAATGTTTTAAAGTAAACTTATAAAAACAAATTTTGGTTTAGTTATCTAAATTGTAAGTAAACATAATCTTGTTTTCACTATTTATTATGTTAGAAATTTCAAGCTAACACTACTTTAGTAAACTTAATTGTATAAAATAAATCTGCTTTGTTTCAAATAATAGTTTGTGAGTACAGTTTATAAAGTTGTGACTAATATTTCTCAATAACACAAAACTGTAAGCGTAATACACTAGTTAAAAATATCGAAAAATGATTTAGATTAATTCTAAAGGAAAAAATTAGTAATTTTTTGCTATTTTTTAAAACCAACTTATTTTACTGAACTTCTTTATAATTTACCGAAAAAAAACTAATTATAAAAATAAAATGAATTTTGTTTGTTTCATAATATAGTTGCCTGCATGAGGCTTAATGCAAAAGTAGTGAATATAACATTTTATTTGCTAAAAGGTATTAACATTATTATTTGTTTAAAATATTTGTATTTAGAAATCACTACAAAAGCAGTTAATGCTTAAGAACTTTACTTATTAAGTTTATTAAATTTAAGGCTGGATACCTCAGATCACTAGTATTAACTTTAAATAAGAATGTTAAAGTATGTAATACCACTGTAAAGCTATAATTTGAGATAAAAAAAATTCTGCAAAAACAAATCATTCTTTAAATTTTTAAAAGATTAAAAAATAATTTTTAAGTTTTTACAAAAATAACAGTAATTATTTTTGCATGCAATTACAAACGATTAGTATAAATTTACTTCAATTTTCCTAACTGATTTATAATTTAATAATATATCTAAACTGTTTTATGAATAACTACTACATTTTTTTCGATTTAACTGATAGTGCAAATTTTAATGCGTTGTTGTTATGAAGATAATTGGTTAAGTTTTCAACTTAAAGAATAAATTCATATGAACTTAGCTACTAAAACTGAGTTCATCTAACACGTCATAAACACATGACTTCCGCTTGTGTGTATAATAAGTGAACCTTAAATAAAATCTGTTTGTTTAATTTGATGTTTAATTAATTTTTATTATTTTTTGTAAATATTGTATTTAATAAAAAATTGTTGCTTTTATTAGTTATTATCAACTTTTAAAGTATAAAGTTCTGCTTTTGTTTCGTATAAACAAACTAATGCTGTTTAGATTATAAACGTTACAAAAAGTATGAATTTAGTAACTTTTTACTCACACTAGTACTTGGTAGAAATTTTAATTTTTAGTTCATACAGTTTTCTATAGTTAATTTTACTTATACTGCAAATACTTTTTGTTTAAGAGTTACTTACTTTTTAATGAATCACATTACTTTTATTGTAAGAAAAAAATAAAAAGAAAAAAAAAACTACGTCGAGCTCAAAATAAAAAATGTTTGCTTAGTTTACTAAATTTTCAAACGTTAAAACTTTTAAATTTTCAAAACTGTTCGAAATTTTATAACTACTTTTAATATAAATAACTATTTTTAACACGAACAGTGTGGATTTAAAGTTATATATCACAAGTAGTAATTTATTGACGATTTAGACACTTAAAAGCTTTAGAGTAATAAAATTAAGTTCCTTGACTTAATTCATTAACTAATTTTAATGCATCCTAGTGAATTTATAAATCCATGTTATAGTTTAGCTTTTAAAATTATAAGTGTCTAAGTTATAAGGATAAACTTCTTTTCACAAGTTTTGTATGCTGGAAATTTAATACTATTAATACTTTATTATAATAAATTGTAATTAATGAAACAGCTTTGTTTCATGCATTAGATTGTGTTTACAGTTTGTAAGGTTCAGGTTAACATTTTGAAATATTACATAGCTGTAAGCATTTAAAAGACTAAATATTTTTTAAATCAAATTACAAATTAGTTTACAATTTTTTCACTAACTTACAATAATTTTTAGTTACAAAGTAATTTTAATTATTTTAAATGAAAAAACTACTCCTACAAAAAAATTTATTTAATCTAGTTGACTAAAAACTTTAGCTTTGTACCATTTCAAAGTTACTAATTTAATAAGGAAAACGTCAATTAAAACATATTTATGGTGAAAAATTAACATTATTTGCTTGATAATGTTAATAAGTAAGTGTTTTATAACTACGTTAACAATCAATATAAATTACTGAAATGAACAAATTTAACCACCATAAAACGAAACTTATTGTTCATCAAAATAAGCGTATTAAAGAGTTTATATGCGTTAAAAATAAATATATTTATTTGCTAACAAATGTACAGTTGTTTTAAGTTGAGATTACCGGTACTCAAAACACACTACTAACAGAGTATATGCTTATTATATAGTGTTTAATAGAAATATCGTTTTTTTATTCTTTTCAGTATATCTAGTAATTAAGTTGCTTTATTTTATTAACCTTAGTTTCAATTTTAAAGAATTTATCTGTTTCTACAATAATTTATTTATATCATTTTTATAAAAGTAATTATAAAGCGAAATTTTTAGTCTTCAATTTTTAATTTAATTTATCATTTTTTACAACATATCGATTTTTATTTTAATCTACTGAAGTTAAAAATATTTTAATGTAATATAATTTAACACTTAAGCTAATATTTGGTTAAATAGTTTTAGTAAGTTGCTAATTTTCAATATAAATAAATCTTAATCATGTTACTAGTTGCTAAATTAAATTGAAAAACATAGATCTTACTGGAAAAATCTTAAACTATCACAACTAAAACAATATTTGTTTTTTATTAGCTTATAGTAACCTATAAAGCTCTTTTAAAATGTAAATTAGTTTTTTTTTTCATATAAACTTAAAAAGGTGAAAATATTTTTCAAAAAGCTCTTTTTGAAATAAAAATCTACCAAACCTTTTCACTTAAATAAGTTTTTTTTTTGAAATGTTGATAAAATGACTATACAAAATGTTATTGCAAATAATTCGAAATTTATTGTACCTAATATTTAAAAACTTGTCTAGATATATTTAAAATAATAACATGGTGAAATTAGGAACAAAATGCTTTTTTAAGTAGGCTTTAGACTTTAGAGTCTAAACTTTTAAAAATGTGGTGTGACGAAACCCTTTTTTTCTTATTTTTATTTAATATGTTTAACAAAAGGTCAAAAGAAAGTGCCATACTAGTTAAAAACATTAAAAAAAAACGATTATGATATTTTACTAAAATAAACTTTTGGATATTTTCGACTGTTCATAAAAATAAAAAATTTTTGTTAGTTTTAGTATAGTTTACCTAAGGAAAACTATTTAAAAAAACAAAAAAAAACTGGATTGTTCCATACAAAAAAATTGCTTGCTCTAATTTTTCAAAACTATGAATATAGTTATTATGTACTAAAATATATAAACATTATTATCTGTTTAAACTATATGTACTTAAAATTCTTCACTAAAGGAGTTTATGCTTAACAAAATGTACTTATCAATTATTAAAAATTAAGTTTAGAATTAGTATATCACTAATATTAACTTTAAGTAACAATGGTATAAGTATAATCCCATTGTAAAAACTATAGTTTAAGACATCCAGTTTTTGCTGAAATATAAAGCGTACTTTAGATTTTAAAAACAGTTGCATCATAATTTAAGAGTTTATACCACAATTGCACTGAAGCTTTTTACATATCATGACAAAAAAAAAGTGAACTTTTGAGTTTAATGAGTTTTATAATTAACAATTAGCCAGATTTATAAAAAGCAATAAGGTTTTTTGTTCAAGTTATAGTGTGAATTTTGATGCATCAACGTTTTTAATCTAATTGTTAAGTTTATAACTGAATGAAAGTAATTTCATATGAACTTAACTATAAACACTGAGTTCAATTATCACGTCATAAACACATTACTTCCGCTTTCATTTAGAAGTATTTAAACCTTAAATTATATATCTTTATTTACTATATGTTTAAATAATTCAATTTACCTTTGTAGTTTTTCTACTCTAAAAATAGTTGTATGTACTAAAACTATGAATAAAAAATATCTGTATCGATTTTTGTATAAAAAAATTAATGCTGCTTAGTTTAAAAATATTACAAAAAATACAACTTTCTAATTGCAAACTTACACTTAGTAGACGTTTTTAATATTAGTTCAGATAGTTTTCTGTAGTAAATTTTACTTATACAATTGACGCTTTTCAATGAAGAGTTACTAATTTTTGATTGATAAGACAGTTATTGTTGTAAGAAAACAAATGAAAGATAAAAAAAATTGAGCTCAAGATGAAAATTTTCGTTTAGTTTTAAACGTTGAAAACTTTTAAAATTTAAACGGTAAATGTTTTAAAATTTTATAAGTTTTTTTAAAAAATTTTATTTTCTAAAAACGAACAGTGTGGATTTATAATTATTTATAATAGTAAGAATATTTAGTCGAATAAAACACTGAACAATATTAAATAATAAAACTAAACAAGTAACATTATTTATTAAATAGCATTCAAGTTTTCAATTAAATTCATGTAAATATGTCGGGCTTAGTTTTCAAAGTTTTAACTAAACAAACACTTGTTTTGACTAATTTATTTCGTATGAAGTTTAATGTTATAGTTCAATACTTCAGTATACTGAAATATAATAAATAAAACTGCTATGTTTCATGCTTTAAAAAGTGTTTACAGTTTGTTAAGTTTAGGTTAACATTTCTCATAAATTCTAATCTGTAAGTGTGTTCAAAAACTAAATAAATCTAAATTTACAAAATAAAATAGTTTAAAATCTTGCCATTAACCAATAAGAACTTTACAATTACAAATAGTTTTAATTATGTATTTTGATGAAAAACACTTCTACAATACTTACTACCTTATCCGAGCTTTATTAATAAAGACACTCACTTATCAAGATGGGTGGAAGTTTAAAATGCATCCGCACACTTTATCACGAAGGGACATTTCACTTTAAAATACTTTTGCACAGGTCAAATTTAGACGTGGGCTCACTTTTGTACATAAAAACTATTGTATAGATTGTAAATAAAAAAAAGTTAACACTATTTAGTTATTATTTGTTTTTCATTATCACTGTAACCCCTAATCCTTACCCTCGGTCGGTAACTTTTTGCTTTCTTTTAATTTTCTTTACTTCTTCGACTGTTCATCAAAACCGACTAAGTTTTATGAAATTCAGTATAACTTACCTAAAGAAAACTGTTTTGAAATATATAATGAAACTGGGTTGTTTCATTCAAATAATTCCTTTCTTTGTTAGTGCAAAACGATGAATACAGTTATTATGTAATAAAAAATATAAACATTATTATCTGTTTAAATTGTTTGTACTTTAATTCACCACTAGAGGACCTTATGCTTAACAAACTGAACTTATCAAATTAATAAAACTTAAGGCTAGATCCAGTATATCACTAGTATTAACTTTAAATAACAATATTAAAAACTGTATTTTCGTTGTAGAGCTATATATTAAAATATTTTATTTTTGCTGAAAATAAAAATTGCACTTTAGATTTGATATCAATAAAAAATGTAATTTCTAAATCTACACCACAATTACAGTAAAGCTTTTACATACCATGACGGATTAAAAATTAAATATTTGTGTTCAATCTTCCTTAATCAATTTTATAATAAAAATACAATTTAAGCCGATGTATGAATAGCAACATTCTTTTTTTGTTTTTATTTGTATTGCGAATTTTAATCATTATAGTTTTGAAGCTACATGGTTTACTTCATAAATTAATAACAATAATGTCATATAAATTAAACTATGAATACTGGGTTTAATTATAACGTAGATGTTGTAATAAGTAAACCTCAAATTATATATGTGCGTTTAATTTGATGTTTTAAAAATTATAAATTTCTTTTTGGTTATTGTATTTTAATAATTAATAGCTCTATTTAACAATAAACTGATATAAAACTGTTATGCTTTGTTTTTCATTTTGTATAAACGATTTAATGCGGTTTAGTTTATAAACATCACAAAAAGTATAAGTTTTGTAGCTATAAACTCACACTAGTACTTGGTACATATTTAGATACTATTTCAAATAGTTTGCTGTAGTAAAATTTACTTATACAAGTTATACTTTTATTTTAAGGTTACTGAATTTTTGATTAACAAAAAACATCGGTTAAAGTCTGCAGAGCAGAAGCCTGGACTTTCGTTTGCCATGAGACAAGTTCAAGTTTAATTAAATGGTTGTCAGTTCGATCATCAGACCACAAGTTTCGGTAGACTGAGACTGGTTTCGTCCTTATTAGGACTTATCAGTCAGTCACAACCGAAAAACTTGCAGTGGTCAATCTACAAACGGTTTTTCATGCTAACACATGCTTAGCAAATGGTTGCTTCATGTGAAAGTCTTTTGAGTAGTCACAAAATGATTGTTTTAAGAAAAAAAAATTGAACTCAACAAGAAAATTTTTGCTTAGTTTGAAACATTTATTTTTTTTTATGTTTTAAGTTGTAAACGTATTGACTTTTTTTATTAAGCAATTTTCTTTTCTAAAACAAACAAAGTAGAATTTTCATTATCTATCATAGTAAGTAGTTTCTTGTCGAATTGGACGATGAAAAAATATCAAGTAATAAAACGAAAAATATACTGAACTTTCAATAGCGTGTATGCTTTCAAGTAAATTATAAAAACATATCGTGGTTTAGTTTTCAAAGTTATAACTAAACATAAACTAGATTTCATTGAATTATTATGTTAAAAGTCTCATGCGATCTTCTATCTTAATACTGATTTCATTTATCATGTCATAACCACATGACTTCCGTTTGTCTGTAGAAATAATTATACAATAAGTCATACCTGTATGTTAAATTTGATGTTTAAATCATTAATATTATTTTTGTAGTTTTTAGATTTAAAAAAGTTTTTGCACTATTTAATAGTTAATAATTATAAAAATATAAAGGTATATTTTCATAATTTTGTACCTTGTTTTAAAATCTAGTTATAAAATTAATTGTTTTGCTTTTAATTTTGAATATTAAGATACTTAAGTTAAAGTTACTTAAAACAAAAGCTTTATAGAAAAAACCAATTTTAATTTTATTTAACTAATATTAAAACTTATGTTTTATATAATATTTTTTAACACTTTTGCTGACATTTAGTAAAAAAGTCTTTACAATTAGGTAACACTTTATATTAATTAATCTTAAATTTTAAGTGAAAATTTCATACAAAATGTTAAAATCGAAATATTTATATTGATAAATTACTAGTAGAAAAAGTTTTATGATATTTTGGACTTTTATTCAAAAACGAATCTTTTTTCTTAGTTTCTATTTGATTTACCTAAAATAAACTAATTATAAATATAAAATGAAACTTGTTTGTTTCATACAAATAAATGCATTAAGGACTGTGAAAAACGACAAAAAAATGTCTGTACTAAGAAATAAATACGTTGTTTATATATTTGTTTTTTAAATCACCACTAAATGACTTTGTGCTTTACAAACTTTACTTAACAAATTAATAAATTTAAGGCTGATTCGATAGTTCCTTACCATTAACTTTAAGTAGCAATATTATAGAACGTAAAACCTTTGTAAAGCTAGACTTTAAGACGAAATGTTTTTGCAGCAAATACAAAGCGTGTATTAGATTTGAAAAAAAAAAGGTAAATTTTAAGTTTATACTAAATAACATTAAAACATTTTACATAACATGAAAAAAAGAAATGTTTTGAATTTTCTGAAGTTCATATGAACTAAACTAGCAATACTGAGTTCAAATATTACGTCATAACCACATGACTTCCGCTGATGTCTAAAAGTAATAAAAAAAAATTATATCTGTTGGTTTAACTTTATGTGTAAATCATCATATCTTTCTTTGTAATTTTCAATTTTCAAAGGTAGTTTCTCTACTTAACAATGAACAAATGTATTAATGTTTTGTCCTCTTTTCAATTTTATATAAACAGATTAATGGTCATTAGTTAATAAACATTACGAATAGTGCAATTTTGTAACTTTTAACTCACAATAGTAATTAGTAGAATTTTTAGAAATTAGTTTAGATAGTTGGCTGTAGTAAAATTCATCTATACAAATAATATTTTATATTTAGGGTTACTCACTTTTTGATTAATCACACAAAAATTGTTGTAAAAAAATACAAATAAAATATAAAATACTTTGAGCTAAAGACAAAAAGTTTAATGAGTTTTAAAAAATTTTCAAACATTAAAACTTTTAAACGTTTTAAAAATTTTTAAATACTTTAAAATAACTTTATATTCTAAAAACAACAGTGTGTATATATAATTAATAATCATAGTGAGAAATTTATTGTGGAATAGATACTCAAAAAATATTAATTATTAAAAAAAGTATTTTAAAATTAATTATTAAATAGAATTTATGCTTTCAAGTGAACTTGTAAAAACTAATTGTGGTTTAGTTTTCTGAATTTTAATTAAACATTAATTGATTTTAAATGATTTTTTACGTTAGTAGTTTAACGCTAACATATCATTAGTAAACTGAATATAAATAAAATTGCTTTGTTTAATATATTACCCTTTGAATGCAGTTTGTATAGTTATGGCTATTATTTCTCAATAACACAATGCTGTAAGCGTAATATACTAGCTAATAACATCGAAAAACCGATTTATATTTTCATAAAGATAAAACCTTTTAAAATCCTGACTATTCTTTAAAAACCATTCATTTTACAGAATTTCCTCATAATTTCAAAAAAAAAAACTAGTTAAAAAGATAAAATGAAACTTGTTTATTTCATACAAATAGTGAACGGCAAAAAATTGATTCTATTCAATGAATATAACATTTTTCTGAGCTAAAAAGTATAAACATTATTTTTTGATAAAATTATTTGTACTTAAATATCACCACAAAAGGAGTTAATGTTTAACAAACTGTACTTGTTAAATTTATTAAATTTAAGGTTTGATACAGTAGATCACTAGTATTATCTTAAAGTAACAATAAGTAACAAAATCTGCAATATCACTATAGAGCTATAATTTGAGACAATAAGTTTTTGCTGTAAACACAAAGTGTACTTTAGATTTAAAAGGATTACAATGTAGTTTCAAGTTTATACAAAAATAACAATAAACATTTATACATACCATTACGAACGAATAGTAAAAATTTTCTTTAATTTTTCTGAGTGAATCATAAATTAAACATGTATTTTAACCGTTTTATGAATAGAAACTACATTATTTTATTTTAAATGGTAGTAAAAAATGCACTGTTGTTATGATGCTAATTGCTTAAGTTACTATATGAAAAAAAGTCATATAAACTTAACTATTAATACTGATTTCAATTATCACGTCATAAACTCATGACTTCCGTTTGTGTGGAGAAGCAATTATACCTAAAGTTAAACCATTTTATTTAATTTGATGTTTCAATTATTATTATTATTTTTTATAAACACTATATTTAATAGAAAATAATTGTTTTACTTAACTATTATCAATTTTAAAAGCATAAAGTTCTACTTTTGCTTTGTATAAAGATACTAATGCTTTTCAGTTTATAAGCATCTCAAAAAGTTTAGATTTAGAAAATTTGAACTCACAATGATACTTAGTATAAATTTTAGATATTAGTTCAGATAGTTTTCTACTATAAATTTACTTATACAAATGTTTTAGAGTTACTCACTTTTTGATAGATCACATAACGATTATTGTAAGAAACAAAAAAAAAACGAAAAAAACCACGCTGAGACCAAAATAGAAAATGTTTATTTACTTTTGTAAATGTTAAAACGTTTATATTTATTTATCATATGTAAAGAATTTATTGTCGATGTAGACACTTATAAACTATTAAATATCAAAACTAAGCTTCTTGACTTAATCTATTTAATAATGTTAATGCATTTCAGTGAATTTATAAATCTATGTTACCTGTTAATTTTTAAAATTATTAGTTTTTAAATTATAAGCATAAACTTTTTTTGACTAATTTAGTATATTGAAAATTTAATACTATTAATACTTTAGAATACTGAATTGTAATTAATGAAACAGCTATGTTTCATGCATTATATTGTGATTACAGTTTGTAAGGTTTAGGTTAACATTTTGATAAAATACAAAGGTGTAAGCGTTTTAAAAAACTTAATAATGTTACATTCACATAACAATTTAATTTACAAATTTTTCATTTACCAAAAAGGAATTTTTAATTACCAAGTAATTTAAGTTATTTTTATTGAAAAAACTACGATAACAAATTAATTAATATACACTAGTTGACTAAGAACTTTAGCTTGTACCATTTTGAAGTAACTAATTTAATAATTAAACGTCAATAAAATCATTTTTCTGGTTAAGAACTTATATTATTTGCTTGTTAATGTTAATAAGTAGGTGTTTTAAAACTACATTAACAATCAATGTATTTGACTGAAACAATCAAATTTAAACAATATAAAATGAAACTTATTGTTTCATCCAAATAAGCATATTCAAGAGTTACTATGCGATAAAATGAAATATATTTATGTGCTAACAATGTACGATTGTTCTAAGTTAAGATTAACAGTACTCAAAACACACCACTAACAGCGTATATGCTTATGTATCGTGTTTATTAGAAATTACGTTTTTAAATTTTTTTTAGTACTCTTTAGTATTTAAATTGCTTTTTTTTTTATTAAACTTAAATTTGACTTCAAAGAATTTGTCTGTTTCTACAATAACTAATTAATACCTTTTTTATAAAAGTAATTATAAAGCATAATTTTTAGCCTTCAATTTTTATTTGTATTTATAATTTTTTAACAACAAATTAATTTATATTTTGTCCTACTAAAATTAATAATATCTTAATGTAACATAATTTAACACTCAAGCTGATATTTAATTGAACTTTTTTGATAAGTTGCTAATTTTCAACATAAATTAATCTCAATCATGTTACTTACTGTTTGAATTAATTTGAAACATATAGATCATACTGATAAAATATTAAGTTATCATAACTAATTGGAGAATTTAAAAAGAAAACTATATTTAAGACTTTCAATTGTTTTATAATATTAGGTTTCGATTAGCTCGAAGTAACCTATATAGCTTTTTTTTAATGTAAATTAGTTTTATAAATTTAATTTTTTATAAACTTAACATAGTAAAAATATTTTTCAAAAAACTCAATTTAAAAAGAAACTTTAAGAAAACCAATAAAGAAAAAAAACATTTAGCTCAAGATGAAAATGTTCGCTTAGTTTTAAACTTTTTAAAACTTTCAAACTTTTAAACAGTAAATGTTATAAAATGTTGAATTGTTTTAAAATAATTTTATTTTCTAAAAGCGAACAGTGTGGATTTATAGTTATTCATAATAGTGAGCATGTTAAGTCGAATTGGACACTGAAGAAAATATTAAAATAATTTTAAAATAAATCTAAATAATTTACATTATTTATTAAATAGCATTCGTGTTTTCAATTAAATTTGTGTTAATATAATGTGGTTTAGTTTTTAAAGGTTTAACTAAACAAAAACTTGTTTTCACTGATTTATTTCGAATGAAATTTAATGTTATAGTACAATACTTCAGTATACTAAAATGTAATAAATAAAACTGCTATGTTTCATGAATTAGATATTGTTAACAGTTTGTTAGGTTTAAGTTAACATTTCTCAAGAACACAAAGCTGTAAGTTTTTTCAAACCTAAATAAATATAAATTTACAAAATATAATAGTTTACAACTTTGCCTTTAACCAAAAGAAATTTTTTTGATACCAACAATTTTATTTATTTTCATTAAAAACACTACTACAATACTTATTACTTTATCCGGGCTTCACTTATGGACACTCACTAATCCAGACGGGTTAAAGTCTAAAATACACCCGTACACTTTTGAATGAAGGGAAATTTCACTCGAAAACACTTTTGCACAGTGTTAATTATGCACGTAGGCTCACTTTTGCACGAAGAAAGTTTTGCATGGATTGTAAATTAAAAAATATTAATTATTAATTTTTTTTCATTATCACTGTAATACCTAATCCTTGTCCTCGGTTGGTCACCTTGGAAAGTAAATTTTCTTTCTTTTTATTGTTTTTTACATCGTACACAAATTACCCTTTGTGCAAAATTGACTTTCCATGCAGAAGTGACCCTTCGTGCAAAAATCTTTAATCAAATTAATCTTAAGAGTCTTAATTTTGTAAAAGTGTTTTGACAAAACGAGTTTTTTTATCGAAAACATTACAAATATTGTTTAATTTTCACCTAACATGTTTTACAACATAAAAAATGAAAAATAAAAAACTAGTAAAAACAATTTTGATGAACTACTGAAATAACCTTTCGGATATATTTAAAACTAATTACATTTTCTGAATTTCCTAATGTTTTACTTAAAATAAAGTAGTTAAAAATCCAAAATGAAATTTGTTTGTTAAATATAAATAATGCGAGGCAGTAGAGGAGCCTGGTGAAAATAATATTTTCATGTACTTTAAAATATTTAGAGTAATGCATGTATAAACTATTTGTACTTAAATCTTGACACTAAAGGAGTATGTGCTTTATAAACAATAATTGATAAATTTATTAGATTTAAGGGTTGATCAATAGAGCACTAACATTAACTTTAAGTAGCAATATTTTAGAACATTTTACCATTGTAAAGCTAGACTTTAAGACACAAAGTTTTGTAGCAAACACAAAGCTTGTTTTAGATTTAAAAACATTTATAAAAGCTAATTCTAAGTTTATACTAAAATAACAGTAAACTTTTCACATAACATGACAAATACAAATTTAATTAATTTTCTGTAGTTTGTTTTATACAAGCGTTTATTTATTGATTTTAAAGTAAAGCAAGAAAATTTTTATTTTAATAGTAGTGCAAATTTTGATGTACTGTTGTTATGAAGCTAACTAGTTTAGTTTATAATTAAATAAAAATAACTTCATATGTGCTAAACTAGTAACACTGAGTTCTATTATCATGTCATAACCATATTACTTTCGCTAATGTGTAAAAGTAATTAAACCAAGACTATATATATGTTTGTTTAATTGGATGTTTAAATCTTTAGTATTACTTTGTAACTATTATTATTTAAACTTTTTGCTCTTTTAATCAAGAATATATATAAAATATAAAGTCCTCTTTTTGATTTTGTATAAACAAATTAATGCCCTTTAGTTTATAAACATCACAAATAGTATAAATTTTGTAACTATTAACTAAGACTAGTAATTGGTAAAATTTTTATAATTTAGTTCAGATATTTTGCTGTAATAAATTTTACTTATACGAGTAATACTTTTTATTTAGTGTTACTCACTTTTTGATTAATCACACAAAGATTGTTGTAAAAAAACAAATGAAAATTAAAAATACATTAAGCTAACGAAAAAAAGTTTGATAAGTTTTAAACATTTTAAAACATTACAATTTAAAACGATAAATGTTTCAAAGTTTTTTAATAATTATTTAATAATTTATATTCTAAAAACAACAATATTAAAAATTAGTAATCATAGTGAGCAGTTTCTTGTGAAATTGGATACTAAACAAGCATTAAGTAATAAAACAAAGTAATTTAACATTATTTATTAAATAGGATTTATGCTTTCAAGTAAACTTATAAAAACAAATTTTGGTTTAGTTTTCTAAACTGTTAGTAAACATAATTTTTTTTCACCTATTTATTATGTTAGAATTTCTAAGCTAACACTACTTTAGTAAACTTAATTGTAAAAAATAAAACTGCTTTGTTTCATGTACTAGTTTGTGAGTACAGTTTATATAGTGGTGGCTAACATTTCTCAGTAACACAAAGCTGTAAGCGTAATATACTAGTTAAAATATCGAAAAATGATTTAGATTAATTCTAAAGGAAAAGTTTGGTAATTTTGGCATATTTTAAAACCAACTTATTTTACTAAATTTCTTTATAATTTACCAAAAAAAAAAATAATAAAAAAGATAAAATGAAACTTGTTTGTTTCATACAAATAGTTGCATGCATGACGTTAAATGCGAAAATTTCGAATATAACATTTTGTTTGCTAAAAGATACAAAAATTATTATTCGTTTAAAATAATTGTACTTAGAAATCACTACAAAAGCAGTTTATGCTTACGAACTTTACTTATTAAGTTTATTAAATTTTAAGCTGGATATTTTAAATCACTTGTATTAACTTTAATTAAGAATATTAAACTCTGTAATATCACTGTAGAGCTATAATTTGAGATAAAAAAAATTTTGCAAACACAAAGAATTTTTTTAGATTTCAAAAAGATTATAAAATAATTTTTAAGTTTATACAAAAATAACAGTAAACATTTTGCATGCAATTACAAACAATTAGTAAAAATTGTCTTCAATTTTCCTAACTGAATTATAATTTAAACATATATCTAAACTGTTTTATGAATAAAATCTACATTTTTTTTTATTCAACTGGTAAAGGAAATTTTAATGCATTGTTGTTATGAAGCTAAATGGTTAAGTTTTTAGCTAAAAAATTAAGTTCATATGAACTTAGTAACTAAAACTGAGTTCATCTAACACGTCATAAACACATGACTTCCGCTTGTGTGTATAATAAGTGAACCTTAAATTAAATCTGTTTGTTTAATTTGATGTTTAATTATTTTTTTTTTGTAAATACTATATTTAATAAAAAATTGTTGCTTTAATTAGTGATTATCAACTTTTAAAGTATAAAGTTCTGCTTTTGTTTCGTATAAACAAACTAATGCTGTTTAGATTATAAACGTTACAAAAAGTATGAATTTAGTAACTTTTTACTCACACTAGTACTTGGTAGAAATTTTAATTATTAGTTCATACAGTTTTCTATAGTTAATTTTACTTATACTGCAAATACTTTTTGTTTAAGAGTTACTTACTTTTTAATGAATCACATTACTTTTATTGTAAGAAAAAAAAAAAAAAAAAAAACTACGTCGATCTCAAAATAAAAAATGTTTGCTTAGTTTACTAAATTTTCAAACGTTAAAACTTTTAAATTTTCAAAACTGTTCAAAATTTTATAACTACTTTTAATATAAATAACTATTTTAAACACGAACAGTGTGGATTTTAAGTTATGTATCACAAGTAGTGATTTATTGACGATTTAGACACTTAAAAGCTTTAGAGTAATAAAATTAAGTTCCTTGACTTAATTTATTAACTAATTTTAATGCATCCTAGTGAATTTATAAATCCATGTTATGGTTTAGCTTTTAAAATTATAAGTGTCTAAGTTATAAGGATAAACTTCTTTTCACAAATTTTGTATGCTGGAAGTTTAATACTATTAATACTATTAATACTTTATTATAATAAATTGTAATTAATGAAACAGCTTTGTTTCATGCATTAGATTGTGTTTACAGTTTGTAAGGTTCAGGTTAACATTTTGCAATATTACATAGCTGTAAGCATTTAAAAGACTAAATATTTTTTAAATCAAATTACAAATTAGTTTACAATTTTTTCACTAACTTACAATAATTTTTAGTTACAAAGTAATTTTAATTATTTTAAATGAAAAAACTACTACTACAAAAAAAATTATTTAATCTAGTTGACTAAAAACTTTAGCTTTGTACCATTTCAAAGTTACAAATTTAATAAGGAAAACGTCAATTAAAACATTTTTATGGTGAAAAATTAACATTATTTGCTTGATAATGTTAATAAGTAAGTGTTTTATAACTACATTAACAACCAATATATTTCACTGAAATAAACAAATTTAATCAACATAAAACGAAACTTATTGTTTATCAAAATAATCGTATTAAAGAGTTTATATGCGTTAAAAATAAATATATTTATTTGCTAACGAATGTACAGTTGTTTTAAGTTGAGATTACCGGTACTCAAAACACACCACTAACAGAGTATATGCTTATTATATCGTGTTTATTAGAAATATCGTTTTTTTATTCTTTTCAGTATATCTAGTAATTAAGTTGCTTTATTTTATTAACCTTAGTTTCAACTTTAAAGAATTTATCTGTTTCTACAATAATTTATTTATATCATTTTTATAAAAGTAATTATAAAGCGTAATTTTTAGCCTTCAATTTTTAATTTAATTTATCATTTTTTACAACATATCGATTTTTATTTTAATCTACTGAAGTTAAAAACATTTTAATGTAATATAATTTAACACTTAAGTTAATATTTAGTTAAATAGTTTTAGTAAGTTGCTAATTTTCAATATAAATAAATCTTAATCATGTTACTTTTTGCTAAATTAAATTGAAAAACATAGATCTTACTGGAAAAATCTTAAACTATCACATCTAAAACAATATTTGTTTTTTATTAGCTTATAGTAACCTATAAAGCTCTTTTAAAATGTAAATTAGTTTTTTTTTCATATAAATTTAAAAAGGTGAAAATATTTTTCAAAAAGCTCTTTTTGAAATAAAAATCTACCAAACCTTTTCACTTAAATAAGTTTTTTTTTTGAAATGTTGATAAAATGACTATACAAAATGTTATTGCAAATAATTCGAAATTTATTGTACCTAATATTTAAAAACTTGTCTAGATATATTTAAAATAATAACATGGTGAAATTAGGAACAAAATGCTTTTTTAATTAGGCTTTAGACTTTAGAGTCTAAACTTTTTAAAATGTGGTGTGACGAAAACTTTTTTTTTCTTATTTTTATTTAATATGTTTAACAAAAGGTCAAAAGAAAGTGCCATACTAGTTAAAAACATCAAAAAAAACGATTATGATATTTTACTAAAATAAATTTTAGATATTTTCGACTGTTCATAAAAATAAATAATTTATGTTAGTATCAGTATAGTTTACCTAAGGAAAACTATTTAAAAAAACAAAAGAAACTGGATTGTTCCATACAAAAAAATTGCTTGCTCTGATTTTTCAAAACTATGAATATAGTTATTATGTACTAAAATATATAAACATTATTATCTGTTTAAACTATATGTACTTAAAATTCTTCATTAAAGGAAATCATGCTTAACAAAATGTACTTATCAATTAATAAAAATTAAGATTAGATTTAGTATATCACTAATATTAACTTTAAGTAACAATGGTATAGGTATAATCCCATTGTAAAAACTATAGTTTAAGACATCCAGTTCAGTTTTTGCTGAAATATAAAGCGTACTTTAGATTTTAAAAACAGTTGCACCATAATTTAAGAGTTTATACCACAATTGCACTGAAGCTTTTTACATATCATGACAAAAAAAAAAGTGAACTTTTGAGTTTAATGAGTTTTATAATTAACAATTAGCCAGATTTATAAAAAGCAATAAGGTTTTTTGTTCAAAATATAGTGTGAATTTTGATGCATCAACGTTGTTAATCTAATTGTTAAGTTTATAACTGAATGAAAGTAATTTCATATGAACTTAACTATAAACACTGAGTTCAATTATCACGTCATAAACACATTACTTCCGCTTTCATTTAGAAGTATTTAAACCTTAAATTATATATCTTTATTTACTATATGTTTAAATAATTCAATTTACCTTTGTAGTTTTTCTACTCTAAAAATAGTTGTATGTACTAAAACTATGAATAAAAAATATCTGTATCGATTTTTGTATAAAATAATAATGCTGCTTAGTTTAAAAATATTTTAAAAAAATACAACTTTCTAATTGCAAACTTACACTTGGTAGACGTTTTTAATATTAGTTCAGATAGTTTTCTGTAGTAAATTTTACTTATACAATTGATGCTTTTCAATGAAGAGTTACTAATTTTTTATTGATAAGACAGTTATTGTTGTAAGAAAACAAATGAAAGATAAAAAAAAATTGAGCTCAAGATGAAAATTTTCGTTTAGTTTTAAAAGTTTGAAAACTTTTAAAATTTAAACGGTAAATGTTTTATAATTTTATAATTTTTTTAAAAAAGTTTTTTTTTTCTAAAAACGAACAGTGTGGATTTATAATTATTTATAATAGTAAGAATATTTAGTCGAATAAAACACTGAAAAATATTAAATAATAAAACTAAACAAGTAACATTATTTATTTAATAGCCTTCAAGTTTTCAATTAAATTCATGTAAATATGTCGGGCTTAGTTTTGAAAGTTTTAACTAAACAAAAACTTATTTTGACTAATTTTTTTCGTATGAAGTTTAATGTTATAGTTCAATACTTCAGTATACTGAATTATAATAAATAAAACTGCTATGTTTCATGCTTTAGAAAGTGTTTACAGTTTGTTAAGTTTAGGTTAACATTTCTCATAAATTCTAAGCTGTAAGTGTTTTCAAAAACTAAATAAATCTAAAATTACAAAATAAAATAGTTTAAAATCTTGCCATTAACCAATAAGAACTTTACAATTACAAATAATTTTATTTATGTATTTTGATGAAAAACACTTCTACAATACTTACTACCTTATCCGAGCTTTATTAATAAAGACATCCACTTATCCAGATGGGTGGAAGTTTAAAATGCATCCGCACACTTTTTCACGAAGGGACATTTCACTTTAAAATACTTTTGCACAGGTCAAATTTAGACGTGGGCTCACTTTTGTACATAAAAACTATTGTATAGATTGTAAATAAAAAAAAGTTAACACTATTTAGTTATTATTTGTTTTTCATTATCACTGTAACCCCTAATCCTTACCCTCGGTCGGTAACTTTTTGCTTTCTTTTAATTTTCTTTACTTCTTCGACTGTTCATCAAAACCGACTAACTTTTATGAAATTCAGTATAACTTACCTAAAGAAAACTGTTTTGAAATATATAATGAAACTGGGTTGTTTCATTCAAATAATTCCTTTCTTTGTTAGTGCAAAACGATGAATACAGTTATTATATGTAATAAAAAGTATAAACCTTATGCTTAACAAACAGAACTTATCAAATTAATAAAACTTAAGGCTAGATCCAGTATATCACTAGTATTAACTTGAAATAACAATATTAAAAACTGTATTTTCGTTGTAGAGCTATATATTAAAATATTTTATTTTTGCTGAAAATAAAAATTGCACTTTAGATTTGATATAAATAAAAAATGTAATTTCTAAATCTACACAAGAATAACAGTAAAGCTTTTACATACCATGACGAATTAAAAATTAAATATTTGTGTTCAATCTTCCTTAATCAATTTTATAATAAAAATACAATTTAAGCCGATGTATAAATAGCAACATTCTTTTTTTGTTTTTATTTGTGTTGCGAATTTTAATCATTATTGTTTTGAAGCTACATGGTTTACTTCATAATTTAATATGTTGGTGGTCGCGGGCCAAATTTCTAGTTTCCAAAGTCTTCGCGGGCCGCAGTTTTAGTTTTAGTGACATTTGAATAATCTTATGGTTTTACTTTTAGTCACACTAGAGAAAAATTTTACTTTTATTCATCTTTTATTATTAAAAATGACTTTTAGCTATACTTAGAATGCCTATTCAGATTAATATTCATTAGATTATGATTTACATTGACTAATATACTTTAATATATATGTACTAATATTGCTAATAAAATATGTACTTTTATAAGCACTTAATAAGTTAAACTTAATACTTTTTTTTTTTACTTACAACCTAACTCTCTATAAGAACCTAACTTGAAAGACAATTTATGGGTTACTTTTATAAAATTGTTATATCATCAACACTTTTTCATATTTCTAAGAATATTTACTTCGAATAAAGTTTTTGCGAGTTAAATAATTTACACTCATTAAGAAATTTAGTAATTGGTTAACATAATAAAATTAATACCTGTTGTAATCCAAAAAGCTAAAACAAATGATTTAACATCACTAATTCTCAAATATTTTAATAAAATATTTTATTAGTAATTAGACTTTTAAATGGTTGCCACTAAAAAGCAAAAAATATCTAACATGTATCAAACCAGCTTAAATTTATTAAAATTTCAAAATGCTTATAAATAGTTGTTAATCAAGCTTAAATACCTAGTTAAAATATCATCATTATCAAAAAGTACAAAAAGTGTAAGCAAACAAGAAAAAAATACAATTAGTAAACTACACAACAGTCATAAAAACTATTCTGAGAGTTGGAAGATTTTTTTAAAATGTTTGAAATAAAAGCTTTACACACACCTGAGTTTTCAAGCTTTTAAAATAGCCTGTTTGTGTAGCAATCCAGTTAATATAAAGTTCATACATAAAGAAATAACAAAGGTTATTAACAGTATATAAATTACATGCCAAAAATATATAAGTCAGGTGGAATTTACAATTAAGTTTCTTAAACAAGTTTAACAAAATTATAAAATTTTACTAAGTCATTAGCAGAGTAGAATTTTTTTTATTAAGAATGATAGCAATTCTATATTTGCAATAAGAATATTGCATTTAAAAATGTTAATTGTAAAATATAAGACGAGCTACAAGTATAAAAAAAAAGCGTTAGTTAGGAGTAAATGCGAGAAACAATAAAAAAAAAACACCAAAGTCATTTCCGACAAAGCACATTATTATCTTCAGTAAGTACAGAATAATCAGAAAAAATTGTTAAGGCAAGTAATAAAGTAGCAAAATTTATTACCTAAAATGAGTTATCGTTTATAATTGAAAACTTTTATAAAGAATTGATGTTGGCGGTAATGAAAAACTTTTGTTTATTTCTTCAAAGACAACATGAAGTCGTGTTTAGGAAATGCATTAAGGTTATAAATGCTCACAAATCAAATTGGGACTTTAATCAAACTGTTAACATAAGAGCACTGATAGAAAAACTATTGCTCATCTGAGAATTTTTATTAGAGATACTTTTACTAACTTTGACATATTAGTATAATTTCTTGGTTTAATTCCAACGCGAAGCACAACAATCGGTGAAATTTTTCAAGTAAATGAGCAATGTACCAATACGGAGTTTTTTGAAGTACAATTCCTTCTTTTATTTTAAGTATAAAATTTAATTTAAGTTTAAAAAAATGTCTTAAAACATTTATCAATATTAAAAAATACTGTTAAGCTACTATAATATATTTTTTAATAAAAAAACATTTATTTGGTTATTTTTTTGAGTCAAATCAAATTTCTTTGCTTTAAATGTAAAAATTGTTTGAAATTCCAGGTTTTTTCAATAATTCTCAAATTAAAGTTTTTTTTCCAGAATTTTTAACCGTAAATTCACAAATTCAAAGCTTTTCCGGGATTCAACTTTTTTGGCAACACTGATTGTTCATTCTTTAATGTACACAATAATATAAATAATATTTTAAATTATATCAGCTGCAAGACTTAAAATTTAACATATATTAAAACTCAAACTAACACTGTGGATTGAGCAAAACATACATCATAAGTTTAATTTACCACTCTTTCAAGCAAAAAAGCCAGTCTGAGTCAACAAAAACATTACTGATATTTTTGTATACAAAAAGCAATTCTAGCCAAAAACTTAAAAAATGGCTTAGTTGGCCTGAGATTTGAAGTCTTCAAATAGTGATAGTCTGAGTGTGTGGCAAAGTTTAGTTGTTTATTTGCTTAAATTTAGCTATTTTGATTAATAATGTACAAACTTTATAAATTTACCATACCTTTATCTAGTTTATATTAAATAGGTAGCTCGAAAAAACAGCAATTGTGTGTATTGATATGCAAGGCATAAAAATTAACTTAGCTTGAAATAAACAATGTTCGAAAAATGGAATGTATTCAAAACAAAAACTATATTAACTTATGTCATATTTATTGTTTTAAATGTGTCTTTACAAATTCAGATATGGCATGTATAAATAACAATGTTAGAAAAGTATGCATAAACTAAACTTAAACTAACTAAAATATTAAATAAAAAGTGGTTTAAAATATGAGCATTTTTTTTAAGTTGGTGTGCATAGAAAACTTATAAAAAATTTAAATGTGTCAAAACAAAAATCAAATGAACCTTTTTTTTTTACGATGTTATTTTAAATGTATTCACACTAAAATATAACATTTACAAACGAAAAATTATAAAAGAAACTGAGGTATAAAAACTACTGAAAAAGAATACCTAAGCTATAAAGAAATGACACTTTAGTTAATTACTTTGCATTAATTTTGTTCAAAATGGAAAGTATTTGCATTTAGTTTATTTAATAAATAAGTATTATATAACTAACTTATTAATTCCAAGCACTCTTGACACTTTTTTTTCCAGATAATTACTTACTGTTGTAAAATAGAAGTGATTATGAAACTGAGAAACATATCCTGTTAGAATGCAAATCTGTCTTTTTCACATATTTAAACTAAAACAGTAATTACTTGAAATTATTTTTAAATGTTATAGAGAGACTTAAAATCAAACTAATCAAATTAAGTCGAATTACCGAAAAAAATTAAGTAGAAATATAATTTTGCTCAGCGGGCCACATTTACATGCTCGCGGGCCACAAAATTTTCTTTCGCGGGCCGCATTCCATTCAAAAAAATAACGTGCTCGCGGGCCGCAGATTTACCCTTCGCGGGCCGCAATTGGCCCGCGGGCCGCAGTTTGCCGACCCCTGTTTTAGAGTTACTCACTTTTTGATAGATCACATAACGATTATTGTAAGAAACAAAAAAACGAAAAAAACCACGCTGAGACCAAAATAGAAAATGTTTATTTAGTTTTGTAAATGTTAAAATGTTTATATTTATTTATCATATGTAAACAATTTATTGTCGATGTAGACACTTATAAACTATTAAGTAATAAAACTAAGCTTCTTGACTTTATCTATTAAATAATGTTAATGCATTTCAGTGAATTTATAAATCTATGTTGCCTGTTAATTTTCAAAATTATTAGTTTTTAAATTATAAGCATAAACTTTTTTTGACTAATTTAGTATGTTGAAAATTTAATACTATTAATACTTTAGAATACTGAATTGTAATTAATGAAACATCTATGTTTCATGCATTATATTGTGATTACAGTTTGTAAGGTTTAGGATACCATTTTGCTATAATACAAAGCTGTAAGCGTTTCAAAAAACTAAATAATTTTAAAATCACATCATAATTTAATTTACAAATTTGTCATTTACCAAGAAGGAATTTTTAATTACCAAGTAATTTTAGTTATTTTTACTGAAAAAACTACGATAACAACTTAATTAATATACACTAGTTGACTAAAAACTTTAGCTTGTACCATTTTGAAGTAACTAATTTAATAAGGAAAACGTCAATAAAATCATTTTTCTGGTTAAGAATTTATAATATTTTCTGGTTAATGTTAATAAATAGGTGTTTTATAACTACATTTACAATCAATGTATTTCACTGAAATAATCAAATTTAAACATTAAAAAATGAAATTTATTGTTTCGTAAAAATAATTCAAGACTTACTATATTGAAGACTTTCTATGCGATAAAATGAAATATATTTTAGTGCTAACAAATGTACAGTTGTTTTCTGTTAAGATTACCAGTATTTAAAATACACTACTAACATCGTACATCTTATTATAACGTTTTCTATAAGAAATATCGTTTTCAAATTTTTTAACACTCTTTAGTAATTAAGTTGCTTTATTTTAATAAACTTAGTTTTGACTTCAAAGAATTTCTCTGTTTCTACAATAACTTATTTATACCTTTTTTATAAAAGTAATTATTAAAGCATAATTTTTAGCCTTCAATTTTTATTTCAATTCTTAATTTTTTAACAACATATCAATTTATATTTTAGCCTACTATTTTAGTTAGTTGAAGATAGATATTTATTTGAAGTGTTTTTATAAGTTGCTAACTTTTAATATAAATTAATTTCAATTATGTTACTTACTGTTAGAAATAAATTTGAAACTAATAGATCTCAATATTAAAATCTTAAATTATCACAACTAGTTGGAGAATTAAAAAAATATATATTTAAGACTTTCAATTGTTTTATAATATTAGGTTTCGAATAGCTCGAAGTAACCTATATAGCTTTTTTTTAATGTAAATTAGTTTTATTTTAAATGTTATATAAACTTAATATGGTAAAAATATTTTTCAAAAAACTCAATTTGAAAAGAAACTTTAAGAAAACCAATAAAGAAAAAAAAGATTTAGTTCAAGATGAAAACGTTCGCTTAGTTTTAACCTTAAAACTTACAAACTTTTAAACGGTAAATGTTATAAAATTTTGAATTGTTTTAAAATAATTTTATTTAATAAAAGCGAACAGTGTGGATTTATAGTTATTCATAATAGTGAGCATGTTAAGCCGAATTGGACACTGAAGAAAATATTAAAATAATTTTAAAATAAATCTAAGTAATTTACATTATTTATTAAATAGCATTCGTGTTTTCAATTAAATCTGTGTTAATATAATGTGGTTTAGTTTTAAAAGGTATAACTAAACAAAAACTTGTTTTCACTGATTTATTTCGTATGAAATGTTATGTTATAGTACAATATTTCAGCATACAGTAACCTCTCGCTTATTTACGCACATTGTGTCCACAGAAAAAGTGCGTAGAGATATGAGAGATCGTAAAGATACGAGAGGTATTAAATATACTTACTATAATGTCTGTTTTTTGATACTGCTTCTAGTTAAAAGCAGACTGGGGACTTTCCCACTTTTAACAATTTGTTTAATTTATTTCTAAGTATGAAAACCAAAAATAAACTATACATAAACTTAAAAAAAAATTAAATTTAAGTAAAATACTAATTTATAATAATAAGTAGATTTTATCTTTATCTTTGTTTATATGTGACTTATCTGATACTTAACATTTATATATTTCTACTTAGCAAATTCAGTTTATAATTAAGCATTTGTTTACAATTTAGAAATGGTGTGGTCTCTATATTAAAATTTGTTTTTGTAGCCTTTTACAAAAACATGCAATTAGTGCTGTAATGGATTTCTTATTTTGAACAAAAATATGTACAATATAAGATAAATGTTTAATGAAAACTGTTTATGTTTAGAATTTTTATGTAATCTCTTATTGTTAACAAATTTTTTTATATACTGAGGTATAACTAAATGTTTATCAATTAGTCAAGAAGCATAAGTTTACAAAGTCTAAAGATATAGAGAACTGAGTTAGCATTTAAAAACATATACAATAAACCTAGTTTGTGCAATATTTAAAAAAATAAGATTTTTTTTTTGAAAGTTTTAGAATTCTAAAATGCGTAACTAAACGAGAGTGCGTACGTCACGAGTGCGTAAAGATGCGAGAGGTTACTGTACTAAAATTTAATTAACAAAGCTGCTATGTTTCATGAATTAGATAATGTTAACAGTTTATTAGGTTTAAGTTAACATTTCTCAAGAATACAAAGCTGTAAGTTTTTTCAAAACTAAATAAATATAAATTTATAAAATATAATAATTTACATTTTTGCCATTAACCAAAAGAAAATTTTCAATTACCAACAATTATACTTATTTTCATTAAAAACACTACTACAATACTTATTACTTTATCCGGACTTCACTTATATTGACACTCACTTATCCAGATTGGTGAAAGTATTAGATACACCCGGACACTTTTGCATTATGGGACATTTTACTCAAAAACACTTTTGCACAGTGTCAATTTTGCACGTGGGCTCACTTTTGCTCGAAAAAATTTTGCATGGACTGTAAATTAAAAAAAAATATTATTTATTAATTGGTTTTATTATCACTGTAACCCCTGATCCTTATCCTCGGTCGGTACACTACTTTAGTAAACTTAATTGTAAAACTATATAGTTTTGGCTAACATTTCTCAATAACACAAAGCTATAAGCGTAATACACTAGATAAAATATCGAAAAATGATTTAGATTAATTTTAAAGGAAAAATTTGGTAATTTTTGCTATTTTTTAAAATCAACTTATTTTACTTAATTTCCTAAAAATTTATTGAAAAAAAAACTAATTTAAAAGATAAAATGAAACTTGTTTGTTTCATACAAATAGTTAAATGCATGAGGTTAAATGCGAATTTTGTGAATATAACAATTTATTTGCTAAAAGATATAAACATTATTAATCGTTTAAATATTTGTACTTAGAAATAATTACAAAAGCAGTTAATGCTTACGAACTTTACTATTAAGTTTATTAAATTTTAGGCTGGATGTCTTAGGTCACTAGTATTAACTTTAATTAAGAATGTTAAACTCTGTAATATCACTGTAGAGCTATAATTTGAGATAAAAAATATTCTGCAAATACAAAGCGTTCTTTAGATTTTAAAAAGATTATAAAATAGTTTTTATGTTTATACAAAAATAACAGTAAACATTTTGCATGCAATTACAAACAATTATTAAAAATTTTCTTAAATTTTCTTTACTGAATTATAATTTAAACATATATCTAAACTATTTAATAAATAACAACTACATTTTTTTTTGATTCAACTGGTAGTGCAATTTTTAATGCTTTGATGTTATGAAGCTAAATGGTTAAGTTTTTAACTAAAAAAAAATTCAAATGAACTTAGCTACTAAAACTGAGTTCATCTTTCACGTCATAAACACATGACTTCAGCTCGTGTGTATAATAAGTGTACCTTAAACTAATTCTATTTGTTTAATTTGATGTTTAATTAATTATTAATATTTTTTTGTAAATACTATATTTAATAAAAAATTGTTGCTTTAATTAGTTATTATCAACATTTAAAGTATAAAGTTCTGCTTTTGTTTTGTATAAAGAAACTAATCCTGTTTAGTTTATAAATATTACAAAAAATATGAATTTAGTAATTTTGAACTAACACTAGTACTTGGTAGAATTTTTAGATATTAGTTTATACAGTCTTCTATAGTTAATTTTACTATATAACAAATACTTTATGTTTAAAAGTTACATACTTTTTAATTAACTACATAACTATTATTGTAAGAAACAAATAAAAAGAAAAAAAAACTACGTTGAGCTTAAAATCAAAATTAATTGCTTAGTTTAATGAATTTTGAAACGTTAAAACTTTTAAAATTTTAAAACGTTTCAAAATTTTCAAACTACTTTAAAATAATTTATTATTTTAAAACAGTGTGGATTTAAGGTTATATATCACAAGTAAGCAATTTATTGTCGATTTAGACACTTCAAAGCTTTAGAGTGATAAAACCAAGTTCCTTGACTTAATTTATTAAATAATTTTCATGCATTCTAGTGAATTTATAAACCCATGTTATAGTTTAGATTTCAAAATTATAAGTGTTTAAGTCATAAGCATAAACTTCTTTTTACTAGTTTAAAATGCTGGAATTTTAATAATATTAATCTTATGTATACTGAATTGTAATTAATGAAACAGCTTTGTTTCATGCATTAGATTGTGTTTACAGTATGTAAGGTTTAGCATAACATTTTGCAATAATATAAAGCTGTAAGCGTTTTAAAAAACTTAATATTTTTAAAATCACATTACAAATTATTTTACAATTTTGTCACAAACCTAGAAGAAATTTTTAGTTACCAATGATTTTTATTATTTTATATGAAAAAACTACTACTACAAATAAGTTAACATAATCTAGTTGACTAAAAACTTTAGTTTTGTACCATTTTGAAGTAACTAATTTAACAAGGAAAACGTCAATTAAAACATTTTTATGGTAAAAATATTAATATTATTTGCTTGATAATGTTAATAAATAGGTGTTTTATAACTACATTAACAATCTATATATATTAATGAAATGAACAAGTTTAACCAATATAAATTGAAACTTATTGTTTCATCAAAATAAGCGTATTAAAGAGTTTATATGCGTTAAAGTGAAATATATATATTTGCTAACAAATATATAGTTGTTTTCAGTTAGATTACCGGTACTCAAAACACACCACTAACAGAGTATATGTTTATTATATCGTATTAATAAAATATATCGTTTTGAAATCTTTTTAGTACTCTTTAGTACACAAGTTGCTTTATTTTATTAACCTTAGTTTTTATTTGAAAAAAGTTTATCTATTTTTATATTTATTTATTTGTATCTTTTTTATAAAAAAAAAGTTATAAAACATAGCTTTTAGCCTTAAATTTTAAGTTCGATATAAAATATTTTTACAGTATATTGATTTTTTTTTATTCTACTAAAATTATAAGTTATATAATGTAACATAATTTAAGACTTAAACTAATATTTGTTTTTTAGTTGAATAGTTTTGATAAATAGCTAGTTTTTAATATAAACAAATTTTACTCATGTTACATATTGTTTGATTAATTTGAAACACAAAGATCTTAATTTTAAAGTCTTAAACTATTCCAACTGAAGGGAGAAAAAAATATTTATATATTGGACTTACAACTATTTTATAATATTTGGTTTGGATTTGCTAGAAGTAACCTGTAAAGGTTTTTTTATACATATTTTTTTTTTCTTATTTCATATAAATTTAAAATGGTAAAACTATATTTCAAAAACTCTTTTTGAAATCAGAATCTATCAAAGTTTTTAACTTAAATATTTTTTTCTCATTGAAATATATTAAAACGACTATATAAAATAATATTGTATGTTTTGGTTTTAAGATAACAAATAAAGAGATCTTAACTGCTAGATAAGAAATAATGAATTTATTCTTTGAAGAATCTATTTTACCAACTCAGTTTTGTTCAAAGACTTTGACCGAAACTTAAGTTTTCTAAAAAAAATCTTGAAACAATAAATTCATATAAAATTATATCGCAAATAATTCCAACTTCAGTGTAGCTAATATTTAAAACTAGACTAGATATATTTATATAATTGCAAGGTAAAACTAGGAACAAAATGCATTTTCAAAGTAGGCTTTAGAGTCTTAATTTTTTTTGATGAGTTTTGGCGAAACTTTATTTTTATTCCAAAACTTTTTTTTTTAATTTAATGTGTTTAATAAAAAAGGGAAATGAAAATCCCATATTAGTTTATATTAACGAAAAAATAATTTTGATATAATACTAAAATAAATTTTCTGATGTTTTCGACAGTTCATCAAAACCAATTAATTTTCGTGAAGTTCAGTATATTTAACCTAAAGAAAACTATTTAAAAATATGAAATGAACCTTGATTGTTTCATACAAATAATTGCATGCTCTGATCGTTCAAAACGATGAATATAGTTATTTTATACTTATAAATACAAACATTACTATATAATTATATTCATTGTACTCAAAACTCACCTTTAAAGGAGTGCTTGCTTAACAAACTGTACTTATTAAATTAATACAACTTAAGTTCAGATCCATTATATCACTAGCATTAACTCTAAGTAACAATAGTATAATTTATCATGTTATAGTAGAATTATACTTTAAGACAACAAGTTTTCCCTGCAAGTATAAAGCGTACTTTAGATTTTATGAAAGTTATAAAAGCAATTTCTAAGTCTGCACCACAATTACAGTAAAGCTTTTTACATACCATGACGAATAAAAAATAAATTATTAGTGTTTGATATTCCTAAGTTAATTTTGTTATAAAAAATTATTTGAGTATATGTATGAATAGCAACAAAATGTTTTTGTTTTAATTGTAGTGTGAATTTTAGTTATCATTGTTGCGAAGCTACATAGTTTACTTTATAGTTGAATAACAATAATTTCATATAAATCAAACTGTTAATACTGGGTTTAATTATAACGTCATAACCACATGACTTCCGCTTGTGTGTGGTAATAAGTAAACGTCAAATTATGTCTGTGAGTTTAGCTTTATTTTTTAATAATTATAATGATTTTTAGTTATTGTATTTTTATGTTTATTAGCTCTATTTAACAATAAACAAATATAGAAATATTATGCTTTGTTTCTGATTTTGTGCTAACGAATTAGAGCATTTTAGTATGCAAACGTCACAAAAATTATAAGTTTCGTAAGTATGAACTCACACTAGTACTTGGTACATATTGAGATACTATTTCAGATAGTTTGCTGTAGTAAAACTTACTTATGCAGTTTGCAATTTTTATTTATAGGTTACTCACTTTTTGATTAATCACAGAGTAATTGTTTCAAGAAAAAAATTGAGCTCAACATGAAAACTTTTACCTAGTTGTAAACATTTAAAAAAACTTAAATATTTTAATTCTAAACATATTAATTTTTTTTATTTTATTTAAAATAATCTTATTTTCTAAAATAAACAAAAAAGGTGTATTATTATTTATCCATTGTAAGTAAATTCTTGTCGAATTGGACACTGAAAAAAAGACATTAAGTATAAAAACAAAGTAATTTAACGTTGTTTGTAAATAGCGTTTATGCTTGCAAATGAAATTATAAAAACACATTGTGGTTCAGTTTTCAAACTTTTAACAAAACATAAACTTGATTTCATTGATTTATTATGTTAAAAGTATCATACGATCTTAACTCTTAATACTTGTTCAATTATTACATCATAACCACATGACTTTCTCTTGCGTGTAGAAATAAGTAAACCTTAAGTTATATCTGTTTATTTAATTTCATATTTAAATCGTTATTTTTGTTTTTGTAGTTATTATATTAAAAAAAAATGTTGCACTATTTAACAGCTAAAAAATATGAATTTAATGTTTTGTTTCGATATTGTATAACTTAATTAATGCTTTCATAGTTCATTAACATCACAAAAAGTAAAAACTCTGTAACTATGAACTTACTCTAGTACTTATGGAATTTTTGGATATTATTTCAAATAGTTTACTGTAGTTAATTTTACATCTACAATGAATATCATTTTTCAAAAAATAGTAATTTTTTTATTAACCACACTATAATTGTTGTAAAAAAAAAGTTGCTCAAGATGTGTTTGCTTAGATTTAAATAATTTTTACCTATAAACTTTTAAATGGTATACGTCGCATTTTTTTTTACTTAATTTAAAATGATTTTATGTTGAATAGACAAACGGTGTCGATTTAAAATTATTTACCATAGTAAGCAATTTCTAGTCGAGTCGGACAATAGATTACTTTTTAGTAGTAAAATTCAGTAGGTTTACAAAATTCAAAAAAATAGTATATATGCTTTCGAGTAAATTTGTAAAAACATATTGTGCTTTAGTTTAAAAAATTGAAAATAAACGTATCTTAGTTTCACTGATTTATTATATTAAAAATTCAATGCTTAAAATACTTTAGTATACTGAATTAGTATTATAAACTGCTTATGCATTATCTTGTGAGTACAGTATGTAAAGTTCAAGTTCTTTTATTATATAAAACTAAATGTCTTTTTGAAAACTAAACAATGCGAAATTCACATTACAAAATAGTTAACAATTTTGTCATAAACCAATAGAATACTTTCAATTACCAAGTAGTTACAGTTATTTCAATAAAAAAGAATACTACTAAAAATAATATTATAACAAATTACTTGACTAAAAACTCTAGCATATGTACCATATTGAAATAAGTTAAGTCAATGAAAACAATTATTTAATGAACATTT
Source organism: Thalia democratica (assembly GCF_965202585.1). Classification (NCBI taxonomy): domain Eukaryota; kingdom Metazoa; phylum Chordata; class Thaliacea; order Salpida; family Salpidae; genus Thalia; species Thalia democratica. The sequence goes on along the minus strand of NC_139165.1, from coordinate 36,990,003 downwards.
ATTAATTTTTACTTTTTTAATTTTATAAGTTGGTTTTTTATCAATACTTTAAAATCAATGTATAAAACTGAAAATAATCCGATTTAATTAGAATAAAATAAAACTTATTGTTTTATTAAATAACTTTATTCAACATCTTTCATGAGATAAAAAAAAAAGAGTTTGTTCTTAGAAAGGTACAGTTGTTTTTAAAATTATTTTTGTAAATTTTTAAAATATTTTATAAACAAATTCTAAAATTTATAGTATATGCTTATTACATATTACAATCTAAATAATCGATTTTTAATATACGTAGCCTTAAAGATCTATGGTACACAAATTAGTTGATTTTAATAACCATAGATTTTTAATGGAGTTTATTTGATTAACAATAACTTACTTGAACCTTTTTTATATATTGTTTATTGAACGATAAAAAAAGCGCTTAAAAAGTTTGGTCTAAGGACTTGGTGTACAGAGGAGCTTTTTGGTAATCGAAATTTAAAAGCAATTTATAAATACTCATTCAACTTTTAATTTTAAGGTACCAAATATAAAATTACTTAATTTAAATGCTTTTTTGAACAAAGCGATTTTAAATTTAATTTACTTTAATTAAAAACTCTAACTATTGTAATGTAATTTAATACTTACGCTAATATTTAGTTGAATAGTTTCGATAAGTTGCTTATTTCTAATATAAATAAATCACATGTTACATATTGTTTGAATCAAATTGAAACACATATAATTTACTAATAAAATCTTAAACTATCACAACTTGAAGGAGAATTGAAAAAAAAATATAGATTTTAGAATTACGATTATTATATAATATTTGGTTTTAATTAGCTTGAAGTAATCTATTAAGCTTTTTTAAAATATATATTTTAGTTTTTTTTTATCGTCATATAAACTTAAAATGGTAAAAATATTTTTTAAAAGGTTCTATTTGAAATCAAAATCTACCAAACATTTTCAATTAAATAAACTTTTCTCATTGAAATGTTAACAAAATAACTATATAAAGTAATATTGCAAAAAATTCGAACTTCAGTGTAGCAAATATTTAAAACTAGTTGAGATGTATTTAAAATAATTACAGGGTAAAACCAGAAACAAAATGCTTATTTAAAGTATATATTAGAGTTTAAATTTTCTATAATGTGTTTTGACGGAACTTTATTTTTTTTATATTCAACAAGCTTTTTATTTTCATTTTCAGTTAATGCAATTAATAAAAAGGCAAATGAACATGCCATGATAGTTAATAACATCGAAAAAACGATTTGGATATATTACTAAAATAAACGTTCGGATAATTTCGACTGTTCATCAAAGCCGAATAATTTTTATGAAATTCAGTAGAACTTGACTAAAGAAAACTATTTTGAAATAAATATTGAAACTTAATTGTTTCATTTAAACAATTGCTTTATCTGTTAGTGCAAAAAGATGAATACAGTTATTATGTAATAAAAAATATAAACATTATTATCTGTTTTAATTGTTTGTACTTTAATTCACCACTATAGAACCTTATGCTTAACAAACTGAACTTATCAAATTAATAAAAATTAAGGCTAGATCAAGTAGATCAGTAGTATCAAATTTAAGTAACAATATTAAAGACTGTATTTTCGTTGTAGAGCTATACATTAAAATATTTTTTCTTTGCTGAAAATAAAAATTGCACTTTAGATTTGATAAAAATTAAAAATGTATTTTCTAAGTCTACACCACAATTACAGTAAAGCTTTTACATACCATGACGAATTAAAAATTAATTTTTTGTTTTCAATCTTCCTAAGTCGATTTTATAATAAAATAAAATACTGGGATCAATTATAACGTGTATGTGGTAATAAGTAAACCTCAAATTATATCTGTGGGTTTAATTTGATTTTTTAACAATTATAAATTTTTTTATGGTTATTATACTTTAATAATTAATGCCTCTATTGAATAAAAAACAGATACAAAACTATTATGCTTTGTTTTTCATTTTGTATAAACGATTTAATGCGGTTTAGTTTCTAAACATCACAAAAAGTATAAGTTTTGTAACTATGAACTCACACTAATACTTGGTACATTTTTAGATACGATTTCAGATAGTTTGCTGTAGTATAATTTAATTATACAATTCACAGTTTTAATTTAAGGTTCCTCACTTTTTTGTTAACAATTAACATTGGTTAAAGTCTGCAGAGCAGAAGCCTGGACTTTCGTTTGCCATGAGACAAGCTCAAATTTGAAAAAATGGTTGATCATGTCAATTCGATCACCACAAGTTTCGGTAGACTGAGACTGGTTTCGTCCTTATTAGGACTCATCAGTCAGTCACAACCGAAAAACTTGCATTGGTCAATCTACAAACGGTTAATCATGCTTTAACATGCTTAGCAAATGGTTGCTTCATGTGAAAGTCTTTTGAGTAATCACAGAATGATTGTTTTAGGAAAAAAAAAATTAACTCAACATGAAAATTTTTGCTTAGTTTCAAACATTTAAAATTTTTGTATGTTTTAAGTTTTAAACGTAAAGAATTTTTTTATTAAACAATTTTCTTTTCCAAAACAAACTAAGTAGAGTTATCATTATCTATTATAGTAAGTAGTTTCTTATCGAACTTGACAACAAAAAATATCAAGTAATAAAACAAAGTAATTTAACGTAATTTTCAATAGCGTGTATGATTTCAAGTAAATTATAAAAAAAATAACGTGGTTTAGTTTCCAAAGTTATAACTAATCATAAACTAGATTTCATTGAATTATTATCTTAAAAGTCTCATACGATCTTTTATCCTGATACTAATTTTATTTATCTTGTCATAACCACATGACTTCCGCTTGTCTGTAGAAATAATTATACAATAATTAATACCTGTATGTTAAATTTGATGTTAAAATCACTATTTTTATTTTTGTAGTTATTATATTTAAAAAAGTTTTTGCACTATTTAATAGTTTAATTATTAAAATATAAAGTTATATTTTCATATTTTTGTACCTTATTTTAAAATCAGGTTATAAGATTTATAGTTTTGCTTTTAATTTTGAAAATTAAGATACTTAAGTTAAAGTTACTTAAAACAAAAGCTTTTTAGAAAAAATCTAATTTAATTTTATTTAACTAATATTAAAACTTATGTTTTATGTAATATTTTTTAACACATTTGCTGACATTTAGTATAAAAGTCTTTACAATTAGCTAATACTATATTAATTAATCTTAAATTTGAAGTGAAAATTTCATACAAAATGTTATAATCAAAATAGTTATTTTGGAAAATTACTAGAAGAAAGAAATTTATGATATTTTCGACTATTATTGAAACTAATTCTTATTTCTTATTTTCCATTTGATTTACCTAAAATAAACTAATTATAAATATAAAATGAAACTTGTTTGTTTCATACAAATAAATGCATTAAGGACTGAAAATAAATATTAAGAACATACAATAAATTATATTGTATGAAATTAAGAAAAAAATACGTTGTTATCTGTTTATATATTTGTTTTTTAAATCACCACTAAATGACTTTGTGCTTTACAAACTGTACTTAATAAATTTAAAAAATTTAAGGCTGTATCGATACTTCCTTACCATTAACTTTAAGTAGCAATATCATAGAACGTAATACCTTTATAAACCAAGACTTTAAGACGAAAAGTTTTTGCAGCAAATACAAAGTGTGTATTAGAATTGAAAAAAAAAGGTAAATTTTAAGTTTATACTAAATAACATTAAAACACTTTACATAACATGAAAAAAAGAAATGTTTTTAATTTTCTGAAGTACATATGAACTAAACTAGCAATACTGAGTTCAAATATTACGTCATAACCACATGACTTCCGCTAATGTGTAAAAGTAATAAAAATTAAATTATATCTGTTGGTTTAATTTTATGTGTAAATCATCATATCTTTCTTTGTAATTTTCAATTTTCAAAGGTAGTTTCTCTACTTAACAATGAACAAATGTATAAATGTATTGTCCTCTTTTCAATTTAATATAAACAGATTAATGGTCATTAGTTAATAAACATTATGAATAGTGCAATTTTTTAACTTTTAACTCACAATAGTAATTAGTTGAATTTTTAGAAATTAGTTTAGATAGTTTGCTGTAGTAAAATTCATCTATATAAATAATATTTTTTATTTAGGATTACTCACCTTTTGATTAATCACACAAAAATTGTTGTGAAAAAAAAACAAATAAAATAAAAATACATTGAGTTAAAGACAAAAAGTTTAATGAGTTTTAAAAAATTTTCAAACATTAAAACTTTTAAACATTTAAAAATTTTTAAATACTTTAAAATAATTTTATATTCTAAAAACAACAGTGTGTATATAAAAATAATAATCATAGTGAGAAATTTATTGTCGAATAGATACTCAAAGAACATTAATTATTATAAAAAGTATCTTAAAATTAATCATTAAATAGAATTTATGCTTTCAAGTGAATTTGTAAAAACTAATTGTGCTTTAGTTTTCTGAATTTTAATTAAACAAAAATTGATCTAAATGATTTATTACGATAGTAGTTTAACGCTAACATATCGTTAGTAAACTGAATATAAATAAAATTGCTTTGTTTAATATCTCACCCTTTGAATGCAGTTTGTATAGTTGTGGCTAACATTTCTCAATAACACAAAGCTGTAAGCGTAATATACTAGCTAATAACATTGAAAAGCCGATTTATATTTTTATAAAGATAAAACCTTATAAAATCCTGACTATTTTTTAAAAACCATTCATTTTACAGAATTTCCTTATAATTTCCAAAAAAAAAATAGTTAAAAATATGAAATGAAACTTGTTTGTTTCATACAAATAGTGAACTGCCAAAAATTAATTCTATTCAATGAATATAACATTTTTCTGAGCTAAAAAGTATAAACATTATTTTTTGATAAAATTATTTGTACTTAAATATCACCACAAAAGGAGTTAATGGTTAACAAACTGTACTTGTTAAATTTATTAAATTAAGGTTTGATACAGTAGATCACTAGTATTATCTTAAAGTAACAATAAGTAACAAAGTCTGCAATATCACTGTAGAGCTATAATTTAAAACAATAAGTTTTTGCTGTAAATACAAAGTGTGCTCTAGATTTTAAAAGGATTACAATTTAATTTCTAGTTTATACAAAAATAACAATAAACATATATACATACCATTACGAACAAATAATAAAAATTTTCTTTAATTTTTCTGAATGAATTATAAATTAAACATGTATTCTAACCGTTTTATGAATAGAAACTACATTATTTTATTTTAAATGGTAGTGAAAATTTAAATGCATGGTTATTATGATGCTAATTGCTTAAGTTACTATATGAAAAAAAGTCATATAAACTTAACTATTAATACTGATTTCAATTATCACGTCATAAACTCATGACTTCCGTTTGTGTGGAGAAGCAATTATACCTAAAGTTAAACCTTTTTATTTAATTTGATGTTTCAATTATTAATATTATTTTTTATAAACACTATATTTAATAGAAAATAATTGTTTTACTTAACTATTATCAATTTTAAAAGCATAAAGTTCTACTTTTGCTTTGTATAAAGATACTAATGCTTTTCATTTTATAAGCATCTTAAAAAGTTTAGATTTAGAAAATTTGAACTCACACTGATACTTAGTATAAATTTTAGATATTAGTTCAGACAGTTTTCTACTGTAAAATTTACTTATACAAATGTTTTAAAGTTACTCACTTTTTGATAGATCACATAACGATTATTGTAAGAAACAAAAAAAAACGAAAAAAACCACGCTGAGACCAAAATAGAAAATGTTTATTTAGTTTTGTAAATGTTAAAACGTTTATATTTATTTATCATATGTAAACAATTTATTGTCGATGTAGACACTTATAAACTATAAAGTAATAAAACTAAGCTTTTTGACTTCATCTATTTAATAATGTTAAATCATTTCAGTGAATTTATAAATCTATGTTACCTGTTAATTTTCAAAATTATTAGTTTTTAAATTATAAGCATAAACCTTTTTTGACTAATTTAGTATGTTGAAAATTTAATACTATTAATTCTTTAGAATACTGAATTGTAATTAATGAAACAGCTATGTTTCATGCATTATATTGTGATTACAGTTTGTAAGGTTTAGGTTAACATTTTGCTATAATACAAAGGTGTAAGCGTTTTAAAAAACTAAATAATTTTATAATCACATCATAATTTAGTTTACAAATTTGTCATTTACTAAGAAGGAATTTTTAAAAACCAAGTAATTTTAGTTATTTTAATTAAAAAACTACGATAACAAATTAATTAATATACACTAGTTGACTAAAAACTTTAGCTTGTACCATTTTAAAGTAACTAATTTAATAAGGAAAACGTCAATAAAATCAGTTTTCTTGTTAAGAATTTATATTATTTGCTGGTTAATGTTAATAAATAGGTATTTTATAACTACATTTACAATCAATGTATTTCACTGAAATAAACAAATTTAAACAATATAAAATGAAACTTATTGTTTCGTAAAAATAAGTATATTCAAGAGTTACTATGCGATACAATGAAATATATTTATGTGCTAACAAATGTACAGTTGTTTTCTGTTAAGATTACCAGTACTCAAAACACACCATTAACAGCGTATATGTTTATTATAAAGTTTTTATTAGAAATATCGTTTTTTAAATCTTTTTAGTACTCTTTAGTAACTATTATGCTTTATTTTATTAAACTTAGTTTTAACTTCAAAAAATGTGTCTGTTTATACAATAACTTATTTATACCTTTTGTATAAAAGTAATTATAAAGCATACTTTTTAGCCTTCAATTTTTATATTTATTTATAATTTTTTAACAACATATTTATATTTTATCCTACTAAAATTAATAATATTTTAATGTAACATAATTTAACACTCAAGCTGATATTTAGTTGAACTTTTTTGATAAGTTGCTAACTTTCAACATAAATTAATCTCAATCATGTTACTTACTGTTTGAATTAATTTGAAACATATAGATCATACTGATAAAATATTAAGTTATCATAACTAATTGGAGAATTTAAAAAGAAAACTATATTTAAGACTTTCTATTGTTTTATAATATTAGGTTTCGATTAGCTCAAAGTAACCTATATAGCTTTTTTTTATGTAAATTAGTTTTATAAATTTAATTTTTTATAAACTTAAACTTAACATGGTAAAAATATTTTTCAAAAAACTCAATTTGAAAAGAAACTTTAAGAAAACCAATAAAGAAAAAAAAGATTTAGTTCAAGATGAAAACGTTCGCTTAGTTTTAACCTTAAAACTTACAAACTTTTAAACGGTAAATGTTATAAAATTTTGAATTGTTTTAAAATAATTTTATTTAATAAAAGCGAACAGTGTGGATTTATAGTTATTCATAATAGTGAGCATGTTAAGCCGAATTGGACACTGAAGAAAATATTAAAATAATTTTAAAATAAATCTAAGTAATTTACATTATTTATTAAATAGCATTCGTGTTTTCAATTAAATCTGTGTTAATATAATGTGGTTTAGTTTTTAAAGGTTTAACTAAACAAAAACTTGTTTTCACTGATTTATTTCGTAGAAATGTTATGTTATAGTACAATACTTCAGTATACTATTATGTAATAAATAAAACTGCTATGTTTCATGAATTAGATAATGTTAACAGTTCCTTAGGTTTAGGTTTACATTTCTCAATATTACAAAGCTGTAAATGTTTTCAAAACTAAATAAATTTAAGTTTACAAAATATAATAGTTTACAACTTTGCCATTAACCAAAAGAAAACTTTCAATTACCTATAAGTATATTTATTATGATTAAAAACACTACTACAATACTTATTACTTTATCCGTGCTTCACTTATATGGACACTCACTTATCCAGATGAGTGAAAGTCTTAAATACATCAGGATACTCTTGCACGAAGCGATATTATACTCGCAAACACTTTTGCACAGTGTCAATTATGCAAGTGGGTTCACTTTTGCACGAAGAAAGTTTTGAATGGATTGTAAATTAAAAAAAAATATTAATTATTAATTGTTTTTTATTATCCTTGTAATACCTAACCCTTACCCTCGGTTGGTAACCTCTTGTTGGTAACCATGGAAAGTAAATTTTCTTACTTTTTATCATTTTTTATTCTCGTACACAAATTACCCTTTGTCCAAAATTGATTTTCCATGCAGAAGTGACCGATCGTGCAAAAATCTTTAATCAAATTAATCTTAACAGTCTTAATTTTGTAAAAGAGTTTTGACAAAACACATTTTTTTTTTCGAAAACATTACAAATGTTGTTAATTTTTACTTAACATGTTTTATAACATAGAAAATGAAAAATATAAAACTAATAAAAACAACTTTGATGAATTACTGAAATAAACTTTCGGATATGTTTAAAACTAATTAAATTTTCTGGATTTCCTACAATTATACTTAAAATAAAGTAGTTAAAAAGCCAAAATGAAATTTGTTTGTTTAATACAAATAATTGCGAGGCAGGAGGAAGCCTGGTGAAAATAATATACTAATGTACTTTAAAGTATTTATATTTATACATTTTTAAACTATTTGTACTTAAAATTCGACACTGAAGTAGCATATGCTTCACAGACTGTACCTAATAAATTTATTAAATTTAAGGCTGGATCGATAGATCACTAACATTAACTTTAAGTAGCAATATTATAGAACATTATACCATCGCAAGGACGTAGCTAGCTCATAAAAGTTACGAATCTACAAAAATTAAACGTCTCAAATGACGCGTGATAACGTCCTAGCGGGAACGCAGCAACTAAAACTACCTCCATTGTAATTGAATTTAATCTGAAAATATGTAGTAATGTTAATACATCAAAAATTAGCTAGACTTTAAGACAAAAAGTTTTCGCAGCAAACACAAAGCTTATTTTAGATTTGAAAACATTTTTTAAAACTAATTAAGTTTATACTAAAATAACAGTAAAACTTATTAAATAACACGACAAATACAAAATTATTCATACGTAAAGCAAGAAGATTTTAATTTTAATCGTAGTGCAAATTTTGATGTACTGTTGTTATGAAGTTAAACACTTTAGTTTATAATTGATTAAAAATAAATTCATGTGAGCTAAACTAGTAATACTGAGTTTAAATATTACGTCATAACCACTTGACTTCGCTAATGTGTTAAAGTAATTAAACCTTAAGTTATATCTATTTGTTTAATTGGATGTTTAAATCTTTAGTATTACTTTGTAACTATTATATTTTAAACCTATTTGCTCTTTTAATCAAGAATAAATATAAAATATATAGTCCTCTTTTTGATTTTTTTTAAACAAATTAGTGCCCCTTAGTTTATAAACATTACAAATAGTATAAATTTTGTAACTATTAATTAAGACTAGTAATTAGTAGAATTTTTATAATTTAGTTCAGATATTTTGCTGTATTAAATTTTACTTATACGAATAATACTTTTTATTTAGAGTTACTATGATTAATCACACTAAGATTGTTGTAAAAAAACAAATGAAAAAATATCTACATTGAGCAATAGAAAACAAGTTCGATGAGTTTAAACATTTTAAAACATTACAACTTTTAAACGATAAATGTTTTAAAGTTTTAAAATAAATAAATAATTTATATTCTAAAAACAACAATATTAAAATTAGTAATCATAGTGAGCAGTTTCTTGTGAAATTGGATACTTAAAAAGCTTTAAGTAATAAAACAAAGTAATTTAACATTATTTATTAAATAGGATTAATGTTTTAAAGTAAACTTATAAAAACAAATTTTGGTTTAGTTATCTAAATTGTAAGTAAACATAATCTTGTTTTCACTATTTATTATGTTAGAAATTTCAAGCTAACACTACTTTAGTAAACTTAATTGTATAAAATAAATCTGCTTTGTTTCAAATAATAGTTTGTGAGTACAGTTTATAAAGTTGTGACTAATATTTCTCAATAACACAAAGCTGTAAGCGTAAAATACTAGTTAAAAATATCGAAAAGTGACTTAGATTAATTCTAAAGGAAAAATTTAGTAATTTTGGCCATTTTTTAAAACCAACTTATTTTACTGAATCTCCTTATAATTTACCGGAAAAAACTAATTAAAAAGATAAAATGAAACTTGTTTGTTTCATACAAATAGTTGCATGCATGACGTTAAATGCGGAAATTGTGAATATAACATTTTATTTGCTAAAAGATATAAATATTTTTATTCGTTTAAAATAATTGTACTTAGAAATCACTACAAAAGCAGTTAATGCTTACGAACTTTACTTATTAAGTTTATTAAATTTTAGGCTGGATATCTGAGATCACTAGTATTATCTTTAATTAAGAATATTAAACTCTGTAATATCACTGTAGAGCTATAATTTGAGATAAAAAAAATTCTGCAAAAACAAAGCGTTTTTTAGATTTTAAAGGATTATAAAATAATTTTTAAGTTTATACAAAAATAACAGTAATTATTTTTGCAGGCAATTACAAACAACTAGTAAAAATTTTCTTCAATTATCCTAACTGATTTATAACTTAATAATATATCTAAACTGTTTTTCGAATAACAACTAATTTTTTTTCGATTCAACTGGTACTGCAAATTTTAATGCATTGTTGTTATGAAGCTAAATAGTTAAGTTTTCAACTAAAAGAATAAATTCATATGAACTTAGCTACTAAAACTGAGTTCATCTAACACGTCATAAACACATGACTTCCGCTTGTGTGTATAATAAGTGAACCTTAAATTAAATATGTTTGTGTTTTGATGTTTAATTAATTATTATTTTATTTTGTAAATACCATATTTAATAAAAAATTGTTCCTTTTATTAGTTATTATCAACTTTTAAAGTATAAAGTTCTGCTTTTGTTTCGTACAAACAAACTACCCCTGTTTAGATTATAAACGTTACAAAAAATATGAATTTACTAACTTTGAACTAACACTAGTACATGGTAGAATTTTTAGATATAAATTAATACAGTTTTCTATAGTTAGTTTTACTTATACAACAAATACTTTTTGTTTAAGAGTTACTTACTTTTTAATGAATCACATTACTTTTATTGTAAGAAACAAATAAAAAGAAAAAATACTACGTTGAGCTCAAAATCAAAAATGTTTGCTTAGTTTACTAAATTTTCAAACGTTAAAACTTTTAAATTTTCAAAACACTTCAAAATTTTATAATTACTTTTAAAATAAGTTATTATTTTAAAAACGAACAGTGTGGATTTAAAGTTATATATCACAAGTAGTAATTTATTGACGATTTAGACACTTAAAAGCTTTAGAGTAATAAAATTAAGTTCCTTGACTTAATTTATTAAATAATTTTAATTCATTCCAGTGAATTTATAAATCCATGTTAAAGTTTAGCTTTCAAATTTATAAGTGTTTAAGTTATAGGCATAAACTTCTTGTCACTAATTTCGTATGCTGGAAATTTAATACTATTATTACTTACGTATACTAAATTGTAATTAATGAAACAGCTTTGTTTCATGCATTAGATTGTTTTTACAGTATGTTAGGTTTAGGTTAACATTTTGCAATATTACATAGCTGTAAGCATTTAAAAGACTAAATATTTTTTAAATCACATTACAAATTAGTTTACAATTTTCTCACTAACCTAGAAGGAATTTTTAGCTACCAAGTTGTCTTAACCATTTTAAATAAAAAAAGTACTACTACAAATAAATATACATAATCTAGTTGACTAAAAACTTTAGCTTTGTACCATTTTGAAGTAACTAATTTAATAAGGAAAACGTCAATTAAAACATTTTTATGGTGAAATGTCAATTTATAAACATCACATTTTTTTATTATTAACATTATTTGCTTGATATTGTTAATAAGTAGGTGTTTTATAACTACATTAACAATCAATGTATTTCAATGAAACTAACTAAATTAACCAATATAAAATGAAACTTATTGTTTCATCAAAATAAGCGTATCAAAGAGTTTGTATGCGTTAAAATGAAATATATTCATTTGCTATTGAATGTACAATTGTTTTAAGTTGAGATTGCCATTACTCAAAACACACCACTAACAGAGTATGTGCTTATTATAGTGTATTTATTACAAATATTTTTTTTTAATCTTTTTTGTACTCTTTAATATACAAGTTGCTTTATTTTATTAGCCTTAGTTTTAATTTTAAAAGAATTTATCTGTTTTTATAATAATTTATTTGTATCTTTGTATTCTTTTTATAAAATAGAATTATTAAGCATAGTTTATAGCTTTTAATTTTTAGTTTAATTTAGAACATTTTTGCGGTATATTGATTTATTTTTTATCTACTAAAATTATAAAGTCTATAATTTAATATAATTTAAAACTTGAACTAATATTTGTTTTTTAGTTGAGTAGTTATTTTGATAAACAGCTAGTTTTTAATATAAATTAATTTTACTCATTTTACATACTGTTTGGTTCAATTTGAAACACTTAGATCTTAATTATAAAGTCTAAAACTATTACAACTTAAGGAAAAATTAAAAAATAATTATATACAAGACTTACAATTATTAAAAAATATTTGGTTTGGATTAGCTAGAAGTAACCTGTAAAGAGTTTTTTAAATGTATTTTTTTTAATTTCATATAAACTTAAAATGTTAAAAATATGTTTCAAAGTCTCTTTTTAAAATTAAAATCTACCAAGCTTTTTCACTAAAATAATATTTTCTCATTGAAATTTTAATCAAACAACTATATAAAGTAATATTGTATGTTTTGGTTTTAAGAAAACAATTAAAGAGATCTTAACTACTACATGAGAAGTAATGAATTTATTCTTTAAAGAATTAATTTTACCAACTCAGTTTTGGTCAAAGACTTTGACTGAAACTTAGTTTGTAAAATAAATTTTCGAAACAATAAATTCATATAAAATTATGTTGCAAATAATTCCAACTTCACTGTAGCTAATATTTAAAACTAGGCTAGATATATTTAAAATAATTGCATGGTGAAACTAGGAACAAAATGCTTATTCAAATTAGGATTTAGAGTCTAATTAATGTGTCTTGACGAATTTTTTTTTTATTCAAACATTTTTTTAATTTTTATTTAATGTGTTTAATAAAAAGGCAAATGAAAATACTTTAATAGTTAACAACATCGAAAAAATGATTTTGATATTTTACTAATAACACTCAAGCTGATATTTAGTTAAACTTTTTTGATAAGTTGCTAACTTTTAATATAAATTAATTTTAATTATGTTTCTTACTGTTTGAATTAATTTGAAACATATAGATCTTAATGATAAAATCTTTAATTATCACAACTAATTGGAGAATTTAAAAAAATATATATATTTAAGATTTTCAATTGTTTTATAATATTAGGTTTCGATTAGCTCGAAGTAACCTATATAGCTTTTTTTAAATGTTTATAACTTCATTTTAAATTTTATATAAACTTAACATGGTAAAATATTTTCAATAAACTCTATTTAAAAAGAATATCTAAGAAAACAAATGTAAAAAAAAATTTAGCTCAAGATGAAAATGTTCGCTTTTAAAACTTTCAAATTTTTAAACGGTATATGTTATGAAAACTTTTATTGTTTTAAAATAATTTTATTTTATAAAAACGAACAGTGTGAATTTATTATTATTCATAATAGTGAGCATATTAAGTCGAACTGGACACTGATTGAATATTAAATAATAAATTTAAGTAAGTTACAGAATTTATTAAATAGCACTCGTGTTATTATAATCTTAATTATTATCTTAATTATAAATTCTAAAACTATTACAACTTAAGGAAAAATTAAAAAATAATTATATACAAGACTTACAATTATTAAAAAATATTTGGTTTGGATTAGCTAGAAGTAACCTTTAAAGAGTTTTTTAAATGTATTTTTTTTTTAATTTCATATAAACTTAAAACGGTAAAAATATGTTTCAAAGTCTCTTTTTAAAATCAAAATCTACCAAGCTTTTTCACTAAAATATTTTTTTCTCATTGAAATTTTAATCAAACAACTATATAAAGTAATATTGTATGTTTTGGTTTTAAGAAAACAATTAAAGAGATCTTAACTACTACATGAGAAGTAATGAATTTATTCTTTAAAGAATTAATTTTACCAACTCAGTTTTGGTCAAAGACTTTGACTGAAACTTAGTTTGTAAAATAAATTTTTGAAACAATAAATTCATATAAAATTATGTTGCAAATAATTCCAACTTCACTGTAGCTAATATTTAAAACTAGGCTAGATATATTTAAAATAATTGCATGGTGAAACTAGGAACAAAATGCTTATTTAAAGTAGGATTTAGAGTCTAAATTTTTTATAATGTGTCTTGAAAAATTTTTTTTTATTCAAACATTTTTTATTTTTTTATTTAATGTGTTTAATAAAAAGGCAAATGAAAATACTTTAATAGTTAACAACATCGAAAAAATGATTTTGATATTTTACTAATAACACTCAAGCTGATATTTAGTTAAACTTTTTTGATAAGTTGCTAACTTTTAATATAAATTAACTTTAATTATGTTTCTTACTGTTTGAACTAATTTGAAACATATAGATCTTAATGATAAAATCTTTAATTATCACAACTAATTGGAGAATTAAAAAAAAAATATATTTAAGACTTTCAATTGTTTTATAATATTAGGTTTCGATTAGCTCGAAGTAACCTATATAGCTTTTTCTAAATGTTTATAACTTCATTTTAAATTTTATAAAAACTTAACATGGTAAAATATTTTCAATAAACTCTATTTAAAAAGAATATCTATGAAAACAAATGTATAAAAAACATTTAGCTCAAGATGAAAATGTTCGCTTTTAAAACTTTCAAATTTTTAAACGGTATATGTTATGAAAACTTTTATTGTTTTAAAATAATTTTATTTTATAAAAACGAACAGTGTGAATTTATTATTATTCATAATAGTGAGTATATTAAGTCGAACTGGACACTGATTGAATATTAAATAATAAGTTTAAGTAAGTTACAGAATTTATTAAATAGCACTCGTGTTTTCAATTAAATTTGTGTTAATGTAATGTGGTTTAGTTTTCAAAGGTATAACTAAACAAAAACTTGTTTTCACTGATTCATTTCGTATGAAATGTAATGTTATAGTACAATACTTCAGAATACTAATATTTAATAAATAAAACTCCTATGTTTAATGAATTAGATATTGTTAAAAGTTTGTTAGGTTTAAGTTAACATTTCTCAAGAATACAAAGCTGTAAGTGTTTTCAAAACTAAATAAATCTAAATTTACAAAGTATAATAGTTTACAACTTTGCAATTAATCAAAAGAAAATTTTCCATTACAAACAATTATATTTATTTTCATTAAAAACACTACTACAATACTTATTACTTTATCCGGGCTCACTTATGGACACTCACTAATCCAGACGGGTTAAAGTCTAAAATACACCTGTACACTTTTGAACAAAGGGAAATTTCACTCGAAAACACTTTTGCACAGTGTTAATTATGCACGTAGGCTCACTTTTGCACGAAGAAAGTTTTGCATGGATTGTAAATTAAAAAATATTAATTATTAATTGTTATTTTATTATCACTGTAATACCTAACCCTTACCCTCGGTTGGTAACCTTGAAAAGTAAATTTTCATTCTTTTTATTGTTTTTTACTCTCGTACACAAATTACACTTTTTGCAAAATTGACTTTCCATGCAGAAGTGACCCTTCGTGCAAAAATCTTTAATCAAATTAATCTTAAGATTCTTAATTTTGTAAAAGTGTTTTGACAAAACGAGTTTTTTTTTTCGAAAAAATTACAAATATTGTTTAATTTTCACCTAACATGTTTTACAACATAAAAAATGAAAAATAAAAAACTAGTAAAAACAATTTTGATGAATTACTGAAATAACCTTTCGGATATATTTAAAACTAATTACATTTTCTGAATTTCCTAATGTTTTACTTAAAATAAAGTAGTTAAAAATCCAAAATGAAATTTGTTTGTTTAATATAAATAATGCGAGGCAGTAGAGGAGCTTGGTGAAAATAATATTTTCATGTACTTTAAAATATTTAGAGTAATGCATGTATAAACTATTTGTACTTAAATGTTGACACTAAAGGAGTATGTGCTTTATAAACAGTAATTGATAAATTTATTAGATTTAAGGGTTGATCAATAGAGCACTAACATTAACTTTAAGTAGCAATATTATAGAACATTTTACCATTGTAAAGCTAGACTTTAAGACACAAAGTTTTATAGCAAACACAAAGCTTATTTTAGATTTAAAAACATTTATAAAAGCTAATTCTAAGTTTATACTAAAATAACAGTAAACTTTTCACATAACATGACAAATTTAATTAATTCTCTGTAGTTTGTTTTATACAAGCGTTTATTTATTGATTTTAAAGTAAAACAAGAAGATTTTTATTTTAATAGTAGTGCAAATTTTGATGTACTGTTGTTATGAAGCTAACTAGTTTAGTTTATAATTAAATAAAAATAACTTCATATGTGCTAAACTAGTAACACTGAGTTCTATTATCATGTCATAACCATATTACTTTCGCTAATGTGTAAAAGTCATTAAACCAAGACTATATATATGTTTGTTTAATTGGATGTTTAAATCTTTAGTATTACTTTGTAACTATTATTATTTAAACTTTTTGCTCTTTTAATAAAAAATATATATAAAATATATAGTCCTCTTTTTGATTTTGTATAAACAAATTAATGCCCTTTAGTTTATAAACATCACAATTAGTATAAATTTTGTAACTATTAACTAAGACTAGTAATTGGTACAATTTTTATAATTTAGTTCAGATATTTTGCTGTAATAAATTTTACTTATACGAGTAATACTTTTTATTTAGTGTTACTCACTTTTTGATTAATCACACAAAGATTGTTGTAAAAAAACAAATGAAAATTAAAAATACATTAAGCTAACGAAAAAAAGTTTGATAAGTTTTAAACATTTTAAAACATTACAATTTTAAAACGATAAATGTTTCAAAGTTTTTAAATAATTATTTAATAATTTATATTCTAAAAACAACAATATTAAAAATTAGTAATCATAGTGAGCAGTTTCTTGTGAAATTGGTACTAAAAAGCATTAAGTAATAAAACAAAGTAATTTAACATTATTTATTAAATAAAATTTATGCTTTACAGTAAACTTATAAAAACAAATTTTGGTTTAGTTTTCTAAATTGTTAGTGAACATAATTTTTTTTTCACCTATTTATTATGTTAGAATTTTCAAGCTAACACTACTTTAGTAAACTTAATTGTAAAGTTAAACTGCTTTGTTTTATGTATTAGCTTGTAAGTACAGTTTGTATAGTTGTGGCTAACATTTCTCAATAACACAAAGCTGTAAGCGTAATATACTAGTTAAAAATATCGTAAAATAGTTTAGATTAATTCTAAAGGAAAAATTTAGTAATTTTGGCTATTTTTTAAAACCAACTTATTTTACTGATTTTTCTTATAATTTACCAAAAAAAAAAAACTAATAAAAAAGATAAAATGAAACTTGTTTGTTTCTTACAAATAGTTGCATGCATGACGTAAAATGCGAAGATTGTGAATATAACATTTTATTTGCTAAAAGGTATAATCATTATTATTTGTTAAAAATAATTGTACTTAGAAATCACTACAAAAGCAGTTAATGCTTACGAACTTTACTTATTAAGTTTTTTTAAATTTTAGGCTGGATATCTTAGATCACTAGTACTAACTTTAATTAAGAATATTAAACTCTGTAATATCACTGAAGAGCTACAATTTGAGATAAAAAAAATTCTGCAAATACAAAGCGCTTTTTAGATTTTAAAAAGATTTTAAAATAATTTTTAAGTTTATACAAAAATAACAGTTAACATTTTGCATGCAATTACAAACAATTAGTAAAAATCTTCTTCAATTTTCCTAACTGAATTATAATTAAAACATATATCTAAACCGTTTTATGAATAGCAACTACATTTTTTTATTTTAAATGGTAATGCATATTTTAATGCATTGTTGTTATGAAGCTAATTGGTTAAGTTTTTAACTAAAAGAATAAATTCATATGAACTTAGCTACTAAAACTGAGTTCATCTAACACGTCATAAACACATGACTTCCGCTTGTGTGTATAATAAGTGAACCTTAAATAAAATCTATTTGTTTAATTTTATGTTTTATTAATTATTATTATTGTTTGTAAATACCATATTTAATAAAAAATTGTTGCTTTAATTAGTTATTATCAACTTTTAAAGTAAAAAGTTCTGCTTTTGTTTCGTATAAACATACTAATCCTGTTTAGTTTATAAACGTTACAAAAAGTATGAATTTAGTAACTTTTTACTCACACTAGTACTTGGTAGAAATTTTATTTATTAGTTTATATAGTTTTCTATACTTAATTTTACTCATACAACAAATACATTTTGTTCAAGATTTACTTAAATTTTAATAATTAACATAACTATTATTGTAAAAAAAAAAAAAAACTACGTTGAGCTCAAAATAAAAAAATGTTTGCTTAGTTTAATAGATTTAAAATATTAAAACTTTTAAATTTTCAAAACGTTTCAAAATTTTTTAACTACTTTAAAATAATTAATTATTTCAAAAACAAACAATGTGGATTTAAAGTTATATATCGCAAGTAATTAATTAATTGTCGATCTAGACATTTAAAAGCTTTAGAGTAGTAAAACTAAGTTCCTTGACTTAATTTATTTAATAATTTCAATGCATTTCAGTGAATTTAAAAATCCATGTTATGGTTTAGCTTTCAAAATTATAAGTGTCTAAGTTATAAGCATAGACTTCTTTTCACTAATTTAATTTGCTGGAAAATTAATACTATTAATACTTTAGTACACTAAATTGTAATTAATGAAACAGCTTTGTTTCATGCATTAGATTGTGTTTATAGTTTGTAAGGTTTCGGTTAACATTTTTCGATATAACATAGCTGTAAGCATTTAAAAGACTAAATAATTTTAAAATCACACTAGAAATTAGTTTACAATTTTGTCACTAACCTAGAAGTAATTTTTAGTTACCAAGTTATTTTAACTGTTTTAAATAAAAAAACTACTACTACAAATAATTTTACATAATCTAGTTGACTAAAAACTTTAGCTTTGTATAATTTTGAAGTAACTTATTTAATAAGGAAACCGTCAATCATAACATTTTTATAGTGAAAAAATTAACATTATTTGCTTGATAATGTTAATAAGTAGGTTTTTTATAACTACATTAACAATCAATATATTTCACTGAAATGAACAAACTTAACCAATATAAAATGAAACTTATTGTTTCAGAAAAATAGGCGTATTAAAGAGTTTATATGCGTTAAAATGAAATATATTCATTTGCTAACAAATATGCAGCTGTTTTAAGTTAATATTACCAGTACTCAAAACACACCACTAACAGAGTATATGTTTATTATATCGTATAAATTAAAAATATCGTTTTTAAATCTTTTTAGTACTCTTTAGTACACAAGTTGCTTTATTTTATTAACCTTAGCTTTTTTTTCAAAAGAGTTTATCTGTTTTTATAATAATTTATTTGTATCTTTTTTATAAAAAAAATATAAAACATAGTTTTTAGCCTTTAATTTTTAGTTCGATATAAAATATTTTTACAGTATATTGATTTTTCTTTTAATCTACTAAAATTATGAATTCTATAATGTAATATAATTTAACACTTAAACTAATATTTGTTTTTTAGTTGAATAGTTTTGATAAATAACTAGTTTTCAATATAAATAAGTTTTACTCACGATTAATTTGACACACATAGATTTTAATTATAAAGTCTTATACTATCACAATTGAAGGGAGAACTAGAAAACAATTATATATAACACTTACAATTATTTTATAAAATTTCGTTTGGATAAGCTAGAAGAAACCTGTAAAGCTTTTTTTAAATGTTTTTTTTTTCTAATTTCATATAAACTTCAAATGGTAAAAATATGTTTCAAAAACTCTTTTTTAAATCTAAATCTACCAAACTTTTTCACTTAAATAATTTTTTCTCATTGAAGTTTTAATAAAACAACTGTATAAAATAATACTGTTTGTTTTGGTTTAAGAAAACAAATAAAGAGATCTTGACTACTAGATGAGAAATAATGAATTTATTCTTTGAATATTTTATTTTACCAATTCAGTTTTGGTCAAAGACTTTGACCGAAACTTAGTTTCTAAAATAAATTCTTGAAACAATAAATTCATATAAAATTATATTGCAAATAATTCCAACTTTACTGTTGCTAATATTTAAAACTAGGCTAAATATATTTAAAATAATTGCATGGTGAAACTATGAACAAAATGCTTTTTCATATAGGCTTTAGAGTCTTAATTTTTAATTATGTGTTTTGAAGAAACTTTTTTTTATTCTGAATGTTTTTTTTTTAATTTTAATGTGTTTAATAAAAAGGTAAATGAAAACCCCATATTAGTTAATAACAACGAAAAAACAATTTTGACATATTACTAAAATATATTTTTAGATGTTTTCGACAGTTCTTCAAAACCGACAAATTTTCGTGAAATTCAGTATATTTAATTTAAAGAAAACTATTTAAAAATATGAAATGAAACTTGATTGTTTTATACAAATAAATGCTTGCTCTTATAGTGCAAAACGATGAATTTAGTTATTATATACTAATAAAAACAAACATTACTATATAGTTAAATTAATTGTACTTGAAAATCTCCACTAAAGGAGACTATGCTTAGCAAACTGCACTTATTAAATTAATACAAATTAAGTTTAGATCCATTATATCACCAGTATTAACTCTAAGTAACAATAATATAGGTTATCATGTTATAGTATAGTATAAGTGAAAATGACCGGCCCCCAAACCTTTTTTAAATTTCAATGGAATCCGGCCCGCGGACAAAATTGATCCGGCCCGCGAGAAGACGATCCGGCCCGCTAAGTATTTTCAAAATTTTTATGAAATCTAGCCAACCAATGTAAATATTACAAAACTTGTACAAAACCTTTTTAGAACTATTTTAATAAAACAAAAATGTAAGACTTTGACCCTGATAACGTTTGTAAAATTGGCTTTTTATTTTTGTGGTGATAAAAACACTTTTTTGTTAAAGCATCTTTTTCTGTTTCAAGTCAGTTGAAGCAATCTTTTCTCAAACAGTCCAAAACCAATTGTTTGCAGAACTAACTATAATGATCTTACCTACCATAATGACTTTTATAAAAAATAAATGTGTTAAAAATTGCTGTCTTTCCCAGATGTGTAATGAGTTGTTTTTATACTTCTGAGAAAAAAAAAATCAATTTAAACTCTGACAATTACTTTAAGTCAAACTGCTCAACATTAAATTTTGATAAAATATTTTAAATTGAGACTACAATTTTCACTCTTTTCTGCTATCAATTTTTTTAATTTTTGACTTTTTGATTAATTATATAGTTAAGTTTAGTGATGACCAATTGATGACAATAGTTTCACTTGATAATGAGTTTGGTCATCGTTTTGCAGACTTTCAACAACTAATAGGAGAATTTGATATTGTGTCATCATAATGACACCGAAAATACATCTAGTAATATACAGTTAGAACTGCTAAACTTCAATGTGACAGTACACTAAAAAATAATTTAAACCTTTAAAGTTTGACAGATTTTACGCCCTACTTAACAAGTCAAAGTTCGTTAATTTAAAAAAGATGGCAATGAAGTTGCTTGTTTTGTTTGGGTCTACATATACTTGCAAACAAACAATCTCAACCATGTATATAAACAAAAGTTAGCTGCGTTCAAATCTTACTGTAGCCAATCTGCAGTCATTACTAAGAATATCTACTTCGAATATACTTCCAGATTTTAAACAACTTGTTAAAAACTTTGATGATCCACAAATGTCTCATTGACTTCTTATTAGTGTAATTATTTTTGCTAAACTCTTTAACCTTACATTTAAAATATAATATGACAGTTTTATATGTTAGTTTTTCGTTTAGTACTATTTTCATTTGTGAAACTGATCTTAATCTAAAAATTTATTAAATTAATATGGTTATCATGTTTGATTACTAATTAATCTCTTTTTTATTTTAGTATATTGTATTTTATACTATAATTTTGTAAAAGTGTTTTAGATGAACTGTTTGATATTATTAGTTTTAGAGTACATAACTTAGTTAAGTTTCATAAGTTGTTCATTACAGTTTGAAATTTTGAAAGTAAAAGTACTAGAACTTTATGCCTAAGAAGTTTGTTATCTAGGTTTAATTGTTTTTTAAGTATGTTGATATGAAAATTTATATCAAACATAAAATTTTCGTTGCTTTTAGTAGATTTTTAGATAGATTTTTATTAATTATTGAACGATCCAAAGTGTGTCAACTTCAAAATATGACTATGAAACTAGTTGTTTTGTTCGAGACTTTAACAATTGAAAACAAACATTTCTGACCATAAACATTAACAGAGATAATCTAATTTCAAATCTAATCGGTATTTCAGTGCACTTGCAGATTTTCCCAAACTTTCATGCAACTAGATTTAAACAAGTGTAATACATGAATAACCTTAAGTGTTTCATCGAAATGTTTTAATTTTATTTTTTCGCTTTTTATGGTAAAACTGTTTATTATATCAGAATTATTTGGTGTTTGGTTTCTTTTATACGTGTAAAAATATGTAATGAATCTTTATAAGTTTGTTCAGATTAAAAGTTAGTAGTTTAATTTAGTAATGTTAGTTAACTTCTGAATAACATTATCAATGAAAACTTCAGCCAAGGATTGCCAAAATTAGATAAATTCGGATAGTTAACAATTTTTTAATGTTTTAGCTTGAAATATTAGGCTCGAGTATTTTTAGTAAGTACGATATTGTCTTTATAAGACTAAGTAGCATTTACTCTGTCAAAAGATATAGTAAATATAGAGTTATGAATACTTAAAAAAAATTAACACAAAATTTTATACTTGAGAACCTTGGTAATTAAAATATTGATTCAAAATTCTGAATTACCCGATCAATTAGCATCCAGCCGTATCAAAATATTTTTCAAATTAGCTTCCACTTGGATCCGGATCTGTGTTTAATACTAGTGTTTAGCCGGATCAGAATAATATTTCCAAATTAGGATCCGGATCTAAAAAAGGATCCAGCTGAATCCAGTAGATCACTAACTCGAAATGCTCCAGCCCGCTGAGGACGTTTTTTTTTGGATCCGGCCCATCAACTATTTTCGTTGCCCACCCCTATTATAGTAGAACTACACTTTAAGACAACAAGTTTTCCTGCAAATACAAAGCGTACTTTAGATTCGATAAAAGTTATAAAAGCAATTTCTAAATCTGCACCACAATTACAGTAAAGCTTTTTACATACCATGACAAGTAAAAATAAAATTATATTTGTTCGATCTTCCTAAGTAAATTC
Organism: Thalia democratica; assembly: GCF_965202585.1. Taxonomy (NCBI): domain Eukaryota; kingdom Metazoa; phylum Chordata; class Thaliacea; order Salpida; family Salpidae; genus Thalia; species Thalia democratica. Next base: position 36,966,473 of record NC_139165.1, on the reverse strand, counting down.
TAAAAAAAATATATTTAAGCCGATGTATGAATAGCAACAAAATGTTTTTGTTTATAATTCTAGAACGAATTTTAATCACCATTGTTGTGAAGCTACATCGTTTACTTTATAAGTTAATAAAAATAATTTTATATGAATAAAACTATTAATACTGGGTTTAATTACAACGCTTAATAACGTCAGATACTATTTTAGATAGTTTGCTGTAGTAAAATTAACTTATACAATGTAAACTTTTTATTCAAAGGTTACTCACTTTTTGACTAAACACAGAATGATTGTTTTAAGAAAAAAAAATTAAGCTCAATATGAAATATTTTACTTAGTTTTAAACATTTAAAAACAAATTTAATTTCGAATTGTAAAGATATTATTTTTTTTTATAGTCTTCTTTGAAAAAAAAAAACCAAAGTATATTTATATATTAAAGTATATATTGTTGAAAGAAAAAAAAAGGCTCAAGATAAAAATGTTTGCTTGGTATTTAATATTTTAAATCTTTAAATTTTAAAATAGTAAACGCTTTAATTTTTTTAAACTTAATTTAAAATAATATAATGTTCAATAGACGAACAGTGTCGATTTATAATTATTTACCATAGTAAGCAATGTCTAGTAGAGTTGGACAATGAATTATTTTTCAGTACTGAAACTCAGTAAGTTAACATAATTCACAAAATAGTATTAATGCTTTCGAGTAAACTTAAAAAAACATATTGTGGTTTAGTTTTAAAATTTAAAAATAAATGTATCTTAATTTCACTGATTTATTATATTAAAAATTTGATGCTTGAAATACTTCAGTATACTGAATTATCTTGTGAGTAAAGTTTGTAAAATTCAAGTTAACATTTCTCAATAATATAAAGCTATAAATGTTTGTGAAAACTAAACAAAGCTTAATTCACATTACAAAATAATTTACAATTTTTTCATTTACCAGTATAATAATTTCAATTACCAAGTAGTTACAGTTATTTTAATAAAGAATACTACTACTGAAAATAACGTTATAACAATTCGGTTGACTAAAAACTTAAGCATTTTTATTATATTGAAGTAAGTTAATTAAATGAAAAAAATTATTTAATGAACATTTATTACTTTGTGCTTTTTTTTATTTATAAGTGGTTGTTTTATCACTACATTAGCAATTAAGGTATTCAGCTGAAAATAAACCAATTTAATTAGTAGAAAATGAAGGTAATTGTTATGTTTAATAACTTTATTCAACACCTTTCATGAGATAAAGAAAAAAAAAGTACTAACAAAGGTACAGTTGTTTGAAACTTAAATTATTTGTAACCAAAATTTATAACATATGAAGTATATGCTCATAACATCTTAAAAATCTGAATTATCGTTTTTTAATCTATGTAGGTACAAAAATCTATGGTACACAATTTGGTAGATTATAATAACCTTAGAATTTTTATCGATTTTATTTGTTTCACAATAACTTACCGTTTTTATATATTGCTTATTGAACGATAAAAAAAAGCGTTCAAACAGTTTGGTCTAACGACTTGATGTACAGAGGAGCCTATCGGTTATCAAATTTGAAAACTAATTAAAAAAATTCCTTTAGCTTTTAATTTTTAATTTTAAGGTACTAAATATAAATTTATTTAATTCAAAATATTTTTAGAACATAGCGATTTAGAATTTAAATTATTATAACTAAAAAAAATTTTAATGTAATTTATTTTAACACTTACGCTGACATTTAGTAAAATAGTTTTGATAAGTAACTAATGCTTAATATAAATAAGTCTTACTTATTTTACTTATTGTTTTAATAAATTTTCAATAAATAGGTCTAACTACATAAATCCTAAACTATTACAACTTAATAAAAAAAGTAAAAATTTAAAACATTATTACAGTTACCGACAAAAAAAGTTATACTAAATATTAAACTGTATATAAGTAAACTAAATATTCAAGTTTTACTGCAAAAGCTTTTAAGGTAATAAATTTTTGAAGATTTAACTTAACAAATAGTGAAAAATTAAGCTGTACGTTATTTTATTTAGACCAATTGATTTTTAAAGTATATCTATTAAGTTTTATTTAGGAAATGACTTCAAGAGTGAACAATTGATCTAAAATGATAATATTGCTACTGGAATTTTAAAAACACTATAAAACTTGAAAGTTATAAAATTTACTAACTTTATTTGAAACTGTTGCTTATTGACTTCTAATCTTAAATATTCTAAATACAATATTATGTATTGTTTCTCTACAAAGAGAGCAGAAAAATTTATAATTTACTTAGTAGTTTTTCTGTAAAAGTTACTTTTGCCCTCACATCGTAGTTCATTTTTTCTAGGAACAGTAATTTATATTCAATTTGTTAAATAAATGTAGAATAAAACAATTCACTTATTATGTCGATTTTCAATTGAATTGATTTTATCAGTTTCTGTAAAGTATTTGTTGTCAATTAACTTACTTTTATCTCAACTAGGTGTGTGCAACCTTGTATAAGATTAGATCAAAATTGTTCTTAAAAACAACCCTTCACCTGCCAAACTTAAAAAAATAAGTGCTCAACGGGTTACATATATTTTAAACTATTTGTAGTAACTAATATAAAATTCTATTTTAAGCAGCAATAATAAGCACTACTTATAAAGTATATTTTAAATAAAGAACCTTATTAAAATTGTTTTGTTGTCTTGTTATTCTAATACATTGTTTTACCGCTGTTGCAAGATTTTCAACAATTCTGCAAGTGTCATATTTTTTTGTGAATTTAATTTTGGTTGTTGAGAAATTATAAATAATCTTGTTTTACATCTGTTTTAAAAAATTAATTTAAGTTAATTTTTTTTAAAAACTAAAAGAGCAATAAAAAACAAGTATTTATAAGAATTAGTTAAACCATTTTTGGTACATTTCAACAGAACTCTGTAAAATATAAAAACTTTAAGTAAAGAGTAGAAGCTAAAGAAGGTGTACATGTGTGGTACATACTACAGTTAACATAATTAATATAAACTAGGAGTTATTAACCTCTTTTTCATGTATTACCCAATTTGAGAAGATATAAATAAACTTTTCCTTTTTAGTAGGTTTTTACCCAGTTTATCCCATATATAGAAAAGTGTTTAATTTTTTATTAATTAAACAATTTTTTGAAACCTTAAGCTTATTAAACATTAAAAATGTAAAATTTAAATAGTTATTTTAACTCAAAAAATATTACAGTTAACGAATGTCTATACATAAAAAAGATAGCTAATTAACATAACTTATATAAATTGTAATAAAAAAGAAAATTTCCCCCTAAAACAATGAAATTTACTCCTAGCGCTAAATTTACCTCAGGTAAATAATATCTGCTATTGACTTGTAGTTAAAAAAAAGATACAGTGTACGATATTAAATTCGACTATTAAAAAATCATATAGTACTTGTAAAGATATAATCTAAACTCAAAAAAAAGCTAAAAAAAATAAACAATAAATCAAAATTTATACTACATACATGGAAGTCCGTGTAACGAACAACTTATTACATTTTATGTTTCGTTTTATTTCAGAAGATTTAAAGTTAAAGAACTTCAATGTTTTAATTGACGTCAACATTGTTATTGAAAATAGAAAATGAGAAAAAGAAGCGTGAAGTAAATTTGAGAGAAAGAGTTTAAAACTTAGCTTGCAGACGCGAGTCGGGTGGATTATTTCCGGAAGAGAGAACGCACACAACGACGGAGAAGCGATTGAGCCGGCAAGGCGAATGAAGCTTGTTTAAGACTTTTGGTAATCGTACTTTGATAGGATACTTTATCGTCGAGTCTATTTTCTGTACATATCAAGAAAATGTTTAGTAGTTACTATATGTGCCTTCTTGGCTCTTTAGAAATCGTTGACATTTTAATTAATTGTATTTTCACTTATTTCATTTATTTTACACTGTATTTATTAATCTTGTATATTTACATAAACCACGTGCACTAATATAACCAGTTTTATATTTTTATTTTTGTAGTAAGTACTAGTATATTAAATTAAGCTGGCGTTAATCTGAACGTCTGTAATACTCTAAAAATACCGTTTCTTGTTATCTTATATAAGAGCAGCTTATCAGTAACAAAACCAACCAATCAACGACATAACTGATGACGGTTACATGGTGTATCTCCACCTCGGCCAACAAACCTTATACCTTCAGATTAACAGTCGAATGCGCCCATGAACTACAAAGCAAATGAAAATCAAATTACGCAAAAAAAAAATTACGACTAAAGAACATAAAAAATTGAGAGCGGAACCGCTAAGAGGAATGGACAACCGACCCGGCCAGGGGCTGGACAGCGGAACCAAGGAAACAAACTGGTTTTGCGTGGCCAAAAATATTTTGTGGTTTTGCGTGGTCACAATTGTGAATGGACGGTCACAAGAGATTGTGAATAAGAATTATTTGAAGTTTGACCAAGTATTTTCAACCATAGAGAGATGTTCTTTGAACAAATCAGCTCCTTCGGATGCACATCAATCTAACTGTTAGTTACTATTTTAATATTTTATACACACTAACTACATTTTTTGTCATTAATTATATTTTTTTTTCCTTTTCAATCATCACTACTTGTTATTATAGTTGCATGATAATAAATACTTAAATGTTTGAATATTTTTTATTGTTGAACAAGTATATAATAGCTTAAAATATTAATTTATAAATTCAAAATGTAAAACTTATATGCTATTGTTGTAACTAAGTTGATTAAAAATTAAAAATTTTCATTTTTAAATTGACAAAACATTTTTAAAGCAAATTCAAAGCACAGTTAATATTAACCTGCGTTTGAAACAAATCTTATTATTTGAATAATACTTACAGTAATGACTTCATCTAATAGTTATTGGTTTCAAAATAAAAATTTCAATTCTTTAAATGAGATTTTTTTTTGATACTTTGTATGTGTTTTACATCGTAATTCTAGTATAATAATTCTAAACGAGATGTGTTTAAGACAATAATAACTAAACAAGTGAGGTTATAACATGTATAAAACATAACAACTGACATAATGTGTTGTTAAGTAACTTTCATAATTGACTTATATGTAAATTAAATTTGTTCAAGTGTTTGCGGTTTAGGTTATAAATTTTCCCCATTTAGTTCGGAAACTATTAATATGGATTAATTTGCATAGTTATACTTAAAGTAAAGTTAAAATTATTTTTATTCAAAATATAGAAACAATTAAAGGTTTTTTTTTTGTTTGTTACTACTACATACTAATTTTAGATTTATTTTGTTTTCATATGTTTAGTTGGTAAAATAAAAAATTAAAATAAAAAGTACATAAAACTAAGAGATATGATAAAAAACCATAAAAAAAAATTGCAAATATTATTAAATAAAATAAAATAAAAATAGTTTTGTTGTTAACATTTACAAACTAATTAACTATGTCATGTGTAAAATTATGTTTTGTTATTATCATTGTTAATGTGTTTTTTCATTAAGGGTATAAGGAATTTAGAATATTTAAGTATATTCAAACTATAACTTATAATACCTACATAAAACTTAATAACTTTAAAAATTTTTATTTTCCAACTTTGAATTATTACGATACAATCTTGTAGCTCAACTCTAAATCGCTTTTTAGCAATTTTTTTAAAGTTTGTTAAAACTACGGAAGCGTTTAAATTATTTAAATCGCACCTGATACTGATAAATTTCCCGTCGTATAAGAAATAGATTTTTTTTTTAATTTTAGGAGTTAAAATGTACTTCAATCAAAAACAAATAGGAGTAACGGTTGACAGCTTTGAAAAGTTTTGACATAAAAAACTGTTAAAAATATTTTTTTTTTCAATCAAATAATAAAAGTTGCTATTTTCGTTTTACATACACCTGATAATTTTTATAGTTACTGTCGTAAAATTTAAACTTTCTCATCAATTTAAATTTCAGTTGGTTATTTTTTTATTGATAGAATTTAAAACGTTAGGAGTAAATAACAAATGTTAAATTTTATGTAACCTTTCCGTAAACTTTTGATTGTTAAAATTAAATTAAAGCATTAACTGATTTTGTCTTTAAAAATTTTGAATATTATAAAAAATAACTTTTACGCAGGCCAAACTCACTTTTTAATTTTAAAATGTATTATATAACTAAATATAACATTTTATGTTAAATTTTATCTAATTATTTTATTTTTAGTGCTTTGTATACCAAAAATATTATAAACTTAGTTTTTTTTTCAATTTAACCGTATATGATAACCAAAAATCAAGTTTTACTAAAATTGTCGAGTGACAACTTTTAAAGTAAAATACTAAAAACTATAAAAGTAATTAGCGTTCGAGTTAATCTATTTCTTTGTTACTCTATCAATTTATAGGTGAACTTATTCTAATAAATATTACAAATATTTAACAAATGAAATGAATATAGTTTGCGATTGTAATTTACATTCAGTCTTATATAACTTTAACTAGTTAAAAAAAATTTTAACTACGAGTTGTAAAGCTCATAAAAAATTAGTTAAATATTAGTTAATAAAAATATACAAAAGTATTTTTAAAAAGTACTGGTTTTTCAAGTAATTTAGTAGTATTAAGTTAAGAAACTAGACTATTTTGAATTCCTAACCTAAAAAACTCTTATTTTCAAATAAAAAACTTAACATTTTATGACACGCAAATGTGTGTATAATTTTTCTTACATAATCACTTTAGAGCATATAATTTTTGGTATTATTGTTTTAAAAAATTACATAATAAAAAATCAGGCATTAATCAGCAGCAGGCTTGTATTCACAAAATCATTTAAAGTAAAATTCTAAACAAATCACAAACTAAAAGTTATTAAACGATCAGGGACGTTTATCAATCCTGTGCCATCACATAAAAGTCTTGGAACGCCCACGCATCCTATTCCCGTGACACTACACAATGAAACTTCCTAATTTATCAATATTTTATACGAATTTCGTTGGCTGAACTCAGAATTATTTATTATTTTATGTGAGGAAATTTTTTTTTTCTTAAGTTTTGAAAAATATGTTATTTTAGGTAAGGAAATGATTTTTTTTAAGTTTGAAAGGGTAAACACCTCTACTAATATTAACTCGAAAGGTAGTCAAACTACTTACGCCTAATTACTAACACAAAAAAGTAACTTTTTAAGAAACAAAACTTGTATATAAAAATTAAAATTTAAGTTTTAATGATATAGCGTGCTGTCTGTTAAATTTAGTTTTATTTTTAAAATTCTTTACAGTTTTTTTTTTTAAGTAAAAAGAAATATCTATATTATTTTTATATGTACTAAGAATAATTCATTATCATCGGTAAGAGTCGAAAGAAGTTATAATAAAAATGTTTAAGGAATATAAGAGCTTGAAGATATTTAATTTAACGAATCACGAAGAAAATTGCACAAACACTAACGAAAACAACTGACAATTTAAATAAATCAAAGAACGAAGAAGTTGACGAGGAACTGACGAAGAAAACTGACGATAGAAGAAGTTGACGAGGAATCGACAAAAAAAATTGACGATAGAAAAACAAAGATGTTGACAAGGAACTGACGAAAAAAAAATAACTATAGAAAAACGAAGAAGTTGACGAGGAACTGACGAAGAAAATTGACAATAGAAAAACGAAGCACGAGATAAGAGACTGAAGTGAGGCTAGGAGATGGATCAGAGGGTTCCGTGGGGCTAACAGACCGATCAGAGACTGAGGTAAGGATAGGAGACGGATCAGAGAATACCGTAGGGCCAACAGACAGATCTAAGACGAAACTAAAACGATAGTAAAACGAAGAAGTTAAAGAGGAACTGACAAGGTAAATTACCGATAAAAATTCGAAGAAGGTCACGAGGAGCTGACGAAAAAGTTGACGATAGAAAAACAAAGAAGTTCACGAGGAGCTGACGAAGAAAGTTGACGATAGAAAAACGAAGAAGTTGACGAGGAATTGACGAATAAAATAGACGATAGAAAAACGAAGATGTTGACGAGAAATTGACGAAGAAAATTGACGATGGAGAGACGAAGAAGCTAACGAGATATTCACGGAAAAACTGACATTGAGTTTATTGCATAAACAAATTGAAAAAACAATATTTAGGTTTTTTTATAAGTTTTTTAGGTAGTTTCATTTACTTAACATTAAATAACATTCAGTTTTCAAAGCAATGTAAACATCAGTTATTTTGATAATATTTAAATAGATCAAAATAAGATTTAAAATTTTTCTTAGACTTTTAGTTACATAATTAATTGTAATGTATGTTAAACAATAATTGACTATGTTTATAGTTTTTATAACATCAAACTTATAGTTTTTTTTTTTAATTATGAATAACTGAATGAATTAATTAGTTTTACTTCAGAAAATGTTTCGTTTTGGTTTGTATTTTTTAGCCGTGTTTTTATTCCGCAACTCACTATTTTTTTATTTACATTTCATTCATTTTTTATATTCTAAGCACCAACAACAATGTATAGTTTTTTAACTCTAAACTTACAGTCTTTTTTAAACTATAAACTACTGAACTAATTAATTAGTGTTACTTAAGAAAAGTATATATACATGTAATTAAAAATTCCATATTTTTGTTAAATAACTAATTTGTGTACAAATATTTTTCTTTTTAATCGTTTTTCATCTTTTTTCTTTTTTTTATTTATTCTACAAATGATTTCGGAAGGAGTTTATGGGTGCAGGTACTAAATGATAGACGTAAAGGATTATTGATACATTATAAGGTAATAATGATAATACAATCTTAAGTATAAAAAACGTTGGTAGAAACTAAAACCGAAAATAAATAGAATATAGAAATAATATTAAAGATACGAAGAAAATAGAGAGGTAAAGTAAGAGACTAGATTTAGAAAAACTTAAAAAAACGAGAAAAAACAATAAACTAAAGTTAATGTAACGAACCACTCATTACATTTTACGTTTTGTTTTATTTCAGAAGAGTTAAAGTTAAAGAATTTCAATGTTTTAATTGACGTCAACATTGGTATTGATTAGAAAATGAGAATAGTTTGAGAGAAAGAGTTTAAAACTTAGCTTGTAGACGCGAGTCAGGTGGATTATTGCCCACAACAACGACGTGGAAGCGGCACAACGACAGAGAAGCGAGTGAGCCCGCAAAGGGAATGAAGCTTATTTAAAACTTTTGGTAATCGTACTTTGATAGGATACTTTATCGTCGAGTCTATTTTCTGTACATATCAAGAAAATGTTTAGTAGTTACTATATGTGCCTACTTGACTCTTTAGAAATCATTGGTATTTTAATTAATTGTATTTTCACTTATTTTACTTATTTCACAGTTTGTTTATTAATCTTGTATATTTACATAAATAACGTGCACTAATATAATCAGTTTTATAACATTATTTTTGTAGTAAGTACTAGTATGTTTAGTTAAGCTGGCGTTCATTCTGAATGTCTGTAATACTCTAAAAAACCGTTTCTTGTTATCTTATATAAGAGCTGCTTAGCAGTAACGAAACCCACCAATCAACATCGAAATTGATGACGGTTACATCCAAAAGATACTGATGCACAAAACTAAATAGTTGTTATTTTAAGTATACAAAAATTTGACTAATATTTACCCTACAATAAAAATTAAAAAAACATTAACAATTGAAATTTTATTTACATTCCATTGTAAGTCAGGTAATTTATTTTTATGTCAAGAAAGATATACAGCGGTGTATTTTAATTAAACAGGTCTTTTACAAGTACTACTTATCAACTATACTTATTATTTAATTGTAGTTTAACATATTTTAAGCACATAAAACTTCAGATAATTTAACGTTTTATAATATAATTAATGATTAAATCTTAGTTATAATACTAGTAAAGAAAAACACAAAACTAAATAATAAACAAATCTATAAACTACTTAGATTCAGATTAAAAGAAATCAAATCACAAGACTTAAACTGTTGATAAGTTATTTAAAAATATAACTAATTAATAAGTCAGAACATCGCGCTCAAAAACGCCACAACTTAAATTACATTATATTACACGGGTAGGTGTCAAATTTGTACGAGTCAACTAAGTTGCACAAGGGGACTAAATTACTTTTGCACGAAGACAATTTTGCACAAGGGGACATTTTTACATGGAGATATTTTTGCATAAGTTGATTTATTTATTTTTATTTTTTTGTTAATTCTAATAGTTTTTTATTTATTAAGCTTATTTGTTTATTTTATATTACTATCACTGTTATCCCTAACCCTTAGTAGGTAACTTTATTTTTCTATAGTTAGTCTGTTTTTAAAATTTAGATTAAATGTATTTTTGAGTTAAAACCTTGTATTATAAAAACTATCGGCAATGGTCAATATTAAATTTTAATCGAACTTTATCAATGTACTTATATGCCTTTATGTTATATAATAACAAAACGTTAATATTCTAAATTGAAGCTAAGCTTAACTATCACTCAAGAACTTTAAAAAATTACAAACACTAACTGCTTTTAAATGGATAAAATAAAAAGTTAAAATACAGTTACGTAAGAAGTGTAAAAGATTTTAAAAGTAAGTCTAAGACTAATTTATAGTACTATAAGATTATAAAGATATACTTCCATTTCGAGCAAATTTAATCAAAGTTTTAATATTTTTATTATGCTAAATAGCTTAACAAATGTAAAAATATGGTATCTCAAACCAGGTTAGTACCCTTCAGTAGTATTAGTTTATTACTTTTAAACAAAAAATCAAAATATAGTTATGAAAATGTGAAAAATTACATATAACTCTCTTAAGAATTAATTTTAGTCAAGTTAAGTAAGTATAATTGTTGGTATCATTTTTAGAATTAACTTTGTCTAAAAAATGGTCAAACCTAATTATTTACAGCTCTACTAGGTTGAACAAATGGTAGATTATTAGTTTTATGTTTTGAATTTAGTTAAAGTAGTTCATATCTATACTTAGTATATATGTATAACATTTAGTTTTTATAAAGGTTTAGTTGTATGAAAAAAAGGTTTGATATTAATAGGATTAAAACAGCTATTAATTTTGAAAAGCTATTAAAAAATCTTTATAAGCTTTATCAAAAGTCACCAAGTTTTTTATCATTTTAGTAGATTAGATGAGACACATAAAGATGTCTAAATAACATTATTTGTACAGAAACACAAGAGACATAAAAAATTCTTTTTGGATAGAAATAAACTGTTAATCATGTTTTGTGTTCGTGTTATTGTTAAATACCTATGTCATAAATTAACAAAAAAAACATTAATTAGGATGTTTGTAGTTTTATTAAAAAAACAATGTATATTTAATAAAAGTATTAACATAAGATACAAGTCACAAAAACTTTACTCGTTCTACATACACATTTAAACAAGATAAAATTATCAAACAATTTTTGATTGTTAGAGTTTATTGAAAGACACAAAAAGACGCTGACAATATTAAGTTTAGGACCTGGTGCACTAAATATATTTTCGGTTATCGAGTTACATACATTTTGGGTACCTTATAACGTCATGTCCATAACGAATTACATGATTCCTATACAACGTTTCCAGTTAAAGTATGGATTCTGTAACACAAATTTACTGTCATTCTATTCTCTAGTTGTTTTAATTTTTTTTTAACATTTCTTTATTTCATTATATAATAATCGATAAAGGCCTGATTTTTTTTCTTTATATCAACTTGCACTGTTAATCGCATAAAATTACTGATTTTTTATTTCTTTTTTTTTGGCGTTTAGTTCGTGAAACCTTAAAACTGTTACTTAAATTTATAGTTTGCAATTTTTTACTTTTTACTACTAACAACTATTAAATAAAAATAAAAACAACAATTCTATGGTACATGTTACTTTTTTGCTTGTAGTAGATATATTGGTTACTGAACGACAAAATAAGGCGCTCAAAATATTTGGTCCTAGTGCCTAGTTCACGAAAAAACTTTTCGGTTCTCGAGTCGTACACTAAGGATACATTTTACATCATACCCAGGACATGATGTTAAAAGGTATCAATTGAATGAATAAAAGGTATAGTTTTTTTTTTACTTTCGAACTTATCATTACTTTTGCTTTTGTAGCATCCAACAAAAAATTTGCGTAATAAAAACAGTGTATATGAAATTATTTCAAAAATAAAAATTATCAAAAAAATTCAGTTTTGTGTTATAAACACTATCTACAACTTAGTAACATTCCTTATTTGCTTTATAAATTTATTCTCTACTTAAAACTGAGTATAAACTGTATTTTTTTTTACTTTAATTTCTAATGAAAAGCTAAAACGGAACAACAAATCACATTTCTTATTAACAGAACAATTAAAACTAATATTAAAATTACGTCTTTGATTGTATAAACAACTTAAAAAAAAAACAAATAAATAAAAACTAAAAGCTTTATCTGCACATCAAAAACTACCAGGAAAAATTTAATAGTGATTTAAAATTATAATTTTTTATACATCTGTTTATAGGTAGTTTTAAATTTTTTGATTAGTTTAAAGAACTAGTATTTAACAATTAAACCTGATTATTTTTAGTATATTTATACTTGCAAAATAGATTGTAGTACTTTTTATCAAAGCATTTTTCAAACATACCCCCTACTTAAAAGCTTAAAATTATATATTTTGTTGCTATAAACTTAAGATATCTTTATCAGCGAAAAAAAGATAGATTTAAAACAGATGCATACAAAAATTTTATTCAACATGATTCGAATAGTTTCGTAAAACCTTAATAAACATTCGGATAAAAAACAAAAGTTAAATGAGAACCTTTAAATCAATTTAAGCCAATTCTTGGACAAGACGTTAAAAGATATCCAAATGGTGTGTTAATTGTTAACCGAAATGTTCTTTTGCACCAGGTCCTAGAACTAAATATATTAAGCGCTTTTTTCTCGTTTTTAAACTATAAAATAACTAAAATTAGTTTTAAGCACAAAGAGTAATGTTAACAGAAAAATGGTTTTATTTATATTTTAAAATCATTGAGTAGTTTTCTAACACAAATAAATTCTAACAAAATATAAATGTTTAATTTTTTTAAATACATAATGGTTGTTTTTCTAATTTACCAGAAGTTAATTGGTTATTTAGTTGATGTTTATAATTTTTTTATACAGGTTAAACAAAATGCATTTTATTATAATTAGTTTTGAGGTTGATACATATTTAAGTTATTCAGTTGTGAATAAAATATCCTATTATACTGCAAAAGTAATTAACTATATGTCTGAACATGTTTGACTATAAACTTTTCTTATTATCGCAGTTTTTTTCATTCCAAAAATTTAAACGCTGAAGTGTTAGAAGATGCTCACAACACACACAACTGAAAGTAATAAAGTTAAGTACGGAAGTTCTTTAAACTTTTTGTGACCTCAAAAATAGATAAAAATATTTTTTTCTAATTATATATTTTAAAAATAGTTATTGATATAGTAGCTTGATAAATAATTTTAAATATTTTGAAGATAACCATTGAGTTTTTCTCAACTTGCTTAACTGATATAATAAAGCAATATATGAAGAAGAAAAACATCATATAATATAACTTTAAGTTTTAATAGCATTAGAGAAAAGATTTAGTTTACAGCTGCTATTTACGTTGGTAAAATGTCTTTTTAATGTTTAAATATTTAAAAAAAAAAAACTTTTAACTAAATGTTTTTTTTTGTTTTATGTAACTGGACTTTATTTATGACTATTTAGCATCATTTTAAACTTATTAAATTGCCGTTTTTAAATTACATTTTTTGGTCTTATTGGTAAGTATTATCAGTTTTTTTAATTTTAATTTTAAGTTAATTATTTTAATTATCTTTAAAGAATAGATACCATTTTTGTTGGATAATGAACGTAGTAACTTTTTGAAAATCAATAATAGACTTTATTATGTTAGAAAACATTAACTTAATTTAAGTTATGATCTGAAAACTTTTAAAAAACATCTTTATACAACTTTATTATACTACTGATCAGTATTACAATAGAAAAATTGTTAAGTGTTAATACTATTATTTTATAAATTTGACATAAAAGACTTAAAAATTAAAAAAAACTCCAAGTTTTGTAAAGATAGAATTTGATAGTTTTTATCATAGTTAAATTGGTTAAAAAGTTGGAGACAATTTTCAAGTAGTTTATCTAAGAACCTTATATTTATGTTAAGTAACCATTTAATAAGTTAAAAATGTAAATAAATTTATTTTAAGTTAAGACGTGTCAATTCATCAGAGCTTAAGTTTTTTTAAGTCGTTTATAAAAATAACTCAAAGTAAAATAAAATAAAAACAGTCAAAACAAATCTGTTACAACTAAATATTCTCATCCTTACTATTTGTGTTTAAAATAAGTTTATACATTAATACTGCTAACCAGGGACGTAGCTAGCTCAAAAAAAGTACGAATCTGCAAAAATTAAAAAATCTGAAATAACAATTCCTAACGGGAACACAGCAATTAAAACTACCTCTAATATTATTAAATTAAATCTGAAAATATGCAGTTATGTTAAAACATCAAAAATGGAATGTTGAAGTACAAGTGATAATTATATACAAGGCAGTTTATTTTGCTCCACACCCCATATGACTCTTTATGTCATGCCACTTGTGTAAACCCAGAAAACACTCATTAAAAATAAGTATAAAAACATCACAATTTAACTCAAAAACATCTATATTGTTTTCATTCAAATATTTAAATTTATAAAATCGAACAATTTAGTTTTTTGACAAAACAAAGCTTTAACGCGCTAAATGTTACAATTTGGATGTAATTAATTCGTCAATTTGACACTAAAAATGCTAAAGAGTACATATATGTCAAAATTATCTCTCAGGAGTGCATAACTATGCATGAATGAATATTAAAAGCTAAGAAAGCAGAGTTTTTCAAGCTAAATTAAAAGCAAGTTTTTTCGCACATAAATATATGTTTCTGTAGATTTGCAGAAACGCAGCAAGCTACGTCCCTAATGCTAACATAATTAAAACAAGTTTAAAAGTGTTAACTTATATTTTAAAACGTTTAAAAATATTTTACAACAAATAAATAAAAAACATGTATTACGTTAAGAACAATTACTTTTTCTACTTAGGTTGTTTTAAAAACCGTATGCATAATTTAAACTAGTGGTATTGTTATAACAAGACCTACTGCTTTTTATTAAGTTTTAAGTATTCATATTAAAAACTCACAAAGGCATTTAAAGTTGACATGCAAAACGGTTAAATATAAGAAAAGTTTTCTTTGTTAAATATGGTCAATTAAAAAAGACTACTATTAAAAACTTAAGAATTAATTTATCTTTAACGAAGAACTCTCTTTTTCAAAACATTTCAATTGTTATTTATGCTATCTAAAAGGACAAGTAGAAACATTTACTATGAAATCTTTAAAGCTTCAAGGTTGTTTGTAAATAAGTTCTACCTTAAAACTTTACAAGTAGTTTGTTGTTTACACTTGTACTAATTGTTTAAATAATTTCATTTTATTTATAACCAAGGTAACCTGAAAAAATCTAATACAAACCATACATTTAGAAGTTTAGACTAGTATTGAAAATTCAAATAGAACAAGCTGGAAATATTATATACCGTTTGATAATGTTTATTATTATCGAACTGGACATTAAAAAAATGTAAAGTTGTTTTTACTTATATTAAACTATAAGATAAATAGTTTTAACATTTTTTTAATTTGGTTGTAAAAAACGCTTTTTTTTAACAAATCGATTTATCATAACAAAATCTTACTTCATTTTTACAACTATACAGTTTATTCGTTTTGGAAACATAAGTGAATTTACTAAGTAATTCTTTAAAAAATGTAGTTAAACAACATCGTCTTTTTTCAGTTAGTTATTCTATTAACTAAAACAAATTAAACGGTTAAAACTTTAAACAGGAGAAAATTAAATATCTTTTTATCAATAGATTGAGTAAATTAAAATTGTTTCAAGGTGGGTCAGCTTGTAAAAAGTAATATTTAGTTTTCTTAAAATCTAAAAATATTATTACTAATTCGAATATGAGTCAGTAAATGAACGATAAATTCTATTTCATGTTAGGGCTTGGTGATTAGAAAACTCTTAAATGAGATTGATATTTATTTATACTACATAATTCTTAACTTTTATCATAAACTAATTTTGAATAAAACTCAATAGTTAAGTAAATTCAGTTTCGTTAAACAAAGTTTATTTCACAAATGATAATGACTCATGATTGTTAAATATAACTTTAGTTTAATCTAGTTATTGGCCGCTTACCGTATATACTTTTATGTTTTCAAGTTGATAACACTTGTTTATGAAAACTTATTGAAAAACAAAATTTCAGTTTCGTACCTAATAAATAAGTGATTAAAATAAGTCTTGAAAGCACCTAGAAAAGATTAAAGACGAGTACGATTAAATCAGGGTTGCCACTCGTATTTTCAAAATTTTTTTCAGGTTTTTCATATTTTTTCCAGGTTTTTAAAAGTACACATTTTTAGGTCTTTTTTTAATTTTATGTTCTGTGTTAAATAGTATAAATATTGAAATAATATTGTGAAGTTACTATAAATGTGGTTTAAAAAAAAAAATTTTTGAAGATGACAAAAAATATTACTTATATGATAGATTTTCTGTGTCAAATCAAAATTTTACTACTGAAAATGTAAAAATTGTTAAAAATTCCAGGTTTTTCTGGGTTTCTTTCAAAATTTCTCAAATTCCAGGTTTTTCCAGGTTACTTTTGCCTAAATTTTCAAATTCCAGGTTTTTCAAGGTTTTTCCAGGTTTCCAGGTAAAGTGGCAACCCTGTTAAATTCATGGTAGTTCATTAGTATACTTTGTTAAACTGTCGTGGACAAGACATAAAACCGTATCCAATATGTATGACTTGGTAACCAAAAGAAATTTTCGTCCACCAATTTTTAGAACTAAAAATCACCATTTAGCGCTTTTTTTTCGTTCAATAATTAATCTACTTTGTTGGTTACTCGATTAACAACTTTTTTTAATAAACCACAAACTTTGACTTAACTTTTAAAGCAGTTATTTGTTAATCAAGTGCGATAATCTTAAAGTATATACTCTAAATTAAGATTAAGCAAATTCTTTAGTGGAGTGTTAGCAGCTTTTTAAGATAAACTAGCTAAAATTATATTTTGACTTTAGCAGACTTAATAAGTTTGAACTTGAAAATGATTTTTGATATTTAAAGACAAAATTGTAACAAAATCGTAGCAAAACCTTTACAACGTCTTATTTAGTTTTTATATGTTAGAACTTTTTTTATGCTATTTTTAATCTAAGGAAATGATTAACATTTTTTTACTTAAAAACGCAAGAAATTTTTATAAAAAATATTATCACGTCAAACAAGAAACACTTGTTTTACTATATCTTGAATATTTTTAGTACGTTATATTAATTTGCCAGTTGACATAAGTTTGTCTCTAAAAACTACAAAATGAATTACAATCACTTTTTACTGTTTTCTTTTATTACTTACAACGAGCAACTTAAAATAAATTCTAAAATTCAAATGAACCCCATAGACGCACATGCAAACATTCTTTTCCAAAGTTCATTTCATCTTTAGTGCGAACAGATTTTAAGTTGAACCTGTGCAAACGTTATAAGTTATTTTGTTGAAATTGAAGCTTTAAGCAACAATAAACAAACAAAATCATATTTTTAATTATTTTTTTATCTTAAATCATCCTCACAATATTATTTTGTGTCTTTACTAAACCACCACCGAAAGTTTACAGAGCCTAAGACTGGAATTTTGTATGCCGTGAGACAAGCTCTGGTTAAGGACAGGTTTAATCACACCAGTTTATTTATCAGACCACTAAGCCTTCGGTAGGCTGAGACTGGTTTCGTTCTTATTAGGACTTATCAGTCAGTCACAACCGAAATATTTAACGGCATCATCATCGGCAAAAGAAAATGGTGACTTCAGTGATCAAGACAAGCAAATGGTTCTTCTTGTTACATCATATAAAGTAGTTTGTACATCAATGACTGCAATTTTTTTACTATGACTAATTGTTGAGTACTGATAAGGACTAAACTGGTCTCAGTCTTCCAAAGGCTAATGGGCTGATGATCAAAAGGATGTTAAAAAACCTATTTTTTATAGTTTTAAAAATTTTAGTGCTAAATTAAAACAAAGATTAAAGTTTTGGAAAAACTTAAAATGTAACTTATGTTGATCTAAATTATTTGGTTTATGTAAATCTTTGCAACACGCTAGCGTTAAAGTTGACTTTTTATTACTACTGAAATAATTTTAATAAAAATTGTAAAAGACTCATTTTCACTGCTTTTGATTTTTTTTATTTATTTGTAACTCACCACATAGTTAAAGTTTAGCTAAATTAGCTAAGCAATATTCACTTTTTGTGAACTTTAGATATTTTATTTTCAAAAAATTACATAAAAACTGTATGTGACTATTTGTACTTTTATGTAATTAAATTGAACTTACTTTTAATTAATAAATACTAGCGTAATTATTTATATATTTTATATTTATCAAAAGTAAAACTACTTTAGTACCTTTAAATTAAAAATTATTTTGATACTGAAACAAACTTTGTAGTAGTTTTTATCATGGTATTGGTGTTGCGTCTACTAATTATTGCCTGTATACATGTTTGTGGTTTTCATTTTTTTAGCCAACGCGTGCTTATACTTTTGTTTGTTTTCTTTATCATCCATATTAATTGTTTCTATTCTTCTAGGCGGAGTTCTTGGTGGGCTGTTATCAGTTCTCACCGCATTTCTTCTTGGCGGAGTTCTTGGTGGGATGTTATCAGTTCTTACCACATTTCTTCCTAGCGGAGTTCTTGGTTGGTTGATATCAGTTCTTACCAACTTTCTTTTAAGTGAAGTTCTTGTCCGGATGTTATCATTTCTTACCACATTGTTATCAGTTCTTACCACATTTCTTCTTAGTGAAGTTCTTGGTGAGCTATTACTAGTTCCGAGTGAGTTCTCACTCGGTGAGTCCTAAAAGTTAGTTGTTAATATATCTACTAAAATGAGAAATGTTTGAGTTGAAAGCACGTAATCTAAAGCATAGCAAAAGAAATATATAGTTGAACTTTTTTTAGGATCTTAAACTGCTTAGTCTTTTTTTTAGTTACAATGTTGTTCTGGAAAAAAATAATTACTTACGAATAATAGTTATGATAAATAGTTATAATAAATAAGAATTATAATAAATAGTTATGAGAAAACAAATTTTAAAGTATTAAAGCAATGCTTAGAAAATACTGGTTTAAACGGAGTCTTAAAAAGTAGTTTAGTTTTAGTGAAAACCTCTTTCTTTATTAACAACTTCTTTTCTGTACTCGACTGACTGCTTGTATTCTCTAGAGGTTCTCCAGCTTTACTTAAATCTTCTGTAAGATTTTTTAAACCATCAGATTCTTTTTTTTGGTCCGAATCATTTTTCTGGTTAGGGCTAGACATTTTAAGATCTAACTAGTATCTGTGTTAGAATTTGTTGTATTAAATAACTGTTGAAGTCAAACACAAAAATAAATAGACATATGTTTTGCTATCTGCTGTACACTAGCAAAAATACAATATTTTATTGTGAAACAGAAATAGTTAAGAATATTATACATAACATTAATAATTTTATTAGAAAGAATACCATACTGTAAGTTTAAATGATATAAAAACATTTATTTAAAGTTTACTTAAGTGTCAAAAAACAAATAAATACACGACACACGATGAGCTCTTTTTACTTAAGTAAGTTTATACGTGCTAAGCATTTTTAGCTAATCAATCATAAAAGATGATATTATATTCAAGTATATTAGTTGTAACATGAACTTATTAGATTATAATGACTTATACACACTATTATACATTCATTTTTTTTTGAAAATGATGCTTAGTCAACCTTTTTAATCTAAAAGATTATTTTTAAAGATTACCTGTGTTTAAACATATGTTTATAACTAATAAGCCTAGTTATTGGTTTTATGTTTGAAATTTAATATCTAAATAATAACTAAATAAATAAAAACTTAATCAATAAAAATTGCCAGCTAACCAAACAGCAACATAAAATAAATAATAAAAAGATTTTAATAAAAAACATACTAACGTTTTTGTTTAGAACAATAAGTTATAGAAGCTTAAAATATCTAACTTACTCTACAAAAAACATAGCTTGTTATACTTAACATAGACTCAAGTTTTCTTGATGTATTTTAGAGTTTTACATGGCTTAATATTTATTTCTTCTATATCTAAATGTAACAACAATAAAATCCAAACTTTATAAATTTACCTTCTATTTTTTAAGTATGTAATTGATACTTGCCTTTTATACTTATAACTGTAAGCTTGAATGATCAAACATTTTTTTTAACAATAAACAAGCTTAACGAACTATAAATATTC
The DNA here is from genome assembly GCF_965202585.1 of Thalia democratica. Lineage (NCBI taxonomy): Eukaryota > Metazoa > Chordata > Thaliacea > Salpida > Salpidae > Thalia > Thalia democratica. Next base: position 36,946,023 of record NC_139165.1, on the reverse strand, counting down.
ATTTGTACCATCATGCTTTATAACAACATTATTAATTCCTTTACACCTTACCATAGAGGTAGCTAGTTTCTAAAAGTTAATAATCTGCGAAAAATCACAACATATGAAATTGTGTGCATTGACAAAAGTGGTAAAAGAGAAAATTTAAACTACCTCTTATGTGAATTAATTTTAAATTAAAGTACGCAGTTATTTTAAAACTTAAAAAATAAAAGTTATTATATGTGAGTAATAACTATTTACAAGGCAATTTATGTTGCTCAACTTCCCCTATGATGTATGATAGCAACATCCCTACTCGTGTAAACCCATAAAAGCTTTTAATTAAAATATGGAAAAGAAAATCACAATTTAATTCTTAAAATAACTTTTATGTGCTTTAAATTTTTATTTTTAATATATTTGTCACAATTAAGAAGTTATTTACAAAAAAATATACTTTTTTATGATAAACATTTTACACATTTATGACTGAAAGTAACCAAGAAAAAAAAATGTAAAAAAGAAAAAACAAAAAAAACTAAAGTTTTTATAATTTTTGTAAACAACTCAAAAACTTTTAATCCTAAAATGTAAAAACTGAGAAAAATAAATATATTTAAAATGTTAGAAAAAATTAAATAAATAAAAACATCATACTAAGTACTTATTTTATTAAATAACTGTCACAATTTAACACTAAAATACAAATCACATATATTTTGCTCTCTGCTTAATACTAGTCAAACTAAAGTTGTAAAACTGAAATTTAAAAAAAATTATATATGGTATTAATAGTTGTAATTGCATAGAATGTTTTATTGTAAGGTTAGAGAATGTAAAAAAGTTCTTTCAAGTTACTAAAGTGTCAAAAGCATAAAGATACACACCACATGATGAGCTCTTTTAAAATAATTAAGTTTATACATGCTAAGCACTTTTAGCTAATCAACCATAAAAGATAATATTATATTCAAGTACTTTAGTTGTAACATGAACTTATTAGAATTTAATGACTTATACACAGCATTATACATTCATTGTTTTTGAAAATAATGCTTAGTCAAACATGTTTATCTAAAAGATTACCTTTATATAAAATGTTTACAACTAATAAGCAGAACAATTGGTTTTACATTCATTGTTGTATAAAACAATGCTTAGTCAAACATGTTTAAACAAAAGATTATTTTTAAATATTATCTGTGAATAGACAAATGTTTACAACTAATAAGCAGAATTATCGGTTTTACATTCATTGTTTTATGAAACAATGCTTAGTCAAACGTGTTTATCTATAAGATTATTTTTAGAGACTATCTGTGTATAAACATATGTTTACAACTAGTAAGTAAAACTATTCGTTTTACATTCAATGTTTTTTAAAACAATGCTTAGTCAAACATGTTTATGTTAAAGATCATTTTTAGGGATTATCCGTGTATAAATATATTTTTACAACAACAAGCAGAACCAGGGACGTAGCTTACTAGGTTTTTGCAAATCTACAGAAACGTATACTTATATGCGAAAAAGCTTGATTTTATTTCAGCTTGAAAGGCTCTGCTGTCTTAGCTTTAAGTATTCATTTATGCTTAATTTTGCACTCATGAGAGATAATTTTGACATATATGTACTCTTTAGCATTTTTAGTGTCGTAAAAAAATTGAACGAATTAAATACATCCAAATTGTAACATTTAGGGCATTAAAGCTTTATTTTGTCAAAAAGCTGCAATGCAAAATTGATTCTAAAGGAAGCTGTAGCTTCGAAAATCTAAATAATACAATTTTTATGTTACAAAAATTTGCATAACTTGTTGTTACTATTGACTACGTTAAATGTTTGATTTTCAAAACAGTATGAGTGTTTTTGAGTTTAATGGTAATGATTTTTTATACTTATTTTTAATGAAGGATAGGACTTTTAAACTTTTTATGGTAGTTTTAAGTATTGGGTACCTTTAATTGCCTCAATTTTGCAAAAAAAAAGTACCCAATATTTTGATGATGTCATTAACTTTACTTTGGGTAGTTATTAAGGTTAAACTTTGTGAAAAAAAATAATTTGCTGTCTAGGCCTATGATAAATTCACTTTGTTTATTTTTCTAAATATAAAAATAACTATATTTGAAATAAAACAATACTTAATATTTTACTATGTTAACAAAATTAAGGAAATATAATTTTCAACCTTAATATTTTTTGTGTGAGTTACGATTTTAAATTCAACCACAAATTAAGTTATTAACTTTAAAAATTTTTCTTTTATAGATTATTGATGACTTTAAGTTATCATATTTTATTAAAATTTCATAATTTTACATGTAGAAGTAGTTTAAAAATTACAGATTTTTTGATGAATTTTTTTACACTATATTTTTACAAATGTTTTAATTTTAAAAGTTCAAGGTTTTTCCAGTTTTTGTTCAAACTGTCAAGTTCCTGGATTCCAGGTGTTTTGGCAACTCTACTCAAATTTTAAGGAAGTATTCCTTTCAATATTTAAAAAATAGTAAAAAATGACAATTAAAACCTACTGTACTCTCCTATTTTAATGTTTTATATCAAAAACTAGTTTTGGTATAAAGGATCTGTATAAAGATACTTGTTGTTTAGATTAAAACTCATAAAGTGACATCAACTTGTAATAAAAGTGATCTACACAGTCCCTGTACCCAAAGTGGCTGCTAAAATTTTTTTGAAACTTCTTTAAATTTTTCAAAATTTAATATATTTTTTTTAAATTCATGTCTTATTTACTTTTCTAGACAAAATAAGTGATCAGAATTTCAAGTCATTCTAGGATTTTGTATTACATTCCAAGATTCCAATAAGCATTTAGGTTTGATGGCCACCCTATTAACTTTATTTCAAACTATAAAAAGGTAGCTTTTATTGAAGTACATAACTCATGTATAGTTAGTTCAAAATTTTTATGAATTAAATTCATCAACAAACTATAAATAAAAAATTTTTTAAATCATTTTTTTTTAATTTGTGTTTGAATTTAAAATTGTAACTTTATGTTAAAAAAAATGTTTCTATAATTTTGTTAACATAGGGAAATGTTTAATATTATTCTATTGTTTTATTTCAGATATGATTATTTTGATATTTTAGAAAACTAAAAAATTGAATTTGTCATAGGCTTAGACAGCAATTTTGTTTTTTTTTACAAGTTTAAGCTTTAAAACTACCCAAAGTATAGTTAATGACCTCATCAAAATATTTGATACTTTTTTTTTTGCAAATTTGCTGCAATTGAAAATACCCAATATTTAAAACTACCTTTAAAAATTCCTACCGTTTAATGAATGTTTTCTTGGTTTACACAAGTGGCAAGACATAAAGAGTCATAGGGGGTGTGGAGCAAATTAAATTGCCTTGTATACAGTTATCACTCGTACCTCAATATTCCATTTTTGATGTATTAACATAACTGCATTTTTTCAGATTAAATTCAATAACATTAGAGGTAGTTTAAATTGCTGTGTTCCCGCTAGGACATTATCACAAGTTATTTTAGATTCCTTAATTTTTGCAGATTCGTAACTTTTTTGAGCTAGCTACGTCCCTGAGCAGAACTATTAGTTTAATATTTGATATCAAAATAGTGTAATGTATACAACTAAGAAAGTACCAGCTTATAAAAGTACAAAATAACAATCAAGTTATAAAGAGATTCATTAAAACTTGTGAGCTACCGGAACCACTACTTAGGTTCAGATCGGGTCCAGTTCCAGATATGGATCTTAATCCTAAATGTTTAAGTTTTATGTAGTTTTATGGAGGACACACTAACAAAATAAACAATTAAAATACCGTTAATTAGTACAAACTGTTTAATACAAATATTTGGTAAAAAATAACACAATGTTACTGTATAAATTTTGTATTTGAACACTAGGAAAGAGAACTAAGTAAATAAAAATTCTTTCTATACAAATCTCAGTTTAAATGTTAAACTCAAACTAGTTATATGGCTAACTTTGAATTGTGAATTTTAAAACAGAACTAAATATTAAATGCTTTAAACCAATAACGAACTTAATTTCTATTAAGTCGTTGGTTTTTGATTAGAATTTTAATTACAAATTCGAACTATAAGATGAACATTAAATTCTTTAGTAACTGTAAACATCTTCAAAAGTATGTAGTTTAGTCAATCACATTGACTTAAATCCGTAATTTTATTATAATGTAACTAAAATAATATTTTTACTCCAAAAATTTCCATATTTGCATCAAAAGTTAGTTGAATAATAGTCGTAATTGATGTTAGTACTTAATAAATTTTTGATAAACTTAAGGAATACTTTTCATAATAACAGGCTATTCTTTTAATTTTAAATAAGTATAAATAATTAAAAAATTAAAATACCACTATTATGCTAAAATGAATCAAAACTGCAGGTTTTTATGATTTTTTTTTAGTATTCCAGATACTTTTTCATTTGTTAATTCCACGATATTTCAGATTTATTTTCCTGCATACTTTATTATTCTTATTGAGTTAATTAAATTAATCTACTATAAAACTATACCTTAATTAGTAAGCTTGGATTTGCTAATATATTAATAAAAGAAGCAAACCTAAATAACATTATATTACCCTGATGTACATCAAGCTAGTTTAAGTTAATAAGGTACTTTATAAGTCTAATTCAGGGTTTTCTCATAGTAGGCGGTATCAGTAAGTTGGGAGCAAAAATTAGCAAAGGGACGAAAGGGGGGTGGGAGCATGTATAAAATTTTGAAACTAACACCAGGTATTCTTGATTTGCAGATGAAGAGCAAAAAAGAGTCTTGAGTGTTTTAAAATTAGGGTTGGAGGCAATATCATTTTAATTTCTTAAAACGGGGCAATTTGAAAAATAGTTTTGGGAATCTAGTCTTATTAATAGAAATTAATTTAATAATAGTTAAAGTTATTCAAGATTAAGTACCTAAAAGTGGTAATTTAATAACTAAAAGACTTAATAACTAGAGAAGAAAGATCAACTTACCTAATTCAATCAGAGTTAAAAGAATATCTAACCTGGGGTATATAGTATATTTTTTAATGAAATATACATAAGTAATAGAATTTTGTTTTTCCAATGAGCAAAAATTGTCCTAAGTGAATTTATACTGTTTTGATTCATCTTGACTTTTTGTTATTTTTGATAAACGTTAATTTTAAGTTTATGATATTAATAAAAATTAAATTTTTCGACAAGACATGTTATGTTTAAAATTAAAAAAACTGGAACTAAATTAACTAAATCTCATTTAAAATCTAGACATAAAAATTTCCTGAGATTTTGAAAAGAAATAAACTATCCTTAGTCAGCCTGAGTTTTAAAAAAAAACTTAAATGTTCTAAGTATCTCTAAAGTGTGGCAACCCTTTATAAGTACCAAAATTGTACTTAAAACCTGATGATATTCGAGAAAAAAACAAGATAAGTTTTTTTATAATAAAAATCAATAAAACTGTTATATAATATATTTCTAATCTATAGAACTTCATATAAAAAACAACCAAAAGTTTATGTTACCTAAACTGTAAATGATATTAAAGATAGTTCTTAAATATATTTTGCAAAATAATTTTTAAGCTTATATTATACAAAATTTTTGATTAGGAGTTAATTTAAAACATTATTTAACTTATATTCAGTGAAAAATTGATAATGTAATTTAATTTTAGTGTTAATAAAAATATCTTAAAATTATAAAAAAGTTTTAATTACATAGTTTTAGATTATTTCTATAAATATGGTCAGGGTTGCCAAATGTTTTCAAGGTTTTCTAAAATTTTTGTAGAGTTTTAAAAGTACACGTTTTTAAATCTTTAGTTTTAAACTAGGTTTAATATTCAACACTGTGCCAAGTAAAAATACATTGCTAAAAAGATGTTTAAAGCTACTTTAAATGTATTTTTTAATAATTTTTTTTTGATGACTTATTACTTTGATACTCTTTTATATATATATGGAAGATTTCTTGTGTTAAATTAAAATTTTACTATTTATTATTTAAAATTATTAAAAATTCCAGGTTTTTAAATGATTTTTGTTTAAAGTTCCAGGTTTTTTATAAATATAATCTAAACTTTCCTATTTAATTCCAGGTTATGCCATGAGTTTCTTTTTATTTATAGGTTTTTTTTCTATTAATATTCTTATTTGCATTTTTAAACTTCAGGTTATTTGCCCCCCCCCCCCTGTGGAATTAAAAATATGTTCAGCATAAATTTAAAATATGGTCGCCTCCCTAAGTTTCAAAACTGTCCTGAAAGACTGAAAAACTATATTTTGTAACCTAAAATTAGCCAGACGCATCCTGATATTTTAATACTTTAAAACATAATTCTTTTTTTCTAACTTATGCCATAAACTTCTTCATTTGAAAAAATATTTAAAAGATGTTTATCAAACTATGTTGTGATAATTTATCATAGTGTAAAAAGGGATAGCCATAGGGATAATAGAAAATTAAATTAATATTGGTAATCAAGTCATTTAATATAGCTTGTTATATAAAACAAAATAAGTAACAACAAAGTAATGTTACTAGTTCATTTTATTCTTATTTTGTAGCTAAAAAACAGTTTTTAAGTTTTAAAACATCTTAAAATTTCCAAGATTTTTTTATAAAAATTGTAATTGGCCTTAATTTTTTAAAAATGCTAACTAGGCAATGGTGTCTTGAAGCACCAAAAATAATAAAAAATTTAAAAAAACTTCCAGAGTTATTCTGACTGAACTAAATTTTTTGAGCTTGTGGCTTTCATACTTGATTAATATAAAACAGTATAATCAAGAAAATACTTTTTATGTATATGTATAGAATGAATTATTTGAAATTTTAGGTTATTATAACTTTAAGAGGCAGCAGTTTTACAAGAAAATTTGAACTAATCACAGAAATATTTCATACTACTATACAGGGACGTAGCTAGCTTAAAAAAGTTACGAATCTGCAAAAAATAAAACATCTGAAATAACTCGTGATAACTTCCTAGCGGGAACACAGCAATTTAAACTACCTCTAATGTTATTGAATTTAATCTGAAAAAATGCAGTTATGTTAATACATCAAAAATGGAATGTTGGGGTACGAGTGATAACTGTGTACAAAGCAATTTAATTTGCTCCACACCCCCTATGACTCTTTATGCCTTGCCACTTGTGTAAACCAAGAAAACATTCATTAAACCTTAGGAATTTTTAAAGGTAGTTTTAAATATTGGGTACTTTTAATTGCAACAAATTTGCAAAAAAAAAGTACCAAATATTTTGATGACGTCATTAACTTTACTTTGGGTAGTTTTGAAGCATAAACTTGTAAAAAAACAAAATTGCTGTCCAAGCCTATGATAAATTCACTTTTTTAATTTTCTAAAATATCAAAATAATCATATCTGAAATAAAACAATAGAATAATACTAAACATTTCTTTATGTTGACAAAAATATAGAAATATTTTTTGTTAACATAAAGTTACAATTTTAAATTCAAACACAAATAAAAAATAATAATTTTAAAAATTTTTATTTTATAGTTTTTTGATGAATGTAATTCACAAGAATTTTTAACTAATTATACATGAGTTATGTACTTCAATAAAAGCTACCTTTTTATAGTTTGAAATAAAGTTAATAGGGTGGCCATCAAACCTAAATGCTTATGAGATCTTGGAATGTTATATAAAATCCTAGAATGACTTGAAATTCTGATCACTTATTTTGTTTAGTAAAGTAAATAAGACTTGAATTTCAAAAAAATATATTAAATTTTGAAAAATTGAAAGAAGTTTCAAAAAAACTTTAGCAGCCACCTTGGGTACAGGGAGGGTGTAGATCACTTTTATTACAAGTTGATGTCACTTTATGAAATTTCATCTAAACTACAAGTATCTTTATACAGATCCTTTATACCAAAACAAATTTTTGATATAAAACATTAATATAGGAGAGTACAGTAGGTTTTAATTGTCATCTTTTACTATTTTTTTAAATATTGAAAGGAATACTTCCTTAAAATTTGAGAAGGGTTGCCAAAACACCTGGAATCTAGGAACTTGACAGTTTATACAAAAACTGGAAAAACCTTGAACTTTTGAAATTAAAAAATTTGTAAAAATCTAGTGTTTAAAAAAAAATCATCTAAAAATCTGTAATTTTTAAACTACTTCTACATGTAAAATAATGAAATTTTTATAAAATATGATAACTTAAAGTCATCAGTAATCTATAAAAAAAAATTCAAAGTCAATAGCTTAATTTGTGGTTGAATTTAAAATCTAAACTGACACAAAAATATCAAGGTTGAAAATTATATTTCCTTAATTTTGTTAACATAGTGGAATGTTTAGTATTGTTTTATTTCAAATACAATTATTTTTATATTAGGAAAAATAAACAAAGTAAATTTATCATAGGCCTAGACAGCAATTATTTTTTTTACAAACTTTAAACTTAATAACTACCCAAAGTAAAGTTAATGGCATCATCAAAATATTGGGTACTTTTTCTTGCAAAATTAAGGCAATTAAAAGTACCCAATACTTAAAACAACCCATAAAAAGTAAAAAAGTCAAACCCTTCATTAAAAATAACTATAAGAATCACCATTTAACTCAAAAACACTTATACTGTTTTGAAAATCAAATATTTAAGGTAGTTAATATTTGATCCTGAGGTAAAACTTAAACAAGAAAATCCACTTTGTTTACGTGAAATAAGAGTCTTGTTGAAACTTAAAGGTAGTTTCGCTAATATTAGCTGAGTAAGCAATATAAAATAACTTTTTTCATACTTATATTATTTTTAGCTATTAAAAGCTTGTTTTTTTTTGATACATTTTTTATATGTTTCGGTAAAGTGGGTTAGGGATAAGGGTATAAATCTAAAAAAAAAGTATTTTGCTTGCTGACTCAGCAATTATTAGGAGAATTACCTTTAAAATTCAAAAAGACTCTTATTCCACGTAAACAAAGTGGATTTTTTTGTTTAAGTTTTACCTCAGGGTCAAATATTCAATAGCAAGCTAAAATTATTAAAAAAGCAAGCTAAAAATAAAAATTTTTATTACTGCCCAAAATTTCAAAATTTTGCCCCTTTGCTAGATATTGTCCCCTGATTTACCAAAATTTTCCCATCGGGTACGACATCGACGACTTTAAATTACAATTGGACTCTTAGAATAAAGAAAAAAAAATGTTTACTTTCAAATTAAAAAATAATAATTAGCAATATCTTTTAGAATGTTAATTTAAAAACTTTTTACTCAAGGTTTCTTAAAGTTTCAATAAGAAACATTATCGTACACTCAAGGACGATACTTCTCCAGTGTGACAAGACCTGTCACGGAGTGCAGAGCATTGCGGGTCAATAGGCCGGCCTTGATCTCGCAGTCGACTCGTCTTGTAAAGTTAAGCTCGCTTTCATTATATTACTGGCCATGATGAAAGTTATTTAGGGAACAGAATTGCTAAAGCCACACTATTGAATTCAGTGATGATATTATTTAAACAGCGTATAGGGGTGCTAAGCCACACTATTGAACCACCAGTATCAAAATGATATAACTTAGTTTGATAGAAAAATGTTAACCAGTGAAAAAGACTGCTTGCAAACTATTTACTAAAATCACAACGAATTACACTTATGGATAATGGTAATAAAACTAAAACTTATTTAATTATAGCAACAACCAAATATAAATTAACTAACGGTTGGTTATTAGAATATTTTATTCAAAGAATTCAATGATTTTAAAACTTTTAGAATTAATCTTGACTGAGACAACTTTTAAGAGAAGCAAACTGTTTACAAATCTTATTAAATCTATAGCAAAAAACTTTTAACTTGTAATGTGATTGTAGCAACCACAAGATTTATTTATTTATAGCAACTCACAATGTATAAACAAATCAAATAATTTATTATAACACGAAGTTTACCGCAAAAAAAAATACCAATACACTAATAAATATACTCATATTTAAATATACTCATATTTAAAATTCTAACAAAAAATCCAATCGAAAAAACTCCAAAAAGCAAAAAAAAAAAAACTGTTATTAAATTGTTTGTTTGGCGGCTTAGCAATATAAAAAACCCCCTAATGTTTACAATATTGAAAAGTTTATTTTATTTAGCCAGAGGCGTTACAACATAATAAAACAAATTGTAAAGCTTGTAAGCAAATCATTTTACTCTAGCAAGCAGACTCTTTATTCGATAAAGAGGGTAATTTGCACAAAGTCAAAAACTAAATTTTATTGCTAAAATAATATATTAATAATAAAACAAAACCGAACCGAATAATCTCAAATAAACACAATTATTAGATATTGTCAAAGAAATGTTTTAAGAATTTTTGAACTGTTTATTTTTAGAATAGTAAAAGTATAAGTGACTAATAAAACATTCAAAAATAAACTTTGGCTTTATTCAAGTTTTTATAGAGAACTTTTCTAACTTTTTGTTTCTTTATTAGGCTAACCAAGATTATTGAATTAAGAAACTAACCTTTAGCTTTTGTGTTAAAACTGGACTATCTTTTGTAATTATTAGTTTTAATCAATGCAAACAAAAAAGCTTTTGTTTCAAATACTCTAAAAGTATTCCAGTCTCTACAACCTTTTTTTTTCGCATAAAACAACTATAGCACATTTTTTAGTTTCTTTTCAAAGTGCATCACAATAAACTTTGATAATTTTATTCGTTAAAATTTATTCGTTAACAAGTACAGACATGTAAAAATTTTATTGCCTTTTTTTTCTTCTAAACTAAGCTAAAAACATCAATTTTATAATATTAAATTTTTTATTTGTACTGAAACAAAACAACTAAATGTTTCAAGCACTTTTATTTGTTTGCACGCATTGAAACTTTTTTTTTTGAGTTTTCAAAAGTTTTATTTGTTTATTTTCTTATTGTTATTTTTTACTGCTTGGTTAATTATCAAGGTAAAACATAGCTGTGCAGCAAACACTTTTTGATTTCAGTATATTTTTGTTCTAATCCTTTACAAGTGCTTTTTAACTTTTAATGATGTGCAATTATATTTTCCTGGTAAACATTTTTTTCAAACATCTTGGTCAACCATATTGTTATTCATAGTTAGTATTGTAGACTCTTATCAAGTTCTGGACAAGAAATTAACTGTATCCCGGTGTACGACTCGATAACCGATAGGTTTTTCCAACATCGGGCTTTTAAACCTTACTTTTATAGCGATTTTTTTTATTGTTAGAAACACTTGGTAATCGCTCAGCTTTATCATTACACATTTCTTACATAAAACTAATGAGCATTTTTTCGTCAATAAAGTTTGTAATGAAGCAAAATTAAAAATTTAAGTATTATGTTTTGTTACATTATAACGTCTTGAAAGTGCTTGTAAATATAGTGACAAAACTAATGAAAAAAAACTTCAACAATAATAGTTTATAGTTTGTAATTTACTTGTTTTGTTTCGCTTCATAAGATCTTCCATGTTTTGTTTAACTTTTGTTTTTCAGATTTAAATTGTGACTAAGATCCCTTAAAGGGTGAAACTTAGTTTTGCCAATAAAAATCATGAAAAACTAATCTTGTCAAAAACTTTAACTTAGAATTGTACCAAATGCCTTATACTTATTAAAATGCCTTATATACCAAATGCACTTACACAAATATTTTAGATTTAATTTTGTATCGATATTTAAGATTGTAAAATGTTATATGCACTTTAGATTTCGCATTTTTTCATTGGATCAATGACTTAAGATGAAAAATAGTTAAGGATAAACAGCTAAATAAAGTAAGAAATATATGTTTAGAATAGTAAAAAAAATAAAATAAAGGGTTGTTTTGCAACTTAAATTTTTATTTTCATGAAAACTTTTCGATTGAAGAAATATAAATTTCAAAAATACAATTTTAAATTTTTTTAAGTTCTTGTTTTTAATTTTTTGTGTGGTGTTAGAATGTTTAAGCCAATAGTTAAAACTTACTTATACTTTCTTCTAAAATATTTCAATATGTCTGTTTTATCAGTTTATTTTTACTTGTAAGATCCAACTTATAAAATAAGAAACATATCATTTATTAAGTATATGTTGCTACAATATGTTATAGAACATAATAAACTTACTTTTTTAAACAAGTTTAAATTATTTGATTGGAAAAATATTTTAATTAAAATAGCATAAACTTAGATTTAGTATAAATGAATAAACATAAAAAATTATAAAACTAAGTGTATTGTAGCTTTATAATTAAATTCCTTTTCGAGCAGAAGAAAAAAAAAATTATAAGTAAGTGTTAAGTTTGCACGAGCAGATAAAATTACACAAAGACACTTTTGCATGAAGGGTCCCTTTTGCACGAAAACAGTTTTTCACGAGCAGATAATTTTGCACGGAGACAGTTTAGCACGGGTTGAGATTTTTAACTGTTTTTGTTATTTAATTTTTTTATCATCTTGTTTTTTTTTGTATCCATTTTTATTTTACTATCACTAATACCCCTAATCCTTACCTTCGGTCAGTAATTTTTTATTTCGTTTTTTTTTTGTCTGTTTTTTATTTTTATTCTTACTTATGTGCAAAATTTACCCTAAGTGCAAATTTTTCTTTGTGCAATTTTGACCCGTTCCTTTATAAATAACATGTTGGTTATCAAAGCACCAAAAAAAGTAACAGAATCCTTTTTTTTGGCAAAAACATAAACATTTTTATGTATTTTTTAGTTGTCACGATATATAATAATAATCAATCCTTACTTATTAAAACAACCGACTGTTTTATTTATTTTTTCAAAGTTCTCTCTTAAAATTTATGAGTGTTATCGTTTTTTAAAGAAATATTAACAGTTAAGCAATAAAAACAAAGTATCTTTTAATCGTGTTCATTGTAAGGTTTTTGCTCACTTACTTTATACTTTTTAGAAAAGTTTATTGTAAAATTTTACTTAATTACATAAATTATACCTTTTTTTTGTACTTTGTAATTACACCTAAAAAGAAAAGTTACGTTTTGAAGCTTTTTGACTGTTCTACGTCCTTTAAAAAATACTAAATAAAGCTGTTTCTTAAATATAATTGTAAAAGTTTTTAATTTACTATGACATATTTGTTCAAATTAACAGTTAACAAGATATTCAAAAAAAGTTGAGATGAAAAAAAAAATCAATCAAACTCAAAAAAGTTTCTTTCCAAATTTTATGCTTTTTGTGTTTTTAACTTTAGTTTTCTTGTCGATTATTGCCGACTTTAATCTATAAAGCTGACCTTGAGAATAACTACTTAAAAAAAATATGCGTTTTGACACAGAACATAACCATACAAGTGATTGGAATTACCACTACAAGTTATTTTTTTTTATCTTACCAGTAGGAAATTTTTCGGAATATTTCATAAGTATTGGTGAGGTTTTACTAAAACTGTAATTTTAGAGAACCATAAAACTTCTTTTGATGATTAAAAAAAATTTGAGCGCTATGTTGCATTTAAAATCATTAAACATATTTTTAACTATAATAAAAAGCACACAAATAGAATAGTTGTATAGTTCTACAGTTGTTTTAAATTATCTAAGTTTGTTACATCTTTAACTGGGCTTGTAAATAAAACTATTTCTAAAAGTTGCTTTACCTTGAATATAAAAGTAAACGAGTTTTAAAAAGTTTTTTCTAAAATTGCAATACGCTCTTTGTCGGTATAAAACTTTTAACAAGTCATAATGGTTACACAATATATTATTAAAACCTAATTATAAAAGACCGAATGATATACATCAAGTCTAAAATACTACCTAAATAACTATAAAAATTATAAAAAGAACACTAGTTAACAGTTTTATGATAGCTATAAATCAACATTACATTTTCTAACTAAACATCTAATTGTATTATTATCACATACTTAGCAGATTTAAGTTTTAAAAATAGTTTTATTTGGCTTAACAATATCTAAAAAATTACAACTTATAAAAATATAAATCACTTAGCTTTTAACTTAATATATTTTAAAGATTGAGTTATAAAACCCATGTATATTATTAATTATCTTTACAAGATCAGTGAACATTTTTACGCATTATCGCCTAAACATAAACGGTTAAAAAAGTTTATATAAGTTATATCTTTAAACAACAATTAACCCAGAAATTATTAGCTTTTGTTTAACAATAAAAGCTGTAAAATTTAAAATATGAAACACAATTTTAAAACATTTATTAATTTACTAACTTTTAATTGTATGCTATAACTTTATAGAATTTTAAAATTAGATACCTTTTATTTTAGCTAAACTAAAAGCAACACGGTTAAAACAAAACGCAAAAATATGATTTTATATTGTCATTTCTAGAATTCTAAACAAAGTTTGTACCCAAAGGGACATTATCGCCAAAGTTACTTAGTGTGTAAAAACACTAAAGCTTTTACTTTCCAAATATTTGTCAATTTCTGATGACTTGAAAACTGAAAATTTTTAAATGCGAAACTTAAACCTATTCATCAAAAACTCAAAAGTTATATAATTACTGACCAACAAATTAAATGCATTCATTAATGTTTTTGTTTCTAAACTTATTATAATTCTAATAATAGGAAATACTAGCATACTTGCTAAATTTATATTCTAAAAAAGATACAATATTAGTCTATTGTGACATTTAAGTTTTGGCAAACTAGCTTTCATTTCTAATAGCTTTCAAAATTTGAAATCATTAACTGTAAATCAATTATTTAAAAGTAAGCTTCAACATTAAATAGTTTAATTACTTCATATTTTGCTTTTTATATATTTTTTCAATTTGCTACATGCATAATAATGTGTTTTGTCAGTTTATATTCAAACTTGCTTGCTGACAATAGTTTTAAAAGTACTTCAAGCAATTTAATGAGTTTTTTTTTAAGTATAATAATATTTATAATTCGTATTAAGATACAGACAATAAATCACAACGAATAATTGTTATACCTAAAGACAACAAAACAAACAAAAATGTTGTAATTTTAATACTGTTAGTACCAAAAAAAAAACTACTAGTATTATGAATTAACTTTTGTTTGAACTCATGTCAAAATAACTATGATTAATAAGTTATGTTAATCAAAAAAAAATTTTTAACATTTAATTATTTAAATAATGAGCTTAATTTGTGATTGAATGTAATAAGACACAATAAAAGAGTTTTGAATTCAAAGTAAACAATTTCTTTGTGCTTATAAGCTTTTAAAAAACTTTATAGATTATATGAAAGAATCAAAACAGTATTTTGTTTTAATAGTATAAAACTGAATACAAGATTATTTAATGAAGCTTGTCCTGACGGTTTAGGGTTCATAATGACACTTTTTAAAAATAAGTTGAAAATTGCAGGATCCAAACCGATGAATCAATTAACATAGTAAAATTTATAGAGAAATTTAACATAAACTAAATTCAAAACTTTGTATGTAAAAAAAACAGATTTCGTATAAGGAAAGTTGTCATTTATGTTTCTGGATACGAGAACCATGCAAAAAGGTAAAAACCATTCAAATGGAACATTCTTGAAAATGATTCAAAAATTTACAACATGAAAAAATAAACTTCTTATAAATAAACACAGTAATTTACTTAAAAATACTTTCTTTAGCAGTTTTCTAATACAATATTGACAATAATAAGTATATATTTTACCTTTAAAGTGCACAGTTATGATTGATATGAATATAAGTCTTTAGCTGCAGGGCTAGTACTTGAGTTAATTCAGATTATCACAAAAGGGTAAATTCCACTGATAGAGTTATAAAAATTAACACATAGTAGATTTTACAAAGGTCTCAAGTTGGGATATTTTATAAAAATGCTTAAAAAACGTGGTCAAGCTTACTTCACACTCTTTGTAAAATCATAGATTTTCAAGAAATGTATTTAAAAGAAGTTTTTAGTATCCAATGTTGATAATAACTGACAAAAAGTGTGACTGTCAGCTACTAGTAGTTTTTAAAATAATGATTAGCTTAAAAAACCCATTGCTTATTGATCAACAATTGTAGCCAGGTAAAATTATTTAGATCATAATTAGAATAAATTAGTTTTGAATTCAAAGTTTTCTAAGTGTTTTAACTTTGATAACTTGTATATTTAAAAGATATTTTTAATGATTTTTTTTATGTTTCAATAAATTTTAAATAATTGTTTGCTTAGTTTTAAGGTTTTTCTTTATCAGATGTTTACAACTATTAAGTTATTAATTTATTAAAATTTTACTCAGTAAATAAGGTCCGTTCTTGAAGCATTTTTCTAGATTAAAGCATTTTATTTATTTTACAAAAAGTCTTGTAGTATTTTTATATACAGTAAAATAAATACTCTTTTTGTCAAACTTTACTGATTTATTTTACTTCCATAGTTAATTTTATAAAATAAAAACAAATATTACAGAAATCAAGAATAAAGATGAGGACCAAGATCTTGAACCAAGAATTAACAGCCCCCCAATCATCTTGTCAAGGTATGTTCAATTACTACTTTCAGAGTTAATCTTATTTTTTAAGTACAGCTAATAACAATTAATAACTTAATAATTTCATTTTCATACTTTTCTACCACTTGCTTTTCTATCATAATCAAAAGCATTGCATAAGTAGTGTACATATATCATAGAAATTCCATCCTTAACTTAAAGTGTGAGGAGTAATTTTTGTTGTCATGTTGTAATTTAGCATTGACTGAATGGAATTGGATGTGTTTTAAATCTTTGAAAAAGAATATTTAATACTATTAATTTTTTTTACCCAAAAAAAAAAATTAACCTAACATATAGTTTAACTGTTTTATGGTTAAATTATACATGACTTAGAATTATAGTTTATATGTTAAATGAAAACTTTGAAGTTTGTTCAAATCTTTCCTGAGAAGTATCGAAATGTTGCTTTATTTTTTACTTTTTATGAATTCATCAAAAATTATCGCTTTGAAAAACATACGTTTTTGTGTTTATATACTGACTGATTTTTAATTCTTTTGTTGTTGTTGGTACAAAACAGTTTATTTTTCAGACAAAAATCACCTACAGAGAATTTTGTCGCCTTGCTAGCTTAGTTATGAAAATATTGTTGTTTACCGTGATAGTATGAATAAACTATCACTTATCCTTTTAATAATATCACTTTAATTTTTAAACAAAAATCGTCTTCGCTTTCAGTGCCTTTTTACCCTTTCCTAAATTGCTAAACTTTTACCTAATAATAAAACAGCTACCTGCACATTTAGATCGATTTTTTTTTGAATTTTTAAAACAAGAAATAAATTTTTTTAATATATGATACCTTACTTTAAGACGTGTTAAAAAATCTTGACTAAACTTGAGATAAAATTAAACAAAAGTTGCACTTTAAAGCTTGTTACAATATTTTAACAAGTCTAACGTTTAATGATGAAAGACAAATATAGCAAAGACTTGAATAAATTAAGAACTAATAAACATATACTACAAATAAAATTAGTTTATTTATTATATTAGCATAAATAAAAGTGGTAAGAACCATTAAAAAAATCAGTCACAGTCTTATACAAGCACTTTGAAGAGATCTTTCGTTTATTAAAAAACAAACATTTTAAATTCTGTAGAAAACAAAAAAATATACTAGCAACTAGAGAAAATTAAGTACCTTAAATTAAATATTTTTAGCAAAATTTAAAATAAAACTAAAAACTACCATATTATTAAAATACTGAATTTCATACTTTTACTTCAAAATTAATGGAACACTTTTATTTGAGATTAGTCAGTAAAGTTTGATATAAGTTTTCATTTTGAGAAACTTAGAAAAAGACACTTTGAAAAACTATTTTTGTTTTCTGTAACTAAGAAAAACTATTTCTATAACAACAAACAATTAAAAAAATCCCCTAGTATTGTATTTGATAAAAAAAAATTTGATGACATTTTCATTTTTTTATTATTAAAACTATTCCTTAAAAACACTGTTTAAATTAATTTTTGCCATAGTTTTTTTAATCCACCATTGTTCTGTGTAGTCTAAATTAGTTCTTATAGGGCTTTCTAAAAACTGGACTGTGTAGGCATTTTCTATCTTTTCTGGTATATTGTTTTGTGAAATTTATTATAATGTATAATTAGAGCAAATTGGTCTTTTATTTCATGGTTTAGTTCAGTTTTATTGTTTTTCCATATGTTTCTGTGGGCATTCCACCTCTTAGTAAAGCTATTCATAGTCTGTCCAATGTATAAATTTTTGCATATGTTGCATGTAGCTGCATAAATTCCATAATTTTTGCAATTCAATTGTTGTTTAATTTTCCTATTTTGTATTGTTTTGTTATTACTTATCATACTTTTATTATAGTTTCCAAAATTTCCACACAAAGCATACTTTCCACATTCAGCTGTTTTGTTGTTTTCTGTTTTTGTAAAATTATTTTTGTTTATTAATATATTTCTCAGTGTTTTTGGTCTCTTATAAGTTAATCTTAATAATTATGTACTGTAACATTTTTAATTTTTGCTAAAATTGATAAACTGTTTAAATCTGGTTGCCCAAGTCACTTTTTCACTTTGTTCTGATTTTTTTAATGTTATTTGTACTACTATCTTTATTACATACTTCATCTAATTCATTAAAGGTATTATTTATTAATTTTTTACTAAAACTTGATCTACTGCATTTAATTTTTAAGTTAATTAGTGCCTTTTCATAATCTTCTGTTTTTTCATTTAATTTTTTAAGTCTACTAGCTTCTGATAAAATTATTCCTCTAAAAACGTGTGTTGGATGGTAAGAATTGCCATTTAAAAATTTTATTAATTTTGCTGTGGGTTTGGTGTGGTTTACTGTTTTGAATCCGTTTATTTCAGAGCTACTTATAATATGTAAAATATCCAAAAATTCCAGTTGTTTTCCTTCTTCTGTATTTGAGATTTTTTTAAATTGTAAATTTAGATCATGAGATTGAAATTTTTTGGTGAGTTCGTCTTGAATAAAAATAGATTTATCTGCTGGGCACAAAAAAATAATGTCGTCTATACATCGTTTATAAATAAAACACAATTTTAAAAAGTTTAATTTTTTAGTTATTAAGTGGAGGGCAATATTCAGTATTTTAATAATATGGTAGTTTTTAGTTTTATTTTAAATTTTGCTAAAAATATTTAATTTAAGGTACTTAATTTTCTCTAGTTGCTAGTTTATATTTTTGTTTTCTACAGAATTTAAAATGTTTGTTTTTTAATAAACGAAATATCTCTTCAAAGTGCTTGTATAAGACTGTGACTGATTTTTTTAATGGTTCTTACCACTTTTATTTATGTTTATCTAAAATTCAATCCTGTCCGGTCTTTAAATTTAAAAGAGGAAGACTACCTTCATCCCATTTTAATTTATTATATTAGTTATGAATTTAAAAAAAAAGTGATAAATGTTTTTTTAAATATACTTAAAACTTGCAAATATACTAAAGAAACCAAAGAATTTAAAAACTATAATGTTAAAGAAAAATTATTAAAATTTTATTTTTTAAAACTGTAATAGTTTAAGTTTGTGTTCATTTATATATAAAACATAATATAAAGTAACAATACAGACTAATAACACCTGATACCGAAAAATTCTTTATTTAGGAGGTTTTTAACTAATTTAACTAAAACTAATAAAAGTTTCAGCATAAAATCAATAAGTCAAAAATAACCTCTCGCTTTTTTTAAATCCCTCAGGATTTTCTTTTCAACATATTATTATCAACCTAAAAAGCTGACTTTTGTGTGTTGATTCTTGAATTTTTTCAAATTTTACTTTTTATCCATTCGAATAA